>NC_135815.1:91971913-92571913 GCF_964213995.1 Mustelus asterias | reverse complement strand
TGTCACTTTCATGACTATTACAGACCGAAAGCGAAAATGGTCCAGAAATAGCATAAACAGCGGAACGTGGAGTTGAGGCCATAATCAGTCATGGTCTTTTGAATGGTGCAGCAGGATCCAGGGGCCGAATGGCCTCCTGCAACTCCTAATGTCTAATTAGGAGCGGCACAGTGGTTAGCACTGCTGCCGCTCAGCGCCAGGAACCCGGGTTCAATTTTGGTCTCGGAACCGACTAGTGCATCAGCTGATGATTTGAAGCAGGTAATGGGCTCTTTGGCATATGATTCCTAACCATTGTCTGTGAGGAGTCTGCACGTTCTCCCCGTGTCTGCGTGGGTTTCCTCCGGGTGCTCCGGTTTCCTCCCACAGTCCAAAGATGTACGGGTTGGTGGATTGGCCATGCTAAATTGTCCGTTAGTATCAGGGGGATTAGCAGGGTAAATACATGGGGTTACGGGAATAGGGCCTGGGTGGGATTGTGCAGACTAGATGGGCCGAATGGCTTCCTCTTGCACATTGGGATTCTATGATTCCTATGTTTGTAATCAAGGTTAGAGAAGTTTTACGGGATAACAAGACAAGCTGCAAGAGGTACCAGCACTGAGAGGCCATAACTATTAGGTGCTGGGATATTTCTCTAAAAGGTTGAAGGGTGGCCTGATAACAAGTTTTTAAAATTATGAAGGGGTTGAATAAGAGATGACATAGAAAGTATGGTTCCACTAAAATATTCGCTAATGAGGAATTCAGAAGTAACTTCTTTACCCAGAAATCGATTAGAATTTGAAACATACTACACATGAAGTGTTAAAGACAAAAGCATGGTTGCAATTATGGGGCGGTTAGATAAATGAATGAAGGAGAAAGGAATGGAAGGCTATGTTGTCAGGGTTGGAGAAAATAGGGTGGGAGATGCAAGGAGCATAATCCTGAGTGCTGACCAGTTGGACCAAATAGCCTGTTCCTCTGCTGGAAATTCTACATAGTGCAACAGAAACATTTTAGAGTATGAAAAGCAGGTGGAATAGATCCACAAGTCTCACTTTCACCATGAAGGATATCATTGTTATCTTTAACTATATATCAGTGTTCCCAAGAGCATGAAATACTTTGGAAGTCACATGAAATCTTGCTTTAAAAGACCAGCGCAGGACAAATAATTTTGATAGTTCAGCATCATAGAATTTCACAGGAATTTCAAAAGCATTTCACATAATTCTACAGATTTACAAGGTGATGGCGAAAGCAATGATTTCATTCAATAAAATTAGCAAAATTCAGAATAACCAAAATTTGCAGAAGAAATTTGACCTGTGCAAAGGATAGTCATGTCCCCGTTATTTGGTATCAATGCGGAGCAAAGTGGATCGTGTTTATTCTGTAGGACCATCTAGGGAAAGGCCAGGTGCTACAGTAACCAGCTAAAGTTAATTCATTAGTCACAAGTAGGCTTACATTCACACTGTGATGAAGTCACAACACCCCAGTGCCTATACTGAGGCAGAATTTAGCATGGCCAATGCACCTTTCTGTTGGTACTCACTTTGATTCCACATTGCAGTACTTTGATTGAGCCTCTAAATTTAAGGGTCAGCGAATGGGGTTTTTAGCAGCGAAAAGCCCATTAAGCTGTTTGAGTCTTTTGTCCATGTAATGAGAGACAGAATATCCCAATTTAAGACAAATCCATTAAAATGATGCGGAGGAGAAGCTGGATCAGACATGGAATGCAGGATTCAGTTCGAGGCGCTGGTCTCAACTAAAGCAGAAAACCTCGAAATTTAGAACTGCTAGTGGAACGTTGGAAAATAAGACTGTGTCAAAGTTGTTTTATAAATTAATTTCAATTATAGATGATGCAGCCTACAGAACAGAAACTGTAGCATTCCAACGCTAGGAAAGATTTTTCAGTAGACGATGGGCCAAGTGCTGGCGAGTGGGATTAGGTGGGCAGATCGGGGCCTTTCATGTATCGGTGCAGACTCGATGGGCCAAAGAGCCTCTTTTGCACTGCAGTATTCTGTGACTGCTTTAGCGAATATCGAAGGCTAGAAAACTAAAGATATTTAAACAATATTTAATGCAATAAGGACAATGAGGTTTTAACATGAGAGAAAAATGACCATTCATCAAAATAAAGGAATGCAACTCTTTCTTCCAACTGTGGGGTGGCATGGTGGCACAGTGGTTAGCGCTGCTGCCTCACAGAGCCAGGGACCCGGGTTTGATTCCCAGCTTGGGTCAGTGTCTGTGCAGAGTTTGCACGTTCTCCCTGTCTCTGCGTGGGTTTCCTCCGGGTGCTCCGGTTTCCTCCCACAGTCTGAAAGATGTGCTGGCTATGCTAAAAATTCTCCCTCCGTGTACCTGAACAGGCGCCGGAGTGTGGTGACTAGGGGATTTTCACAGTAACTTTATTGCAGTGTAAGCCTACTTGTGACACTAATAAGTAGATTTAAACTTAGATAAAGGGGGAATTATTGGGGCATTGGACTGCCAGGATGGGGGGTCTGGGTGGAATGCTCTCTGTCGGAAAGTTGTGCAGACCCAATGGCCTCCTCCTGCACCGTACGGATGGTATGATGATGATCACATCCCATGCTGGCTCCCTGCAAGAAGAATTCAGCTAGTTCCACTACACTGCCTTTGCCCACTAGCCCCACATTTTTTTTCCTCTTTAGATAATTATACAATTCCCTTTGGAAAGCCATGATTAAATCTGCCGCTAGCACACACTGACAGGCTTTCCAGATCCTAACCACCCACTGTGTAAAAT
Source organism: Mustelus asterias (assembly GCF_964213995.1). Lineage (NCBI taxonomy): Eukaryota > Metazoa > Chordata > Chondrichthyes > Carcharhiniformes > Triakidae > Mustelus > Mustelus asterias. Next base: position 92,569,140 of record NC_135815.1, on the reverse strand, counting down.
AATTTTCCTCTGTTGTCCCCTTATTCTTAAATTTGCCATCCTCTGCTTTTTCACCCTTTACCAATGGAAGAGATTTCTCTTTCTCTTCTTGGTCCAGACTCCTTGACGGATTTTGAACACCTCTATAAAATCTCGTCTCAGCCTTCTCTTCTCTGAGGAGAAAAGCACCAGTCTCTCCAATCTAGCCACGGACCTTAAGTCCCTCACCCTTGGAATCATTGTCATGAATATTTTCTGCGTTATTTTTATAAAGAATTCATATCCTTCCTAAAGGGTGGTGCCCAGATTCAGACACGATGCTCCAATTGAGACTGAAGCTTTTTTAAAATATTCATTTGTGGGACATGGGCGTCGCTGGTTGGCCAGCATTTATTGCCCATCCCTAGTTGCCCTTGGAGGATAGTTGAGAATCAACCACATTGCTGTGGCTGTGGAGTCGCATGTAGGCCAGGCCGGGAAAGGGTAGCAGATTTCCTTCCCGAAAGGACATTAGTGAACCAGATGGGTTTTTCCGACAATGGTTTCACGGTCATCAGTAGATTCTTAATTCCAGATATCTTTTACTGAATTGAAATTCCACCATTTGTCATGATGGGATTCGAACCCAGGTCCCCAGAACATGAGAGTTGTTTCTGGATTAATAGTCCAGAGGTACTACCACTCGGCCATCGCCGCCCCCAGAACACTGAAGCGGGCTTTACAGAGGAAACAGATTTAGTAAGTGGAACCACTCAGATACTTACGGAAGCGTGTCTTCTGAGTGTAGATTTATCAGTAAAGGTCCTCCCACATGCACTGCACATAAAAGGTTTTTCTCCTGAATGTATGCGATAGTGGCGTTGCAGGGCATTCAACTGTGTGAACTGTTTGCCACACTGATCACAGCAATAGGGCCTCTCCCCTGAAAAAGACACAAATTACTGGAGGCTAAAACACAACACTGCTTGCCTTAATGTTTCAAAAACCTTCAAACATCGGGACCTTTAGCAATTTGCTGGCAGTATTATAAGAGCAAATACAAATTTCAAATTATGCATCCAGGGTGGTGCTGTTTAATCTCTTTACACACTTCCTTTAGGAAGTAGGGTGAAGGAGTGGAAGTGATCGCAGGCTGATTCAGCAGGACAAGCTGTGACATGAACACTCCTTCCAAGGCCAACGCACTTAGCCGAAGGTCACCCATAACTTCATGATTATTTTTTTTCCTTCTCCTTTCTTAGGGTGCTGACGACTCACACCAAGAGCTCATTGCTAAAAAGTTAATAAGTTTATTTATTGCTGTCACAAGTGGGCTTACATTAACACTGCAATTAAGTTATTATGAAAATCCCCTAGTCGTCACACTCCGGCGCCTGTTCGGGTACACCGAGGGAGAATTTAGCATGGCCAATGGACCTAACCAGTACGTCTTTCAGACTGTGGGAGGAAACCCACATAGACATGGGGAAAACCTGCAAACTCCACACAGAGTGACCCAAGCGGCCTAGTGGTTAGCACTGCTGCCTCACAGCGCCAGGGACCCTGGTTCGATTCCCAGCTTGGGTCACTGTCTGTGTGGAGTCTGCAAGTTCTTCCCGTGTCTGCGTGGGTTTCCTCCGGGTGCTCCGGTTTCCTCCCACAGTCTGAAAGACGTGCTGGTTAGGTGCATTGGCCGTGCTAAATTCTCCCTCAGTGTACCCAAACAGACGCTGGAGTGTGGCGACTAGGGGATTTTCACAGTAACTTCATTACAGTGTGAATGTAAGCCTACTTGTGACTAATAAATAAATAAAAAATAAAGCCAGGAATCGAACCTGGGTCCCTGGCACCGTGAGGCAGCAGTGTTAACCACTGGGCCACTGTGCTGCTCCACCCAACCGGCTTCCTTCCATGTTTGGAGTTGAATGGGTGGCATTTGAGGACTTTACAACCGAGACTGATCTGTTGTATGACACATGCTTTCCAACAGTAATGGCATGGCAAAGGATTCTGATATATACTTTACAGCCTGAGAAATTATTTCAAAATTCAAGTTAGTAAATTATTACAAAGATTTTTAATACCTATATCAGAAACAGAGCAAAAACTATTTCCCCCCGCCCCCATAACAAAGCCAGACATTTCTTTCCTCCAATTGGGTTGCGTTTTTGATTTGTAATGCCACTTGTTTTGAAACAACTGCTCCAGATGACTGCTACATTTAGAGAATCTACATTAAAGCATGCTCAGGTTTAGCGTTTGACTGAAGTAAATAATAAAATGAGGCCTGTGTTTTGGTCCACTCAGCTTTCATAAGGAATAAAAGTTTGAACAGATCCTGTCACACCTGTGTGAACTCTAAGGTGTTGGTGAAGAGAATTTCTTTGTGCGAAAGCGCGGTAGCAGATCTCACATACAAATGGCTTTGATCCGGTGTGGATTCTATTATGATGCTTCAGGTACTCCTTTGAAGCAAAGCTCTTGCCACATGTTTCACACATAAAGGGTCTTTCACCTGCAAGATAAAAGTCAAATTAATACAACTGCATAATATTGAAATTCGTGATCAGAAACTGCGGTGACTATCACATAGGAACAGAAGGTCGTTCAGCTCCACAAGCCTGTCCCACCATTCAATGAGATGATGGCTGACCCATATACTAACTCCATCCATCTGCAGAGCTCTGAGGTGCAGAGGGATCTGAGTGTCCTCGTGCATGAATCACAAAAGGCTAGTACGGTAGGGCGGCACGGTAGCACAGTGGTTAGCACTGCTGCTTCACAGCTCCAGGGATCTGGGTTCAATTCCCGGCTTGGGTCACTGTCTGTGTGGAGTTTGCACACTCTCCCCGTGTCTGCGTGGGTTTCCTCCGGGTGCTCCGGTTTCCTCCCACAGTCCAAAGATGTGCGGGTTAGGTTGATTGGCTATGCTAAAATTGCCCTTAGTGTCCTGGGATGTGTAGGTTAGAGGGATTGATGGGTAAATATGTAGGGATATGGGGGTAGGGCCTGGGTGGGATTGTGGTCGGTGCAGACTCAATGGGCCGAATGGCCTCTTTTTGTGCTGTAGGGTTTCTAATATTCTAAGTATGCAGGTACAGCAAGTACTAGGTATGCAGGTGCAGTAAGCTATCAATTAATGTGAGGGAAATTGACTACAAATGTGAAGTTTAAAGCTTATTTATTAGTGTCACAAGTAGGCTCACATTAACACTGCAATGAAGTTGCTGTGAAAATCCCCTAGTCACCACACTCAGGCACCTGTTTGGGTACACTGAGGGAGAATTTAGCATGGCCAATGCACCTAACCAGCACGTCTTTTGGACTCTGGGTGGAAACAGGAGCACCCGGAGGAAACCCACGCAGACATGGCGAGAACGTGCAGACTCTGCACGTGCAGACAGTGACCCAAGCCGGGAATCAAACCCAGGGCCCTGGCGTTGTGAGGCAGCAGTGCTAACCACTGTGCCACTGGGTTGCCCGGGAGGTAATGCTTCAGTTATACAGGACACCAGGAGTATTGTGTATTGTATTGGTCTCCTTATTTAAGAAAGTATGTAAATGCGTTAGCAGCAATTTGGAGAAGGTTTGCCAAACTAATACCAGGAATGGGCAGGTTGTCTTATGAGAAAAGGTTGGAGAGGTTAGGTTTGTATCCACTAGAGTTTAGAAAAGTAAGAGGCAACCTGATCGAAACCTTTACACTCCAGAGGGGTATTGACAGGGTGGATGTGGAGAGGCCGTTTCCTCTTGTGGGAGAATCTAGAACTAGGAGTCACTGTTTAAAAATAAGGGACTGCCCATTTAAGACAGAGATGAGGAAAAAAAAAATTATCTCAGAGGGTGGTGAGTCTCTGGAACTCGCTCCCTCAAAATGCATTGGAAGCAGAGTCTCTGAAAAATTTTAAGGCCTAGTTAGGTAGATTCGTGATTAACAAGGGGGTGAAAGGTGAGCGGGAGTCCGCAGGAATGTGGGGTTGAAGCCACAATCAGATCAGCCATGATCTTATTGAATGGTGGAGCAGGCTTCAGGAGACGATTGGCCTACTCCTGCTCCTAATTCATATGTTCAGAGAATCCAAGGATCCCTACAGTGCAGAAAGGAGGCCATTCAGCCCACCAGGTCTGCACTGACAACAATCCCACCCAGGCCCTATCCCCGTAACCCTAATGTCTACCCCGCTAATCCCTCAAACTGATGCATCTTTGGACACTAAGGGGCAATATAGCATGGCCAACGCACCTAACGCGCACGTCTTTGGACTGTGGGAGGAAACGAGAGCACCCGGAGGAAATCCATGCAGACACGGGGAGAATGTGCAAACTCCACACAGACAGTGAACCAAGCTGGGAATCGAACCCAGGTCCCTGGAGATGTGAGGCAGCAGTGCTAACCACTGTGTCGGCTCGTTCATATACCTTAGCTCCATATTGATAGCAAATTTAAAATTACTAACTGAGTTAGCATCCACTGCTTTGTGGAAGAGAGTTCAACACTCCTATCATCCTTTACCTGAACAAGATTCTCCTAGTTCCCACTGAATGGCCTGGCTGACTTTAAGGTCATGTCCCTTGGTCCTAGACAACTCCACCAGCGAAAAATTTCTTTCTTCCCTATCAATTCTTTTCAAAATACTAGACACTTTAATCAATTCACCCCTTAACCTTCAATATTCCAGTGCATACATTTATGCAAACTCTCCTCATAACCTAACTCTTGGAGCCTTGGTGACTGTAAACTGACTTCTTCTAAAGCCAATATATCCTCAGGTGCCTTGTCCAGAACCGTGCACACTATTCCACTTGCAGTCCAAATCTGGACTTCTATAATTGTGACAACAGTTCCCCCTTCACAGAGATATAAAGAGAAAGTGTAATTGCTGGAATTCGGAAACAAAAGCACAAATTGCGGAAATATAGATGGACCGGTCAGCATCTGAAAGAGAAAGACAGGCTAACTGAAACATCAAATGGTACAAACTGTTGTAACTGTTCCCACACACGAGGATCAATAGATCCAAGAATGCAAGAACAAAATGCGATAATGGGTTCAAGTCGAAAGAGCAGTTTAATGAATTGACAGCAGAGTATGCAAAGAATATGCCTACACAGAGCTGATGTTTGAAACGTTAGCCTATTGTGGAGAGAGTGTTCCATTTATTCCTTTTTTCCCTATTCTGTCAAAGCTGCTTTTGGCCTGCACTCTGCAAATATTGCTTACATTCTACAAATCTGCAGAAAGCTTTTATTCCAAATGCCGATACAAGGTAAAGTTTGAGCATGGAGAAACTCCAGATAAAGATGTGTACCAGAATCAAAATGCTCTCGGGGAACAGACCAGCCCTGAGAAATGCTGTATGTTTGGTTATTTTAAATGCAGAGTTTGAGAGTCAAGTGATCCCAACTTGAGATTATGCTTCAGACAGCATGTGGGCTCCTGATGCTCCAGTGGCAGGGATGGTTTGCATGTCCCAGGGGTAGGGATGGTTCCTATGTCCCAGGGGTAGGGATGGTTTGCATGCTCCAGGGGTAGGGACGGTTTGGATGCTCCAGTGGTAGGGACGGTTTGCATGCTCCAGGGGTAGGGACGGTTTGGATGCTCCAGTGGTAGGGACGGTTTGGATGCTCCAGTGGTAGGGACGGTTTGCATGCTCCAGGGGTAGGGACGGTTTGCATGCTCCAGGGGTAGGGACGGTTTGCATGCTCCAGGGGTAGGGACGGTTTGCATGCTCCAGGGGTAGGGACGGTTTGCATGCTCCAGGGGTAGGGACGGTTTGCATGCTCCAGGGGTAGGGACGGTTTGCATGCTCCAGGGGTAGGGATGGTTTGCATGCTCCAGGGGTAGGGATGGTTTGCATGCTCCAGGGGTAGGGATGGTTTGCATGCTCCAGGGGTAGGGATGGTTTGCATGCTCCAGGGGTAGGGATGGTTTGCATGCTCCAGGGGTAGGGATGGTTTGCATGCTCCAGGGGTAGGGATGGTTTGCATGCTCCAGGGGTAGGGATGGTTTGCATGCTCCAGGGGTAGGGATGGTTTGCATGCTCCAGGGGTAGGGATGGTTTGCATGCTCCAGGGGTAGGGATGGTTTGCATGCTCCAGGGGTAGGGATGGTTTGCATGCTCCAGGGGTAGGGATGGTTTGCATGCTCCAGGGGTAGGGATGGTTTGCATGCTCCAGGGGTAGGGATGGTTTGCATGCTCCAGGGGTAGGGATGGTTTGCATGCTCCAGGGGTAGGGATGGTTTGCATGCTCCAGGGGTAGGGATGGTTTGCATGCTCCAGGGGTAGGGATGGTTTGCATGCTCCAGGGGTAGGGATGGTTTGCATGCTCCAGGGGTAGGGATGGTTTGCATGCTCCAGGGGTAGGGATGGTTTGCATGCTCCAGGGGTAGGGATGGTTTGCATGCTCCAGGGGTAGGGATGGTTTGCATGCTCCAGGGGTAGGGATGGTTCCTATGTCCCAGTGGTAGGGATGGTTTGCATGTCCCAGTGGTAGGGGTGGTTCCTATGTCCCAGTGGTAGGGATGGTTTGCATGTCCCAGTGGTAGGGATGGTTTGCATGTCCCAGTGGTAGGGGTGGTTCCTATGTCCCAGGGGTAGGGATGGTTTGCATGTCCCAGTGGTAGGGGTGGTTCCTATGTCCCAGGGGTAGGGATGGTTTGCATGTCCCAGTGGTAGGGGTGGTTCCTATGTCCCAGTGGTAGGGATGGTTTGCATGTCCCAGTGGTATGGTCATTCATTGCACTGCTGTTTGTTGGACCTTGATATGTACAAACTCCTACTGCGTTTGTCTTCATTACAGCAGTAATCTAAGTTTGTAAAGTTTTATTTATTAGTGTCACAAGTAGGCTTACATTAACACTACAATGAAGTTACTGTGAAAATCCCCCAGTCGCCACACCCTCGTGCCTGTTCGGGTACACTGAGGGAGAATTTAGCACAGCCAATGCACCTAACCAGCACCTCTTTCGGACTGTGGGAGGAAACCGGAGCACTCAGAGGAAACCCACGCAGATACGGAGAGAATGTGCAGACTCCACACAGACAGTGACTCAAGCCGGGAATCGAACCCGGGTCCTTGGCACTAAGGCAGCAGTGCTAACCACTATGCCATTGTAGCTCGCATCCTAATTATTAGTGACAAGGCTTGGGACATTTGGACTGCGTGAACTGTGCTATAGAAATATCATATTTTTTATTTCTGCGCAATTTTGTTAGTGTCTATAATTAAAGAGAAAAGTCCATTCCCCTGTTCTTGGCTGACAGATCAGGATCAGAACTCTAGTTTCTTCATGCCTCCTGCAAACCCAACCAGATACCATCAATGGCTCCACCTCAAATAGTTTTCAACTGTTAACATCTTGCCCATTCTCTCTCCTCAGTTCAAATATAGTTGCCATAACTCTTCCAATTGTTAAAGCTGCCTTTAAATTCAGTTCTCTATTTCAAGTATCCATTTTCCTCTCTCCAATTCTTGCGCCTAAGGTGGTGATAGACGATTCACCCCTCACTGTGTTGTGACCTTTGTTTTATCAAGATTTTTGATTAGTGCTTTGCAATACAGTTCTAAGCCGCAAATGCTTTCCCGTCCTTCTCAATGCAATGAAATCGAGATCCATTTCTTCTCCTGACCTCACAGCTATGAGCTCTTCACCTTCCCTGCCTTTTCTTCCGATCAGCGTTGAAAATTTAAGCTTGCTTCACTCATTACTTTTTCAAGATAATGGCTCTTGGTGCTTGAACCTTGGTAAAATCAAACTCAAACTTCTGCTGCCAATCAGCTCAAGTTATGGATTAGATTTTATTTTTTGAAATGGCGGTCACCCTCATTTTGTTGAAGAATTTACAAAAATAAAGTACAAACCTTGGATGGATATCGTAGTGAGAGCATGGCTAATAAAACAGAGGGCAGAAGGGAATTAAGCTAAGTCCGAGTTGGTCAGTTTTCAATAATGCTCCAACAGTATTTCCCAAAACCTATCTTTATTCCCTTCCCATTTCGAAGGAGAAAACAGAAGCAGTCAGAGGCTTTCAGGGTCAGAGAAAATGGCAATTCAAGCCAGCAAGTCACCAAAGATCCTTAGACAGCACCTTTCAAACCCACGACCACTTCCATCTAGAAGGACAAGGGCAGCAGATACATGGGAACACCACCACCTGCAAGTTCCCCTCCAAGCCACTCACCATCCCAACTTGGAAATATATTGCCGTTCCTTCGCAGTCGCTGGGTCAAAACCCTGGAATTCTCTTCCTAACGGCATTGTGGGTCAGCCCACAGCGCATGGACTGCAGCGATTCAAGAAGGCAGCTCACCACCACCTTCTCAAGGGCAACTAGGGATGGGCAATAAATGCTGGCCAGCCAGCGACGCCCATGAAACATGAACGAATAAAAATTTTTTTGAGTTACACAAATGGCGGAAACATGCCAGAAATTAGAGGATAGTTAACAAGACTTTAGAGACAGTTAACTTACTGAAACATTTATTTTGCCAACTGTAACCCAGTCTGTGGATCAACTAGAATAATTGTCAATAATGTCACTAAACAAATGAAGAAATTCCAGAATTGAAAATTCTGCAAGAGGCCAATCAGTTTGACAAACTGTTGTAATTATAAACTTTATTAACGGCTTCAAGAGGTTTTAATAATGAAGTCTAACTAACAAGAATTGCCTGGTCAAGACTGCAATCTGAGGTTTATCCTGTGGATTTTTAATCAGAACTATAAAATCTTGTAAAGACAATCCATTCCAACTAGCTACGATATTTATGGCCCTTTCCTCCAGTTCATGAAGGCATTAAATTTTCACCCGTGCTCCCAGGTTTAAAGTTTATTTATTAGTCACAAGTAAGGCTTACATTAACACTGCAATGAAGTTTCTGTGAAATTCCCCACGTCGCCACACTCTGGCGCCTGTTTGGGTCAATGCACCCTAACCAGCTCGTTTTTCAGACTGTGGGAGGAAACCGGAGCACCCGGAGGAAACCCACGCAGACACGGGGAGAACGTGCAAACACCACACAGTGACCCAAGCCAGGAATCGAACCCGGCTCACTGGCACTGTGAGGCAGCAGTGCTAACCACTGTGCCCCCATGCCACCCAGGTTCTAATAACAATATGTATCTGACTCAACCTTTACCTGTGACCTCTTGTTCGAGGTTGCCTCACAAGGGGAAACATTTGGTCTACATTTACTTTATCAATGCCTTTAAGTATTTTATATACCTCGATCAGATCCCCTCTCGTCCTTCTAAACTCCAGCGAGTATAAACCCAAACGTCAACCATTTCATCAAAATAATACAAGGGATAGGGGAAAAAATATATACCAGCCAACTAATAGAATACAAAAGACCTCATAGGCCTCAAGAGGTGGGGAGGTGGATTTGAGACCAGGGAAGAGATCAGCCATGATCTGATTGAACGGCGGAGCAGGTTGGAAGGGCTGGATTTGCCCACTTCTGCTCCTAATTCCTATTTTCAACAGCATTAAAGTAAAATACAAAATACAAACCTGATACATACCGAAACCACTGGCGATTGAACAAAGTCAAACAAATAACCAGAACGCCAACTTACGTCTATTAGGAAGTTTCAGCTGAATTTTATTCAGATGACCATGTACCATATTGTGGAAGCGTTTATACATTATACCCTCTTTGTTAGATGCGCACAAGTTGAGACTGAAGTTTGACTGATACAACCGTTTGAACAACATGGTAGATCATCAGGTATTCACATTGCGATCTTTTACAAAGAAAACTATTTATGGCTGATACATGAAATAAAAACTAGAAAGCTTTAGAAACTCACAGTAGGCTCATCAGTTCAGAAGAACATGATGTGGAGATGCCGACGTTGGACTGGGGTGGGCACAGTAAGAAGCCTCACAACACCAGGTTAAAGCCCAATAGGTTTATTTGGTAGCCCGAGCTTTCAGAGCGCTGCTCCTTCTAACCTGATGAAGGAGCAGCGCTCCGAAAGCTCATGCTACCAAATAAACCTGTTGAACTTTAACCTGGTATTGTCAAGAAGAACATGTTAAACGTTTTGGAGATAAGAACTGCATCCAAAATATAATTCTATCCTTTTCTTTGGATGCTCATTAAACCAGCTATACTCTTCCATCATTTTCTGCTTCCACAGGTCTAGATCCATTAACCAGCAGCTTTCTTTTTAGGGGCGGCACGGTGGCACAGGGGTTAGCACTGCTGCCTCACAGCGCCAGGGACCTGGGTTCAATTCCAGCTTCGGGTCACTGTGTGGAGTTTGCACATTCTCCCCGTGTCTGTGCGGGTTTCCTCCGGGTGCTCCGGGTTTCTTCCCATTGTCCAAAGATATGCGGGTTAGGGTTGATAGGCCATGCTAAACCTAGTGTCAGGGGATCAGCAGGGTAAATATGTGGGGTTACTGAAATTGGGCCTGGGTGGCAGTGTTGTCGGTGCAGACTTCATAGAAACCCTACAGTGCAGAAGGAGGCCATTCGACCCATCGAATCTGCACTGACAACAATCCCACCCCAAGCCCTATCCCCACAACCCCACACATTTACCCCACTAATCCCTCTAACCTACACATCCTGGGACATTTGATGGGCTGAATGGCCGCCTCCTGCAATGTAGAGATTCTATGCAGTAGCTACATCCATCAATATTTCTTCTACAAATGGGTGGTTGCGACTTGTACCAGTTTGCTTTCCTTAATTTAATGAACAAACTTGCTCTCATAAAGTACCTTATTCTATTTCTTAGGAATGTCGCAAAGCACGGCACAATCAATGAATTACAACGTAATGATTCTTCCCATGGAGATAAATTAAATGACTCTGTCTACACTTCCCGCTGCCTCAGCAAAGCAGCCAGCATAATTAAGGTCCCCACGCACCCCGGACATTCTCTCTTCCACCTTCTTCCCTCGGGAAAAAGATACAGAAGTCTGAGGTCACGTATCAACCGACTCAAGAACAGCTTCTTCCCTGCTGCCATCAGACTTTTGAATGGACTTACCTTGCATTAAGTTGATCTTTCTCTACACCCTAGCTATGACTGTAACACTACATGCTGCACTCTCTCCTTTCCTTCTCTATGAACGGTATGCTTTGTCTGTGTAGCGTGCAAGAAACAATACTTTTCACTGTATGTTAATAAGTGTGACAATAATAAATCAAATCAAAATCAAATTAAATGTGGAAAGATTCTGTGTTTCAAACGCAGTCATAGTGTTTCAATGTTCACTTCAACTGACAGTACAATTCAACTGCAATGAAGTGAGCGCCCTAACTGTGGAGTGGGTCTTGAATTGTCAACCTGTTGGCTGGAGTTCGTCAAATAGGTCAATCTGATATTTACAATTACATTGCATAAAACAGAACAGATCAGAAAAGTTGCGAGCTGATATTAGCCAGGGCAGTAGGTAGAGCATCAGAATTATCCCAGGATCCCGGTTCATGCAGCTTTCCTGGCTGTTCTGGAGTCCCTGCCGCAAAGTACACGGAGACAAACGTCAGCCGAGGATGAGAATCAGACTTGATTCTCATGCTCTCTACAGTAAAGCTCATTGCCAAGTTCTCAAAAGGAAGAATCATCAACCAGTGAATGTACAGAGGGGGCCACTGCCACCTCTAAACCGTACCACGACCCAAAACAAAATCTTTGAGAGTGCAGGAAAGACCCGGAGCCAGTAAAAGCATTTCAGTTAGAAACAAACATTTCAACTTTTCGGATTTCAGCCATTGGAACATTTACATTATGGAAGTTAATCGCAAAGGCATTTCCGTGAAACCTACATTCTCTTTTCATTGAGAAACATCAAATGAGTCATTCTGCACTTCAAGCAGTAATGGGCTCACATGAAGTTTGGCATTTTAGCACTGTGTTGATGTATTCCATAAGTTGGAGCATTTAATTTTGTATCCTTCAATAACCAGTTCCGTCGCAGTTCTTCTGCAACCATTTCCAAGTCTTCAGATGCACAAACTATGCATACCACACCACTAAACACTAAGCATTGGTACGCTGGAGAAATAAACTGTAACTCACAGTCGCTAAAACTTTGAACTCGATGTTAACACTGATTAACTATCTGCGAATTATTCCCATCGACAGAGCAAATTAATTCCCCAGAAAATCCTGGCTCTCGGGTTTCTTCGATAATTTAAGCTTGTAGAAACACTCAAACTTTAGCGGAATAGCAGCAGTTCCTAAATTTCTTCACACGTCTGGAACTACCCAGAAAGTGGCAGTTACAATTACTTTCAGCAGTTTGCTATTTACACACAAGCACCCTTCTTTCCTTTCGAAACTTTTGCAAACTCAAAAAAAAAAAATTTGAAAAGATCTCCTCAGGGCTGTCTCTGGGTCTCAACAAGTTCATCACATGAGTAACTAAGCTACACACGAGGAAAAAAAAGAGTCCTAACTTCAATCTCCAGTCAGCAATGGCTTATTTGGTCTGTCAGCTAGCAGCAGGATGAGGAAAAGTGGTCACAGTTGTGCTCCTGACTGCCATCCAGTGAGCACAAAGAACATAACTTCCCCACAGCCTGATTTAATATTGTAAAAACTAACAATGTAGAAGGCAGTCCTTGGCAGGACTATATTTTCACTCAATTTCCACCAACATTGCCATACTGAGAAACTTCCTCAATATCTCTAGTGTCTGGAGACTTCCCTTTCAGAGGCTAATATGCCCATGGGCTATTGGTGCTGATTAACAATACACTAGCCAGTGTTGGTCATGTTAAGACCGCTCCAGATATAGAAGTTTCATATTGTCATTATATTTTCCTATACACACCTGTGATGCACACAATTCTTTTATTATTTATATTTACTCCTTTTTTTGGTTTCAATCTTCTCTCCCCTTCAATTGTGCGCGGTTTGCTGTGGCACAACTCCAAGCTGTTTTCATCAGTGTAGCCGATTTCAAATACTCGCTAACAGGCGATGAGACATGGGCGAGTCACAATCTTGACTTACACTGCACGTTCCTTCTGGTTGTATCACAGCTTGGTATGGCTCCTGCTCTGCCCAAGACTGCAAGAAACTACAAAGGGTCGTGAATGTAGCCCAATCCATCATGACAAACCAGCCTCTCATCCATTGACTCCGTCTACCTGCTGCCTCAGCAAAGCAGCCAGCATAATTAAGGACCCCACGCACCCTGGACATTCTCTCTTCCACCTTCTTCCGTCAGGAAAAAGATACAAAAGTCTGAGATCACGTACTAACCGACTCAAGAACAGCTTCTTCCCTGCTGTCTTCAGACTTTTGAATGGACCTACCTCGCATTAAGTTGATCTTTCTCTACACCCTAGCTATGACTATAACACTACATTCTGCATTCTCTCCTTTCCTTCTCTATGAACAGTATGCTTTGTTTGTATAGCGTGCGAGAAACAATACTTTTCACTGTATACTAATACATGTGACAACAATAAATCAAATCAAAAACATCTTGCTTCAGGTTGTACTAAATGAACTGCTCGAAGCAGTTATACAAATAAGAGTTCAGAAAAAGACACATGAAACAAGTTACCTGTGTGAGATCTCTTGTGATATATCAACATGTGATTCTGTGTAAACCTGGCACCACATTCATCACAGGCAAATGGCTTTTCACCGGTATGGACCCTTGAGAGTGCATACAAGAGAGAGAAAGAGAGTCTTGACATACAGGTACTATTGTTTAAAGATTAAACTTCAAAGGCTGTAAAAGAACTAGATTGAATTCTCAAAGGCTTTTCCAATGCTGTATGCACCATAGTTACCACTCCAAAACACCCAGTGTCAGTTAGCTGTTTACTTTTCCATGTGTACTAAAATTTAGTGCATTAGGAACTCTTTCTGACAAAATCTCAATTTTCAACTGGGTATCCAGAGTTGCTTTCTCCTTTTATTGATAAATTATTCAGATGTTAAACATGATGACTGTTTTACAACATCAGTCTAAAAAAAAATCAATTTTTTGACACGTGAACCACACGTGAACTCAGTTTTCCCCTAATTTCCTCGACAATCTCAGTCACGAAACAAAGGGGCTGATAAGAAAGCAGTGTGCGCCTGCACCACTATCTGCTGAAATTCACTCCGGAAACAACTTTGTCTTGTTAACTAACTTTCTCCGCCTTCAACTGTCTCCTTAAGCTTCAGGTGTGATTTGGGATTTCTCCCCGACCCCCTGGGGCGGCACGGTTGGCACAGTGGTTAGCGCTGCTGCCTCACAGCGCCAGGGGCCCCAGGTTCGATTCCCGGCTTGGGTCACTGTCTGTGTGGAGTTTGCACGCTCTCCCCGTGTCTGCGTGGGTTTCCTCCGGGTGCTCTGGTTTCCTCCCACAGTCTGAAAGACGTGTTGGATGGGTGAGCTGACCATGCTAAATTCGCCCTCAGTGTACCTGAGCAGGGGCCGGAGTGTGGCGACTAGGAGATTTTCACAGTAACTTCGTTGCAATGTAAATGTAAGCCTACTTGTGACACTAATAAATAAACTTTAAACTTTTCCAGCTTAGTACCCATGCCTTTGTTTTTAACATTATTGCAGAGGTACAACATTATATAAAAGTCATCATTGACTTTCTACGTTTGTGTGTTCATGACTACAACGCAATAGGGAATGTGCCATTGAAGTTTAAGTTTTAAGTTTAGTTTATTAGTGTCACAAGTAGGCTTATGAAACTGCAATGAAATTATCATGAAAATCCCCTTGTCGCCACACTCCGGCGCCTATTCGGGTACACTGAGGGAGAATTTAGCATGGACAATGCACCTAACCAGCATGTCTTTCAGACTGTAGGAGGAAACGGGAGCAGCTGTAGGAAACCCACGCAGACACGGGAGAATGTGCAAGCTCCACACAGACAGTGACCCACGGCCTGGAATCGAACCCGGGTCCCTGGAGCTGTGAGGCAGCAGTGCTAACCACTGTGCCACCCACATGTAGTGTGGACAAACCACATAGTACATAAACTACGTCTGTGTAATGGACAAACAGGCTGTTTGCAAACAGTGGTTATTTTAAGATGTGCACATACACGGCCAGATGGTAGTCTTAAAGGGACCGTACAGTGCAACAAAACAGGTTTCACACAACAAAGGGAAATGAGAAGGAACATCGGGTTGCCGTCACTGCTGGTTTCTAACCCAGTGCTAGGTTTCAGGAAGTAAGCATCTAATTTGCCTTTCAATTTCTGGTTCTTCCCTGCAGAAGATATTGCATCTACATTGCAAAACCCTCAATTCCCTCAGGGAATTGGCTATGTGGAACCATAGGTATGAGGCTGCCTCATCACATAATCCCTTGTATTTTATTTTGGTGAGCTAGTCATGTAGTTTTTGGTCTGAGATACAGCATGAGAATTCAACGAAACAATAAGAACAGAAAACAGAGTTTTTTTCACAAATTGTATGATCGAGAATTCTGATTGCTGTACTTTTATACTGATTACTTACTCCTTCAAGGTAATACTTTAGTTTTGTGACTATTAAGAAGCGAGATTATACTGCTGGAACAAGAACAAGACTGATCGGACAACTTCTTCACAATCTCATATCCAGGTAATAAAAGTTTAAAGTTTATTTATTAGTCACAAATAGGCTTACATTCACACTGTAATGAAGTTACTGTGAAAATCTCCTAGTCACCACACTCCTGTGCCTGTTTGGGTACACGGAGGGAGAATTTAACATGGCCGATGCACCTAACCGGCTTTGGAGTGTACGAGGGAACCGGACAGGCACCCTGCAGAAACCGACACAGACACAGGGAGAATGTGCAAACTCCGCACGGGCAGTGACCCAAGCCAGGAATCGAAGCTGTGAGACAGCAGTGCTAACCACTGTGCCACCATACACATCTAACTGAGTTGGTGAAAAGTGCATACTATAAAAAGTTACGCTGTACCTCAAGTGCACCTTCAGTGCAGATGGCTGAGAAAACTTAGCATGGCATTCCGTGCACTCATAAGGTTTGTCTCCGGTGTGCGTCCTTTCATGGAGTCTCAAGGCAGTTTTGGAACTCAGTCCTTTGCCACATTGCAAGCATAAGTGGCGCTCCCCACCACCCTCGTGAACCTGTAGGTTATGCCGTTTCACATCTTTTTTCCTTTTAAATTTTTTACCACACAGAGAGCAGGGGAAGCGGCGCTCTTCAACGTGGACATGCCTTTGGTGGCTTTTTAAGTTGCACCGATTGGCAAATGTCTGGTTGCAGGTCTCACAGCGGTAAATGATTTCAGGCGTAACACCGTGATTTTGCTCTATGTGCTTCAAGTAGCTCTTCTCGTACTGAAAATCTTTCTCACATTTGTCACACTTGAAGTTTCCACCTCTTCTCTTCTTCTCTATCTCATCAGGTGTTTTTTTTGCATCCTCATCCAATTCAAAGTCGCTATCATCGCTCCCTGCTTCCTCTTCCTCATCTTCATCGCCCCCCATCATCTCAACGTCACCCTCCGGCTCTTCAACAATGTCTGTCATTGCTTCTTTTTTAACTTGGTCTTCAATGTCTTGATTATCATCTACACAGGTCAGTTTTCCAGACTCCTCTTCCAAATTTTGATCAACCCTCTCTTGCTCGCGAAGCTTGCGCGTATATTTCTTTTTGGGGATTTCCAGAAAGACCTTTCGTCCCGCCAGCCTTCCGCTGGCTCGTTTCGGCTTTACGCTCACAGGCTTCCCCATTTTCTTCTCCTTTTCCCATCCTTTGCTCCGAGTGGCCGCTAGCGACGGCTTGCAATCCTGCTGACGAGATTTCTCTTCGTCTGAAACTTCTTGGGCAGTGGGTGCTTGCCGATTGTGCGCTGAAGGAATTGCTGCTGCGTTCGGAGAAGAAACTGGAACAGAATCGCTGTCCTGTCGATTGCCCCTAATCCCCTCTACTCCCTGGGAGTCAGCCAAATTGCCCAAGTCCATCAGAGCCGACTCAAGTATCTGCGTTTTTACTTGACTGCAGACTTCTGCCAGTTCTCTGCACTTCAACTTCTCCGCAATCTCCTGCAATCGTTGCACCCGGTCAGCCTCAACTTCCACTTTTGCGGTGTATACGAAATCCAGGAAAGAGGCAAAGTCTGCTGTGTAAATGTCTTGCAAAGTGACAATGGTAATCTTGGTGTTCACCATTTCACTGAGGAATAGCTCCTTAAAGTAACTGCTGGCAGCTGCCAACACAGCTTTGTGAGCAACAAACTCCTCCTTGTTGCCCTGGTGCTCTATCTGCACTGTCACATCACACAAACAGCACAGGATCCGCAGTTTGTGCATCTCATCCAACAAGTTTTTAGGGGCTGTCCCGGACTCCAGTACTACTTGATTGCTGACCATCTTCCTTTATTTCGTCAACCCCTGCAATGTAACAGAAATTACATAGTCAAGCTCAACAAATGCCAGGTGCTGTATTTTGGAGGATCAAATTTAGGTGTGAATTGTACTGTATATGGCAGAACACTTGGGAACATTAACAGACAGAGCGAGCTGGGCGTGCAGGTCCACAGTTCCCTATAAGTGGCAACACAGGTGGCCAAGGTGATTAAGAAGGCATATGGCGTGCTTCAGCCGAGGCATTGAGTACAGGAGTTGGCAATTCATGTTGGAGCTATATAAAACCTTGGTTAGGCCGCATTTGGAGTATTGTGAGAGGCATCTGGATGGGTACATGAATAGAGAGGGAATAGAGGGACACAGACCAAGTAAGGGAGGAAGGTTTTTCCCCCCACAGTTTATTTTCAGCTTGGGGGGCTGAAGGGCCCGTTCCTGTGTTGTACTTTTCTTTGTTCGTTAGTTACGTTCATGTCTTGCATTCTAAATTTGGATGGCAAATAGCCAAGTATTATGTAAAATGGATCTAATAAAAACAACTTTTCTTTTGGATTTGAAGAAAAAAATGAATCCAAGCATAATGTGATAACTTTTCATTTTTTGTGTGTTATATACGAGTTATCATACGGTGCAAAGTTTAATACAAGCCCACATTACAAACATTTAATTATCCTTAAAAAGTGCACAATAATGTTTTCAACATTGTCTCTTCAGATTTTTCCAATTTAATTTAGCAACCACGTTTTTAGAAAAAAAATCTGATCTTACAAATTACCAATTTATTTGAATCAATGCATTCATGATGAGGACATATTGAAACCATCCCCTGAACCAGTCCTCTTATATAAAAATTAGCTCACTGCCAGTTAATGAAAGTCGCCAACGTCCCAGAAGACTAAAGGCTGATCTCCCCCTTTCGGAGAGAGAGGGAGAGCTGACTGGTAGTGATTTAACCTGAGGGTCACTGCACCTCAGGTGAGGAGCAAGGTTGAGAAAGTGGAGCCTTCATGAATAATCTCATTAGGTATGGGAGTTGAACCGGCGCTGTTGGCATTGCTCCGCATCATGAACCAGCTGTCCAGCCAACTGAGCTAACCCATGTAGAACAGCAACACACAAAATCCACATAAGAATTAAACTTATTTTTGACATATGAAGATATCTTTTCTAACAGAGTGCAGTTTGCACTTTCTGCCCGTGTCTGCATGGGTTTCCTCCAGGTGCTCCAGTTTCCTCCCACACTCCAAAAGTGTGCAGATTAGGTGCATTGGCCATGTTAAATTGCCCCTTAGTGCCCCAAGATGTGTAGGTTAAGAGGATTAGCAGGGTAAATACTTGAGGTTATGGGGAACAGGTCTGGGTGAGATTGTCCCTTAGTGTCAGGGGATTACGTGGGGTTACAAGGATAGGGCCTGGGTGGGATTGTTTCCGTACCCGATGGGCTGAATGGCCTCCTTCTGCACTGTAGGGATTCTATGAACTGCAAGGGTCTGGATTGCCTTACTTTGGGCTTCAAATCAAAAATAAATCTAGATATTTTTTCTTCCCAGCTGAAACGTTTAGGACCATATAAAGCAAAAAAAAGAGCACTTTTGTTTATCAACTACCGATGGACATGACAACCTGTCTTCAACAAGAGATTAATTTAAAAACTAGATAAACAATAGGCTAAATGAATATCACATGCTATTATATAGCTCCCATGACTTAAATTATCCATTCCCTTGGAAAGTGCAAGATAATTGTTACAAGCTAGAAATCCAATCAAGGAGTTCAAAAGCTATCAGGTGAAGCATAATATTGTCCTATAAAAATCAGCAAATGTTAACTATTGAATTTTGAATGTTGAATCAGTTTTTCCATGTGGTGGGTGAGTCCAGAACTAGGGATCATAGTTTGAGGATAAGGGGTAAACCTTTTAGAACTGAGGTGGAGAAACTTCTTCACCCAGAGGGTGGTGAATGTATGGAATTCACTACCATAGAATGAAGAAGAAATTAGATATAGCTCTAGGGGCTAAAGGGATCAAGGGATATGGGAGGAAGGGGGAATCAGGATACTGAATTCGATGATCAGCCATGATCAAAACGAATGGCGGAGCAGGCTCGAAGGGTCGGATGGCCTTCTCCTACTTCTAGTTTCTATGTTTATTTCTCCACCACCTGATTTGACCACACGGTTTTCTCTGTCTTGTCAGATTGCTTGTCTGACATTCAGAACCACAGAACACCAAAGCAATCCCTCCCTCAAACACCATGTTCTTGGCCACTCATTCTGTCGTTCTCCCCAGCCGCTGTCTCAGGTTGAAACAAACTGTTTGCCATATTCACCTCTGACTCAACACCAATTTTAGCTTGTGACCCCACATCTACTCTGTCAGATAGAGTGCCTACTTTCTCCTCCATGGCTGGATTACTTCAGCCCACATGCTGTTAAATATTTACCCATCTCAGATTTGACTGTTCTAACACAGTCCTGGCCACTCGTCCTGCACAAGTTTCAACTCAACTTAGATCTTTTTAAAAGTAAACATCTGACAATAAATAGCAATTACCCATTACCTTTGCTGATCTATGTTGGTTTGTCACTCACCTGATGAAGGAGCAGCGCTCCGAAAGCTCGTGATTCCAAATAAACCTGTTGGACATTAGCCTGGTGTTGTGAGACTTCTTACTATGTTGGGTTGAGTCTTCAAATACTTTCAACTTTAAATGTTCACCCCCGTGGTTTAAATCCCTTCATGACCTTTGTCTGTTCCATGTGTGCAACTTCCCCCAGGTTGCCTTCCCTCTCACCAGTGTATATGCCCCCAAAACTCTGCTTTCCAACTTTGGCCTCTTAGGTATCTTTCCCTCCAATCTTCCCATCATCAGTGGCATGCCTTCAACCATCTAGGTCGAATGCTCTGGCATTTCCTCCCTAAAACTTTCCATCGCCTTTTCCCCCTTTGAGACCAAATTATAATCCAAGGCTTTTACCAAGCTTTTGTTAACTTCCTCATGGCTTCTTCTTAGGTACGGCGTCCATTCGGATTCAACTTCTAAGTCTGACCTTGGGATATTTTTCTAAGTTAAAGGCACTACGTAAACAAAAGTTGCTGCCACCAATACAATTGGCATTACATTGGAGATTGCAAGCCTTAAAGGCCCAACAATGCAATTCAGTTTAAGCAGCAAAAAAAAACCTAAATGATGCACACTTACTTGCGAGGTTTAGTGTGCCAGAGTCAATTTTGTCACGATTATGATGATCGCCATTGTGTATTTGAAGTATAAATATAAATCAAGTGCAGATTAAATTCTAGTGATGTTGTCAACCTTAATAAAAACAGTATAATTGTTAACACATTTAACAATGAATAAAAGCCACATTCATTCAAATCTGATCTAACAACATTAGGGTGACATGGTGGCACAGTGATTAGCACTGCTGCCTCACAGCGCCAGGGATCCTGGTTCGATTCCCCGCTTGGGTCGCTGTCTGTGTGGAGTCTGCACATTTTCCCCATGTCTGCGTGGGTTCCATCCAGGTTTTCTCCGGTTTTCTCCCACAGTCTGAAAGACGTGCTAGTTAGGCGCAATGGCCATGCTAAATTCTCCCTCAGTGTACCCGAACAGGCGCCGGAGTGTGGCGACTAGGGAGATTGTCACAGTAACTTCATCGCAATGTTAATGTAAGCCTTACTTGTGGCTGATAAATAAACTTAACTTTAGCATCATTTAAATGATCACATTAAGGAAGCTATGCAGTTTTTGCAGGGAGGGCATGCACCCCATTTATATGAAGACAACCTTGTTTTCTCTCCACTAGGTTAGTCTCCTTCTATAGGAGAGAGGACTGGAAGGCAGTTTGTAATCGATGTCTCAGATAGCTGCTAGAGATATGATTCAATGAACATCCCATCTGAATTACACTCCCTATTCCGTAGGTGAAAAAAATTCAACAATATATCACTGTTTATTCTACATATCTCAAAGTATCCAATCTCTCTTCTTATAGTGTAGTGGAAGGAATGGCAGAACTTTGCAAAAGTTGACTTTTGAATATGACTAGTTGGGAAAATCAGTGCGTATTACAAAAAAAGACGCATTACTTCAAACAAGGAATTTGGAGGATGTTACTCACACACTTACATCACTGAATAATTTCAAACTAATACCTGAATTTTCATGCAAGATATATTAAGTCTCAGTCATAAAAAATAGTTCTGACTGATAAAACAGAACTGTTGCTGAGGCAAGGTCTCATCCTCTTTAATCTTCCACAGTATCAATTTTCCATTTCGAATTCTTGCTGTAAAGTATAATCTATAATCAAGGCTTGATTGGCAATTACTACCAACCCATGCTTTTGAGACTATGGATGGTGCTTGGTTAATGTCACAGCCCAGCTGAACTGGGAAGTTGGCACTTATCCAGACCTAGAAGCCAAATTAATTCAGCACTCCTACACGTGACGAGAGAGAGTGGTGAGAGTTGAACTCACTACTAAATAGGAATGAATGAAGCAGAAAGCATTGCTGCATTTAAGGCGAGGCTTGGTGCATGTATATGAGAAGGGAAGAGAAGGCTGGAAAGAGGTCACATGGAGTATAAATATTGACATACATCCCTTGGACGGAACAACCTGTTTCCATGTATGTTTTACATATCAAGGCAGCACGGTGGCATAGTGGTTAGCACTGCTGCCTCACAGCGCCAGGGACCCGGGTTCAATTCCCAGCTTGGGTCACTGCATGTGTGGGCTCTCCCCATGTCTGTGTGGGCTTCCTCCGGGTGCTCCGGTTTCCTCCCTGTCTGAAAGATGTGCTGGTTAGGTGTATTGGCCATGCTAAATTCCCCCTCAGTGTACCCGAACTGGCGTCTGAGTGTGGCGACTAGGGGATTTCACACTAACTTAATTGCAATGTCAATGTAAGCCTACTTGTGACACTAATAAATAAACTTTAAAAAAACAGCATCCGCAGTGTATTGCTTTGATTCTAAAACTTATATTTTTAGAACACCTCCAACAAGAACAAGCTGCAAGATAAAAAAATTCATCCTGTCCAGAAAAATTCTACACTTGCATTGTTAACAATGATGGTTCTCAGTAGCAGCTTTTCCTTAAAAGAACTGCATCTGTGGCTGCTCAATAGCATTTTCTGTTGTGTAGTTTTAAAGTTTATTCATTAGTGACACAAGTAGGCTTATACTAACACTGCAATGAAGTTACTGCGAAAATCCCCTAGTCACCACACTCCGGCACTTGTTTGGGTACACTGAGGGAGAACTTAGCATGGCCAATGCACCAGCACGTCTTTTGGACTGTGGGAGGAAACCGGAGCACCCGGAGGAAACCCACGCAGACACGGGGAGAATGTGCAGACTCCGCACAGAGCCGGGAATCAAACGCAGGTCCCTGTGAGGCAGCAGTGCTAATCACTGTGCCACCGTGTTGCCCCATCGCCAGTGTGCCACCCCATAAGTTGAGTGTGAGCTGCATTATGAAGTGAAAGATCAAACTGATTGCCTTTTGATAAACATGTTGAATGAAATGAATATTCCAAAAAAACATTTTTGCCGTTGTGTTTCGCGGGTGAGTATTATCTGTTGAGGACAATAGAGCTTTGCTTAATCGTACAGATGTTGGAATAAATTAACTCTTCTGGAGTTTTGCCTGATTACCTTTGGAGAACTGGGAGTATTTATACAGAACATGCCACTTGAGGATACAGTGGAACGTCTATTATTCACCAAATGGAGGGGACCCAAACATGAATAATGGAAACTGCTGAAGAGTTCCAAATTTTAGTTTTGCATGCACGGAACGGCAATTCCCCAGACATTGGAATGAAAACAAGTTCAAACTGAATTTAATTTTTCTTGGGGAGGCGATTTATATTAGGCAGGAAAAAACTGGTGTAAACAGGCTTGCCATGTCTCACACAAGACTTTCAGTGGTTACGCAGGAAGATAAAATAATTACAACGCCAAAAATTATGTTCCCATTGTGAGTGGAATAGATCCCATTGTTGATCTGATTATGAGGCGTCTGTGGAAGGAGCAGGCTCGACGGACTGAGTGGTTTTCCTGTTCCGTGATTTATTGCCTCAGTAACCCAGAACGGGCAGAAATAAAGCTGTCCTCGGCACAGCCAAAAGTTAAAATGGTCTCCACTTTTACAATACTTTATCAGCAGCAGTCCGCAATGTCTTGTCACAGAAGCAGGGCACATTGTTCCGTTTGGTCAGATCTAAAAAGTTTGTCAGTCACAAGTAAGGCTTACATGAATGCAATGAAGTTACTGTGAAATTTCCCTAGTCGCCACACTTCGGCGCCTGTTCGGGTCAATGCACCCTAACCAGCATGTCTTTCAGACTGTGGGAGGAAACCAGAATACCTGGAGGAAACCCTTGCAGATACGGGGAGAACATTCAAACTCCACACAGACAGTGACCCAAGCCGGGAATTAAACCAGATCCCTGCCGCTGTGAGGTAGCAGTGCTCCTGCTTTGAAAATTGTGAATTGGGGAAGAGCATAATTAATTGCACAAATATAATCACTTGCTTTCAGAAAACTTACCAGAATGATTGTACTGCGAAATATCACAATATTTTGAAATAGTGTTGTTTCCTAAAATGGTAAATATAAAATCATGGATAAGTTAAAAGAATCATCTTATAAGATCAGATGAAAATGTGAAATGATAAAGCAAAGAGGATTGATGGATTTTGAGGATGATCTTGAGGGGCCTTATGGCCTAATCCCGCACAAATTCTTACATTCTTATATAATCCTATTAGGTAGGTAAAAAAAAGTTGCAAGAGTGTTAGACAATTTCATTACAGCGTAATAAGAAATTGGTTTCAGCAAATTATTTGTATACAGCAGTCTGTTGCCAAAATGGCAATTAAACTTGATCTTTCTTTTAAAATTGGCAATCTATGTTTTATACATATAGTGCTCTTTTCCAACACTGCTACTGATTCAGATCAGCCTAAAGGTCAACCGGATAGTTTGAACACTTCCTAGATTGCACATAAACACCACTGAATGTTCAAATTGCTGGCAAGCATGCTTACTCCAGACAGCCTTCTGATGCTGTGAAATGCTAAAGGGGTCAAGCAAATGTTATGTTGCCCCATTGGTGCTCAGATATTAGCAAGGCAAAAGTGGGGCTACTGAACCGCTGGGTCACCTCCTGCGTGCCGTTTTCACTGCAGCAGTAGATATCTTCCTCCCATTGCTGGGGAAGTGTATCCCTCTCCTACTCCTCACTCAAGCAGAGCAAGATTAAATTGAGCACAATCTTTGACAGTTTTGAATCCATAAGAAGGCTTTCAGATGAGACGTTAAATTAAGGCCTCTTCTGCTCTCTCAGCTGGACATAAAGGTCCCATTGCTGTATTTTAAAGAAAGGAATTCTTCCCAGTGCCATATTTATATAACAAGTAATGTCATTTAAATCGATTATTTAGTCGACAGAGCCGTTTGTGGGATCTTGCTGTGTGTAATGATGGCTACCACATCCCCTATATTAAAACAGTGACTGCACTTCAAAAGTAGATGTAAAGGCTGTAAAGCATTTTGGGCTGCCCTACGGTTATAAATTCTTTCTTTGTTCAATCTCCTAATTCCTCCAATTTAGATCTTTGGATTGGTCCTCTAAATATGAGAAATGAGAATTGCAGCATATGGATCTGCTCCACTTCAACTGGGACCAAATCCAAAGGTTCCATCAGAATTGGGCGACCACACGTCACATGTCCATCCATGGGGCATAGATCAGCTAGACAGGGGACCTAGATCAGTTAGTCAATTTCTTTTCCCATAAGTAGGGGAGTCTAAAACTAGAGGGCATAGGTTTAAGGTGAGAGGGGAGATACACAAAAGGGTCCAGGGGGGGCAATATTTTCACACAGAGGCTGGTAAGTGTCTGGAACAAGCTGCCAGAGGTAGTAGTAGAGGCGAGTACAATTTTGTCTTTTAAAAAGCATTTAGATAGTTACACGGATAAGATAGGTATAGAGGGATATGGGCCAAACATAGGCAATTGGGACTAGCTTAGGGGCTTAAAAAAAAGGGTGGCATCGACAATTTTGGCCGAAGGGCCTGTTTCCATGCTGTAAACCTCTATGACTCTATAACTCTACTGCTTCTGGGAGCAGTTCTTTTAAAAACAGTTTAAGGAGGCTTCCCTCCTAGAGAAGAATAATTGGGGAGGGGAAAGGGGCGTGTCATTTAATTGAGGTTTTATGATAATGGAAACAATAGGTTGTGTTCAACATAACAGTTTGCCCCAATTAAAGATGTCACAATTCCGCACAAGGCTGGACCTGAAACCCTGGAACAGGCATGCACAGGGGACACTGGATTATCAAATTCCCCAAAGCACAAACAGCACCAGCTTCCGACCGTAACACAACTCACCCTGTACAGAGGGTAGAACCTGGAATGCCGGGTCAGATTGATCTTCTGGACTAGTTACAACTGCCATGGGGGGTGGTTGAAAGCTGCTGCTTTTGGATCGGCCTCTCTCAATCATAGAATCCCTACTCTGCAGAAAGAGGCCATTTGGCCCATCGAGTCTGCACCGACACTCCAAAGGAGCATCTTACCCAGGCCTACATTATACCCAACACATTTACCATGGCCAATCTCCCTAACCTCCACATCTTGGAACACTAAGGGGCAATTTGGCATGGACAATCCACCTAACCAGCATGTCTTTCAGACTGTAAGAGGAAACCGGTGCACCTGGAAGAGACCCACACTGACATCGGGAGAACGTGCAAACGCCACACAGACAGTGACCCAAGGCCGAAATTGAACTCGGGTCCTTGGCGCTGTGAGGCAGCAGTGCTAACCATTCTGGTTAGATGGATACTGGGTAACGAGGGTTACAGTCAAGCCAAGCCAAGTTCCGCACACGAGGACGGCCTCAACCGGGATCTTGGGTTCATGTCACACTGTCTGTAACCCCCACGACTTGCCTGGGCTTGCAAAATCTCACTGTCCTGTCTGGAGACAATACACATCTCTTTAACCTGTGCTTAATGCTCTCTCCAGTCACATTATCTGTACCTTTGAGACTTGATTACCTGTAAAGACTCGCATTCCAACCGTTATTTTGTAAATTGAGTGTGTGTCTTTATATGCCCCGTTTATGAACAGAACTCCCACTCACCTGATGAAGGAGCAGCGAGCGCTCCGAAAGCTAGTGGCTTTTGCTACCAAATAAACCTGTTGGACTTTAACCTGGTGTTGTGAGACTTCTTACTGTGTTTACCCCAATCCAACGCTGGCATCTCCACAAGGGTTACAACAGAGGTGAGCAAAATGTGGCCCATGGGCCAGATTGGGCCTGTATATTACCAGACCCCTGGCGCTGTGGGGCAGCAGTGCTAACACGCCGCCTTAATATCAGCAGATGGATGGACCAGAGACTCCTTCCTTGCCCTGTGGCTGTCAACATGCAAACCTGAGGTGCAATGGTGTGCAAACAGCATGGGGATGGGGGAGGGGGGCTGGGGATGGGGCGGTGCTGGGGGGGCGGTGCTGAGGGGGGGGATGGGGCGGTGCTGAGGGGGGGGATGGGGCGGTGCTGAGGGGGGGGATGGGGCGGTGCTGAGGGGGGGGATGGGGCGGTGCTGAGGGGGGGGATGGGGCGGTGCTGAGGGGGGGGATGGGGCGGTGCTGAGGGGGGGGATGGGGCGGTGCTGAGGGGGGGGATGGGGCGGTGCTGAGGGGGGGGATGGGGCGGTGCTGAGGGGGGGGATGGGGCGGTGCTGAGGGGGGGGATGGGGCGGTGCTGAGGGGGGGGATGGGGCGGTGCTGAGGGGGGGGATGGGGCGGTGCTGAGGGGGGGGATGGGGCGGTGCTGAGGGGGGGGATGGGGCGGTGCTGAGGGGGGGGATGGGGCGGTGCTGAGGGGGGGGATGGGGCGGTGCTGAGGGGGGGGATGGGGCGGTGCTGAGGGGGGGGATGGGGCGGTGCTGAGGGGGGGGATGGGGCGGTGCTGAGGGGGGGGATGGGGCGGTGCTGAGGGGGGGGATGGGGCGGTGCTGAGGGGGGGGATGGGGCGGTGCTGAGGGGGGGGATGGGGCGGTGCTGAGGGGGGGGATGGGGCGGTGCTGAGGGGGGGGATGGGGCGGTGCTGAGGGGGGGGATGGGGCGGTGCTGAGGGGGGGGATGGGGCGGTGCTGAGGGGGGGGATGGGGCGGTGCTGAGGGGGGGGATGGGGCGGTGCTGAGGGGGGGGATGGGGCGGTGCTGAGGGGGGGGATGGGGCGGTGCTGAGGGGGGGGATGGGGCGGTGCTGAGGGGGGGATGGGGCGGTGCTGAGGGGGGGGATGGGGCGGTGCTGAGGGGGGGGATGGGGCGGTGCTGAGGGGGGGGATGGGGCGGTGCTGAGGGGGGGGATGGGGCGGTGCTGAGGGGGGGGATGGGGCGGTGCTGAGGGGGGGGATGGGGCGGTGCTGAGGGGGGGGATGGGGCGGTGCTGAGGGGGGGGATGGGGCGGTGCTGAGGGGGGGGATGGGGCGGTGCTGAGGGGGGATGGGGCGGTGCTGAGGGGGGGGGGGGCGGTGCTGAGGGGGGGGGGGGGCGGTGCTGAGGGGGGGAGGGGGCGGTGCTGAGGGGGGGAGGGGGCGGTGCTGAGGGGGGGAGGGGGCGGTGCTGAGGGGGGGATGGGGCGGTGCTGAGGGGGGGGATGGGGCGGTGCTGAGGGGGGGGATGGGGCGGTGCTGAGGGGGGGGATGGGGCGGTGCTGAGGGGGGGGATGGGGCGGTGCTGAGGGGGGGGATGGGGCGGTGCTGAGGGGGGGGATGGGGCGGTGCTGAGGGGGGGGATGGGGCGGTGCTGAGGGGGGGGATGGGGCGGTGCTGAGGGGGGGGATGGGGCGGTGCTGAGGGGGGGGATGGGGCGGTGCTGAGGGGGGGGATGGGGCGGTGCTGAGGGGGGGAGGGGGCGGTGCTGAGGGGGGGAGGGGGCGGTGCTGAGGGGGGGAGGGGGCGGTGCTGAGGGGGGGAGGGGGCGGTGCTGAGGGGGGGAGGGGGCGGTGCTGAGGGGGGGAGGGGGCGGTGCTGAGGGGGGGAGGGGGCGGTGCTGAGGGGGGGAGGGGGCGGTGCTGAGGGGGGGAGGGGGCGGTGCTGAGGGGGGGAGGGGGCGGTGCTGAGGGGGGGAGGGGGCGGTGCTGAGGGGGGGAGGGGGCGGTGCTGAGGGGGGGAGGGGGCGGTGCTGAGGGGGGGAGGGGGCGGTGCTGAGGGGGGGGCTGGGGTAGATGGAGGGGGAAATGGGGAGGGGGGTCAGTGACCCCATTCTCCTGGCAGCAGGTCCTGGTGATGGGGGGAGTTCTGCACACAGCCTCTGAGCCTCTTTGCCCCCAATCCCTGCCCCGCAGACAATGTCCTCTCCCCGACTGCCTGTCAGTCTCTCTCCACCCCCCTCAATACAGACGGGGGGGGGGGGGGGGTGCTGAGCCCCGGGCCGAACGCGGTTCCCCTCCCTCACAAAACAAACGACTTTTTCCCGCACCGACTGACCTGCTGTCCGGGACTCGGCCTGTACAGGGTGCGTGTGTGTGTTGGGGGGTATTGAGGGGGGAGGGGGTTTGTTGCCCCCTCCCCCCGGGCGGCGGGGCTCTAGCTGACCATCGGAACTGCTCCAGCGGCCCTCAACTCGGCGCATGCGCACTCCGAGGCCAAGGCCGCGCCTCGCGCTCCCGGCACCTGCGCGCGCCGCTGGGGGGGCGGGGCGTGACAATGCGCAGGCGCCTAGCATGCTCCGCCTCATCGCCGCCACGATACGCATGCGTCCACTATGCTCGCTGTCCCTGGCGTGACGCGCATGCGCCCCGAACGCTCCTCGGCACGGCCGTGACGCGCATGCATCCAGAATGCTATTTCCGTCACTGCCGTGATGCGCATGCGCCCACCATACGACCCATCCTCTGTCCTCGGCAACGCCGTGACGCGCATGCGTCCAGAATGCTCCCCGGCACTGCCGTGACACGCATGCGCGGGGTCCCCTACTCCAGCAGCAACAGATAAGAGGTTGAGTTTGGGAAAGACCCAGGGGGGCGGGTTTGCAGCAATATGGATCTGGCCACCTCCCTTTGAAAATATACCAACACAGCCCCTCAATCCCCTGGTCTCCAGATTGGTATCTTTATGGCAAATGAACTGCAGGATTTCTGCTTCTTATTTCAGGAGAAACTTTTTAACAGGATCAGAACTTCCCTCAAAATTGTTACACTGCAGGTGTCCCCGTATGAGCATTCGCTTGGTGCCTAATTCTCCTGCTTTGTCCCTGTAATCCTGCACATTCTTATTTTTCAGAAAGAAGTTTAATTTACAAGTGGGCACCACAGTGGTTAGCACTGCTGCCTTGCAGTGCCAGGGACCCAGGTTCGATTCCTGGCTTGGGTCACTGTCTGTGCAGAGCTTGCATGTTCTTCCCGTGCCTGCATGGGTTTCCTCTGGGTGCTCCGGTTTCCTCCCACAGTCTGAAAGACGTGCTGGTTATGTGCATTCGCTATGCTAAATTTTCTCTGTGTACAGAGTGTGGCAACTGGGGGATTTTCACAGTAACTTCATTGCAGTGTTAATACAAGCCTACTTGTGACACTAATAAATAAGCTTTAATTCCCTTCTAATGCTTCAATTGGGAAAAAAGGCTACAGCAGACTAAGCCTCTGAATAAAAGTACAAATGTTGTCAAGACGCTTGTGCCTTGTTTATAGTCATGGAATATGAAAGACTCAACATCTGATGGACTCAGTATTACTTGAGAATAAACACTATTTTCTTGAAATCTGCCTGTTATAATTTCAGCATCTATAGAAACGTATGAATTAAGAGCAGGAGTAGGCCACTCAAACCTGCTCCGCCATTCAATAATATGGCTGACCTCGTTTTAACCTCAACTCTGCATTCCTGTCTAGCCCCAGTAACCTTTCACCCCTTTTGCTCATTAATCTATCTACTTTTGTGTTAAAGATATTCAAAGACTGCCTTAACCTTTGCAAATAGTATGCCAAAGATCCACACCCTCAAAGAAAAATATTTCCTCATTTCTATCAATGAAAAAAACAGCTCCATAAATATCAATTTGTTCTGTGATATGTTTAGGATTCAAATTTCGTACCAACAGCACGATCCTTTCTTGAGTCTAAGTTTGTGCCTTGGCATGCCCATTTGATTTAGACTGTGCAGAAACTTTAAGGTATAGGCCTATCATCTTCATCTGACATATTCTTTTAATTCACCTAACAGTTTTTCTAAAGCATTTACATTCAAGTCTAGTGAATCTTCATTTTTTTAGCACGAAGAATGGCTTCCAAAAAAGTGGTATGAAATATTGCATAAAAAAGAGACACACTGTCGAAGCTTTTCATCTTGCATTCATCAGGATAGATGGAAGAATGCCAAATTTCAAAGGGAGAAACATTTCAAGTTTGATTGGTAGAGGTGTAGTCGTGGAGAATGCACCAGGGAACTGCTGTCCTCATGCTTTGGTTCAATTCAAAATCAATGCAATGCCTTGACATGTTTCTTTTGCTGCAGAGGACAGGTCTCTACTTATGAATATTATAGCTTCTAGCAAGCCTAAGTGAGCCACATTGTAAGCCAGGCTGATATCTTAAATCAGTTGTTAGTGTAATTCTTGGCACACTTGGTATTGTTCAGCAAGTGCTGTCCAATTGCAGAATCACATCTACTGTTAGGCATTATGTTCTGGGTTTTACAACCACAGGCTGGTTGAGTACGGTTAGTATTCTGTCCACTGCGAACAGCTGAAGGGACGTACTGTCTGACATGATCCAGCAGTCATTGGGACATATGGCCTACGTACCTGGCACTGAAATTCATACACATTACTCATTTGTGTGGTAGGCAGAACAACATTTTGACATAATGGCAGCAAGGCGGAAGTGGAAAATACTACTGATGTTGCTACTGCACAACGGCTAGCTTCACCTATTGCTCAAAGTTTTGAAATACCATACCTTTCCAGGGTAATTTGAAGTAGACTGGGCATTTCCAAGTTCGAAAGTGTCAGCTTCAGACCCAGTTGTGAATATGTACAATACCCAGCATCATTAATTTTTCCAAAAGCCATTTATGTTCAGGAGTCCAGCTTTACTGCCCAATAATTAATCGAGTGATAGTGTGTCCTCATTTTGATTGAGGGGCATATTCAATTCTCACATTTGCACCTTTATCTTCTAAAATAATACAAATCAGCCAACTGGTTTATTGTACAATTATTGAGTGAATTAAAAAAAAATTGGAGCAATCCAAATGCACTTCAGTATAATACTGCATCATTTCACGTGACAAAGGAAACAAAATGACATTTTGCCTGTTATGTTAGTTCTTTCTGAATCTAACTGGTTCTATCTTAATATGACTGATATCATCTCAATCAAACAGTATGTCACAGAACCTACGAGGGAGCAAGCTATCTTGGATCTGGTCCTGTGTAATGAGACAGGTAAAATTAATGATCTCCTTGTGAGGGATCCTCTTGGAATGAGTCATCACAATATGGTTGAATTTCTAATACAGACGGAGGATGAGAAAGTAGGGTCCCAAACCAGTGTCCTCTGCTTAAACAAGGGGGATTACAATAGGATGAGGGCAGAGTTGGCTAATGTAGACTGGGAACACAGACTAATTGGTGGGACTGTTGAGGAACAGTGGAGGATTTTAAAGATTTTTCTCAGTACTCAGCAAAAATATATTCCAGTGAAAAAGGAATGTAAGAAAAGGGATAACCAGCCATGGATAACTAAGGAAATAAAGGAGAGTTTCAAATTAAAAACCAATGCATACAGAGTGGCCAAAATTAGTGGGGAACTAGGAGATTGGGAAGGCTTTAACAAACAACAAAGAACTACTAAGCAAGAAAGAAAGGAAAGATGGATTATGAAAGTAAACTAGCGCAAAATATAAAAACTGATAGTAAAAGTTTTTACAAATACAAAAACGGAAAAGAGTGGCTAAAGTAAATGTTGGTCCCTTAGAAGATGAGAAGGGGGATTTAATAATAGGAAATGGCCGAGGCCTTAAACAAGTTTTTTGTCGGTCTTCACAGTGGAGGACACAAATAGCTTACCAATAATTGACGGTCATGGGACTGTAGAGGGTGAGAAGCTTAAAACGATCACTATTACTAAAGAGGTAGTGCTGGGGTAGGCTAATGGGACTAAAGGTAGACAAGTCCCCTGGTCCGGATGGAATGCATCCCAGGGTACTAAAAGAAACAGCAGAAGAAATAGCAAATGCATTAGTTGTAATTTAATCAAAATTCACTGGACTCTGGGGAGGTGCCAACTGATTGGAAAACAGCTAATGTAACGCCACTGTTTAAAAAAGGAGGTAGACAAAAGGCAGGTAACTACAGGCCAGTTAGCTTAACATCTGTAGTTGGGAAAATGCTGGAATCTATCATTAAGGAAAAAATAGCAGGACACCTGGAACAGAATGGTTCAATCAAGCAGACGCAGCATGGATTCATGAAGGGAAAGTCATGTTTGACTAATTTACTGGAATTTTTTGAGGATATAACGAGTGCAGTTGACAGAGGGGAACTGGCGGATGTAGTGTATTTAGATTTCCAAAAGGCATTCGATAAGGTGCCTCACAAAAGGTTGCTGCATAAGATAAAGGTACACGGAGTTGGGGTGTTAGCGTGGATTGAGGATTGGCTATCTAACAGAATGTGGAGATGCCGGCGTTGGACTAGGGTGAACACAGTAAGAAGTCTCACAACACCAGGTTAAAGTCCAACAGGTTTATTTGCTACCAAATAAACCTGTTGGACTTTAACCTGGTATCTAACAGAAAGCAGAAAGTCGGAATAAATGGGTGCTTTTCCGGTTGGCAATCAGTGACTAGTGGCGTGCCGCAGGGATCGGTGCTGGGGCCTCAAATATTTACCATATACATAGACGATCTGGAGGAGGGGACTGAGTGTAGGGTAACAAAGTTCGCGGATGACACAAAGATGATTGGAAAAGCAAATTGCATGGAGGACACAGAGTCTGCAGAGAGATTTGGATAGGCTAACGTTGGTAAGTGTGAGGTTATCCACTTTGGAAGGAATAATAGTAAAATGGACTATTATTTAAACAGTGAAAAATTACAACATGCTACTGTGCAGAGGGACCTGGGGGTCCTTTGCATGAATCACAAAAACTCAGTTTGCAGGTGCAGCAGGTAATCAAGGCGGCAAATGGAATGTTGGCCTTTATCGCGAGAGGGATGGAGTATAAAAGCAGGGAGATCATGCTGCAACTGTACAGGGTACTGGTGAGGCCGCACCTTGAGCACTGTGTACAATTTTGGCCCCTTTATTTAAGAAAGGATATATTAGCTTTGGAGGGGGTACAGAGAAGGTTCACCAGGTTGATTTCGGAGATGAAGGGGTTAGCTTATGAGGAGAGATTGAGTAGACTGGGCCTGTACTCATTGGAGTTTAGAAGGTTGAGGGGAGATCTTATAGAGACATACAAGATAATGAAGGGGCTAGACAGGGTAGAAGCAGTAAGGTTATTTCCACTTACAATGGAAACAAGAACTAGGGGGCATAGCCTCAAAGTATGGGGGAGTCAATTTAGAACAGAGTTGAGGAGGAACTTCTTCTCCCAGAGGGTAGTGAATCTTTGGAATTCTCTGCCCAATGAAGCAGTAGAGGCTACCTCGTTAAATGTGTTTAAGTCACAGATAGATTTTTAACCATTAAGAGAATTAAGGGTTATGGGGAGCGGGCGGGTAACTGGAACTGAACCCACTATCAGATCTGCCATGATCTTATTAAATGGCGGAGCAGGCTTGAGGGGCTAGATAGCCTACTCCTGCTCCTATTTCTTATGTTCAATTGTTGAACAAATCACATGCCTGTGCTCTCATGTTGGACAAGTGAAGGGAATGACCTGTAACTCTTCCTGTCTGGGAATTAGTCAGCTGTTAAAAATGGAGAAAAACATGGGGAAATCTGACCATAATATAATACTACCCTGTTAATCTCTCCCGCTCCAATAACGATGGCTGTTCGTCATCTCTTCCCTGCCCATTGGACCTTGGTAACATTGGTGAGTTGGAGCCAGGCTCGCTGCCCAATACCTTACTTTCTGCCCATGCCACCTTTGTCTTGAGATCACCAGGAGATGGAGTGGCAGTGTTAGACTTGCTGATGTACATTTTCAAGGCAGATGGTCTGATATTGGGGACCTTTCCCTCCCTTGCTTTTTGTTAGGCCTTGGTTCAGTCTGAAGCTAACAACCTCACCGTCATTTTTACTGTGAAATCCACACATAGTCTTTTTCTAAATTTGTGAAAATGTAAAATTCATCAATTGTAAAAGTTACATTCACTAATACTGTATGAGAATCGCTAGAAAAAACTGTCAAGATAGGTATTAAAACATCTAGTTTTCATATGCTGTTGCTTTAATAAAATAAATACTAATTTCTAAAGGTTGTTTGAAATAAAACACTTTAATGCTTCTTGATTTCATACTGCTGCTGCAATAGATTAACAATCATATGTTTTGCTATGATTATTGCACTAAAATTTCCAATGTGACATCTCTATTAACAATTCAAAGTTAAATTCATTAAAATATACCATTATGGTATATTTGACAGACTAGGATTAATTAATGCATCCTTAAATTACAATGAATGTCTCTTAAAAATAACAAGCTTTGTATCAGAGCAGATGTTCACTCTCTATGACCACACTGGAATAAATGGTGCACAATACACAAAAGGCCAGTAAAATAACATCATATAGTTGTAATCCTTCAGGCAGGATATTACAATGCAGTGACATGATATTATTGGCAAACGAGACATCGTAATCCTTTAGATGCTGAGCAAGTACATGTCTAACACTGAGTTTTTATTGCACACTAAAAGTTTACAACTAGTCTGAGTAGGATCAGAGTGTAGTATGTTCCAACATATACAGTGTTACCAAGGTTTGATCAGTGGAGGGAAAGGACATTCAATTTTCAGGTATCAATCACAATGCTGAAAAATGATCAACAGTAGGTCTGCAGCAAGTACCAAAAGCGGACACCTTGTGAAGGTCTATTCTGATCAATAACAATGCTTCTCGATGGCGTTTTTGCTTCCCTACTTGCAAACCGTTCATCTTCTGCAGTATTATGCTGCATATTTGATTCTAAACATATTGCAAGCATTGGAAAAAAAATCCCATGGCAATTTATGTCATTAACCAAATTCTTCTAAATTCCCAAATTCAGAAGTTACGCTATCACATTTAAATACGTTAAAAAAGATTAAAAATTAATCTAGGGATACAAGCAGAGATGCAAACAGCCACCTTCACAGAAAACATGTTACGAATTATACTTCTCTAATATTACAAGAAATACACTTTAACATCTTAGAAATAATCTAATCTTAAACAAAGATAGAGTTACATTTTAGAATATTACTGAAGTGATTTATTAAAACAATTTAGCCCGTGTAGATTTAACCTGCAGATGCACTTTAATCCATTGCACCAATGAAGCATACTTCCTCCACTCGCCACTGCTTACTGGTAATTGTTTTAAAAAAAAGATAATGGTTCTGAGGAAAAGGTTTTATTTCTGTCAGACCATACAATGCCCTGGTGATACGCTGAACTCCAATAGCCAAGTACAAAATAATTACTTTCACCATTGGAAATAAGCAGATGTCTGACATGGATTACCTATCATGCTTCACTAATACCGAATCAATATGATGGACTTTGATAGTTCAGGTTTGCATTAATGGACTGACTACAGAAACTGTGCCTGATGCACAACAAAAGATCTATAAATGACAATGTGGTCGATCGTTGTATATTTGACTCACTGAGTGTATGTATGCGACGTATATGATTAAATTACTAGCTTTATACAGAAACAGTTCAGTAGAAATAAAAATATACCCTATATTTCATTATCAATTTGAAAACAATACATAGTTTGTGTTGTGTGCGCCTGTTTTAGTCACATTGGTCAATGACTTGGTTGCATTCCTCCCACTGGTCGTTCATTGCGAATATTCATCCAGCTAACAGGTACAGGATCATCAGAGAGGCACACGTCTGCTAAAGTTTCAATTTTGGACCAATTATGATCTTTCTTTGAGGTAAGATCAATCAAGTAGGATCTCCAATGAGCATTTCGGTCATGGACCTAGAAGCAAACATAATGCAACCAGAAAATTGAATTGACACCTTTTAAACAAATTGCCAACAAATGTTTTAGCACAAATTCATTAAACTGCAACTTTTTAATTAGGTACTTGAGGAACCAGACAACATACAATGTATGTGCATATTATAGTAAAAGTCTTCTATATATACAAGACGACAGATTGTATTAACTCTCTTGATCGCCAAATGGGTAACGTATTGTCTGGTGACAGGAAAAAGCTAGACAAGAAGTACCCATGTTCAACACCTGATCTCTGAGTTAAGTGAACAGCAAGTATTATACAGTTTGACTGCACGATCATCCTCCCTGATGAGGAAGAAATAGTAAGAAGTCTCACAACACCAGGTTAAAGTCCAACAGGTTTATTTGGTAGCACAAGCTACAAGCTTTCGGAACGCTGCCCCTTCATCAGGTGAGTGGGAGTTCTGTTCCCAAACAGGGCATATAAAGACACAAACTCAATTTACAAAATAATGGTTGGAATGCGAGTCTTTACAGGTAATCAAGTCTGAAAGGTACAGACAATGTGAGTGGAGAGAGGGTTAAGCACAGGTTAAAGAGATGTGTATTGACTCCAGCCAGGACAGTTGGTGAGATTTTGCAAGCCCAGGCAAGTAGTGAGGGTTACAGATAGTGTGACATGAACCCAAGATCCCGGTTGAGGCCGTTTTCATGTGTGGGAACTTGGCTATCAGTCTCTGCTCAGCGACTCTGCGTTGTCGTGTGTCGTGAAGGTCGCCTTGGAGAACGCTTACCCGAAGATCAGAGGCCGAATGCCCGTGACCGCTGAAGTGTTCCCCAACAGGAAGAGAACACTCTTGCCTGGTGATTGTCGAGCGGTGTTCATTCATCCGCTGTCGTAGCATCTGCATGGTCTCCCCAATGTACCATGCCGCGGGACATCCTTTCCTGCAGCGTATCAGGTAGACAACGTTGGCCGAGTTGCAAGAATATGTACCATGTACCTGGTGGATGGTGTTCTCACATGAGATGATGGCATCCGTGTCGATGATCCGGCATGTCTTGCAGAGGTTGCTGTGGCAGGGTTGTGTGGTGTCGTGGTCACTGTTCTCCTGAAGGCTGGGTAGTTTGCTGCAGACAATGGTCTGTTTGAGGTTGTGCGGTTGTTTGAAGACAAGAAGTGGGGATGGCCTTGGCGAGATGTTCATCTTCATCGATGACATGTTGAAGGCTCTGGAGAGGACGTCGTAGCTTCTCCGCTCCGGGGAAGTACTGGACGACGAAGGGTACGCTGTCCGCCATGTCCCGTGGTTGTTTTCTGAGGAGGTCGGTGCGGTTTTTCGCTGTGGCGCGTCGGAACTGTCGATCGATGAGTCGAGCGCCATATCCTGTTCTTATGAGGGCATCTTTCAGCGCCTGGAGGTGTCTGTTGCGATCCTCCTCCTCTGAGCAGACCCTGCTTGTCCGTAGGGGATGGCTTCTTTAACGTGTTTAGGGTGGAAGCTGGAGAAGTGGAGCATTGTGAGGTTATCCGTGGGCTTGCAGTACAGTGAAGTGCTGAGGTGACCGTCCTTGATGGAGGTGCGTGTTCAAGAATGCAACCGATTCCAGAGAGTAGTCCATGGTGAATCTGATGGTGGGATGGAACTTGTTGATGTCATCATATAGTTGTTTCAGTGATTGTTCACCATGGGTCCAAAGGAAGAAAATGTCATTGATGTATCTAGTCTATAGCATCGGTTGAAGGTCCTGTGCGGTGACGAGGTCTAAGCGTTCGGGTAAGCGTTCTCCAAGGCGGCCTTCACGACACATGACAATGCAGAGTCGCTGAGAAGAGACTGATAGCCAAGTTCCGCACACGAGGACAGCCTCAACCAGGATCTTGGGTTCATGTCACACTATCTGTAACCCCCACGACTTGCCTGGGCTTGCCAGGGTTCCTGCGATCAACTGCAGAATGCTTCGAGTGTGAACATGACTCAGCTTGGCTTTAATGCCCCCAAGGAATAACCTGCCAGCACTTACCTACCAGTCCACACATGAATATTGGCCAGTTGGATGAGGTGCCAGAGGAAATCCAAAGTGAAAGGGATTTTCATTGCATCAGGTATGAAAATCAAGTAGGGTTAACTCTTCTGATAGTTATTCAGTGACATGTGTGGCTGACAAATGAGGACAGTTGAGGGAAATCATTAACCTTTTGTGAAAGAAAAAGTGTTCCTGGGGTTTCTGAGTACGTTCCCCCTCCCCCAACCTCCTTGCAGTTGTCCATTAGCTGGTCCTTTTCCCACATTTAACTAGGCGCACAATACTATGCCTGCACAGCTCCAACTTAGAGTTTGAATAGCGGACACATCTATTGAACCTTGAACTACACTATTCAGTGAGCTTCTGAAGGTGTCCTGGAACAGAATTATAACGGAAAACCTCTGAAGAACATACTGTTGGTCAGCATTAGGAGTGCCAAAGAAATGAGGGGACATGTCCCACGCCATCATACAGGGGGCTGGGCCTAAACATACCAGCAAAACCTGGCTGCATAGAGATCAGGGTGCCAACTTTAAAGGGCACCCAATCAGAACCTGTATAAATCTTCACACCAGCCCACCACAGAAGTCTCAGGGGGCTTTGCTCCCCACCCCCAGTTGGAGTCGTCCCCTTCTGATAAGCAGTGTGATAATTTAGCAACAGTGGAGAAGTCAGTGGAGGTGGTGGGGAGATAAAGCTGGATGTCAGTGTGCATGTGGAAACAAATGCTGTGCCTTCGGATAAGTCGCTGAGGAGCAGCATGTAGATGAGAAATAGGAAAATGCCAAGGATAGATCTTGGGGATACAAGAGACAATAGTGCAGGAGTGGGAATAGAAGCCACTGCAGGTGATACTCTGGCTACAATGGGTAGATTAGAATGTGACAGAGAGCAGTCACACCCAGCTGGTGGAGAGGGGTTGGAGAAGAATCGTGCGGTCAACCATGCCAAAGGCTGCAGACAGGTCGAGGAAGGATCGTTTACCTTTGCCACAGTCGGATAGGATGTGACAATGTCTTATTGACCCACCTCCTGCCCCCTTCAATCATATTCCCACTAAACTGTTGGCCACCCAACTTCCCCTCCTAGCCCATTTGTTAGCTAATATCGAAAACAATTCTCTCTTCAGTTGTCCTTCACTCCTTTAAATCTGCTGCCATCACCCTTCTCCTCAAAAGCCAAACCTTGGCTCCAGCCTATGTGGAAAACTGCTCTCGTCTCCAAAGCCTTTGTACATATCATGTGTTGGGAACTCCATATTTGAACCCTTCAATCAGGTAGCACCGAAACAGAGCACAAATGACATCCTATCGGGTACAGACATATGCCAACTAATATAATTATACAGCCCAAGAATGGGGATGAGGGGTTTAATAGTGATAATCATTGACAATATGTGATTGGTAGCACAGCGGTTAGCACTGCTGCTTCACAGAGCCAGGGACCTGGGTTCGATTCCTGACTTGGGTCACTATCTGTGTGGAGTTTGCACGTTCTTCCTGTGTCTGCATGGGTTTCATCCGGGTTTTCTCCCATATTCTGAAAGATGTGCTGGTTAGGTGCACTGACCCAAACAGACGCTGGAGTGTGGCGACTTGGGGAATTTCACAGTAACTTCATTGCAGTGTTAATGTAAGCCTACTTGTGACTAATAAATAAACTGGTTTTACTTTATTTT
Source organism: Mustelus asterias (assembly GCF_964213995.1). Taxonomy (NCBI): domain Eukaryota; kingdom Metazoa; phylum Chordata; class Chondrichthyes; order Carcharhiniformes; family Triakidae; genus Mustelus; species Mustelus asterias. The sequence goes on along the minus strand of NC_135815.1, from coordinate 92,529,000 downwards.
CCAACATGTATTTTCAGTGAGAAAGAAAATGTATTGTCTCAAAATGCAAAGTCAGGGAGCACTTACAGACACGTGTCTTCTCAAAGTGGACATATCTGTGAAAGTTCGTTCACAGGCCTTGCATTTATAAGGCTTTTCCCCTGTGTGAATTCGCTGGTGACGTCGAAGTGCTCCCTGCTGAGTAAACGCCTTTCCACACTGTTCACAAAAATATGGACGTGTTTCTGTGGAAAATTACAGGAGTCAAGGAAAAGTTCCACAAGATATAGAGAGGCAATAAGACATTGCCACATTCATTCATAATAACTATGTCTAAACGTCTGACTTTATGATTAAACATGCAAGTCAATCCAGTCCTTTGGGGCCCAGGAATGTAATTCAGACTCTAATTTCTGTATGAGGTCATGCTACTGTTATTTATTTTAATTATGTATACTTTGGACACAAATTTTGAACTTGATCAATTTGCTCACTTGGTACGCTTGCAAAATTTGTTAATGAGCGTCTTAAAATTGTCTGTTACATATCTACAAAATGTATTGCTTAAATCTATTCAGTCCACTGCTTTATTATAAATCACTGACCAGTTGAGGTCATTTTACCGTTTCTACATAAAATTCTCCTATCGGGGCTTCAGTGTCTGATTGCTATTAAACAAGCACTTAGTGGAGCTGAAGGAAGATTGGTGTTTGGGAAGTCTCTCATTCCCCAAGGTAAAGAAATCTAAACAGGTCTAATCTACGAGTTTCATGCAGCGAGTGGTTAGGGTCTGGAATGCTCTGGAGACAAGCTCAACTGAAGCATTCCAAAGGGAGTTTGACTGTCATCTGAAAAGGAGGGAAAAGGCAGAAGAATGGAACAAGGTGAATTATGGGGAAAGGACAAGATCATAGAGGTACTTGAAATAGTTGGCACAGATACAGACTCCTTCTGTGCTGTACCACTTTATGGTTCTGTCCGTGCTGAGACTAGCTAGTTCAGTGGAGGCTAGGGCTTAATTATGGGACCTTCCTGGTCCCTATGGTTCAGCCACTGAGGTTTAGCAGGTCCAGGTCAAGATGTAAGGTGGTTTGTTCTAAAAAAAATAAATGCCACAGGAGCTAGCTATTTACCTGTATTTTATGCTGCAACATTGCTGAACTTGGGCAGTATGATCATCGTGCTTAACTTATCAACATTATAAATAATCACAGAATCTCCACAGTGCAGGAGGCCATTCAGCCCATCGAGTCTGCACTGACTCTCGGACAGAGCTGCTTAACCAGGTCCCATTCCCATAATCATGCACATTTACCCCACTAATCCCCCTAACCTACTCACCCTGGAGCAATTTAGCATGAAAAATCAACCCAACCTGCACATTTTTGGAGTTGATGGAAAACATTGTTTGCAACATTGTTTGGGTGGCACGGTAGCACAGTGGTTAGCAGTGCTGCTTCACAGCTCCAGGGACCTGGGTTCGATTCCCGGCTTGGGTCACTGTCTGTGTGGAGTGTGCACATTCTCCTCGTGTCTGTGTGGCTTTCCTCCAGGTGCTCCGGTTTCCTCCCACAGTCCAAAGATGTGCTGGTTAGGTTGATTGGCCATGGTAAATTGCCCCTTAGTGTCCTGAGATGTGTAGGTTAGAGGGATTAGTGGGTAAAAATATGTAGGGATATTGGGGTAGGGCCTGGGTGGGATTGTGGTCGGTGCAGACTCGATGGGCCGAATGGCCTCTTCCTGCATTGTAGGGTTTCTATGATTTCTATGAAAGAAGATTTCAAAGGGTGTTTTTTTGGGAGTGGAATTTGGAAACTCTGACGTGACAATTATCTGGTGGGATTGAGAGAGAAAGCCATGAGAGATCAGCTAAGTGGCATCGGTCTTTTGATTCAGTGAACATTTGTGAAGTTGGGGGGAGTAAAGGAGTATTGTATCACAATCAAAGTTTTCATGTTTAATAAATGTATTTTCTTGTTGTTAAAACTAATTAGCGGTCATGTGACTCTGTTCTTCCACTTTTTCTAAAAGAAAGGTAAAAGTTAGGATCATCTGAGCCAAAGTTCCATTCTGGAATCTTCCTGTCCAGTAGTAACACCAACTGGGATGGTAACAGTGGTTTTAGACATTTCAACCTCAAAACACCGCTGCTTAGTATCAGAAGTATTGACAAATACTGGCAATTAAAACATCTACATTTTGTAAAAGTACCACCATGAACATCTGTCAATAGTTCAGACAGGCTCTTTTCTAACATGACCACTTTGGTTGGCTCTCTAACAATGTTTTACACAAAGTCTACCTGATATCTTGAATCACTGTTGTTTTTTATGCCAGAATAAAAACTATTATAACCTATGCAGAGATTTCAAATTGAGATGTAGTAGAATTGCTACGCACCTGCATGTATATTGCTGTGCTGGGCCAAGGATGCTCTCAACCCAAAGGTTTTCCCACATACATCACACTTATAAGGTTTGGCACCCATGTGACATCGCTTGTGGCACTTCAAATACTCATTGGTGGCAAAATGTTTCCCACAAACATCACACCCGAAAAGGCGCTCCCCTGCAATATAAATCATTAAATTTATCAGTTATTGATCAAACTAGCCTCTTTAAATCAAGATATAAAGGACCCACTAAAGCACACGGTTAGGTCTAACCAATGTTGCATTGACCAGAAATACATTCATAACGCAAAAGATTTAATGTTTCTTCTATGTTTTTGTGCCAAATCTCTCCTCTACTTGTCTCTTAAAGTTGATTCTTTGCTGAGTAAATTAACAAAACACTGACTGCCCATCCGAACCCCAAAGCGTCAATTAAGTGACAATTCCTAAAGCATGCGCCTTAGGACTGAGTGTTGCTGAGTCCATCCTGTCCCCTCACCCAATACTCATACAATTGCACTTCCACCAGCGATCACTGGATAGCAATTACAAGTGGGAATCTGGCACCTTCTTTTCTGTCTTTTGCCAGAAGTGCTGAAATCAGCAAACTCAGGTAATTCAGAGAATCAGGTCTGGCTTCCTTCTGGTCTGTATGACTCACTAACTTAAGTAGCTGAGCCATTTGAGGAGCACGAACAGAGAAGCTTTGACAACGGTAGCACAGTGGTTAGCACTGCTGCTTCACAGCTCCAAGGACCTGGGTTCAATTCCCGGCTTGGGTCACTGTCTGTGTGGAGTTTGCACATTCTCCTCATGTCTGCGTGGGTTTCTTCCCACAGTCCAAAGATGTGCGGGTTAGGTTGATTGGCTATGCTAAAATTGCCCTTAGTGTCCTGAGATGCGTAGGTTAGAGGGATTAGTGGATAAATATGTAGGGATATGGGGGTAGGGCCTGGGTGGGATTGTGGTCGGTGCAGACTCGATGGGCCGAATGGCCTCTTTCTGTACTGTAGGGATTCTAAGAAAAGAATTCTAAGAAAGTTATTTTAAGTTTTACATCTAAGAAGCAAAATGTAGTTTACTTGCATCCAGTACTTTTAATGTTGAACAGTAGTGCAAAGCAGGAAGAGATAAAGTTTAAAGCTTATTTGTCACAAGTAGGCTTACATTAACACTGCAATGAAGATACTGTGAAAATCCTCCAGTAACTTCCAGAAAATCGGTGAGAATTTTATAAATGATGATTCTTTATGTTGTTTTTCTTCAAACAAAATGATCATTGCTTGAAAATAATTGAGTAATGTGTCTTCTTGGCTGTATGAATCTAGTTGATGAGAAAAGGCTCCCATTGTAGATTGATGCAGCCACAGTAATCATCGTATACAGAGTATCGTAGAGCATAGGGCGACACAGTGGTTCGCACTGCTGCCTCACAGTGCCAGGGATCCGGGTTCAATTCCTGGCTTGAGTCACGATCTGTCCTCCCTGTGTCTGCGTGGGTTTCCTCCGGGTACTCCGGCTTCCTCCCACGGTCCGAAAGACATGCTGATTAGATGCATTGGCCATGCTAAATTCTCCCTCAGTGCACCCGAACAGGTGCCGAAGTGTGGCCACTGGGGGATTTTTACAGTAATTTCATTGCAGTGTTAATGTAAGCTTACTTGTGACTAATAAATGAACTTTAACTTTATCACACAGGTAGAGCTGTACCATAAAAATTGCACTGGTTAGGACACCTATAATTGACAAATGCAATACAGACCTGATCAAGGGAGCAATTGTGGTCACTTCATAAATCCTAACATTTTCACAGTTTCAATTTTTTTTATTCGTTCATGGGATATGGGTGTCGCTGGCTGGCCAGCATTTATTGCCCATCCCTAGTTGCCCGAGGACAGTTGAGAGTCAACCACATTGCTGTGGCTCTGGAGTCACATGTAGGCCAGACCAGGTAAGGATGGCAGATTTCCTTCCCTAAAGGACATTAGTGAACCAGGAGGGTTTTTCTGACAATCGACAATAGTTTCACGGTCATCAGTCGACTCTTACTTCCAGATATTTTTTATTGAATTCAAATTCCACCACCTGCCGTGGTGGGATTCGAACCCGGGTCCCCAGAATATTAGCTGAGCTTCTGGATTAACAGTCTGGCGATAATATCACTAGGCCATTACCTCCCCCAATAATAGCAGTATAGCACATATATTTAGTGTAGTTTCTAGAAAATTAACAGCTTCTAGGAATTGAGCAATACAAAATCATAGAACCCATAATCTTAGAACCCATAAACAAGTAAGTGGTACTGATCCACGTCAGATCAGCCATGATCTTATTGAATGGCGGGGCAGGCTCGAGGGGCTAGATGGCCTACTCCTGCTCCTATTTCTTATGTTCTTATGTTCTTATAATGAATAGCTCAATTTTAGTTTAATACTCTATAAATTCCACAACTAAAATTAGACACAGGATACATCTTCCACAGCCTATGTGCTGGAGATGAAAGATAACTCTTCTAGCAATTGATAGTTACCAGGCCAACAGTAACAATCAATGTCAATAGTATCTATCTGGAGAGGCTGGAGGACCTTAGTTCCCAATACATCTGGAATGGACAATTGTCAACAAGTTTTTTTTATTTCAGCCTTCCTGGTAGAATATCAGGAAATTCACTACCTTAGCAGTCATGATTATTCTACCAATAATTTTAGCATATACCTACAACATTTTTGTACCTGTGTGCGTCCTCTTATGACCGTTTAATTTAGCCTTATCAGTGAAACAGGCCCCGCAGTCCTCACAAATATAGGGTCTCTCTCCAGTGTGTGACCTGAAATTTGTATAAAACGATATCAGGTTTTAAAACGACCTTCGATTCAAAATAAGTAATCTTATGAAAGCAATAATAAGTAACATTACAGACACTACGTAGACAAACAAGATTCACCACCACATGATCCGACATTTTAATATAATTAGATAACATATATATGTTTAAATTAAAAACTATTATGCAACAGTTAATCTATCACTTTAAAAGTTTATTACAACATTCTGAAAACCTTTAGGGATAAATCTAATATTGTACAGATAAGCCACTTGCTCCACAAGTCCCAGAATTGTCTGAGATGTGACACAGCACCAGCCAACAATTGTGATGAGCTTTATTAGTTCTTGCACAGGTTGTTGAATAGCAAAAACATTCAAATAAGCAACGCTGCTGCAGGAAGAAGTTACCCAGCTCTAACCCAAGTTGGTGCAAACGTGGAGATGACAGCTGCCTGTCTGCTCACCTACCCATCCAACCAACACAGTACACTTAATGAAGTAAGAGTTTGCTTTTAGTCCACACTACTAGAAGGAAAAAGTCTGCAGAGGGGGAAAGCCTGCTTGCCCTTTTGCTTAGAAAGGGATGTCTTGTACAGATGGACGTCTGCAAGGAAGAAAGAAAATTGTGGATAAATAGAAACTAAATATAAGGGCATGACCTTGTGTGAATTTTCAGCTGTGATGGTTGGGCAAATCGAGAATGGCAAATGGAACATTCATAAGGCTTCTCTCCAGTGTGTGTCCGCATGTGGAATACCAGTGCTGTTCGTGAGCTCAGAATTTTGCCACAAACAGAGCATAGCGGACGTTTGATACGCCCTTCATGCTTCCGAGCATAGTGAGTTCGTACATCTCTTTTTCTCTTAAAGGTTGCATTGCACAGAGTGCAAGCAAAGTGTCTTTCATCACTGTGAACACAAGCGCAATGCTCTTTCCAACTATTATGGGTTGCAAAAGCCTTCCCACAGATCTCACAGTGATAGACTTTCCCCGGTAATGATTGGTGAACATCTTTGCAGTGAACAACATAATCCTTTCTGGAATCAAATTCATCATCGCACTTGTCACATTTAATGATGTGATTTGATTTTCGTGATCTTCCCCTCTTGCTGTTTTTCTTCACATCAAAGTCCTCATCGGAATCGTTTGGTTCAGGATCATGCTCATGTGGATAGTCTTCATCTTTACTATTATGATCTTCAGCGTCTGTACTATTTTCTTCTTCAGCCTCTAACTCACATTCTGTGTCACCATCGTTGTCATCATCATCGTCGTCATTTTCCAAGTCTTCAGTTTCATCCTCTCCAGTATCATCTTCATTCTTAACATGAGCTCCTTTGAGATTTAGTGGACTATTCTGTGAATTCCTGGTACCTGCACCTCTCTCGTCTTCCATTTCACTGCTATTATTACATCCAATTTCTGTATCGAATGTGCTCTGTTGCTCTTTTTCATGATCTGTTTCTTTGTTATCATTAACATCCATGACCAAGTCATTATCTTCTGATCTATCCCATTTGTCCCTGTTACTATTGACGTCCATGACAAAACCAGCCACATTATCTGACTTCTCTACTTGTGGCACTACTTTCCAGTAAATAAATGGCTGCTTCTTCTCTTGGCCAGATTCGTGTATCTTTCTGTAAAGAAAAACACCTCATTTAATTTTAAATGTAGTTTTCTAGGTTCAAAAAGTACAATGGCATCACAACATAAATCTCATGAATAGTTTTCTCCTGTTCACATAAACCTAATTTAAGTTTAAAGTTTATTTATCAGTGTCACAAGTAGGTTTACATTAACACTGCAATGAAGTTACCGTGAAAATCCCCTAGTTGCCACACTCCAGCACCTGTTCGGGTATACTGAGGGAGAATTTAGCATGGCCAATGCACTTAGCCAGCACATCTTTTGGACTGTGGGAGGAAACCCACGCAGACACGGGGAGAACGTGCAGACTCTGCACAGGCAGTGACCCAAGCCAGGAATCAAACCTGGGTCCCTGTGCTATGAGACAGCAGTGCTAACCACTGTGCCACCATGCCTCCCTTGGATTCCTTGGAACATAATCAAATCACAAGTGAAACTCATATGATCAGAGATTGATATAATAATTTGATTTCTCATCGCTAATACTTTTAGATAAGCAATATTGAAATCATCCTCCAGTTCATAATTTATCACACTTTTGGGAACAATCATGTATGGTGACACTAATGTAGTAAAACCAAGGTGAAGGCAACCACTAATGGTTGGGTAAAGTGGAAAACGTGCAAGCTGTACTCAGAACAGAAAGCTCTGGGGAGAAGGAGGTAGCTGTCGCACTACAGAAGGTTAGAGGTTGAGGAGGAGCAAAGTGTTGGATGGATTTAAATGTTAAATATAATTTTAAATTCAATATGTAAATGTATGGATCAAGAACCAATACTGGCCATTGTCTATGGAAGGTAGACGATCAGAGACTGGCTTGGAGAATATTGCAACAGCTGGGTCTGGAAGCATTATAGGCCTTAATGAGGATTCCAATCGACGGAAAGGCTACGGTACAAACAAAGGCAGAAAAGGCTATAGAGGTGGTCTTTGTGATATAGAAAGTTCCTGTGCCACTGACTTCAAAATCCAGTAAGAAGTCTCACAACACCAGGTTAAAGTCCAACAGGTTTATTTGGTAGCAAATACCATAAGCTTTCGGAGCTTGCTGCTCCTTCGTCAGATGGAGTGGTCTCTGTTCTCCAACAGTGCACAGACACAGAAATCAAGTTACAGAATACTAATTAGAATGCAAATCTCTACAGCCAGCCATTGGACAGACTGGGTGCAGGGGTGACCTTTTCCCAGGCTTGGGGGGAGGGGGGAGGAGGAGTTTAAAACAAGGGGTCACTGTCTCAGGATATGTGGTGGTGATTTAGGACTGAGATGAGGAGAATTTCTTTCATTCAGAGAATGGTGAACCTGTGGAATTCTCTACCATAGAAGGCTGTGTGGCAAAGTCCTGGATGTAAGAAAGAAATACATGAGATTTCTAGACACTAAAGGTGGCAATGGGTACTGGGAGAGACCGGAAGTATGGTATTGAGATGGAGGATCAGCCATGCTCATACTGAATGGTGGAGCAGGTTCGATGGGCCAAATGGCCTACTCCTGCTGCTATCTTTCATGTTGTGGCATTTGGAAACTATGGGATCAGAAAGTAGATAAGGAAAATAAAGTACTTGATTTTTAAAACAGAAGGAGGAATATGTCATGTTATTTGAAAGATAGGGCTGATGAAAACAATGCCAATGTGTGAACAAATGACTTCTAAGTAATATCTAGTTGATACTATTTCTGATTTAGAATTCGTAACTTAAGTTGCAAATGAAGGTCAGATTTCTGAGGTATCTAATCTTTGCTTGTTCCTATAAATGGAGCTTAAGTTAGTCCGCTGTATTAGTTTATGAAGACACTATACTGCAATTTCCCTGCAAGGTTTCACATATCCTGAATAAATCTAATGTCAACTAAATCTAACTCTTTAATCAATATTAAGTGCTGCTTTCAGCTGTAATATCAGAACTTCAAAAGATAATGTTATAACTGAAGGTTTTTAAGAGCTCAGTTTTTGCTAGTTCTTAAATTTTAAAGGAGATCTATGAATTTTGTTATTTTAATAAAGCACTCTCAGTTTTAATTACGGCATAATGTAGCATTATTGATTTACACCTTCTAATTTTTCCTGCTGTGATATCCTTGCCAAATCACCTTTCCGCATTGATTCAATGTAAACTGTATTTCTTCCTCATCTCTTTTTAACCCGCCCTCACCTGTTACAGAAAGATCTGAAAAAATAGTTGCAATCTTGGAGACTTTGATTTTGAAAGACTGAAGTAACCTTGCTTTGCGTTGGCTACAAAGGGTTCATGGATTCGGCACATGGTAAGGGAGTTTTAATGAGGCAACCTCTATGTTGGAAACTGCTTCCTTAGCAACTACTGTGCAGCACGTTCTGCAAGCACTAAGACTCCCCTGTTATCCATGATCATTGATTTTAGGTGTCCAATGCAAGTGTGATTAATCAGCCCAAAATAAAACGTAATTCTCTTTATAGGATAAATAATGAACATAAATAAACCAGCACCCTGGGTTTCACTACTACCAATATCAAAGTCCCAGCAGAATACAACCAAATCTAATTATACAATAAACCAATTTTTTAATAGAAAAAAAATGAACCTCCATTTCCTGATATGGGCAGCATAATACCTGTTAATAGCTTAATTTTTAATTTAGGCAAATTTATTGATGGATTTTTGCTTGTATTTGTCTGGATTTTAAAATGATTATCTAATTTTATCTAAAATGTTGCAGACAGACTCTGCTTTTGATACGATAATGTGCCAGGTGACTAACCTGTTTATGTATATTACCAGCTTCTCAATTTTATGAAGTTAGACAAAATTTAACATTCTTACTGATCACTGGCAATATAAAGCTTGATTATGTCATCATTTTATTTCAGAAAAAGAGTCCACAATATTTTTTTTAGATAATTAAAACCTGACAAATCAAATATTGAAATCTGATAGCATAATACACGTGACTGATTAACATTAAGTGGATGTATCCTGGGTATAAGTATATAACATATTACAATCCCCCTGCACTGATGTGTGAAAGGCAGTTTTATGAAGAAACCCAGTTATTTCATGATTTTTCCAATAAGAGTCAAAACGCTAACTTTTATTTCTCTGCAGTTGCAGCCATACCCACAAGAGTTTTTCTAGGATTTTAAAAAATATTTCTTGATCATTTCCTGCATTTGAGATAATCTGAAGAGAAGGTTCAGATAACATGGCAGATTACAGGCTTTAATCAAACTAGATAAAACCTCCCATAACAGTATTTGATCTCAGAACTCATTTTGACACAGCACATCAATAGCTTCAGGCTGGCCAGTTATGCCAGATCAGCAGTACAAACTGTGCTGCAGATCCCAGACCAACCATAATCAACTCAGTTGGAGAGCTGATAGTGAGCTACATCTTCCAGAGTAAAAGTAAAATACAGTATATTTGTGATAATGATTTTCACCTTCATCAAGTGTGGTTACAAAATATTCTAGCATTATTTGCATCGTTATCTCTGCTTTTAATGACATACTGTTGGCAGGAACAAACATTTGCTTCTACCGGTAGCATTTTACCTGGTTTCAATTTCTCAGTCTGGCTTTACTGTACATTAATACAACACTTTGCATACTTAAATTAAGCCCTATTACTTGGAATAAACGAAAATGATTTTTTTTCTTCCTCACAGGGTTGAGAATGAATTACTGTGTCGAAGGCATCTACTCTGCAATCAATGAAGCAATCTATGCTCAGTAACTTCATAATATAGGATCGGATGGTAGTTTTTCAGTCCAAATAACCTCTCATTCTTTCTTGGACACCGTTACAGTAACGAGGATAGATTGTTGATGAGATCAAATTGGGTACTAAACAATGGTTGAAACTTTAAAAATGTTTCTGTATAGGTTTAATCAATAGGTGGAGAGTTGGCAGATAGAGGTCAACAGAAATTAGCGTGCACTCAAGATTAGGTAAAAGGGGCAACTTGTGGGAGTATGTATTAAATGGATAAGCATTTTGGGGCAACAGAGCAAGAAAGAGAGTGCTGGGAATTGGTTGATTATTAAAACTTGTTACAATCCTCACAAGCAGTCAAGTTCGCAAATAAAATTTTTCAGTGTACAGTTAAGCATTCAGTATCATTGATTTTAAAATTACAGTATGGAAACTAATGGGAGATTTAGAAGAAAAGTTAAAGTCTATTTATTAGTCACAAGTAGGCTTACATTAACACTGCAATTAAGTTAGTGTGAAAATCCTCTGGTCGCCACACTGTTCGGGTACACTGAGGGAGAATTTAGCATGGCCAATGCACCTAACCAGCACGTCTTTTGGACTGTGGGAGGAAATCGGAGCACCCGGAGGAAACCCACACAGACACAGGGAGAACGTGTAGACTCCGCGCAGACCCGAGTAACCCGAGCCAGGAATCGAACCCAGGTCCCTGGCGCTGTGTAGCAGCAGTGCTAACCACTGTGTCACGATGACATGGTCCCACCCTGTCCAAAATATTACCATGTTACTATTAGCTCTTGGTGAGACAACTTTCCTAAAGTGGCAGATCTGATAAACAAACAGCGGGACATCTTTGATTCTTACCAACAGGTATAATGTTATCTTTACATTATTATGCCATCTATTCATAACACAGGTCCAGCACAGTCAACAACACCACCCAAAGTAAAGCTACCTGCCTTCATTCAATTGAAAGCATTGGAGGACCCCCATTTTTTGTGTTCCCATTTATAAAGCCACCATTACAATTCCCATCTTTGCATCTAACCATGCTTAGCTGACTCAGCATGCTTAGGTCATGATGTAAAATTGCTACTGATAATTATGCACCTATTCAACCAAGTTACCTTAAGTAACTTGGGCGGCACGGTAGCACAGTGGTTAGCACTGCTGCTTTACAGCTCCAGGGTCCCAGGTTCGATTCCCGGCTCGGGTCACTGTCTGTGTGGAGTTTGCACATTCTCCTCGTGTCTGCGTGGGTTTCCTCCGGGTGCTCCGGTTTCCTCCCACAGTCCAAAGATGTGCAGGTTAGGTTGATTGGCCAGGTTAAAAAATTGCCCCTTAGAGTCCTGGGATGTGTAGGTTAGAGGGATTAGTGGGTAAAAATATGTGGGGGTAGGGCCTGGGTGGGATTGTGGTCGGTGCAGACTCGATGGGCCGAATGGCCTCCTTCTGCACTGTAGGGTTTCTATGATTTCTATGATTAAGTAGCTTAGTGCCTCCCAGCAAAATATTCTTCCAACCTCCCGAGGGATAACTGGAGGGGACAGATTCAGGCAATTGCCAGGCCTCTTATTTTAGAAATCCACATTGAATGATGGGAAAGGACAGTTGAGGCACATAATGTATAGACGTAGGTGAGTGTTGAACAGTGGAACGTAAGAACTAGGAGCAGGAGTAGGCCATCTGGTCCCTTGAGCCTGCTCCACCATTCAATAAGATCATGGTTGATCTTTTTGTGGACTCAGCTCCACTTACCCACCCGCTCACCATAACCCTTAATTCCTTTACTGTTCAAAGATTTATCTATCCTTGCCTTAAAAACATTCAATGAGGTAGCCTCAACTGCTTCACTGGGCAGGAAATTCCATAGATTCACAACCCTTTGTGTGAAGAAGTTCCTCCTCAACTCAGTCCTAAATCTGCTTCCCCTTATTTTGAGGCTATGCCCTCTAGTTCTAGTTTCACCCGCCAGTGGAAACAACCTCCCTGCTTCTATCTTACCTATTCCCTTCATAATCTTATATGTTTCGATAAGATCTCCCCTCATTCTTCTGAATTCCAATGAGTATAGCCCCAGTATACTCAGTCTCTCCTCATAAGCCAACTCTCTCAACTCCGGAATCAACCTAGTGAATCTCCTCTGCACCCCACCCAGCGCCAGTATATCCTCTCTCAAGTAAGGAGACCAAAACAGTACACAGTACTCCAGGTGTGGCCTCACCAACACCTTATACAGCTGCAACATAACCTCACTGCTTTTAAACTCCATCCCTCTAGCAATAAAGGACAAAATTCCCTTTGCTTTCTTCATTACCTGCTGCACCTGCAAACCAACTCCTTGAGGTTCCTGCACAAGGACACCCAGGTCCCTCTGCACAGCAGCACGCTGCAATTTTTTAACCATTTAAATAATAGTCCATTTTGCTGTTATTTCTACCAAAATGGATGACCTCACATTTACCAACATTGTAGTCCATCTGCCAGACCCTCACCCACTCACTTAAGACTATCTATATCCCTTGCAGACTTTCAGCGTCCTTTGCTCTGCCAAACATCTTAGTGTCACCTGCAAATTTTGACACACTACACTTGGTCCCCAACTCTAAATCATCTATGTAAATCGTAAACAATTGCGATCCCAACGCTGATCCCTGAGGCACACCACTAGTCACTGATCGCCAACCAGAAAAACACGCATTTACCCCCACTCTTTGCTTTGTTAGTTAACCAATCCTCTATCCATGCTAATATATTACCCGTAACACCGATTAGGTGTAGTGTTGCTCTTCTAAAACCCAAAATGAGCATAAAACACCTTCACACAATGGGCCGAATGATGTTTTAAAAAAGCGTGTTAATGACCCAGTATTATTAATGTGCAAATCAGTCAGCAAATCCATGTGATTAAGGTTGACAGAGTTGCATTTCTCTACAACACTGCACTATCATTTGATTTTCACAAACAGCATCTCACCCTCCCTGGTATTTGTTTTCTTAAGCCACGTTTATTTCCAAGACCCCCCAACAGAGCTTCCTGGAATTACATATTACCTGGTCATTAAACTCAACACACAAAGCCAAGTTGGGTAATTAACATAAGTACCTCTTTAATTGCATGACAATTAACAATTGTTAATGCAAATCCAGTCAACCTCTCTGACCCAGGAAGAAATATTTTAAAAGGCTCAATTTCATTCCTTCATGGATTCAATTGCTTTGAGATTTTAAAAAATGTATTCTTTTTTAAAAAGTACTCTTTTGCTCTGTCCCTTTGTTCCAAGTCTTGCTGGAATTTTTTTTTCCCTAAAGATAAAAGCAAAATACTGTGGATGTTGGAATCTGAAACAAAAAACAGCATCAGACCCACCAACGTTGAGTCTGGAGACTCCGAAAGGGTCATCCAGACTCGGAACGTTGTCTTTATTCTCTCTCCACAGATGCTGTCTGGCCTGCTGAAATTTTCCAGCATTTTCTCTTTTTTTTCCTTTCCTATTTATTTATTTTTCTATACCTGATGTGACTAATTCATCCTCCCCTTCTCTGTTGTTCTTGTTCCATTCTCAATCCTTAAATCTCTTGGTTAAGGAGATAGACGGTTGGTCCCACATGTAACCAAGATCCAGATGATTCATTGGCCTCACATGCAGTGACCACATGACCAGCTTTGTGCTTCCAGCAAGCTATGGTGCAAAAACCTTGAACTGAATGGTGTAGGAGAAAGTCTAACTAACTAATGCTCTATGTTACAAGATGCCCCATTCCAACAGGATCTGGTCCAATGTGTTTTGGCACTCATGCCACTAAAAACGTGAAATGCTTTGCATTCTTTACTTAGTCAGTGCACTCATTTCTATTCCCCAATCAGTATTCAAAGGGTCAAACAATATTACTTTGTTCACTGGCATTAGAATGGGGATTTAACAACCCTGGCAACGCAATTGAAACCTCAGCATGTTTGACAGCAGAGAGCTCTTTTCTTGGCAATGGTAACAGATATTCTGGCTGCTTTCTTATAATTTGTTGAGATGTTCTCTCTCCCATCATAATAAACAAAAAGTATGATCAGGTAGATTTATTTCCTGAGAGACAGAATCCTATGGCTCCATTTCCTCAAGGATAAACAAACATTCAGGAGTTGGGCATGCTCTCACCATCTACAGTGTGTTGGAAAGTGTGCCAGGCTTAAAATGATATATCAGAGCTATTTCAAATTTTATCAAACATGCAAAGTACCTTGGAAATCTGGAATATAAACAGAAAATGCTGGAAGTACTAAGCAGATATTTCATGAAAAGTGAAACAGTAACGCTCTCTCTTCATAGATGCTCTCTGAGCATTTCCAACATTTTCTGTTTATGTAGCCCAAAGATGGGCAGGTTAGGTAGATTGGCTATGCTAAATTGCCCCTTAGTGCCCCTAAAGATGTAGGCTAGGGGAATTAGTAGGATAAATGTGTGGGGTTACAGGGACAGGGCAGGGGCTGGGCCTGGTTAAGATGCTCTGTCAAAGTCCGTGCAGACTTGATGGACCGAATGGCCTCCTTCTGCACTGTAGGAATTCTACGTTATATTTTTTCTGCCACTATTAGGAACCACAATTTAATACTAGTCTTGATTTCAACTTCCTTTTAAAACCCCAGTATGGGTGCATTGGTATCATATAAAGAAACAAATCAGTTTCAAAAGTGGAACAGTAATATATACAGAAATTGGGAATACCTTACGTGAGTGTTGTAAGCAGATCTCTGAGCAAAGCTTGCTGGACAAAATTGGCATTTATATGGCTTTTCCCCCGTATGTGTTCTGATGTGAACCGTCAGTCCGCATTTTGAACTAATAATTTTATCACAATAAGGACATGTCTGTGGAGTCCTTCTCTTCTCGTGCACTCTCCTAACATGATCATTGATGTCCTTTTGGCGCTTAAATCGCTTGTCGCATAATGAACATGCAAAGGGGCGCTCATTGTTGTGAACAGTAAGTCTGTGCTGTCTTAGGTTCTGATGATTAGAAAAAAGCTGAGAACACATACTGCAGCTGTATTTTACCACAATGGTAATGCCATGCTGGGCGGTCATGTGAGTTTGATATGGTTTCAGGAATTGAAAAATCTGGTGACATTTGTCGCATGTATAACTCTGCGGCATTCGCTTGGACATGCTCCTAGTCATTTTTTTTAGTTTGTTATTCTCTGAGCCTTCAGGCTCATCATGCATTCCGTCCTCATCTTCCAGACAGTGCAGTTTCTTGATCACAATTCGTGTTTCTGGGGAATCTGCATGGATTATTGGATTGGTTTTACAATCATCTTTCTGACCAAGATCAGCAGCATCAGCATCTTCCTCGTTCACCTCTTCTGTGGTATAGGTATTCGATTTAACCATTCCTGTGCTAGGATCAATAACAGTGATTGACTCAGTGACTTCTTTTACATTTCCCTGTTGTGTGCAGTGTTCTACCGCTGGCTGCCCGGTTTCAAAGGTTTTCTTTTTTGGTGCTTTGTCCCAAAGTCTGTTTTTCATTGGTGCAGCTACAATCCTGGATGAACTCTCCATCTCCTGGCTATCCAGATGCTCTGAGTCGGTTGTATTCCAAACACTTTCCGATCTACCAGCAAGCTGGTACTCTTGGCAGACCTGCCCCTTCACCTCCGGGCTTTGCCTCGATAGCTCAACCTTTAGATGCTCGCAGGCTTCCACAAGATCTTTGCATTCTAATCTCTCAGCAATGTCCTGCATTCGATACACTTTCTGAGGTTCAATCTCCATTTTTGCTGTGTACACAAACTCTAAAAAGGAGGTAAAATCCTCAGTGTAAATATCTTGCAAGGTGACTGTAGTTTCCTTTTTCTCAGACAGCTCCTCCCTGAGGAATATTTCTCTGAAGTAATTGCTAGATGCGGCCAGCACCGCCCTGTGAGCAGCAAACTCTTCTTGAACCCCAAGGTGCTCTGTATGGACAGTCACATCACACAGATGGCCAAACTGATAGAAAGAATGCAGCGCACTCAGAAGATTTGAAGCAGCAGCCTTTGATTCCATGGTAACTCTGTATGGATCCATCCTTTTGGAATAGGAACAGGAAAATATAAAATTGAAATAAAACAGGACAATTAAAAGTATTACTCTTACATCTATCAATGACTCAACTAGTAAACAAAGGGGTAAATAACAATCAATTTTGAATGAATTATTTATTCAAGGCAATAATTCCACTTCCAAATCTAGAACTTAGTGATCTTAATTAACTTTCTGGCAGAGTCATACGGATGCGAAACTTTAACTCTGTTTTCCTATCTCCACAGATCCTGCCAAACCTGCCAAGGTCTTTCAGCATTTTCTGTTACTATTTCAGATTCCTAGCATCCGCAATATTTTGCTTTATTAAATTAGAACATTTGGCTGGAAGCTCCTATGACTTGATCAATTTCAGGTGGATCGTACAAAATGTGTTAAGACCTTGATTTACATTGCAAGATGCATTTGCTGTTTCAGGCAGGCACTCTACGAACTTAATTTGACAGCCACTGCACTTCTGGGGCAATCGGACATAGGACATTGTGCCCAAAATTCATCCGACATTGAACTTGATGCTCAAAAATGAACATACAACATTGAATATGTCCCACAGGGATTACATAAGTTACGGTCTAATGATTTTACAGGTATTCAGCATTTGAGATGAGAGTTTATTTTAAAAATCAGTTTAACAGCAGAAAGTTCACATTTGAAAAAATCTATGTCCAATTGTAAGAAAAATTATAAAATGTGCATCGTGCTTTCATTATAATTTTAATTAAGATTACACAAACATGCCAAAGTTCAAACCTTGTGATGAACATTTACTTGCACATCTCCTAAAAAACAGAGGTCTCTCCATATGATGACAGTAGTTCTTCGATGATGAAATTTAGAAGTCTTAATTTTGACCAGATTAAAGACCTAACGAATATACATTTTCTTCTGGCACTAAGACTCCAGTGGAACTATTCCAGCGTTAAAACTTCAACCATGAACCTTTCAAATCAATAGAATCGTTTGACTAATGGCAGAAAAGGGCAATTTTTCTGTGCCTCTGCACATAATTTGAAAAGTAGACACTGGTATCTTTATTTACATCTTTTCATTTCAGCACGCCTCCTAAATTCTCTTAATGACACTTCATATAGTCTCTTTTTATATTAGGCTCTTTTCTTTTCCTTTTCTGAATATTTGGTACATTTCATGCACCATCTAGCATTCAAAACACAATCCCTGTCTACAAATCCAAATTCTTGCATCACGTTTTTGAGACATGCCATTTTACATCGACATTCAACACTGCAAATCGTTACGCAAACGTACATGATGGGAAAACTCAAAAGATTTGCATTTATATTACACATTTCACAACCACCGGGCATTCCAAAGCACTTTAAAACCAGTGAAGTCCTTTTGAAGTGTAGTCACTATTGTAACGTAGCAAATGCAGCAGCAAATTTACACAATTAGCTAATTGCCACAAACAATATGATAGTGAGCAGATTTTATTTTTTGAGATGTTGATTGAGGGATATTGGCGAGGACACCGAAGATCAGATCCCTGCTCTTCTTTGAAAAAGTGCCATGTGATCTTTTACATTCATGTGGGACAGATGGGGCCTCAACTTAATGCTTCATCTAAAAGAATCCATCTCAGATGGCGCAGTACTTGCTCAGTACTGCACTGGAGCATCAGCCAAAATTTCTGTGCTCTCTAATGCAGCACTTGAAACCACAACGTTGTGACTCAAGAGCTGGGAGGTCTAACTGAGTCATCGCTGCCAGGCATAACCAGTCATAGAATCCCTACAGTACAGGAGGCCATTCGGCCCATCGAATCTGCACCGACCACAATCCCACCCAGGGCCTATTCCCGCAACCCCACATATTTAAACTCTAATCCCCGACACTAGGGTCAATTTAGCATGGCCAATCAACCTAACCCGCACATCTTTAGACTGTGGGAGGAAACCGAAGCTCCTTGAGGAAACCCATGCAGACATGAGGAGAAAGTGCCAACTCCACATAGACAGTCATCTGAGGCCCGAATTGGGTCCCTATATAAACATTTGCCATATTTTGAGAAACCAACAGAAATCACATTTTGCGAAACAAATTCATTCACCGTCTTATTTTAGCGACAGAAACTTGGGTCCAGAATAAATTTTTAAACAAAATAAAAATTTATTTCATAACAACAAGATTACATTTACCCACTAATCATGTGGCTTTTACTTCAAGGTCTCAATTTGTTGCACCTGAGCATCAGTGGGTTTTTCGGCTCAGTGCAGTTGAACAAACTTTCAAACACATCTGTGCCTGCTGAGCACATGCTGTTTGCAGAATTTGTCCGCATCAGTGCGGGATGATGCACTGCGTGTGTGGAATTGAATTAAAAATCTTCAAAACCTTTCCAAACAAGTTGAATTCTTAAAAAACCATTTGAAGCAAAGAAATCCTCGCTCACAAAACCTCACCACTCGCCCCACAAGCCCTCACCACTACCTCATTAAAGGTCTCAGTACGACTACTTATTCATTGTATTTTTCTGTTATGAATTCCGCAAGCAGACATTGCCTATAATTATGATTTTTTTGTTTGTGGTTAGAAGAGAGTTTGAGAATAAAGTTTCTTTTCAGTCACTTGCTTTCATGCAGGAATGCAGTTGAAACAATGAGGTTTAGGTTTTTCTTCATATGGAAAATTGGAAACTGCAATTTATGAACTTGAGTGTTTCATCAGAACGATTTAGATCATGTGAATTTCTATTCGTTAAAGACTTTACAAGACAGCCAACTCATCATTAGTGCATTTATGGGGTAAATTGGCCACTTTGATTAAATGCCACAAATTGAGGGTGAGGTTCAGATTTCATATTTTTGAGTGTTGACACTGTCAACTGAAAGCAGATCGTGTGCACTATGCCCTAAAATGCACTAATTACACCTTGCGCCTGGTAATGCAATGTTCTTGCAGCTTCTAACAAACAATTCGGTTATTTTTGAAAATGAAGTTAAGGAAAGCTTGAGGACAAATTTCAAAGCATTGTCGTCAGGTAAAATTTAGGCTGACCTTTTAGAACAGAGAGATTGTAGGTATTGTACATAGGTTTTGAGAGTGAGTGCAACCAAAAGAGACAGCTGTACTGATTAAAGGTGCAGCAGATGTATAAATTCCAGAAAGCTCTGAACCATGACACATAGTGATAGGCACTAATAAAAACAGAAACAGCTGAAAACATTCAGCTGATGCTTTTCGTAGCAAACAAGTGAGTTAGAGTGTGGGACGGCTGCATCAGGTGATATGGGTGAGAAATGAGTGTGACTGCAGTCTATTCTGGGAGAACTTTAAGGTGGCTCTATTTTTATTTTGTGGAGTTTGGGGAGGCAATCAGGCTGGAGAATTCAATTCCTTGTGGGTATGGGCTGAGACGAGTTAGTGGGAATACTGGAGGAAATCTGGGGATTGGGGGATGAAGAGAACTGAGGGAAGGATTATTGGAATTGGGAAGAGGTGGTCAATAACCAACAATATTCTCTGTCAGCATCTGTGGAGAGAGAAACAGAATTAATGTTTCATGTTGTTGATCTTTGGCCAAAAAGGCAATATCTTTCCTCAGTCTTTTAAATATTCTCATTTCCAAAATGTGTCAGAAAACAGGTCTTCAGTTTCAACATGTTGAATTTTGAACGCGAAACCCTTTGAACTATCACTAGTAATTTGCTGACAGATTACAAACATTGCAATTATTGAGCTCCCCACCCTGACTTCAGCAATCCTCAATGTTGTTCTCCCTCCAGTGTTCCCTCTAACTATTCTCATCCCATTTCCACATGTTCTTGAATTCTCCAGCCTGACCCTTTCCCAACACCTGCAAAAAAAATTAGAACCATCTTCAAGTTCTCCTAGAAGAAAACTGCAATCACGCTGGTATTTCTCAATCTTCTCATCCACACCACATAACCACCAAATGCAACCCTTCCACACTCCAATTTAAAAACAAGACACTGATATAAAACATTCACGATAAATGTCCAATTGTATTTCTAGCCCACTATTATAGATTATGAAATTAATCATTTATTTTGTTTTGCATTCCTATTTTCAAAGCTATGTTGCAAAAAGTTTAAAACATGGATCTAGAAGACAAGAAACTACGCTGCAGTACAATGTGTGTACGAGGTGATTGGTAGAAGAGTGGTTGGGAGAGAGAGATATTCCTCAGGTATTTTAATTAACCATCTATGTAGAGGAAAAAACAAATCGGAGAAGCACTAGATGGTGAAATTCAGCCGTTTATTCTGCAAAAATGAACAATAGTTCATGAATCAATTACTTGCTACACAGTAAATGCAAAATTCAAAACAACTCACATGGTTACTTGAAAGGAAGAAGGAAACTGAATATCATGACTAATGTTCTCAGGGCATTCCAAAATGCTCAATAACTATTTTGACTTTTTTTGAAGCAAATACAACAGCCAATTTGCATAAAATAAAGTTCCTATGGATGGCAAATTAATGAACAGGTAATCTATTTTGGATCTATTGGTCTAAGTGGGTGAGGGGGAGGGGAGGGGAATTGGCCAGAGCAATATGTCACAGGAACGTTTACATCCAGCTAGGCAGGTGCAGATTAGGTTTACAGCACTCCCTCAGCAGAGTACGAAAACCTCAGCCTGGATTACATGCTCAAGTCTATATTTAGGCTTGAATCCACAATCTTTTGATTCAAGAATGCCTGCTAACAACTAAGCCAGGCTGGCAATAGCAAATCACATAGGATTTTTTCCTTTACAATTTTTAGCGTTGTTCTCTCTATGGCATTAATCTCCACAGGTTCTTCCTCAAGATCAAAATGACATCATCAGGTATCGTGGTACTTTAGGCTATTTCTTTGACAATTCTGGTCATCACCTTGCATGGCACTGAAGGTCATAGGTGGTCATACATATGCATCAACAACAGATTGACTGCAAGGTTTGGGTACTGGATCATCTTTGTGATGCACTGGAATTTAGTTTCAAGCAGCTGCATAAAGTAGCATTCTGGATGCAACCTCAGTCACGATGTCCCGAGTCTCAACATGTTCCAGATCTGACTGTGGAACAGCATTGTTGAATCAACTTTAGCACTGATCCCTATGGCTAACACATCATCGCCTTTGGAGGTGACTGCAGAGATCCTTGTCTTGGAGAGGTCTTCCTCCCAACGTACTAGATGTTAACTCCTCCAAAGGTGGTAATTTTGTTGTTAGCCCCTTCTTTGCAGGGGCAAGTTTTCTCACCGGATCGTAAAGCAAACTCAATCTGTGAATATATGAAAGCTGAAATACTGAATTTATGTTGATCGAAAGATCGGTGAACCTTTCTGATCTGAATAACAACCTACGAATAAAAAATTGCTTATGTAAGTTGACAATGAACATTAAAACTTCAAATTAATACTCTAAGTAATTTAGATCAAATTATCTGCCATAGTTGCATAAAAGTGCATAATGTATATAATGGAAATCAACTTACCAGATATAAATGAGTTATTTGAATCTTCTCCTGTGTAATAAAGCTGAAGCTTATCCTCCTTACAGCAGCTGGTAAGATTTTCCTAAGGGCATAGCAGTGGAGTCTTGTATCACTGTGTGCCACCTTCAATTCACTTTGATTCAGCAACCTTTTACAGGTTAAAATTCATAAAATTAATCAATTTTATTTTCTATATGCTGGTCAGATATTTTGTTAAACAATAGTGTTTTTTGCTGAACCTGAAGATGCAAGCTGTTACAACCAACTAAATTATTTTCTTTCTTTTTAAACTAGAAATCACTGTCCTCCAGTGAGAGTACCTATAAGCTGTGCACCCCTTTCAGGACACAATGAGAACTCCCCTCTCCTCTTCAACTATTGCCACAGAATCATTTACAAAATGGGCATTGGTCGAACAACCTTTCTGCATCCCCTTTATAAAGTAGCCATGAAAGAAAGAACACAAGCCAGGACCAACTTGCCCCAAGGTTCTCTGGCTTTATGTAAGTGGCACGTTTCCCTGCAGTGAAATCTCTCTCCAACTCTTTAGCAGACAAACAGCAAATCTCAGAAATTTGCTTTTGTTACTTATGTATAGAGAAAACAGAGGGCTGTGTGGAACCTGCCGGATATTGAATATGCTAGCAGTGCTAAGAAATCAGTGTTTAGTGATCACACGAGCACCAATCTAGTACCACACAATGCATTATATGCGACTTTTAATCTTCATTTTAAAAGTTAGGATTTTGTTTTTAAAAATGAACTTCTTTTTGCAAGTTATCTTGGTTACTTTAATTGCAAATTAGAGCAACTTGTTCCCAAGAGATTTATTTCTAATTACGCATAATTTAATTATGGATCGTAATTGCCAGCTGCAAATTATAATGGAAGGAAAATATGACAGTTATTCCACATCAATATATGCTCAAAGTTAGTGCCAAAGCATGTAACAGTTCCCTTGGACAAAGTTTCCCCCATTTTTTCAAACAAGCAGCTTAGACCAGTAGCAATCAGAGCGCAAATCAAAAGGCTCTTTGAGATGAAACACATTATCTTGTCAATACTCAGTGGGCCACAGTATTTCAGTTAAGCATAAACATAACCACTAACAGTCCACAAAGCAAATACCTCCAAGTTATTTTTAAGCAATGTGTTTCAACAGGCAAGACCAATCCATTTTCTCTCACTTGACTTTTTTAGTTCTTAGAGACTAAACCATATCTGAGTTAAAAAGGAACTTCTAAAACTAATTTGATCAAACAAAGATTTCTCCTCTTAAGTTTTCTATTAATAATTTTCAGCATTTTGTTGGCAAAATTGTCTTCCAAGCATCTGGTGCCAATACATACAATTTCAGTGCCAAGTTGACATTGTTGGCACCTAGTCAAAGTGAATATACCAATTTACCTCAGTCAAAGAGCTAGTGGCGACTTGCTGAAATTCCAGACGAAAGGTACATTGGCAACAGAAACATTCATGGGGCATGGCGAAGGGAGACAGATTATGCCAATAGACACTAAATTCTAGCCTAAAAAGGATGAAAACACAAACTGGAGTGTTCTTTCAGAGGCACCAATGCCATCTCGGAACAGTTCTGCGCTTTAATGGTTTCGAAAGTCATGAATACATTGGCTCTCAGCAGCACTGCCAATTAAAACTTACAAGTTCTAAAAAAACGATTGAAGCAGCTCAATTTTTATTTTCTGCCCTAGAATTGTATACTTCTACATTTTAATGAATCATGACTTTCATCATTTCAAAATGCCGGCATGATCCAGCCCTGGGATTTGCCTTTTACAATGTTTAAAAATGAAGTGTCAAAAACTGGCAATTTATCATGAACATAACTTTGCTGATTATTACCCTCCATCTGCACTGTAATTGGTAGCATGTTCCAAGGCTGTTTTCCATTAACTCAGGAGTTTCCCAGTGCTCTCTCCTCTTCCACTCTGTTCTTACTCCATACAAATTACCTCCTAAATTTAGCATTTGACCTCAAATTCTTTTACTGATGATCAATTTAGTTCCGATTACAATTCCTAACTGCACACAACCTATTCTCCCCTTGCAGAGTAATAATCACTACATAGAACAGAGGTTTACAGTGGAGCAGGTTGTTACTTGGCCTATTGTGTCTGGATTTATGCAATCTGAAACTAACCCCACTTCCTGGCTTCTCCCCATATTCTGTGGCTTCATCAACTTCAAATGTTTATCTGTTCTAGTCTTAAAAGATTAGTCGGTGCCCTTTGGCCTCCTGGACAATATATTTTCAGGTTTTTCAATTGGATGTCCCTCAATCTAACTGCTGCTGCATTTCATAGCTATAAGCTTACTTTTTTTTCCCTTATCAGGAACTCTTGGACTTCAAATGGAAATCAAATTTCCTTGCTTTCACATCAAGCTTAGACTGATTCAATTCCAAATTGACAACCCCACATCGATAGGATTCTAATATGTCACACACTAGAGGAGAGATACAAGAAAAGGCATCTCTAGTCTCCAACTTCTCTTTTTTCTTCTCCGGAAGCTTTATTTTTATTTTATTGAAACCGCTATGATCAGATCCTTCAGAACTTTTGTTTTAAGTTGTAAATGTGTCATTCCATATGCTCCTGTGTCTCTACACTGTGTTGAAACCAAAGCTTATCTTATACTCCTACCATAATGCATTTGTCTAAAAACTGTGAAACCTGTCTCTCTTGATCATTCTTTCCTTTTACAAGTTAGAATCCCTACGGTGCAGAAGAAGGACATTCGGCCTATCAAGCCTGCACCAACAACAATTCCACCCAGACTCTATCCCCGTAACCCCACACATGTACCCTACTAATCCCGCTGACACTAAGAGCCAATTTACCATGCCCAATCCACCTAACCCGCACATCTTTGAATAGAACTCATAACAATGGAGAAAGTGCACTTAAAAAGGCAGTCAGCACCTGCAATGAGAAAAGTCAAGCCTGATATTCACCTTGAGCATTATAATCTGCTTTTGTTTTTGAAGGCACTAACCGAATTGTTTCTCCAACATTTTTAATTTAGTTTCGGATTTGCAGTTTGTATTTGTACTTCTAAAACTTCAGTTTGGTAAAATTTAAATATCATTTCTAATTCACCTCAACCTTCTAACTCTGTCCTGCACTTCAAGAATAAGTTAACAAAACAAAAACCTGGTTGGCCTATTAAAAGAAAAAAAAAGCAATATTGTTTTTAAGTCTTTTTCTGTGAATGGAATTTGGTTCAAAAGGTTAAAAACAATCAAAATAATTAAAACACACTTTCTATATTCAATAATCTATATTCAAATTGATTTATCCAATAATTTGAATTAACCGTTATAAACATATAATGCTAAAAAATGAAATCAGACAATTTAAAGAGTTTTGAATTTCTAGATAAGATTTAACAAATTAAAGTTTAGAGTTTATTTATTAGTGTCACAAGTAGGCTTACATTAACACTGCAATGAAATTACTGTGAAAATCCTCTAGTCGCCTCCGGCGTCTATTCAGGTACACTGAGGGAGAATTTAGCATGGCTAATACACCTAACCAGCATGTCTTTCGGACTGTGGGAGGAAATTGGAGCACCCAGAGGAAACCCATGCAGAGACGGGGAGAACATGCATACTCCACACAGATAGTGACCCAAACCAGGAATCGAATCCAGTTTCTGGCACTGTGAGGCAGCAGTGCTAACCACTGTGCCGCTCCATACCACAATCATTTGGATCTAGTTTACATCTTTTTGTTCATTGAACCCACAGATGCTACTGGGAGCTGAGTGATAGCAGTCATAAAACAATTCAGCAAAAACGAAGCTGGGGTTTTAGGACTAACACTTCAATATTTAAAATAGCCTTGCTTTCCGCAAAGGAGCAGGCTTCAGCTTATAAACCTGCACAGAAAAATGAAAAAAGGCTCGCAAAACTGAAGGTCAGCAAATCCCTCATCACCCACATGAATTTCTTAAAAACATTTTTTGCTCGGGATGCATGAAAATTTTATCTTACTGGTTAGTGAATTTTAATAAGAACAAATTCTGGGATTATACAGCAAGGCTACTTGTATCCAGAACTAGGGGACAAAGTATAAAAATAAGGGGTCACCCCTTTCAGGCAGATGAGAAGAAATCCTTTCCCTCAGATTCCCTCGTGAATCTTTGGAATTTTCTTCCCCAGGGCACAGTGAAGGCAGGGCCATCGAGTATTTGTAAGGCTAGATTCTTGATTAACAAGGGAATTAAAGGTTATTGGAGGTAGATGGAATGTGGATTAGAGACCACAATCAGATCAGCCATGCTCTTCCTGAATGGCGGGGCAAGCTCAAGGGGCCAAATGGTCCACTACTGTTCCTAATTCATATGCAAGTCAATTAGTATCTATGACAGAAGTGCAGTACTTGTTATTGAACCAGGTATTAGAGACCGCTTCAAAACCCATGATGACAGTTTGAGAATATGAATTCAGTTTTTAAAAATCTGGAAATAAATGGTTGTGACAGTAAAAAATAAGATTACTAGATCGTCGCAAAAGATTGTCATTAAAAAAATGATTCATTAAATGTCCATTAGAGAAGGAAATCTTCCGTCATTACTTGATCTGGCCGATATGTAACCCGGTCAAACATGGTTGATGCTTGACACTATTGTGGTCCAGCACGGCACTGACATATTAACTACAACACAAAAGCAAAAACCGAAAATGATGAAAATACCCAGCAGGACAGGCAGCATTTGTGAAGTGAAAAGCAGAGTTAACATTTCAGGTCCTTTCTGATGAAAGATCACAGACCCAAAGCTGTATTGCTGCTGTTCTCACTCCACAAGATGCTGCCAGGCTCTTCATTTCTTGGTCTAATATCAACTGCTGCAGTCATAACAAACCACAGCATAATATGTGACGTGAGGTCTGCAGGAGTTTTAAGGCGAAAACATGCAATGAAACAATGCATATACTGTAAATACAAGCAAGCCTCACCAGCAATGAATGATTCTTCATAAAAATCAAGAGATTACTTTAGACAGCGCTATTATAGCAGTGTTGTGCACCTCTGACATTGCTAACCTGTCCTTTCCCAGTTGAGATGCTGACATTCCAACACCCTCTGACTTTTACCCCCCACAGTCCGTGCTCTTTATTGTATGATGGGAATAAGATGCTGACTAAAAAGTTTAGCCCCAGGACCACTTCTGTACTTACAGCCCATCGCAACCAACTGGCCTGTATTTTAAGGGTTTATCCTTTGACTGCTTGTCCATGTTCCTTCAGGGACACCTTTCTCAGGGAGCCTAAACCTGGGAGTCTCCAGGGCGAGCTTGAGTGATTGCAACAGAACTGCAGATGAGTGAATTAGCGAGCAGAGAGATGATAATGTTATGACTCAAGTTAGTAATTTGAGTTAATTGTAACGTCTTTCTCACATATGCCTCTGCTGTCACAGCATCCAGCACCTCCCCAACTAATCACCCCCATTGAAGCATCCCATAGAATTCCCACATGACAAAAGGAGGCCATTCAGCCTGGACTCTCCGACATGGCATCTTACCCAGGTTCACCACCCCCTTATCCTATCCCCATAACCCCACACATTTACCATGGCTAATCCACCAAACCCGCACATCTTTGGGCGGTGGGAGGAAACCCACGCAGACATGGGGAAATGTGCAAACTCTACACAGACAGTGACCCAAGCCGGGAATTGAACCCAGATCCCTGGTGCCGGGAGGCAGCAGTGCTAACCACTGTGTCACTCCACACTCCAGCAGCAGAAACAAGCCTTACATCAATTCACAAAGACTTGGGTTGCCCCAACCCAGGTAGACCTTTAAGCTGCACCTGAACTGGGAAATGTTAAGTTTATTTATTAGTGTCACAAGTAGGTTTACATTGACACTATAAAAAGTCTCACAACAACAGGTTAAAGTCCAACAGGTTTATTTGGAATCATTAGCTTTCGGCGTGCTGCTCCTTCATTAGACTCACCTGATGAAGGAGCAGCACTTCAAAAGCTAATGATTCCAAATAAACCTGTTGGACTTTAACCCGGTGTTGAGACTTCTTACTGTGCCCACCCCAGTCCAACGCCGGCATCTCCACATCATGGCTACACTAACACTGCAATGAAGTTACTATGAAAATCCCCGAATCGCCACACTGTGGGACAATTTAGCACGGCCAATGCACCTAATTAGCACGTCTTTGCGGACTGCGGGAGGAAACCGGAGCACCCAGACGAAACCCATGCAGACTCAGGGAGAACGTGCAGACTCTGCACAGACAGTGACCCAAACTGGGAATCGAACCCGAGTCCCTGGCATCGTGGGGCTGCAGTGCTAACCCACTGTGCCACCCAAGATGAAAAGGGGTAGCTCAGTAATGTCTGGGGGGGGGGGGGGGAGGACTCCTTACTGAACCAAATGCAGGCTGAAGATGAACAAAATAGATCCATAGGGGCTGCTGCGTGGCGGGGGGGGGGGGGGGGGGGGTAGCTGACAGTTGGTTGCCTGGAGCCTCTCCACCTCCAAGCAGTGGGGACAAAATGAAGGGGAGAGGGGTGTCCAGTGCTGGACATGAGCCTGTCCCCCACTGCCTGTCGGTCTCTCACCTCCCCCCCCGGGCCTGCAGCCTGTCCCCTGTCTCCCCCCCCCCCGGGCCTGCAGCCTGTCCCC
Organism: Mustelus asterias; assembly: GCF_964213995.1. Classification (NCBI taxonomy): domain Eukaryota; kingdom Metazoa; phylum Chordata; class Chondrichthyes; order Carcharhiniformes; family Triakidae; genus Mustelus; species Mustelus asterias. The sequence continues at coordinate 92,500,246 of NC_135815.1, read as the reverse complement.
TGTCTCCCCCCCGGGCCTGCAGCCTGTCTCCCCCCATACAGACTGTGAGGGAGGGGGTTGAGCCCCGGGCCGAACGCGCTTCCCCTGCCTCCCTCTCTCCCAAAACAAACGACTTTCCCCCGCACCGACTGACCTGCTGTCCGGGACTCGGCCTGTACAGGGTGTATGTGCGTGTTGGGGGAAGTGTTGGGGGTTGAGGGAGGAGGTGGTTTGTTGCCCCCCCCTCACCCCCGGGCGGCGGGACTCTAGCCGACCATCGGGGGCTGCTCCAACGGCCCGTCAACTCCGCGCACGCGCCACTCAGGCCCCGCCTCTCCCCTCCCGGCGCAGGCGGTCCCAACCGCCGCGCCTCGCGCTCCGCCGGCACCAGCGCGCGCCGCTGTTGCTGATTGGATGGGGATGGCGGGGAGGGGGAGGAGAGAGAGAGAGAGAGAGAGGGTAGCATGTCGCGCAAGCGCCTCGGCAGGCCAGAGACAGCCCGCTGCAAAACGGCACTGGCCAACAAAGTGTGTACACGCGCGTGCAGTGGTGGGCGGGGCCTGACGTCGCCGCGCGCCGAGGCAACCGTCTTCGTCACGTGGTTTAGAATTGCGCTCAGCTCGCGCACACTGGCCCAACCGTTGGGTGCACAAGACGCCGGGCCCCCCCCTCTATCGTTCCCCCACCTCATTGGTCGCTCAGCACGTCCATCATTTCAGACCCAGCCCTCACACACACACCCGGCCTTCATTGGTCGTCCAAGACGTCAATCATCAGCCCCTTTCTCTTCTCCCCACCCCCCCGCTTCACTCTCCCACTCCACTGGTCACCCGGCAATGTCAATCACCCGCCCCCTTCATTTTCTCTCTCCATTGGTCGCCCAGAACGTCAATCACTCCCAGCTCTGCCCCTCACGGGCAAGCACAGCCACCATTGGCTGTCCAACACATCCATCATTCCAGATCCCGCCCCATGTACAGACACACCTACCATTGGTCGGTCAGCACGTCAATCATCTGCATTCCCCGCCCCCTCACAGTCTCCCACCCCATGATCAAATACTGGAATCTGAAAGAAAAACAGAAAAATGATTTGATTTATTATTGTCACATGTATTGGGATACAGTGAACAGTATTGTTTCTTGCGCGTGATACAGACAGAGCATACCGTTCATAGAGAAGGAAAGGAGAGGGTGCAGAATGTAGTGTTACAGTCATAGCTTGGGTGTAGAGAAAGATCAGTTTAATGCAAAGTAGGTCCATTCAAAAGTCTGACAGCAGCAGTGAAGAAGCTGTTCTTGAGTCGGTTGGTACCTGACCTCAGACTTTGTATCTTTTTCCCAACGGAAGAAGGTGGAAGAGAGAATGTCTGGGCTGCGTGGGGTCCTAATTATGCTGGCTGCTTTGCCGAGGCAGCGGGAAGTATAGAGAGAGTCAATGGATGGGAGGCTGGTTTGTGCGATGGATTGGGCTACTCTCACGACCCTTTAGTTTTTTCGTGGTCTTGGGCAGAGCAGGAGCCATACCAAGCTGTAATACAGCCAGAAAGGGTGCTTTCTATAGTGCATCTGTAAACATTGGTGAGAGTCGGAGCGGACTTGCCAAATTTCCTTTGCCTCCTGAGAAAGTAGAGGCTTTAGTGGGCTTTATTAACTATAGCGTCAGCATCAAGAGACCAGGATAGACTGTTGGTGATCTGGATACCTAGAAAATCTCAGCAGGTCACTTCATGTGAAGCAGCTTTTCATTTGTACCTCCTCCAATTTGGTCAACTGTCGGCCCAATGTGGTCCCCTCGACATTGTGGAGTATAAAGGCTGACTGGGTGACCACTTTGCGGGACACCTTCACTTAGCCCCGCAAGCATCACCCCAACCTTCCTGTCGATCGCCACTTCAACTCAGCACCTTTGCTCTCCTGCCCACATGGTCCGTCCTTGGCCTGTTGCAATGCTCAAGCGAAGCCCAACACAAACTGGAGCAGCAGCACTTTATCTTCCAAGTCAGCATGTTACAACCCTCAGGACTCAACTTCGAGCTCAACAACTTTGGACTGCGAGCTTTCCCCTCTATCTTGACTTTTTTTTAATGATCCAAAACGTTTTTTGTCCCAGTGCAAAAATGCTCCCCCCCACCTCCACTGGGCCATCTGTCACTTGTTCTTCTGTTTAGCTTTCACTGAGCACTGACCTTTATTGTCCTGTTAACACCTTCTGGTACCTTCCCTTTACACAGCTTTGAGCACCTTCTCCTGCTATTAACGCTTCCTCTGTTTCGTGACCCACAGATCTTTTTACAATCTTAACCTTGCTCCCACCAATCACTGACCTTCTACTCTGCACCATCTGCTCCACCCCCAATTAAACGGTATACAATCCATCACCACCTGCCCAGACCTGACTACTGGAATTCTGACCAGCTGACTACTCCCCTGAACACTCACTTTTAACCAAACCCACCTACTCCATCTGCCCCCCCCAACTTGACTACCCCTCCCAATCACCTGACCACCCTCCTGACTCTCCGACTACCCTCCAGATCCAACTATCCCCCAGACCCAACTATCCCCACCATTCTCGACTAGGGGGGATCTCACAGAGACTTATAAAATTCTAACAGGTCTAGACAGGGTAGATGCAGGGAGGGTGTTTCCAATGGTGGGGGAGTCCAGAACCAGGGGTCACAGTCTGAGGATTCGGGGTAGACCATTTAGGACGGAGGTGAGGAGACATTTCTTCACCCAAAGAGTGGTGAGCCTGAGGAATTCATTACCACAGGAAGTAGTTGATGTCAAAACATTGAATGCATTCAAGAGGCGGTAGAATATAGCCCTTGGGGGAAATGGGATCAAAGGTTATGGGGAAAAAGCAGGATTAGGCTATTGAGCTGGATGATCAGCCATGATCTTAATGAATGGCGGAGCAGACTCCAAGGGCCAAAGGGCCTCCTCCTGCTCCTATCTTTTATGTTTCTATGACTGCCCATTCATTCACCCAGCCACCTCTCCAGCTCACCCACCTAGTCACCCTACACACTTACCCACCCTGCTGACCTGTACATTTACCCACCCAGCCACTTACTCACCCACCCACTCACCTATTCATCCATTCACTAACTTTCAAAGAGTTAACCTTTAAATACGTACAGTCCAGGAACTACCGCCATAGGAAAGGGGCATGTCCTGCCCTCCCTCTGACTTCCCTGAGGAGAGATACACCTTTGACCACAAATCCACCAGGCAATGTGCCAGAGGCCCTATGGGAATAGGAGATGGTGGATCCTGTCGGGGGTTCCCTGAGCAGACTATCAGACTGGCAGAAGGGCTCAAGACCAAAACTTTCAAACAAGCACCAAGACCTAGCTTGGCTGGTGATGAGAAAAACCTTTCCAGTCAGATCTTTCTGACATGCTTTGAATCTCCCCCCGTCTGCTTGTTGCCCTTGATGTGGCTGTAGTGGGACGCCACGGTGGCACAGTGGTTAGCGCTGCTGCCTCACAGCGCCAGGGACCTGGGTTCGATTCCGGTCTCAGGTGACTGTCTGTGTGGAGTTTGCTCTTTCTCCCCGTGTCTGCGTGGATGTCCTCTGGGTGCTCTGTTTTCCTCCCAAACTCCAAAGACATGTGGATTAGGTTGATTGGCCATATTAAATTGATCCTAGTGTCAGGGGCATTACCAGGGTAAATGTGTAAGGGAATAGGGCCTAAGTGGGATTGTGGTCGGTACAGACTCGATGGGCCACATGGCCTCATTCTGTACTGTAGTGATTTTATGATTCTATTCTATGATGAAAGATTGGACCTTCTATTTGTCATAATGGAATTGTGTTTTGAGGAGAAAGGAGTTGCCTTGAATACGTCCAGCATTGAAATGGATCTGCAGCGGAATTGCAATTTCCTATAAGTGAAAACTGTTTTTATTTTCCACATGTCGCAAAGATATAAGTTGTACTGAGCTGCGCTCTACAAAATGGGCATCGCTAGATAGCAATTTGGCTGACTATCCGTGCCTTTGCAAAGGAGGCCTGGAGAGAAGTGAGATGGTTTGTGTCAAGGTTCATCCTGAGCAACTCTGTGACGCAGGACTCTGGGCTCCATGGGGTGTTCCCAGGGATGCACTCCGCATCAAACATTAGCTGCTTCAGGGGAGCTATCGACTGGGTGAAAGACACTCTTTTGGCCTGCCCGAAACTTGCTGGTCTTTAAAGTTTATTTATTAGTCACAAGTAAGGCTTACATTAAGCAATGAAGTTCCTGTGAAATTCCCCTCATCGTCACATTCCAGCGCCTATTTGGGTCAATGCACCTAACCAGCACGTCTTTCAGACTGTGGGAGGAAACCGGAGCACCCAGAGGAAACTTCAAACAGATAGTGACCCAAGCCGGGAATCGAACCCAGATCCCTGGCACTGTGAGGCAGCAGTGCTAAAACCGCTGTGCCACTGTGCCGCCCAAGTACAAGTTGGTGTCCCTGACAGAGTGATGCAGACTGGCACATTTCAAAGACCAGGACCATGTGCAGAGGAACACACTGAAGCTTGGGGCAGCTGCCATGGAGATGCAACGGGGGAAAGTCACTGTCTAAGAGCTTTTGGCCAGGAGAGGAGTGGAATTGCATCAAAACCCCTCGGGCTGTACATCTCACATTGAATGTGCACAGTGAATATTACATGTATCATCATGGTATTGAAACACCTCAGAATGCAACTTGCTCTAGGTAGACAACTTAAATACTGTTGCACCATTTGTAATGACCACTTTAAAATGTGTGTAATGTTTCTTTGACTGCATTGAATCACCTCAAGAGGGCAACATAATACATGTAGAGAACCTGAACATTATTGCACTTTGTGTGATGGCCACTTTGAAGTGTTAAAGTTTATTCATTAGTCACAAGTAGGCTGACATTAACACTGCAATGAAAATCCCCTAGTTGCCACACTCCCAGCGCCTGTTTGGGTACACTGAGGGAGAATTTAGCACGGCCAATGCACCTAACCAGCACGTCTTTCGGACTGTGGGAGGAAACCGGAGCACCCGGAGGAAACCCACGCAGACACGGGGAGAACGTGCAGACTCTGCGCAGACAGTGACCCAAGTCGGGAATCGAACCCATCGAGGCTGCACCGACCACAATCCCACCCAGGCTCTATTCCTGTAACCCCACACATTTACACTCCTAATGCCCCTGACACTAGGGTCAATTTAGCATGGCCAATCAACCTAACTCACACATCTTTGGACTGTGGGAGGAAACCGGAGCACCCGGAGGAAACCCGTGCAGGCATGGGGAGAACGTGCATTCTCTGCGCGGACAGTAACCTAAGCTGGGAATCAAACCTGGGTCCCTGGCGCTCTGAGGCAGCAATTTTGTAATGTTCTTTCAGATACTTTATAAATATGGTACATCTTTACAAAAAAAATGTAGTCTGGATTGGGAGACTCTGGAGGAAACGTGCCACGGTGCTGAGTCGGAGGAATTTTCAAGTGGAACGGCAACCTGTTCATCATTCCCACAGCTCGGAATTCTGGGACAATGGCTTCAGCCCTGCCAACTACAGAAAACCTTTCCAACTTTAAAACTTTTTTAAGTGTGTAATAAAAGAATGTGGCTGCTGTAACCTGCAGACTAGGTAAAATAAAGCAATTGAAATTTGTTTACTCTAGAATTTGGAACATTGAAATGAACTCTTTATAATTCTAGTTCTTGTGCACAAATGACAGTATCCACTAGAGGTCAGAGTGCTACTGTGAAATGAAGATTATACGACCAACAGGGCGAGTTGCCTTTTTAAGTTTATCTATCAGTGTCACAAGTAAGCTTACATTAACTCTGCAATGAAGTTACTCTGAAAATCCCCTAGTTGCCACTCTCCGGTGCCTGGGTACTCTGAGGGAGAATTTAGCATGGTCAATGCACCTAATCAGCACGTCTTTCAGACTGTGGGAGGAAACCAGAGCACCCGGAGGAAACCCACGCAGACACGGAGAGAACATGCAGATCCCACACAGACAGTGACCCAATCTGGGAATTGAACCCGGGTCCCTGGTGCTGTGAGGCAGCAGTGCTAACCACTGTACTGTAAGGATAATTCACAAGTAACATTGACATTCTAGGTGTTCTGTTCCTATTGAATGAATACAATATATTGGTGTAGCATTGTTTTAAATAAGAAGTTATGTTTCACATGGACGATGTATCAGCACTACTGGCTTTCTGTTTCCTGACTCATGTTTATTCGTGCACAGCGGTTAGCACTGCTGCCTCACAGCGCCAGGGACCGGGTTCAATTCCTGGCTTGGGTCACTGTCTGTGTGGAGTTTGCACGTTCTCCCCGTGTCTGCGTGGGTTTCCTCCGGGTGCTGCGGTTTCCTCCCACAGTCCAAAGATGTGCAGGTTAGGTTGATTGGCCATGCTAAATTGCCCCTTAGTGTCAGGGGGACTAGCTGGGGTAAATATGTAGGGTTACAGCGATAGGGCCTGAGTGGCAATGTTGGCGGGGCAGGCTCGATAGGCCGAATGGCCTCCTTCTGCATTGTAGGGATTCTATGAGATACCTTCCACAAGAACAGTGGACACTGGAAAAACTCAGCAGGTCTGCCAGCACTTGTTAGGGGAGAAACAGAGTTAACATTTCGAGTCCTTTGACTCTTTGTCAGAAGCGAAGGGAGGGAGACTGTGGCCGGAATTTTATCGGCACGCCCGCCCCGATTCCGGGGGCGGGCAAGGCTCGGAGAAGGGCATTCTCCGTTGGCCTCGGGCGGGATTGTACGAACCTCGGGTGGACGTGCCGGTAAAATTCCGCCCTGTGTTCAAGTTGCAGAAACTGCAACAAAAAGTAACAACATTAAGAACAAAAGACAGATGACCTGGTGTGAGAGGGAGGGGGGGTAGTGGGGTGTGGTGGGGGGGGGAGGGGGATAGGGGGGGATTGCATTGAGGCAATACAGAAGAGGGAGGGGGGAGTGGAGGGGAGTGTTGCATTGAGGCAATACACGTATAGGGGATTTTCACAGTAACTTCATTGTAAACCTACTTGTGTCACTAATAAATAAAATAAACTTGCTCCAACATATTGGATCCTTAGCTGCTTATTTTATATCTACAAGACAGGCACGGCTCAATCGATTTTCCCATCCCCATGAATTCTAATTGAATTTTGGCAAAACTTAAAAGAAGGAAAGTACAGAATAATAAAAGGACGAGTAATGGGACATTAATTTGGAAGCTTTATATAGAAGATGCGAGGCCAATATTCTTCACCATAACATTCATCTCTGATGGAACAAATGGTGGTGCATTTGTGGAACAAAGCAGGACCGCAGCACAGGATGTACTAGCTGCCGAGTGCCAGACAGAATTTTAAAATAGCTGGTCTTGCCAACCTGTCTGCACACCGAAACAATTGATATCTTTCCAGCTTTTCAGACTCCTGCAGAATTTTCCACCGAATCATTATCGAAAAGCAATATGAAATGATGCGAACAAAATGCAGAAAAAAACCAAAACGCTTTGAGGACAGAAATGATTGATTCTACTTTTTTGGGTCACTGTCTGTCCAGAGTCTGCACATTCTCCCCGTGTCTGCGTGGGTTTCCTCCGGGTGCTCCGGTTTCCTCCCACAGTCCGAAAGACGTGCTGGTTAGGTGCATTGGCCGTGCTAAATTCTCCCTCAGTGTACCCGAACAGGCGCCGGAGTGTGGCAACTAGGGGAATTCCACAGTAACTTCACTGAAGTGTTAATGTAAGCCTACTTGTGACTAATAAATAAATTTAAAATATCGCCTGGAAGCCTTCTGGCACAGTGAGTAGCACCCCTACTGCGAGGCCAGAAGCTTAATATTAGCATCACAATTAGGCTTACATTAACACTGCAATGAAGTTACGGTGAAAATCCCCTAGTCGCCACACTCCGGCGCCTGTTCAGGTACACTGAGGGAGAATTTAGCATGGCCAATGCACCTAACCAGCACATCTTTTCAGACTGTGGGAGAAAACCAGAACACCCGGTGGAAACCTACGCAGACACAGGGAGAACATGCAAACATCCACCCAGACAGTGACCCAAGCCAGGAATCAAACCCAGATCCCTGGCGCTGTGAGGCAGCAATGCTAACCACTGTGCCACTGTGCCGCTCGAGTCTAATCCAATGGCCACGGAAGGAGCACTCAATGCAGTTCAGCAGGCCGATTATCGGCTCAGAAATCCTTTCCCCCCTATTCGCCAAAGGGTAAAAGAAAACAGAATGGCATTGAGGATACGCAATAGAGAGAGATTAAAATAATGGAACAAATCGGATTGTAACATTCAACGTTTTTTCCACCCATACCATTTATTATTTGCGTGAATAAAATTCTGCATTTAGCTTACAACAGTGTACAGATACAGATTGATACTCAAGCAACTGGTGACACAGACCATCTCTCCGGACCCACAGCAACCTGGTTGACTTTTAACTGCCCACGGAAATGGCTGAGCAAGTTATTTAGTTGTACAAAAGAAGGCGGCTTCAACACCACTCAAGTGATGGTCAATAAATGTTTATGTATCAGTGTCACAAGTAGGCTGACATTAACACTGCAATGAAGTTGATGCGCTATCAATAAGGCGAAAGACTACCGATATGCCAATATAAGTGTAGGCTTTTATTCACAACAGAATCAGGAGCAGATCCCAACAAATAGCCGACCTGGACTGAACAAGGGGGAGGAGACAGCCACCTTTATACTAGGTGCTGAGGGGAGGAACCAAACTGGAAGGGGATGTGTCCAGGTATGACAAACACACACAACGGTGGTCCGTATAGGACAAAGGCACAACTGAGGTCCACCACAGAAGTTACTGTAAAAATCCCCTAATCACCACACTCCAGTGCCTGTTCGGGTACACAGAGGGAGAATTGGTCATCAGTAGATTTTTAATTCCAGATTTTAAAAATTGAATTCAAATTACAGCATCTGCTGTGGCAGGTTTCGAACCCTGGTTCCCAGAACATTAGCTGAGTTTCTGGATCAATAGTCTAGTGATAATGCCACTTGGCCATCACCTCCCCCTAAGCAGCTCCTCAAACCTGCTGTTATTCAATAAGATTGTGGTACTTTAATAGCATCCACCTGCACTGGATCCATTTCCTTTCTTTGGCTACCATCTGATCTATTGATCTCAGGTTTAAAAGAAAATGAAGCTTGAATCGATTGTTTTTCCTGTGGGAGAAATGATCAATACTAACATGCGATGAATGAAGGAGTATTTCCTAACTTCTCTCCTGTGAGGCCTGGTTCTGATTCTAATCTACTATTCACTTGCCCCAGCGAGTGGTGTCACCACCCGTGGCAAAGGTTTCTCTCTATCTACGTAAGCAATTCCTTTGAAAATCTAAAGATGCCCATCAAATCAGTGGTTAGCGCTGCTGCCTCACAGTGCCATGGACCCGGGTTCGATTCCCATCTTGGGTCACTGTCTATGTGGAGTTTGCACGTTCTCCCTGTGTCTGCGTGGGTTTCCTCCGGGTGCTCCGGTTTCTTCCCACAGTCTGAAAGACGTGCTGGTTAGGTGCATCGGCCATGCGAAATTCTCCCTCTGTGTACCCGAACAGGTGCCAGAGTGTGACGATTAGGGGATTTTCACAGTGACTTCATTGCAGTGTTAGTATAAGCCTACTTGTGACACTAATAAATAAACTTAAAGTTATCCTTTTATATTTCACAGTAATGGGGAAACTGCAATATATACAACCTGATTGGCAACTAAAATTTAATTAAGAGGATTTAGACTCACAGTGCTTAATAATTAGGCCAGTGATATGGTACAGCTTAGATCTGCTTATGAACTGGCAGATTGATTATAGAAACATAGAAGATAGGAGCAGGATGAGGCCATTTGACCCTTCGAGCCTGCTCCGCCATTCATTACGATCATGGCTGATCGTCCAACGCAATAGCCTAATCCTGCTTTCTCCCCATAATCTTTGATCCCATTCACCCCAGGTGCTATATCCAGCCGCCTCGTGAATACATTCAATGTTTTGGCATCAACTACTTCCTGTGGTAATGAATTCCACAGGCTCACCACTCTTTGGGTGAAGAAATGTCTCCTCACCTCCGTCCTAAATGGTCTACCTCGAATCCTCAGACTGAGACCCCTGGTTCTGGACTCCCCCACCATCGAGAACATCCTCCCTGCATCTACCTTGTCTAGTCCTGTTAGAATTTTGTAAGTCTCTATGAGATCCTCCCTCATTTGTCTGAATTCCAGCGAAAGCAATCCTAACCTAGTCAATCTCTCCTCATACATCAGTCCTGCCATCCCCGGAATCAGCCTGGTAAACCTTCGCTGCACTCCCTCGAGAGCAAGAACATCCTTCCTCAGAAAAGGAGACCAAAACTGCACACAATATTCTAGGTGTGGTCTCACCAAGGCCCTGTATAGTTGCAACAACACATCCCTGCTCCTGTACTCAAAACCTCTCGTAATGAAGGCCAACATACCATTAGCCTTCTTTACCGCCTGCTGCAACTGCATGCTTACCTTCAGCGACTGGTGTACAAGGACACCCAGGTCTCTCTGCACACTCCCCTCTCCCAATTTACAGCTCTGCAATGTCTGACACAGAACTACAATAGTCAACACACCATGTGACACACAAGTTAACAAATTAAATCTGTTCCTCATATATTGACCTTGGCTTACTGGAGGAAAACCATATCTAAATTCAATTTTCGGCCAAGATGCTTTTGGGAAGAACACAGAGTTGGAATACTGAAATAAAAGTGTGTTTAAATAGTTAACCTCTGAACCATGGGGCGTGACCTTACCGGCCGTCCCTCGCCCCATTGCCACTGCCAGCAAGTACGGAGAATTTGGCGCTCAGCCAAATCTCCATTCATTGCAGCAGGACCAGAAAATCCCGTTGGTGCAAACGGCTAGAAAATTCTTCCCACGATTTTGATCTCAATGTTTTGGCTCCCAGAAGTGAATGACCAGAACCTTGAGCTGTAGGCACTGCTGTAGTATGGGAAATGCAGCAGTCAGTTTGCGCACAGCAAGCTCCCACAAATGGCAATGTAATAATAACAAGATAATTTGCTTTTGAGTGATGATAAATGTAAGCCAGGGATAACTTTCTGTCTGTTAGAATCATAGAATCCTACATTGCCGAAGGAGGCCATCGAGTCTGCACCGACCACAATCCCACCCAGGCCTTATCCCCATAACCCCATGCATTTACCCTAGCTAGTCCCCCTGACACTAAGGGGCAATTTAGCATGGCCAATCCTCCTAACCCGCACATCTTTGGACTGTGGGAGGAAACCGGAGCACCCGGAGGAAACCCATGCAGACACGGGGAGAATGTGCAAACTCCACACAGTGGCCCAAGCCGGGAATCGAACTCGGGTCCCTGGCGCTGTGAGGCAGCAGTGCTAACCACTGTGTCACCGAAGTAATGTCATGGGATCTTACAGTAGGCGGCACGGTAGCACAGTGGTTAGCACTGCTGCCTCACAGCGCCAGGGACCTGGGTTCGATTCCCGGCTCAGGTCACTGTCTGTGTGGAGTCTGCACGTTCTCCCCGTGACTGCATGGGTTTCCTCCGGGTGCTCTGGTTTCCTCCCACATTCTGGTTAGGTGCATTGACCCGAACAGGCGCCTGACTGTGGCGACTGGGGGATTTTTACAGTAACTTCATTGCAGTGTTAATGTAAACCTTACTTGTGACGAATAAATAAACTTTAACCTTTCAAACAGGGCCACAGTTCAACACCTCATCTGAGAAAAGGTACCTGCAACAATCTAGCACTCTGTTGATACTGCAATGGAGTGCAATTGTTGTTCTTAAATCCGACACCACAGTGGTTAGCGCTGCTGCCTCACTCCGCCAAGGACCTGGGTTCAAATCTGGCCTCAGGTCACTGTCTATGTGGAGTTTGCACATTCTTCCCGTGTCTGCATGGGTTTCCTCCAGATGCTCTGGTTCCCTCCCACACTCCAAAGCTAGGTTGGGTTGATAGACCATGCTCAATTGCCCCTTAGCGTCGGGGGATGGAGCAGGGTAAATATGTGGGGTTACAGGAATAGGGTGGGATTGTAGTCGGTGCAGGCTCGATGGGCTGAATGGCCTTCTCCTGCACTGGAGGGATTCTATGATTCTAAAAAAAGGTTCACTAGAGCAACCCTCAGCAATCAAGAGAAGAGGAAGGGCAGTTAGGCTCATTTAACATCAGTGTACGTGACAGTCCAAGTGAATTGGAGCAGAACAACTCCTGATGCTAGATTGAATTGATCTTATTGCATTTTGTATCCAAGTATCCCTTGAAGGTAAGATCATTTCATTAGTGGCAAATCTGTAAGAGTTTATGATGTTTATTCATATCCACTGTGAACTGGCTTTCAAAGGAAACATCGACATAATGAGGGAATGATGCATATTGATAAGATGAAGGAAAATATGATTAATAAGAGAAAGATATCCTTCTTGAATTATTGGTTCAAATCCTTTTCCGTGAGTATTCATGAGGTCTAATATTTAGAACAGTTAGTTACACCCAGGAAACTGGTGTTTATATGTATTTTGTTAATGTTTATCATAGAATTGAATCCTTACAGTGCAGAAGGAGGCCTTCAGCCCATCGAGGCTGCATATCAACAATCCCAACCAGGCCCTATCCTTGTAACCCCACATATTTACCCTGCTAATCTCCCTAACCGACACATCTTTAGACACTAAGGAGCAGTTTAGCATAGCCAATCAACCTAACCTGTACATCTTGGAACACTAAGGGGCAAATCAGCATGGCCAATACACCTAACCTGCACATCTTTGGACATTTAGGGGCGATTCAGCATGGTTAATCCACCTAACCTGCAAATCTTGGGACATGAAGGGGCAATTTAGCATGGCCAATCCACCTAACCCGCACATCTTGGGACATGAAGGGGCAATTTAGCATGGCCAATCCACCTAACCCGCACATCTTGGGACACGAAGGGGAAATTTAGCATGGCCAATCCACCTAACCTGCACACCTTTGGCCTGTGAGAGGAATGATGTGGAGATGCCAGCATTGGACTGGGGTAAGCACAGTAAGAAGTCTCACAACACCAGGTTAAAGTCCAACAGATTTATTTGGTAGCACAAGCCACAAGGTTTCGGAGCACTGCCCCTTCATCAGGTGAGTCACCTGATGAAGGGGCAGTGCTCCGAAAGCTTGTGGCTTATGCTACCAAATAAACCTGTTGGACTTTAACCTGGTGTTGTGAGACTTCTTACTGTGAGAGGAAACCAGAGCACTCGGAGGAAACTTGCACAGATAAGGGGAGAACGTGCAAAGATACCTGAGGCTGGATTTGAACCCGGGTCCCTGGCGCTGTGAGACAGCAGTGCTAACCACCGGTTAGGGCCTGGTTGGGATTGTTATTGGTGCAGGCTCGGTGGGCTGAATGGCCTCCTTCTACACTGTAAGGATTTGATTCTATGATAAACAATGTTAAAATAGTTATAAATGCCAATCTTCTGGGTGTAACTAACTGTCCTAACTACCAGATCTCATGAATACTCACGGGAAAGGACTTGAACCAATGATTCAAGAAGAATATCTTTCTCTTATTAATCATATTTTACTTCCTTTTATCAAGATGAACCTAGATGTCTGTATGCTCTAAACCTATCCTGCAAGATAGAAAGGGTGAATTCAAAGCATTGTATCACCTTGTTTAGCTATAAATAAAATCACTTTCTACAAATAAATACATTTGAGACCTTCCGCTATTATGAAGGGAGAAATGAAGTAAAGATTGTAAACATAATGCGCCCTACCCAACTTGGGGGAAATTATCCTCATAGCAGATTCTAAAATAGAGCAAGTAAGAGATTAATTTGCATCAGAATGAAGCAATCGTGACTCTAGACTTTATTGCTAGCATTTTCTTTCAAATCCTGTGTGTATTGCAAAATGTCTCAAGTAAGAGGATGCACTGGCTCCAAGTGCTTTGAATTGTCCCTTTTTATCTTGCCGGGTAGGTTTAGAGCATACAGATAACTGGGTTCATGTTGATAAAAGGAAGTAAAATATGATTAATAAGAGAAAGATATCCCTCTTGAATCGTTGGTTCAAATCCTTTCTTGTGAGTATTCATGAGGTCTAGTCATTAGAACAGTTAGTTACACACTGAAGATTGGCATTTACATGTATTTTAACATTGTTTATCTAGAATCAAATCCTTACAGTGCAGAAGGAGGCCATTCAGCCCATCGAGTCTGCACCAACAACAATCCCAACCAGGCCCTATCCCCATAACCCCACATATTTACCCAGCTAATCCCCCTGAACTACACAACGCTGTGCAAATAATGTGAAAAATTGGCCGGAATTCCCCGGCCATTCACACCCTGCCCCCGCTGCGGGGAGGGCCGGAGAATGTGGCACTCAGCCAAGTCTCCGTTCACTGCAGGAGACGGGAGACTCCCGGCTGCGAGCGAGGTCGGAAAATCCAACCCATTGTCTTGTGGACCGGCTGGTACTGTGTTCCAAGAAGGAGGTGCTACCATGTGTCTTCTGGTGGATGTTTTAGTTTCATTATGGAAAGGCCTTTGATAGCTTTCTTGTATTTAGAGGCACCTGCCTGGTATCAGTGGAATATCATTGAAGGACATAATTAATAGCTAATTGGATGAATTCTTTCACAGCGGAAATCATAGAATCATAGAATCCTACAATGCAGAAGGAGGCCATTCAGCCCATCGAGTCTGCATTGACCACAATCCCACCCAGGCCCTATCCCTATAACCTCATACATTTACCCTCGCTAGTCCCCCTGACACTAAGGGGCAATTTAGCATGGCCAATGCACCTAACCCGCACATTTTTGGACTATGGGAGGAAACCGGAGCACCCGAAGGAAACCCACGCAGACATGGGGAGAATGTGCAAACTCCACAGAGACAGTGTCCCGAGTCGGGAATCAAGCCCGGGTCCCTGGCGCTGTGAGGCAGCAGTGCTAACCACAGTGCCACGAGTTGCCCAAACACCAGCCAGTCAACCAGACAATGGATTTTCCGACCTCGCTCGCAGCTGGGATTCTCCCATCTCCTGCAGTGAATGGAGATTTGGCTGAGCGCCAAATATTGACACTGAGACTGGAATTTTCCCGTCCCACTCGCCACGGGAATCGTGGTGGACCATGTAAAGGTCCGTTGACCTCGGGCAGGATTTTCCGGCTTTGGGGCGAGCGTGGCCAGAAATTCCCGCCCTGCATGTTTGAAGGAATGGGAAGTGTTCTGAACAATCATGTCCACGGTTTATTCCCTGATGTTACAGTTGAAAATGTGTATTATAGCAGCATGGTTTGCTCTGATACAGTCAAGACACTCTGGCTGGTATTCTCCGATCTGGCACGTCTCGCTGCCACTGCCAGCGAGAACAGAGAATTTGGAGCTCAGCCCAATCTTCATTCGCAGCAGCAGGAGCGGAGAATCCCAGCCGCGAACGAGTTTGGAGAATCCCACTCTACGTCACAAACTAGTGAATGTTTCATAAAGCTGTTCCACAAAAAGCTCAGCCTGTTACATTTCAAATTAATTATGTTGTCAGAAAGAAAATTGAGAAACAATCAAGTTGGTGTTCAGAAGGGACCAGAGTTTTGAATCTGATAATGAATGAGTCCATTCTCTATTATGTATGAGGTCTAATATGGACTAATTAAAGACCACGAGGTAAGTGGCAGTAAACTAACGGCACCTGTTTATTAACACGTCTATTCTCCAGTACAGTCAGCGCAAGACTGGGGGTGGGATTCTCCCAAAAAATAATTAGTGTCAAATTTGCATTAAAACTGGAGTAAGTCACATTGACTTTTTCAGCGGGCGTTTTACAATGAATCTCCCACACTCTGTGCACTGCAGAGTGCACTAGTGTGACTCACTCCAGAAACTAGTGGGGCTTATTCCCGCTCGAGAGGCCGGCAACATAGCGCTGAGCGAGCCATTGCGCATGTGCCAATCTGACCACGCCGAGATCGGCCCCTGTCTGCCAGCCTCCCAATTGCTGGTCAGCTCAATCGGTGGCCAGCTCCGTGACCCCTGCATCGCCGGCCATGCAACACCCCCACGGCCCGATCACTGCCCCCCCCCCCCGAACATGTCCAAGCCCAGCCCCGACCCCCACTCCCCGGCCCGCCTCAATCTCCTGCTACCCAATCACCCCCCTTCCCCCCACCGGTAGTCCCAACCCCCCCCCTCCCTGCACCCCTGAATCCCGTAGCAGGCTGCCCCCCAACCCCACCCCAATGGCCAGTCCCGATTGTTGGCCCCCCTCCCCCATCGACCTCGACTGCAAGTGGGACCCTCTATCCCCACCGATCATCCTCCCAGAGGCCCTGCCCCATCAGGCCCCGCCCCCATTAGGCCCCACCTCCTTGGCACTGCCCAAAGGCCAATGCCACCTTGCCCCTTGCACAGTGCCAGGGGGCTCAGGCTGGCACTGCCAAAGTGGTAATGCCCATGGGGGCAACCCCCTGGCGCCTGACCCTCTGAGGGGGGGGGGGGGTCAGACGCCTGACACTTCACTCCAGCGGGGTCAGGCTGCCAGCTCCTCGCAATTGGGGAGCTATAGTAAATCCCTCTGGAGTGAAATACTCTTGGCCTTGGGGGGTGGCGGGGCGGGGGGGAGGGGAAGACTAGTGGGCCCAGAGACTTCAGTCCCGAGCCCGCTATTGCTATTTAAATTATATTGAAATGAGCTGCTGCATATATTCGGCAGCTGACGGTGTGGAAATTCAGAGGCCTGGACGCCCAGCACAACTCGGCTGCCACTGCATCTCCCGGCCCCCTGTGCAAAAAAAGCAGCAGTGGGATGGGAGAATCGCCCCCTGGCTCGGCAGGCTCCACCCGGGGTGGAGCTTGTGTCCTGGGTCACCTGATCCATTCCCTTAAAGGGGCATGCCCCAATATACATTGCAGGCCACTTAAATTGGAGGATATTGGAACAATATTGGGCGTGTCTCTTTGCTGCCTCTGTCTTGCTAAATCTCCTTTTAGCTTCCCTGTCCATTTCTATTTCGTACTCTACTTTTTTCTTTTTTCTTTCTGTGTGGGAGGAGCTGGGGAGGGAGCTGCATTTTGGGAGGGGCTGTGGCAAAAGTGTACCCTTCAGTGGTACTCTTTCCATCCCTCAGTCTCACTTGTGCTTCCTCCAACCATTTTAGTCCTATCAATTTCTCTCCCCATCAGCCTCCCACTACCCATTGGCCTTCATGCTATCCCTTTATTCCAATGACTGTTCCTATCTCTTCCCCTTTGACCAACCAATTTTTCACTTGCTCCAGCACCACTCACCTCACTTTAAAGACTCCATTCCATTCTACCCCACACTCTCTCCCTCTCTCTCTCTCTCTCTCTCCTCCTCCCCCACCCCCTCTCCCCATTGATTGGGTTTGGGTATTTTTTATTCATAAATAAGCCCTCAGTCTTACTTTATCTCAGCGAAAACTTTGAAACTGAATTGCCAAAAGTGCTGGAGGTGAGGAAAAGCCTCCCAAGATGACAGGAAACGTAGGAGCGTGAACCAGATAAATTCCAGCATGGGGTCACAGCTTGAGACAGAGTATCATCTCAAAGCCCAGGCGTCCAGGAGAGGTTGAGTTATCTGTGTTAGAAATCTTAAAGAAACCTTTAAGTATAAATGATGACACTGTGGATAAAAGTAGTCATGTTATTGTGAGATGTGTTTTTATATAAAAAAAACAATTGTTTAAATCCTTTTGCAGGTTGGGTTACTGGAAAGCATTTGGAGCCACATGTAGAATCTCAGTGACTAGTCTGTGCAATGTTCTCACTATGGTTGGAATGTTATGTTACAACTGTACAAGACATTGGAAAGGCCACATTTGGAGTACTGTGTACAATTCTGGTCGCCCTGCTATAAGAAGGATGTTATTAAACTGGAAAGGGTGCAAAATAGAATTTACAAGGATGCTACCTGGACTGGAAGATTTAAATTAGAAGGAGAGGCCATACTAAATTCTCCCTCAACGTACTGGAACAGGCGCCGGAGTGTTGCAGGTAAGATTTGCATAGGCGCAGTCACTGCGGGTGGTCTGTGAAGGAGCTGTTGTAAAGGGACAGTTAAACCCCAAACACTACTTCAGTGTTTCCCTTCCTACCTCCTCTTCTAACCAAAAAACAAAGTCGTCGGCAGGACCACAAAGCAAGGGAAAGATGAGTTGAGATTCTTTTATGAATCGTAGGCGGCATGGTGGCACAGTGGTTAACACTGCTGCCTCACAACTCCAGGAACCCGGGTTCAATTCCCGGCTTGGGTCACTGTCTGTGTGGAGTTTGCACATTCTCCCCGTGTCTGCGTGGGTTTCCTCCCGGTGCTCCGGTTTCCTCCCACAGTCCAAAGATGCGCACGTTAGGCTGATTGGACATGCTAAATTAACCCTTAGATTCCAGGGATGTGGTAGGTTAGAGGGATTAGCAGGGTAGCTAAGCAGGGATAGGACCTGAGTGGGATCGGTGTAGGTGCAGACTCGATGGGCCGAATGGCCTCCTTCTACACTGTAGGGATTCTATGATTCTATCCTTTTACCTGTGTAAAGGCAGTATGGCAGTTAGGGCAGTGAAATGCTCCTCCTGCCAGATGTGGGAAATTAGGGAGCAATCTAGTCTCTATGACAACTTTGTCAGGGAAGTGTGTCCAGTTGCAGCTCCTCACAGACCGCATTGTTCGGTTGGAGCGGCAGGTGGATGCACTGCGGAGCATACAGGAGGCAGAGAGTGTGATAGGCACTAGTTACAGGGAGGTTGTCACACCACAAGTTCAGACAGGTAGATGGGTGACCACCAGGAGAGGCAGGCAGGTCGTGCAGGAGTCTCCTGTGGCTATTCCCCTTTCAAACAGGTATACGTTTTTTGACACTTTTGAGTGGGATAGCCTGTCAGGGGGAGATACCAACAGCAGCCAGGCCTGTGGCACCACAGCTGGTTCTGCTGTAGAACGGGTTGGGAAAAGAGCAAGTGAGCAGTAGTAATAGGGGACTTGCTAGTTAGAGGCACAGACAGGCGTTTCGGTCACCGCGATTGAGACTTCAGGATGGTGTGTTGCCTCCCTGGTGCCAGGGTCAAGGACGTCTCTGAGCAGTTGCAGGACATTCTTAAGGGGGAGGGTGAGCAGCCAGAGTCGTTGTACATATTGGTACCAACGACATAGGTAGGAAAAAGGGATGAGGTCCTGAAGTGTGAATATGGAGAGTTAGGTAGAAGGCTAAAGTGCAGGACATTGAAGGTAGTAATTTCAGGACTACTACTGGTGCCATTTAGGCAGATGAATGCCTGGCTTGAGAGCTGGTGCAGGGGGGCAGGGTTAAATCTCACAGGATCCAGGGTGAGGTAGCTAAATGGATGCAAAATTGGCTTGATGGCAGAAGTCAGAGGGTGGTTGTAGAGTGTTGTTTTTCAAACTGGAGGCCAGTGACCAGCGGTGTGCCTTAGGCATCAGTGCTGGGTCCACTGTTATTTGTCATTTATATTAATGATTTGGATGAGAATATAGGAGACATGGTTAGTAAGTTTGCAGATGGCACCAAGATTGGTGGCATAGTGGACAGTGAAGAAGGTTGTCTTGGATTGCAACAGGATCTTGATCAATTGGGCCAGTGGGCTGACAAATGGCAGATGGAGTTTAGATAAACGCGAGGTGATGCATTTTGGTAGATTGAACCAGGGCAGGACTTACTCAGTTAATGGTAGGGCGTTGGGGAGAGTTACAGAACAAAGAGATCTAGGGGTACAGGTTCATAGCTCCTTGAAAGTGGAGTCACAGGTGGACAGAGTGGTGAAGAAGGCATTCAGCATGCTTGGTTTCATTGGTCAGAACATTGAATAGAGGAGTTGGGACGTCTTGTTGAAGTTGTGTGGAGTTTGCACATTCTCCTCGTGTCTGCGTGGGTTTCCTCCGGGTGCTCCGGTTTCCTCCCACAGTCCAAGGATGTGCAGGTTAGGTTGATTGGCCATGCTAAAATTGGCCCTTAGTGTCCTGGGATGCGTAGGTTAGAGGGATTAGTGGGTAAATATCTGGGGGTAGGGCCTGGGTGGGATTGTGGTCGGTGCAGACTCGATGGGCCGAATGGCCTCCTTCTGCACTGTAGGGTTTCTATGTTTCTATGTTATAGAAAGGATATTATTTAACTAGAAAGAGTGCAGAAAATAATTACTCGGATGCTACTGGGACTTGATGGTTTGAGTTATAAGGAGAGGCTGGATAGACTGGGACTTCTTTCCCTGGAGCGTAGGAGGCTGAGGGGTGATCTTATAGAGGTTTATAAAATAATAATGGGCACAGATCAGCTCGATAGTCAATATCTTTTCCCAAAGGTAGGGGAGTCTAAAATTAGAGGGCATAGGTTTAAGGTGAGAGGGGAGAGATACAAAAGGGTCCAGAGGGGCAATTTTTTCACACAGAGGGTGGTGAGTGCCTGGAACAAACTGCCAGAGGTAGTAGTAGAGGCGGGTACAATTTTGTCTTTTAAAAAGCATTTAGACAGTTACATGGATAAGGTGGGTATAGAGAGATATGGGCCAAATGTGGGCAATTGGGACTAGCTTAGGGGTTTAAAAAAAAGGGCGGCATGGGCAACTTGGGCCGAAGGGCCTGTTTTCATGCTATAAACCTCTATGTCTCTATGACTCTATGACTAGGGGATTTTCACAGTAACTTCATTGCAGTGTTAATGTAAGCCAACTTGCGACACTAATAAATAAACTTTAAACTCGATCACATATAAATATATTCCTCTTTTTTACGTTACAGTAATGGTTATCAATGATGGGAATTTTTCAATGATAGATCAGCCATGCTAAGTTGTCCCTTAGTGTCAGGGTTACGGGTATAGGAACTGGGTGGGATTGCTGTCGGTGCAGTCTCAATGGGCCGAAAGGCCTCCTTTTGCACTGTAGGGGATTCTATGATTCTATGAAAAGAAGTAACTTCTTGAAAATAGTACCCAGCCTTCCTGCACATTTCTCGGGCAACCTTCCAAGTGTCAATCAGGAGTGAAAAACACTTCCTTATTTTTTTAATGTAATCTTTTTAATGCATGCCATGGATACAATTAACATCGCTTGACATTTATAACGGTTCCAATCTGTCTCACTCCTGCCTATCAGAAATATCATTCATTACGTATTCTCTGTTTGTCGAGGAAACTTGACCCTGGCATTTGCCAGCACTGCTCCTAATGTGGTGCGGCCAATTATTCACTCCCTTTGTCTCTGCTTGCCACATGCAAAAGAACGGCGTACAATTCTGGTCGCCCTGTGATAGGAAGGATGCTATTAAACTGGAAAGGGTGCAAAAAAGATTTACAAGGATGTTACTGGGGCTGGAAGGTTTGAATTACAAGGACAGGCTGGATAGGTTGGGACATTTTTCCCTGGAGCGTAGGAAGATAAGGGGTGGCTTAATAGAGGTTTATAAAATCATGAGGGGCATTGATAAGGTGAATAGCCAAGGTCTTTTCCCTCAGGGTCGGGGAGTCCAAAGCCAGAGGGCAGAGGTTTAAGGTGAGCGGGAAAAGATTTAAAAAAGGCTTGAGAGGCAACTTTTTCACACAGAGGGTGGTGCGTCTATGGAATGAGCTGCCAGAGGGGACGGCATGGTGGCACAGTGGTTAGCACAGTGCCAGGGACCCGGGTTCGATTCCCGGCTTGGGTCACTGTCTGTGTGGAGTTTGCATGTTCTCCCCGTGTCTCCGTGGGTTTCTTCCGGGTGATCCAGTTTGACTAGGGGATTTTCACAGTAACTTCATTGTAGTGTGAATGTAAGCCTACTGGTGACACTAATAAAATAAACTAAAAATAAACTTTAAAAAAAAGGTGGTAGAGGCGGGTACAATTATAATATTTAAAAGACATTTGGACAGGTACATGGATGGGAAAGGTTTAGAGGGATATGGGCCAAATGCAGGTAAATGGGACTAATTCAGTTTAGGAAACCTGGCCAGTATGGACGAGTTGGGCTGATGGGCCTGTTTCCATGCTGTATATCTCTATGACTCTATTGTTGGAATTCAACCGCCCCGCCTGCTGCGGAATCGGAGTGGGCGAGAGGCGGACACCAGAAATGTCCATTGACCTGGGGTGGGAATTTCCGGTCCAGCTCAAGAGCTCAAATAAAAACATTCCCGGTGACTCGAAAATCCTAAACAGGTAGGGTGGGGGGAAGGAGCTGATGCATCGTCTGCAGCAATGTGATCATATTTTAAGCAGAAGCCCATCAATCTATCTAGTTTAACCTTCAAAACCTCCCATCAGTTTTCTTGCTATGACTTAGGAACTAATGATGCTTTATCCCTAATATTTACTCCTGGTTCCAGGTCTTACAATCTCTCTTGAGTATCGAACCCTCCTCTCTGGTTTCAGGCTGTGGGAGGAAACCGCAGCACCCGGACGAAACCCACGTAGACATGGGGAGAACGTGCAAACTCCACAAGGACAGTGACCCAAGCCGGGAATCGAACCCGGGTCCCTGGCGCTGTGAGGCAGCTGTGCTAACCACTGTGCCACCGTGCCACCCATTGATGCCACACTTGCTCAAATCCTGCCTTGATGTCAAGGGCAGCCACTCACGCCTCACCTCTTGACTCCAGCTCTTTTGCCCATGCTTGGACCAAGGCTGTAATGAGGTCAGGAGCTGAGTGGCAGGAAGCGGAATGAGTGGCAGTGAGCGGGTAATTGCCGAGCAAGTGGCACTTGGGAGCATTGTAGACAGCTGCTTCCATCATTTTGCTGATGATTGGGAGTAGCCCGATGGGGCTGTAATTTGCCGAGTTGAATTTTTGTCCTGCTTTATTTGGACAGGACATACTGGGGCAATTTTCCACATCGCTGGCTAGATGGCAGTGTTGTAGCTGTGTAGTACTAAAGGTTCAACACTATTGAGTTTTGTAAAGGTAGAAAATGCACGACGGTTCAATTTGGAGAGAAAAAGGTTGACTCCAGGTGATAATACAAAACTTTATCATTTAATCGCTAATAACTTGAGTAAAAAGTGTCTGATTCTTACTGATGAAATGTTGAGACACATTGACCTTAATTCCCCCTTTGAATTGCTATCTATTTTGGGGCAGGTTTGCGTCAGCAAACAGAGTAGAATGTATTCTTAAAGGCCTGAAGAGGAGATGGTACCAAGGTTTATGGGTGTCATGGAGATTATAAGAGATGATGAATGCCATGAAAGGCTGCAGTGACTTGTCTTTTTACACTTGTCCTTAAGTCGTATGGATAGTCCTGTGACAGTCGGAGAAAGTGATTTTGTGTAAAGGCAGTGATTGAAAATTTGAAGCGTTTGCCCTGTTCTGATGTGAGGTTGACGCGCAGACACATTGAGAAAATAAAAGCCCAAAGAAACCGTGGATGCTGGGAATCTGAAATAGAAAACAGCAATTACTGGAAACACTCGGCAGGTCTGGCAGCATCTGTGGGGTGAGAAACAGTTAACATTTCGAGTTAAAACTGACTCTTCTTTAGAAAATGTTACGCCGGCTAAGTAAATCTTTGTGAGTGGTAGAGGCTGTGTGCATTGGCAACAGAGCCTTCTCTTATCTTGACTACCCTTCTGAGGTCATTGAACCTTTTTCTGGTACATGTTGCATTCCTTCAGGTTGCAACAACTGCCTTTGTTACCACCCTCCAGACATGCCCATCAAACAGTCCTTCCTGTGTTAAACTTCTTCCCACAGAAAATACCGGGGGCGGAATTCCCTGGCCATGGTTGCACAAAGGCCGGAAAATCCTCCCCGAGGTCAACCAACCTTTGTATGGGCTGCCCCCTGCCTGCTATGATTCCCGTGGCAGGCGGGTTGGGAAAATAACCCCCCATGTCTGCAATTGATCAGTCCTCATCTACAAAGGTTAAGGACAGGCTAGAGTGTAAATCCTTCTTTGCTTTTTGCTTTTAGTTACAGATTTAAAGTATCTGTATCATTTATTCTTTTACTTATTATTTTCATTTGGTCAGAATAAAAGATTTCTAATCCATGCACATTTCTTTGATTTGATTCAATTTATCATTGGGATACAGTGAAAAGCATTGTTTCTTGCGCATTATACAGACAAAGCATACAATTCAATGGATGGGAGGCTGGTTTGCGTGATGGACTGGGTTACGTTCACAACCCTTTATGGTTTCTTGCGGTCTTGGTCAAAGCAGGAGCCATACCAAGCTGTAATACATCCGGAAAGGATGCTTTCTATGGTGCATCTGTAAAAATTGCTGAGAGTTAATGTTAAATTAGGAAATTTAACATTAACCATTTTTTACACAATTGGACAATTTGTCTCCTCTCTGCCATATCTCCATTCCATGTTTGATTTGATTTATTATTGTCACATGTATTGGGATACAGTGAAAAGTATTGTTTCTTGCGCGCTATACAAAGCATACCATTCATAAAGTACATAGGGGAGAAGGAAAGGAGAGGGTGCAGAATATAGTGTTACAGCCTTAGGTAGGGGTAGAGAAAGAGCAGGTTAATATATGGTAGGCCCATTCAGAAGTCTGATGGCAGTAGGGAAGAAGCTGTGCTTGAGTCAATTGGTACGTGACCTCAGACCTTTGTATCTTTTTCCCGATTGAAGAAGGTGGAAGAGAGAATGTCTGGGGTGCGTGGGGCCCTTAATTATGCTGGCTGCTTTCCCGAGGCAGCGGGAAGTGTAGACAGAGTCAATGGATGGCGTAATGGACTTGGCTACCTTCACAACCCTTTGTAGTTTCTTACTGTCAAACTTCAAAATGTGAAGTTTCCTATGTTCTTGTCAAATATGTGAAGCGGCTGCCTCCAAAACTGGACAATGAAGTGGATGTAGGTGTAGCCTCATCACCGGCATGTCCTGGTTTTTCACATGTTATATGATCCCGGCTACAGTGACAAGGCTGCAACTGCCCTTATCTCACTTCATCTCTGCAAGAGAAAGAGTTCATCTTGAAATTCTGCACCCATCCCTAACCTGATAGGTACTGCTCTGAACTGTTCTTGCGTGGAGACCAGGTGAGGGTGTGATTGGAACCGATTGTGAAAATGCTCTTTCTCTGATCTCACAACTTTCAGTGTCCAGGCTACACATAAACATGAATGAGGGATTGTTGGCCTACCATCTTGGGTTATGAAATTTCTCCTCATCTCAGTCCTCAAACGTTTACCCTGTATCCTTAGACTATGACCCCTGCTCCACACATTTCACAATTTACAATGCTAATTTGATTTGATTTATTATTCATCGAATCCCTACAGTGCAGAAGGGGGCCATTCAACCCATTGAGTCTGCATCGACAACAATCCACCCAGGCCCTATTCCCGTAACTCCACGTATTTACCCTGCTAATCCTCTGACACTAGGGTCAATTTAGCATGTCCAATCAACCTAACCCGCACATCTTTGGACTGTGGGAGGAAACCAGAGCACCCGGAGGAAACTCACGCAGACACGGTGAGAATGTGCAAACTCCACACAGACAGCGATCCAAGCCGTGAATTGAACTCAGGTCCCTGGCACTGAGAGGCAGCAGTGCCAACCATTGTGCCACCATGCTGACCCAAAATTCATAATACATATGTCACATATATCAATATACAGCAAAAAGTATTGTTCCTTGCGTGCTATACAAAGCATACTGTTCATAGTGAAAGAAAGGAGGGTGCAGAATGTTTGTTATTGTCACAAGTAGGCTTACATTAACACTGCAATGAAGTTATTGTGAAAATCCCCTAGTTACCACATTCTGGTGCCTGTCCGGGTACACTGAGGGAGAATTTAGCATGACCAACGCACCAGCACGTCTTTCGGACTGTGGGAGGAAACCGGAGCACCCGGAGGGAACTGACGCAGACACGGGGAGAACGTGTAGACACTGCACAGGCAGTGACCCAAGCCGGGAATCGAACCCAGTCCCTGGCGGTGTGAGACAGCAGTGCTAACCACCGTAAGACCATAAGAAATAGGAGCAGAATTAGGCCACTCGGCCCATCGAGTCTGCTCCGCCATTCAATCATGACTGATACTTTTCTCATCCCCATTCTCCTGCCTTTACCCCATAACCCCTGATCCCCTTATTAATCAAGAACCTATCTATCTCTGTCTTAAAGACACTCAATGACCCGGCCTCCACAGCCTTCTGCGGCAAAGAGTTCCACAGATTCAGCACTCTCTGGCTGAAGAAATTCCTCCTCATCTCTGTTTTAAAGGATCGTACCTTTAGCCTGAGGTTGTGCCCTCTGGTGCCACAGTGCCACCCCTCGTGTTGCAATGTAGTGTAGAATGTAGTGTTAGTCATCGCTAGAGTGTATTAGAGTTAGAGTAGAGTTTTAAAAGCATAGAATGAGAGTAAAAGATAGAATAGAGGGAGTCCTGGGCACAGCTCGCAAGAAGTTGCCATGCTTGGGCACCATCTTGGATCAACAAGTTTATTAGGAGCTTGGATGAGACTCCCATGGATTTTGACATACCTGTCAGGGGGATTAGCAGTGTAACTATGTGGGGTTACAGAGATAGGGTAGGATTGTTGCTGGTGCAGGTTTGATGGGCCGAATGACCTCCTTCTGCACTGCAGTGATTCTATGATTCTATATTCATCATGTTCCATCGAGACACACAGCCCGAAGTTGAAGTGTGCCTGCTGTAGGTTACTGGAGGTCAGAATGACCTACGCAGTGCTCATAAACAACGTAAAATATTAATTTCCAATAATTTATGAATGCGTTGGAGCCCCAACAAACAACACAATGGGATGTGGAGAATTTAGTTCAAAACATGATCTTCCACAGCCTAAATTGCTAACCTCAGCCACACTGCCTCATTACCTGCCTTGTGTCAGCGATCTTTGGACAGCTCTGCGTGTTGTCCATAACAT
This sequence comes from Mustelus asterias, assembly GCF_964213995.1. Classification (NCBI taxonomy): domain Eukaryota; kingdom Metazoa; phylum Chordata; class Chondrichthyes; order Carcharhiniformes; family Triakidae; genus Mustelus; species Mustelus asterias. The sequence continues at coordinate 92,473,370 of NC_135815.1, read as the reverse complement.
ATCAATTTAACTAAACTCAACGGAATAACCAACTCTGCTTTGGGAGCAGATTTTGAGATTTATTTAAACATAAGGCATTTAATTTTAAATACGTTGACAAAAATGAGTGCGAATTGGTTGAAATAATCTTTAGTAGCTTATTCCGAGTGCTCTCTTCCAGGTATTACACATTTATGATACAGATCTTCACTGATTCCCTGTCTGTCTAAGAATCAGTTTGGGGCATTGAATGTTCTTTGGCACTTGGCTGGACTCCTTTGTTGCCTTGTTATCTGTTCCTCCCGGCACAGTTTCTTTTCTCCAAGCCTTTGCCAATTCCACACAAATCTCTCGACGTCCTCTGTGATTGTTTTACCTCCTCAATTTCTTTCCCGTGTTGTTGTTGTTGCGTTTTCAAAGAAGCTACAGAAACCGCTGCGCGACAGGAAGCAAAATGAATAATGGATTTTCTAGAATCAAGAATTGTGGAATAGTACAGGACAGAAGGAGACTCTTTGACTCACCGAGTCTGTGCCGGCTCGTAATCTGAGGGGCAACATAGTTAGCCCCCACACCCTCTTGCTCATTCCTCAGCTCCCCGCAATTTTCTCTCTCCTTCAACTATTTATCCTACCCCTTTTGGAGGCGACAGTTGAATTCATATCCACCATGTCATCAGACTGCACATTTTACGGTGGCACAGTGGTTAGCACTGCTGCCTCACAGCAGGGACCCGGGTTCGATTCCCGGCTTGGGTCACTGTCTGCGTGGAGTTTGCACGTTCTCCCCGTGTCTGCGTGGGTTTCCTCCGGGTGCTGCAGTTTCCTCCCACAGTCTGAAAGATGTGAGGGTTCGCTGTTAAATTCTCCCTCATTGTACCCGAACAGGCGCCGGAGTGTGGTGACTAGGGGATTTTCACAGTAACTTCATTGCAGTGTTAGTATAAACCTACTTGTGACACTAATAATCTTTTTTTTAAACAATCATTTTAACAGAAGGGGGTTGGCGGTGGTGGGGGGTGGGGGACCGGGGGGGGGGGGGGGGGGGGCGGTGGGGGGGGGGGCGGTGGTGGGGTGGGGGTGGGCAGCAGCAAAAGAAGCTAAGAGGTCCTGGGAAGTTAGTAACCTAATCCAGCAGAAAGATAACTGGGACGTTTAAAAATTGCTTAACATTTGGAATGAAAAATACCTTGCTGCAAGACAAATGTTCTTGTTTAATTAAGTTGTAGCTGTGATGGAATCTTGGTGTGTATGGTAGCACAGTGGTTAGCACTGCTACCTCACAGCGCCAGGCACCCGGGTTCAATTCCTTGCTTGAGCCACTGTCTGTGTGGAATTTATACATTCTCCCTGTGTCTGCCTGAGTTTCCCCCCACAGTCCGAAAGTTAGGTGCATCGGCCATGCTAAATTCTCCCTCCCGAACAGGCGCCGGAGCCGGGTGACTGGGGAGTTTTCACTGTAATTTCATTGCAGTGTTAATGCAAGCCTACTTGTGATGCTAATAAGTAAACTTTAAACACGAAGAAGGTATTGGATGGAATTTTCCTGTCCCGCCCTCCACAGGATTCATGGGAGGCGGGGCACGGACCATGCAAAGATCCGTGGACCTTGGGCAGAATTTTCCGGTCTTAGGGCGAGCGCAGCCGGAAATTCGTATTTGTGGAACCGGGCGAATTGCCCATGCAGAGAGCTGGCACATACATGATGGGTCTAATGGCCTTCTTCGTTGCTGTAACCATCCTATGGGTGGAAGAGTCAATTACTAGGGGGCCTGGGGCAAGGTTTAACGGAGATGTACAAGGCAACTTTTTTCAACAGAGGGTGGTGGGTGCCTGGAACTCGTTGCCGGGGGAGGTAGTGGAAGCAGATACAATAGTGACTTTTAAGAGGCGTCGGGACAAGTACATGAATAGGATGGGAATAGAGGGATATGGTCCCCGGAAGAGTAGGAGGTTTTAGTTCTGTCGGGCAGCATGGTTGGTGCAGGTATGGAGGGCCGAAGAGCCTGTTCCTGTGCTGTAATTTTCTTTGTACTTGATTTCCAAGCTCTCAGTTGGGATATTTAAAGGAATTTATTCTGTTTAATTATAAAGGTTGATCATTAATCCTTTTTACTTCAGCAAAAAAATGTTAATGAATGGAACAGCTTCTTTTTATATGGTGGCGTGATATCTTTTAAAAGAATGTTACGACTAGTACAGCTGTTGTCCCCCAAATTGTTCTGTTGCCGGTGAGTAGGGGTGAACTGGTTCCCCCTTCTTTATTCAAAACTCTCTCGGTTGGTCATCACAAAGTTAATTTTGAAAAGGATCCCTTCCCTTGTGGATCCCTTTTCCCAGTCCACATGTATTCCGGTGAGTTTATAGATTACTAAAACACGAGATGAAAATAATTAAAAAAAATAATGTACACGCACACAGGTTACGAACGAGACGCAAGCCCAAATATAAAAGTTAAGAGATTGCGTGGGGCTGTACATCCAGGGGGGTCACATTCACTGTCGCACTGCTGAGCAACATTGGCCATATTGGTGTGCCACGTTGGCACTGCTGACTCACAGCACCCGGGGCACGGATTCGATTCCAGCCTTGGGTCATGGTCTGTGTGGAAGTTGCACATTCTCCCCATGTCTGAGTGGGTTTCCTGCGGGTGCTTCGGTCTCCTCAAAGATGTGTGGGTTAGGGTGATTGGCCATGCTAAATTGCCCCTTAGTATCCTTAGGTGTGTAGGTTAGGTGGATTGGCCATGCTAAATTGCCCGTTAGTGTCCAAAGACGTGCGGGTTAGGTGGATTAGCCATGGTGAATTGCCCCTTAGTGTCCAAAGATGTGCAGGTTAGGCTGATTGGCCATGCTAAATTGCCCCTTAGCGTCAGGTGGATTAGCAGGGTGAGGTTGCGGGGATAGGGTTTGGGTGGGATTGTTGTTGGTGCAAGTTCGATGGGCCAAATGGCCTCCTTCTGCACTGTAGGGATTCTATGATTCTATGATTCTAATATATCAGACCACCTGTCATCAGGAGAGCTCTGAGAAATAAACTCAATGAAGCTCCAGTATTTTGAGTTTAAAAGTGTGATTATTTGAAAATGCTGGGAACAAGAAGGCGTAACAACTCCTTGCTTTACTATCTGATCAATAGGTTCACTCTTATTATGTATAATTACTATTTCACCAAGTGAAAAAAACCTTTCTTTGTTTCTGTCTTCTTGGTATCGATTGAAAGGGATTAGACATCCCTGGATATTTTCCTGTGAGGAATTAATTATTTATCCACAGAGTCATAAAGTTCTCTGAAATGTTAGGAAGCAACCTACAATGTTAATTAAGTTTCTTGTTATTAGAGAATCCTGGAATCCTTCCAGTGCAGAAGAGGCCATTCGGCCCAATGAGTCTGTACCAACCCTTCGAAAGAGCACCCTACCTAGGCCAAATCCCCCACCCTGACCCTGTAACCCCACGCATTGATCATGGCCAATCCACCTAATCTGCACATCTGGGAAGCTAAGGGGTAATTTAGCATGGCCAATCCTCCTAACCTGCACATCTTGAGACATTAAGGGGCATTTTAACATGGCCAATCCACCTAGCCTGCAAATCTTAGAACACTAAGGGACAATTTAGCATGGCCAAGCCATCTAACCTACGCATCTTTGGACTGTGGGAGGAAACCGGAGCACCCGGAGAAAACCCACACAGACATGGGGAGAATGTGCAAACTCCAAACAGACTGTCACCCAAGGCCAGAATTGAATTCGGGTCCATGGCGCTGTGAGGCAGCAGCGCTAACCACTGTGCCACCGTGCCGTCCCATGTTACTTCATCCTGTAAGTGGGCATTGCGACCCAGCCAGCTCAAGCACACCAGCCCAGTGGTCACCACTCTGAACTGACTCATATTTCCTTGCTTAGCAAGCAAATATCGAAGGTTAACATTCCATAAGACCATAAGACATAGGAGCAGAAGCAGGCCATTCAGCCCACTGAGTCTGCTCTACCATTCAATGAGATCATGGCTGATCCAATACGATAATCCTCAACTCCACTTTCCCACCATATCCCCATAACCCTTGATTTCCTTACTGATTAAAAATTCAGGCAATATAATTTGAATTCAGGAGCAGTGTTACAATAATAGACTCCAGGACAGCTTGTTCAACATTCCTGCCAGACACCGATCCATAAATCTGCACCAAAATTGAGTATATTTTTAACAGAGAATGATGTGTGTGTTAGGTGGGTTGGCCGTGTTAAATTTCCCCTCAGTGTCAGGGGGATTAGCAGGGTAGATACGTGGAGTTACGGGGATAAGACTTGGGTGGGATTGTAGTTGGTGCAGACTCGATGAGCCAAACGGCCTGCTTCTGCACTGTAGGGATTCTATGATTGGTTTGGAAATGGATAGTAATGAATTTAAAGAAAAGGGGCAGCAGTTCTTCTTAGCTTGGGATAAGGTGTGATTATTAATAATAATCATAGAAACCCTACAGTGCAGGAGGAGGCCATTCGGCCCATCGAGTCTGCACCGACAACAATCCCACTCAGGCCCTATCCCCGCAACCCCACATATTTACCCCGCTAACCGACACATCCTGGGACACTAAAGGGCAATTTAGCATGGCCAATCAACCTTTCCCGCACATCTTTATACTGTGGGAGGTAACTGGAATATCCAGAGGGAACCCACACAGACACAGGGAGAACATGCAAACTCCACACAAGCTGGGAATCGAACACAGGTCCGTGGCGGTGTGAGGCAGCAGTGCTAACCACTGTGCCACTATATGAAAAACAAGAATTTTCAAGCCTTTGTGTATATTAGTGCTTTGAAAGCACAGTAGCAAGACAATCCTTTGCAATCCAGGCAGACCGCTTACATTTCAGCCATGACTTTGTTGTTACTAAGCTGATGCTTATATGGACAGATCAGGCTGTTCTCAGCAATCAGCGACTTTGTCTTAATTTGCTTGCACACTGTGTTTGCAAGATAAGATTGAGTAAAAATCACTTTAATTGATGTTGTTGCATGGATGCCGACCACACAGGGATAGAAGTGACTGTCTCTGATGTTATCGTAACGATGCTTTTGTATTCCATTAATTTTAAAGTCAATAATCTGCTTAAAATCCACGCCTCGTTTAAAACAGCAAAATGTTGGGTTTGATATGAGGATATTAAGTGTTTATCAGATAACATCAACCGCAGTAATTACAATCCTTACAGGATCAGAAATTCAGCCAGTGAAGGTTATCTAAAGGCAACAGTGGTACAATGTTCTCTCCTTGAGCTATGAATCCCTCAGTACAGCAGCCTCCCCTGTGCAGCCGGCCCACATCATTCACTCCGGCTGATGATCAATTGTGTCATTCAGCGCGCTCCTGCTGTGAACTATAACCTTCCAGTTACCTTCCCCCCCCCACTACTTGCCTTCAAACAACCACGCAACACCGAACAGACCATTGTTTGCAGCAACCTACCCAGCTTTCAGGGGAACAGCGACCACGACACCACACAACCCTGCCAAAGCTCTGTAAGATGTGCCGGATCATCGACACGGATACCACCATGTCGTATGAGGAACGGTTGAGGACTCTGGGTCTGTGCTCGTTGGAGTTTAGAAGGATGAGGGGGGGATCTTATTGAAACTTACAGAATGCTGCGAGGCCTGGATAGAGCGGACATGGAGAGGATGTTTCCACGAGGAGGAAAAACTAGAACCAGAGGGCACAACCTCAGACGAACATAAGAACATAAGAAATAGGAGCAGGAGTAGGCCATCTAGCCCCTCGAGCTTGCCCCGCCATTCAATAAGATCACGGCTGATCTGAAGTGGATCAGTTCCACTTACCCGCCTGATCCCTATAACCCCTAATTCCCTTACCGATCAGGAATCCATCTATCTGTGATTTAAACATATTCAACGAGGTAGCCTCCACCACTTCATTGGGTAGAGAATTCCAGAGATTCACCACCCTCTGAGAGAAGAAGCTCCTCCTCAACTCTGTCCTAAACTGACCCCCCTTTATTTTGAGGCTGTGCCCTCTAGTTCTAGTTTCCTTTCTAAGTGGAAAGAGTCTCTCCACCTCTACCCTATCGAGCCCCTTCATTATCTTATAGGTCTCTATAAGATCCCCCCTCAGCCTTCTAAATTCCAATGAGTACAAACCCAATCTGCTCAGTCTCTCCTCATAATCAACACCCCTCATCTCTGGTATCAACCTGGTGCACCTTCTCTGCATTCCCTCGAAGGCCAATATATCCTTCCGCAAATAAGGGGACCAATACTGCACACAGTATTCCAGCTGCGGCCTCACCAATGCCCTGTACAGATGCAGCAAGACATCTCTGCTTTTATATTCTATCCCCCTTGCGATATAGGCCAACATCCCATTTGCCTTCTTGATCACCATAAGTCTCCACATCCTGTTAATGGTGGTGTATGAGGCTCTAACTGCGCAAGCTTTGCAGCTTTAAGAAAGGTTTAGGGGAGGCATATTTGTTTTTTATTCATTCTTGGGACATGGGCGTCGCTGGCTGGCCAGCATTTATTGCCCATCCCGAGTCACCCTTGAACTGAGTGGCTTGCTAGGCCATTTCAGAGGGTCAACCACATTGCTGTGGCTCTGGTGTCACGTGTAGGTCAGACCAGGTAAGGAAGGCAGATTTCCTCCCCTAAAGGACATTAGGGAACCAGATGGATTTTTCCAACAACGGTCTCATGGTCATCAGTAGATTCTGAATTCCAGATATTTTTTATTGAATTCAAATTCCACCATCTGCCGTGATGGGATTCGAACAAAGAAGAACAAAGAACAAAGAAAATTACAGCACAGGAACAGGCCCTTCGGCCCTCCAAGCCTGCACCGACCATACTGCCCGACTAACTAAAACCCCCTACCCTTCCGGGGACCGTATCCCTCTATTCCCATCCTACTCATGTATTTGTCCAGACGGCCCTTAAAACTCACTATCGTATCTGCTTCCACTACCTCCCCCAGCAGCGAGTTCCAGGCACCCACCACCCTCTGTGTAAAAAACGTGCCTCGTACATCTCCTTTAAACCTTGCCCCTTGCACCTTAAACCTGTGCCCCCTAGTAATTGACTCTTCCACCCTGGGAAAAAGCTTCTGACTATCCACTCTGTCCGTGCCTCTCATAATCTTGTAGACTTCTATCAGGTCGCCCCTCAACCTCCGTCGCTCCAGTGAGAACAAACGAAGTTTCTCCAACCTCTCCTCATAGCTAATGCCCTCCATACCAGGCAACATCCTGGTAAATCTTTTCTGTACTCTCTCCAAAGCCTCCACATCCTTCTGGTAGTGTGGCGACCAGAACTGAACACTACATTCCAAGTGCGGCCTAACTAAGGTTCTATGAAGCTGCAACATGACTACCCAATTGTCAAACTCAATGCCCCGGCCGATGAAGGCAAGCATGCCGTATGCCTTCTTGACTACCTTCTGCACCTACATTGCCACTTTCAGTGATCTGAGTACCTGTACACCCAAATCCCTTTGCCTATCAATACTCTTAAGGATCCTGCCATTTACTGTATATTTCCTATCTGTATTAGACCTTCCAAAATGGATTACCTCACATTTGTCTGACCCCAGATCCCCAGAACATTAGCTGAATTTCTGGATTGATAGGCTAGTGATAATACCACTCAGCCATCACCGCCCCTGCATAGTGGTATTATCACTGGACAAGTAACCCAGAGAGCCAGGGTAACGCTCTGGGGAGCTGGGTTTGAATCCCACCATGGCAGATGGTGAAATTTGAATTCAATGAAAATCTGGAATTAAAAGTCTAATGATGACCGTTAAAAATCTATCTGGTTCACTAATGTCCTTTAGGGAAGGAAATCTTACCTGGTCTGGCCTACATCTGACTCCAGAGCCACAGCAATGTGGTTGACTCTTAACTACCCTCAGGGATGGGCAATGAATGCTGATTCAGCCAGCGCCGCCCACATCCCATGAACAAATAAAAAAAAACAATTTTGTTCACTGAATGACATAAACATGAACAATATGACACAGCTGAGATTCAACGCCTGAAAGAAGGACAGACCGTTTGAGCAGGAGAGTGCGATACTTTAACAATCAAATTCAAGTGAAATATTCAGCTCTTGATACAAATGAAATGAAGATGATTGGAACAGCTTCTCATCACAAGAGTTTTCTTGAAATCACTGGCAATAGTGTCGGAGACCAGAACACGTTAACTATAACCAAGTACAGCCTGATTGGGAATTACTGTTGATTAAACCATTTTTAAATTCTCAGTAGGCACAGTGGTTAGCGCTGCTGCCTCACAGTGCCAGGGACCCGGGTTCGATTCCCAGCTTGGGTCACTTTTTGTGCGGGATTTGCACGTTCTCCCTGTGTCTGCGTGGCTTTCCTCCGGGTGCTCCGGTTTCCTCCCACAGTCCAAAGATGTGCGGGTTAGGTGGATTGGCCACGCTAAATTGCCCCTTAGTTTCAGGGGGACCAGCTGAGGTAAATACACGGGGTGATGGGGATAGGGCCTGGATGGGATTGTGTTCGGTGTAGACGTGATGGGCCGAATGGCCTCCTTGTGCACTGTAGGGTTCTATGAACAGGCGACGGAATGTTGCGACTAGGGGATTTTCATAGTAACTTCATTGCAGTGTTAATGTAAGCCTACTTGTGACACTAATAAAATAAAGTTTAAACTCGATCTGAGGTCACGTACCAACTGACACAAGAACAGCTTCTTCCCTGCTGCCATCAGACGTTTGAATGGACCTACCTCGCATTAAGTTGATCTTTCTCTACACTCTAGCCATGACTGTAACACTACATTCTGCACCCTCTTGTTTCCTTCTCTATGAACGGTATGCTCTGTCTGTATCGCGCACAAGAAACAATACTTTTCACTGTATACTAATACATGTGACAATAATAAATCAAATCAAAAATCAAATTGATCACATATAAATACATTCTTCTTCTTTATATTGCAGTAATGGATATCGATGATGGGAATTTTTCATAGAAATCATAGAAACCCTACAGTACAGAAAGAGGCCATTCGGCCCATCGAGTCTGCACCAACCACATTGCCACCCAGGCCCTACCCCAACATCCCTACATATTTACCCACTAATCCCTCTAACCTACACATCTCAGGACACTGAGGGCAGTTTTTTTTTTAGCATGGCCAATCAACCTAACCCGCACATCTTTGGACTGTGGGAGGAAACCGGAGTACCCGGAGGAAACCCACGCAGACACGAGGAGAATGTGCAAACTCCACACAGACAGTGACCCGAGCCGGGAATCGAACCCAGGTCCCTGGAGCTGTGAAGCAGCAGTGCTAACCACTGTGCTACCGTGCCGCCCCACTGTTTAATCATTTAACATGATAGATTGGCAATGCTAAAATTGTCCCTTAGGGTCAGGGAATTAGCAAGGTTACGTTGATAGGACTTGGGTTGGATTGCTGTCGGTGCAGGCTCGGTGGGCTGAATAGAGGATTTTCACAGTAACTTCATTGCAGTGTTAATGTGAGCCTACTTGTGACACTAATAAATCAACTTTTTAAAGCTTTAAAACTTACAAAACATTTTTGCTGAGGTGCCGGGCAGCACACACATTTCATTGTACTTGCATGTTGATTTTGGTTACGGTTACTGTGTCACACCCTCTGGCCTTTTCCCAGTTGGAATGATTTCTTCAAATACAGGTGCCAGAGGAATGTAACGGTTTCACAACTGTTCCTCTCACAACATCTGCGGCATTATAATCAGATGTTTGCCCCTTAGGAGTCGAGACTTTGTTGAAGGATTAGTTACCCTCTTTATACTTTTAAGTGCACTTTATTGACGACAATAATATTAATTTCACCAGTAAAGGCCCTAATTTGGCTGTTACAAAATTGTTTTATGATATTGCTTCCTGGGGCGCTGCGGCTGCAAGAAATAAAACAGACCTCAATGCAGGTAATTGTGCTCCCTCTAATGTGCTGGCTCCAATCAATGCATTCTGCAAGTCGATGCGAAACAGTGAGTGACAAAACACTCTTTCAAATCAATTACCAACACGTATTCTGATTACTGTGGCACCCGAGAATCACAAAGTGAGTCAGTACGTGTTCAGATCTTAGTGTCAGGAATTTGCAAGAGTTTTTTTTTGTTAGCCTTCCTTCAAACTGTTTCGTGTCTTTTTTTAGAATCTGGTCACAAAGAAATGTAAGGTGTTTTTTTTTCAGTAGAGAGACATTCCTGAGGAGGATGCATCGTCCAATGTTAACATGAACAGATGGCACCGGAGCGAGGCGACTTCTTGCAAGCTGTGCCCAGCGTACCTTCTGATTCTATCTTTTACTCTCATTCTATGCTTCTAAAACTTCATTCTAACTCTTTTAAACACCCTAGCTATGACTGTAACACTACATTCTGCACTCTCTCCTTTCCTTCTCTATGAACGGTATGCTATGTCTGTATAGTGCGCAAGAGACAATACTTTTCACTGTATGCTAATACATGAGACAATAATAAATCAAATCAAAAATCAAATCGTTCAACTGTTTAAGCCTTGAAAATGCAGCTCCCCTCTCTATCTAACTAGTATCCTCTTCAGCAGTGGTATTCATCTCAGGCACTCATTTGGAGTCCAATCATTTACATGGGCAAGGATGGAGATACATGGCAAGCCTCCTGTATTAGATAAACTACATTTGACATGCAAAGTAACCCTTAGCTGACTGTGTCTTCCCGCCAGTTGTCATTGTTGTATAATGGTCTTGTTTAGGGCCTGATTTTACCAAATCTTCGCGCCCGTTTTCGGGTGTGAAATCACGGTAAAGTTAGGCGTCGGCCTAGACCGCGATCTGCGCCCGATTCCGAGCAGATCGCGGCTTTACCAGCACCCGATTCAAGCGCGGGTCCGGCCCGCTCCCGAATTGGGCGGCCTGCTGATTTAAATGCATTTGCATGCATTTGAATCGACTTAATGAACCGCGCGCCCAACTCTACCGCCAAAGCCCACTTTACCATCTTCTGGCCTGATCCGCGTCTGCGCTTTTACCTACCTGCAAAATAAAAGTCTGCAGTCGCCGCAGCAGCCTCCGAAGAGTGGGGTCAGAGACTTCAATGGCTCTCTGACCCAGGTCCTCTGGTTGGGGCGGGAGGGGGGTGGGAGGAGGAGAGGAGGTGTGACGTCTCATCCCCTGGCAGGGGGGGCGGGGGGGCGGTGGGAGGGGAGGGGGTGTGACCGATCATCCCCGCTGGGGGGGGGGGGGGGGGGGTGGAGGAGAGGGGGTGTGACGTCTCATCCCCTGGGGGACAGGGGGTGGGGGGCGGGGGGGTGGTGGGAGGGGAGGGGTGTGACATCTCATCCTCTTGGGGGGGTGAGAGGGGAGGGATGGTGACATCTCATCCCCTCTCCACCCCTCCCAGGGGATGAGATGTCACACCCCCTCTCCACCACCCCCCCCCCAGGGGGTGGGACATCACACCCCCTCTCTTCCCCCCCCTCCCCCAAGAGGATGAGATGTCATACCCCCTCTCCACCTCCCCCCGCCCCAGGGGATGAGACGTCACACCCCCTCTCCTCCCCTCACCCCCCCCGCCCCCCCCAAGAGGATGAGACGTCACACCCCCTCTCCTCCCACCCCCTCCCCCCAGGGGATGATCGGTCACACTCCCTCCCCTCCCACCGACCAGAGGGTGAACGTCAGAGAGCCTCTCTCCGCTTTCTGCTTATTTTTTCACACCCGGGCGCGCTGTCAGATTTTTTCCGAACTGCACATGCGCAGTTTGGAGCTCCGATTGGTCCGCCAGCGCTAAGCCCCGCCCACTGCGCCGGAGCCGGCAAAACGCGGTTGGGCGCGCTAGAAAGAGGATTCCAGGCGCAGATCTATTTGATGCCCAGATCCGGCACTTAGACTCAAAATGGTAAAATTTCCCCCTTAGAGTCTCATTGATGAGTGCTTGTGACTCCTGTGTGTAATAAGTCTTCGGAGGCACAAGTCCCTTCACCAGAATCCCTTTATTTACAATTCCAACAGCAGTACGCAGAATGGAGTCTAAAGTGTAAAATTTATTTATTAGTGTCACAAGTGGACTTACTTCAACACCAATGAAGTTGCTGTGAAATTCCCTCGTCGCCACACTCTGGCGACTTTTTGGGTCAATGCACCTAACCAGCTTGTTTTTCGGACTGTGGGAGGAAACCAGACCACCCGGAGGAATCCCACACAGACACGGGGAGAACGTGCAGACTGTGACCCAAGTCGGGATTCGAACCCAGGTCCCTGGCGCTGTGAGACAGAAGTGCTAACCACTGTGCCACCGTGCCGCCCTTCGGGAGTGCCAGAGGAACTGACACTCCCGGTTAAATACAAGGAAAAGACTCCCTGATTGGCCCATCAATTGACTCCTTAATCAAGGAGTTCGTATTCCAATAGGCCAACCTCAATGGCCTGATTGAAGTCATTACACTGTGTTTATACATGAACCTTGGTTAGTAATCCTTAACTATGTTAACCAGTTACTGCCATGCACGGTGCTGCTCCTATACAGGTTTATCCTCGACTGTTCTCTGAGTCTATTACCATGTGACTCTATACATTATACCTTGGACGGTGTTATTCTCCCGTCCCACATTAATTCTTGATCTGCTGAGTAGCTTTAAGTTACAATGGTATGCCAACACACACGTTTAAGAAATTAGGAGGTGGATGATTTATGTGGATATATTGTCCATAATCCACACAGGAGGTTGCATGTTCTTCCCATATCTGTGTGGGTTTTTTCCAGATGCTCTGATTTCCTCCCACAGTCCAAAGATATGCATTTAGATGGATTGACCATGCTACATTGCCCCTAAGGACCAAAGATGTTTTGGCTAGGTGGATTAGCCATAGTAAATGCGCAGGATTACGGGAATGGGGATGGCGAGTTGGACCTGGTCTTTTGGAGAGTTGGTACAGACTCGATGGGCCAAATGGCCTCCTTCTGTACTGTCGGGATTCTATGATTCTATATTTGAAAAACAGACATCAAGGCCTGGCAGTTCCATTAGGTGGCCCTGTCTTTATTGGCACAATTTGTACAAAATCAACATGACTGCAGTACAAAAGGTTGTAGAATATTAAGCATAAGTTTGGAGCAATTCAAATCTCTGTGATCTTTAGCGCTATATTAAAAAACATCTTGTTGGAAGCTGGCCGCATTCACTGTGGTGCAGTAGAGAGATTTCAGTTCTTTTTCCAGCTGCAATCCTTTTGCTGGTTGTTTGGCTTCCACAGTCAGATAGAGAGTTTTGAGATATTCCTGCAAAAGATCACTACTTTTGCAGGGGTCCTGCTTTGGTTACTATTTCACATACCTTCAATGTGGAAAAGGTTCTGCTGCTCTTTCTCGCAGCACACACAAACACACACACAGATAGACACCAGCAAGCCAGTAGCAAGCAGGCTTTTAACCCTCTCTTATGTACATTTCAGGAGCACCAGAATACACTAATCTCAGAAGTACACTAATCTTAGAAGTAATCTGCAACCAATGTCACTTAGAGAAACACCCTGCAACCATTCCATCTGTGGCTAACTGCAAATTCTCAGCCATCTTTGGGTTTTGTGTCCATTTTGATTGATTGATTTATTATTGTCACATGTATTGGGATACAGTGAAAAGTATTGTTTCTTGCGTGCCAAATGGACAAAAGCATACATAGCATACAAAAGAGTATATTGGGGAGAAGGAAAGGAGAGAGTGCAGAATGTAGTGTTATAGCCATAGCTAGGGCACAGAGAAAGATCAGCTTAATATATGATAAGCCCATTCAAAAGTCTGATGGCAGCAGGGAAGAAGCTGATCTTGTATCGGTTGGCATGTGATCTCAGACTTTTATATCTTTTTCCTGATGGAAGAAGGTGGAAGAGAGAATGTCCGGGATGCGTGGGGCCCTTGATTATGCTGGCTGCTTTTCCCGAGGCAGCAGGAAGTGTCGACGGAGTCAATGGATGGGAGGCTGGGTTGTGTGATGGACTGGGCTACATTCATGATCCTTTGTAGTTTCTTGCGGTCTTGGTCAGAGCAGAAGCCATACCAAGATGTGACACATCTGGAAAGGATACTTTCTATGGTGCATCTGTAAAAATTGGTGTGTTTCAGGTCTTTTTCAAGTCTAATTTTTTATGTATAATTCTATGTTTTTTTCTCCATCCTCATGACACCAGTCACTCACTGAATGTCCACTGCCATGTCTCTTAATCATTGAATCCAGTGTGGCCTGTTCCCATGTTGGCTCAATAGCACATGGCTCCAGAAATCTGTCCCAAATACACTCTAGAGATTTGTGATCTTTCCAGCTTGATTTCTTCTACTTCTCCAGCCTACATTAACACTGAAATGAAAGCCTCTGCAATGTTTCTATTGAATTAATATATTTTTGGATACAGGGCCACCATAACAGCACAGCACACTCCAGAACTAGTCTCACTGTTCATCTGAATTACACTACTTATTCATAGTCAAACTTCCTCTGGATCAGTGGTAGGCAACCTGCAGTCTGGGGGTGGGGGGTTGGGCTGGGGGGGGGGGGTGGTCATCAGAGTTTTGAGTGTAGCCCTCTAGGCATTTTGTTGACTGTTGCTCATGCATAGAGTTACTACATTCCAATGATTTCCAACCATGTAGTTTTTTTCCTACTGGTCTGACTGAAGTGATTCGCACGTAAAGCAAGGGCAAATAGAAGAGCCATAGAAATGATACAGCTCAGAAGGGGGCCATTGAATCCCTACAGTGCAGAAGGCGGCCATTCAGCCCATCAAGCCTGCACCGACAACAATCCCACCCAGATCCTATCCCTGTATTTAACCCTCATATTTGCCTTCTAATCCCACCGACACTGAGGGGCAATTGATCACGGCCAATCAACCTAATCCACACATCTTTGGAGTGTGGGAGGAAACCGGAGCACCCGGAGGAAACCCACGCAGACACGGGGAGAATATGTAAACTCCACACAGACAGTGACCCGAGGCCGGAATTGAACCCGGGTCTCTGGAGCTGTGAGGCAGCAGTGCTAACCACTGTGTTGCCCATTTAGTCCATCTTGTCCACGCTGACCCAAACACACCCAGGTACCCTTTCTAATCCCATCTTCCTGCAAATGGCCTTGCAGCTTATCGCAATTAAGGTGCAGATCCAGATACTTTTAAATAAGTTTAAAGTGAAGTGAGGTGTGTGCTGGTTACTCACAGCATTGACTGTGGAAACTGTGCTCCTGCTGGTCTAAAGTGTAGATATTTCTTATGGTTTTACCATTTGACGTTGCTGACAGTTCCATTAATATATAAATGATTCAGCATTTTCTATTACTCATTATGAAATATTCAACGTGTATTAAATGTATTGAATTAAATGTATTAAGTATCTGGAATTAAGTGTCTGGAATTAAGAATCTACTGATGACCATGAAATCATTGTTGACCCGGGTTCGAATACATCATGGTCAAATTTGAATTCAACATGAAACTGGAATTAACAGTCTAATGATGACCATGGAACCACTGTCGATTGTTGGAAAAACCCATCTGGTTCACTGATGTCCTTTAGGGAAGGAAATTTGCCATCCTTACCCGGTCTGGTCTACATGTGACTCCAGAGCCACAGCAATGTGGTTGGCTCTCAACTGCCCTCTGAAAGGACCTAGTAAGCTACTCAGTTCAAGGGCAACTTGGGATGGACAATAAATGTTGGCTAGCTGGTGACGCCCAAGTCCCACGAATGAATATTAATCGATAAATGATTCAGCATTTTCTATAACTCGTTATGAAATATTCAGCGTGCATTAAATCTATTTCATCTTATTCATGGGACCATGGTTAGTGAACAAGCCTGATTTCAATCTTGTGGCCCACTGAGATGAAGGAGGGCCACTTGGGCACGGTGGCAGAGTGGTTAGGACTGTTGCCTCACAGCGCCAGGGGGACATGGGTTCGATTCCTGGATTGGGTCACTGTCTGTGTGGAGTTTGCACATTCTCCCTGTGTCGGTGTGGGCTTCCTCCGGCTGCTCTGGTTTCCTCCTACAGTCCAAAGATGTGCAGGTTAGGTGCAATGGCCATGTTAAATTCTCCCTCATTACCCAAACAGGCACCCGGAGTGTGACAACTAGTGGATTTTCACAGTGACTTCATTGCAGTGTTAATGTGGCTAATAAATAAACATTACTTTATTTATTTATTTTAATGTGGCCCACTCACTAGCCTAGGTTGCTCATCACTGTTCTAGATGCACAGGCAAGACAAAATAGCCTGAATGACCTCCTTTGTTCTTTGTACCGTTCTATGCATGCCTGTTGTCCATTTGCATTCTCAATAATTGCCTCCAATTGACCAGATGCCTCTGGGGTATGACTGTGGTACAATTCCTTTCCCTTTGCAACAGCTGACAGTGGGAAATTGTTGAAAGACTCTGACTGAGGATTGAATCTGACTTACCTTCTAATAATTCTCATATCTACTGCTGTATATTCAGGGCTGTTAGAGGTACTGGTGTCATATATTCGCAGAAATAACGGCACGGCGTTCATCCAACAAAGTGATTGCATTAGGCCTTATGAAAAGTATGACTAGAATTTGAGACCTAACTTATGACAATTATTCAGTCTGTGTCAGTATCGATTAAAGTGGCATATATTTCAGTTGTCAGATGAAATAAATCTACTCAAAGAACAAAGAACAGTACAGCACAGGAAACAGGCCCTTCGGCCCTCCAAGCCTGTGCCGCTCATTGGTCCAACTAGACCATTTGTTTGTATCCCTCCATTCCCAGACTGCTCATGTGACTATCCAGGTAAGTTTAAAAAGATGCCAGCGTGTCTGCCTCCACCACCCTACTTGGCAGCGCATTCCTGGCCCCCACCACTCTCTGTGTAAAAAACATCCCTCTGATATCTGAGTTATACCTCGCCCCTCTCACCTTGAGCCCGTGACCCCTCATGATCGTCACCTCCGACCTGGGAAAAAGCTTCCCACTGTTCACCCTATCTATACCCTTCATAATTTTGTACACCTCCATTAGGTCTCCCCTCATTCTCCGTCTTTCCAGGGAGAACAAGCCCAGTTTACCCAATCTCTCCTCATAGCTAAGACCCTCCATACCAGGCAACATCCTGGTAAACCTTCTCTGCACTCTCTCTAAAGCCTCCACGACCTTCTAGTAGTGCGGTGACCAGAACTGGACGCAGTACTCCAAATGTGGCCTAACCAGCGTTCTATACAGCTGCAACATCAGACTCCAGCTTTTATACTCTATGCCCTGTCCTATAAAGGCAAGCATACCATATGCCTTCTTCACCACCTTCTCCACCTGTGCTGCCACCTTCAAGGATTTGTGGACTTGCACACCCAGGTCTCTCTGTGTTTCTATACTCCTGATGGCTTTGCCATTTATTGTATAACTCCCCCCTACATTAGTTCTTCCAAAATGCATCACTTCGCATTTATCTGGATTAAATTCCATCTGCCATTTCTCCGCCCAATTTTCCAGCCTATCTATATCCTGCTGTATTGCCCGACAATGTTCATCGCTATCCGCAAGTCCAGCCATCTTCGTGTCATCCGCAAACTTGCTGATAACACCAGTTACACCTTCTTCCAAATCATTTATATATATCACAAATTGCAGAGGTCCTAGTACAGAGCCCTGCGGAACACCACTGGTCACAGACCTCCAGCCGGAAAAAAAACCTTTGACTGCTACCCTCTGTTTCCTGTGGTCAAGCCAGTTTTCTACCCATCTAGCCACTTCTCCTTGTATCCCATGAGCCTTAACCTTCTTAACCAACCTGCCATGAGGGACTTTGTCAAATGCCTTACTGAAATCCATATAGACGACATCCACGGCCCTTCCTTCGTCAACCATTTTTGCCACTTCCTCAAAAAACTCCACCAAATTTGTAAGGCACGACCTCCCTCTTACAAAACCATGCTGTCTGTCACTAATGAGATTGTTCCGTTCTAAATGCACATACATCCTGTCTCTAAGAATCCTCTCCAACAACTTCCCTACCACGGACGTCAAGCTCACTGGCCTATAATAATCCGGATTATCCCAGCTACCCTTCTTAAATAACGGTTCAACATTCGCTGTCCTCCAATCCTCAGGGACCTCACCTGTGTCCAATGAAGAGACAAAGATTTCCGTCAGAGGCCCAGCAATTACATCTCTTGTCTCCCTGAGCAGTCTAGGATAGATGCCATCAGGCCCTGGGGATCTATAGAAAGTTCTATAGATCTATCAGAAAGATCTATACTTCCCCATTTCAATGTTCATATTTCAAGCCTACAGATTGCATAACTGCTCTTAGCTAAAGAAGGGAAGAAACCCTTTTAAAGTCAAGCACGCAGGTCATTGTAGCGCAGTGGTAGTGTTCCCTGCTTCCAGGCCAGGCATCGTGGGTTCAAGTCCCACTCCAGGGCTTGAGGGCCGTGGGAAAGTGTTTGCATGGTGAGGTCAAACAGGTATCAAGTGTCACTTTCTCCTGGTGGCAGGCAGGAAGAGTGGGAGAGTTTTGTGGTCAGCTATAATACAGAAGACAATGGCAAACCACTGCAGTGCTTTCACCTGGAGGAGATTCTCTAATGTCCTTCAGGGAAAGAAATCTGCCGTCCTTACCTGGTCTGGCCTGCATGTGACTCCAGAGCTACAACAACTGTTAACTGTCCTCGGGCAACTAGGGATGGACAATAAATGCTGGCCAGCCAGCGACGCCCATGTCACATGAACATTAAAAAAAAGAAAAGTAAACAGAATAGCTACAGTCGCTCAAATCATCAAATTTCTGCATAAATTGAAACACTTAATCCACAAGCTGCACTAACTTAACTTTACTCAGGCATATTGAGATACCCAAAAGTAAATAAAGATCTATTTTTAATTTTTTTTACTCAATCCTTAAAAATACAAACCCAATGCTCAGAAGGAACCGGGAAAACCCAAATCCATTCTTTGCTTGCCTCCATAAACCAAATTCAATGTTCAATTGAATCCAATTCATTGTCCCTTTATACAATATATATATTATAATAGTTTAAGTTTATTTATTAGTGCTACAAGTAGGCTTACATTAACACTGCAATGAAGTTACTGTGAAAATCCCCTAGTCGCCACACTCCGGCGCCTGTTCGGGTGCACTGAGGGAGAATTTAGCATGGCCAATGCACCTAACCAGCTCATCTTGTGGGAGGAAACCAGAGCACCCGGAGGAAACCCACGCAGACACGGGGAGAACATGCAAACTCCACACTGGCAGTGACCCAAGCCAGGAATCGAACCCGGGTCCCTGGCACCCCTGTGAGACAGCAGTGCTAACCACTGTGCCACCATGCCGCCCACATTTAATCAATAATACTGGATTATTTTCATTAAGAATAGCTTTTATGAAGAAAGCTAGCCTATAAATTTAGCTCTGTGATATTAACATAAAAATGTCTGCATGATTCATCACTCAAACCTTTATCTGTAAATAGATAATTTAATACGTTAATATCCCCAGTATGCCGGAGGACAGTGGAATGACATGTTAGTGGCTGATAGACATTTCTGTAATAATGCAAATAAATTGTAGATTTTGTAGGGGGGGTTGAGAGAGAAAGCAGGAGTGTATACATGCAAGAAGGAGTTAGATTAAAAATACACTACAGGAGTTCCCCTCCAAGCCACTCACCATCCTGACTTGGAAATATATCACCATTCCTTCGCAGTCGCTGGGTCAAATTCTTGGAATTCCCTCCCTAACGGCATTGTGGGTCAACTCACGGTACATGGACTGCAGCGATTCAAGAAGGCAGCTCATCACCACCTTCTCAAGTGCAGTTAAAGATGGGCAATAAATGCTGGCCAGCCAGCGATGCCCATGTCCCAGGAATGAATCAAAAAAAAGTTGCTGGGCAATTTTAAAAAATATTTATTCTTTCATCAGATGTGGGCATCGCTGACAAGGCCGGTATTTGTTTCCCATTTCCAATTGCCCTTGAACTGTGCGTTTTCCTAGACCATTTCAGAGGGCAGTTTAGATTCAACCACATTGCTGTGGATCTGGAGTCACTCATTGGCCACACCGGGCAGCAGATACCCTTTCCTAAAGGGGCATCAGTGAACCTTACAAACAAACATTGAGACAATGGGCAGGATTTTCCGGCCATGCTCACCCCAAGGCTGGAAAATCCCACCCGAGGTCAATGGACCTTTGCACGGTTTGTGTCCTGCCAGCTATGAAACCCGTGGCGGCCGAGACAGGCTGTTGCTCTAATATACATCAATTCTAGATTTTATTAATTGCATTTAAATTCCACCAGGTACCTTTGGTGGGATTCAAGCCCACTACGTTAGAGCAACAGCCTGACCCTCTGGATTACTGGTCCAGTGACATCATCACTCCGTCACCACCTTCTCCCACCTGAAACAGAGACAGAAAATACTGAGGACATTAGGCAGCACCTGAGGAAAGCCCAAAGGTGTGCGGGTTAGGTGGATTGGCCATGCTAAATTGCCTCTTAGTGTCAGGGAGACTAGCTAGGGTAAATGCATGGGGTTATGGGGTTGTGGCGATGGGGCCAGGGTGGGATTGTTGTCACTGCAGATTCAATGGATCGAATGGCCTCCTTCCACACTGTAGGATTCTATGAAAGACAATTGAGGACAGTGATGCAAAAACTGAGGGTGCTGGAAAAACTCAGCAGGCCTGGCAACATCTGTCGAAAGAGAAAAACATAGTTAATGGCCAGAATTCTCCGACCTCGCCCACGGCTGGGATTCTCCGATCCCTCTGCAGTGAACGGAGTTTTGGGCTGAGTGCCAAATTCTCCATCCTCGCTGGGCAACGCCGGTGGTGCAAATGAGATTGGAGAATTCCGGCCTATGTTTCGAGTCTGTTTGACTTGGGAGAGTGATAAAAATAGAAACTGCTGGAAAATCTCAGCAGGTCTGACAGCACCTTTGGAGGGAAAATAGAGTTTTGCGTTTGGATGACACTTCACCAGAGCTAAAGACAAAGAAAATAGGATGAGATTTAAACTTTTGGGGTGAGGGCGGGGGGATGTAATTGACAAAGATGACATAGACAAAAAGAGAAAAGGGCGGCACGGTAGCACAGTGGTTAGCACTGCTGCTTCACAGCTCCAGGGACCTGGGTTCGATTCCCGGCTTGGGTCACTGTCTGTGTGGAGTTTTCACATTCTCCTCGTGTCTGCGTGGGTTTCCTCCAGGTGCTCTGGTTTCCTCCCATAGTCCAAAGATGTGCGGGTTAGGTCGATTGGCCATGCTAAAAAAAAATTGCCCCTTAGTGTCCAGAGATACGTAGGCTAGAGGGATTAGCTGGTAAAATATGTAGGGATATGGGGGTAGGGTCTTTGGCGGGATTATGGTCGGTGCAGACTCGATGGGCCCAATGGCCTCTTTCTGCACTGTAGGGTTTCTATGATTCTATGAATGTAAAGGCTGAGAATGGTGCTTAGAGCGTCCATTAAGAGATTGCAATATGTAAATTGCAGTAAAAAGGTGCAGAGTGTCAATGGACAACCTGAGGCATGTGGCAGTTGGCCCGAGTAAGGAGGGGGAAAGGGGAATTGGAAACAAGATGGAAAGCAAGAATTTTAAGAAGTGGACAAATGAAATGGTGGAAGAAATGAAAATGAAAAATAATAATAAGAATACAAAGTAATAAAAATGGAATCGTAAGGTAAAACAAAATGAAATAAAATCGAATAAATGGAGATGGAGTGGAGGTAGAGGAGCAAGTTCATGCTTTGAAGTTGTTGAACTCAATGCGAAGACTGCAAAGTGTCTCCTTGGAAGATGAGGTGCTGAATTGGGCTTAGAGCTAATGTTTTGAGTCTGGTTGGGTTACGTTACATTAAGTCAGGTAGGTGACACTTCAAGAAGTCAGCATTTTTTTTGCAGAATATGAAACACTCTCAGCTGCTCCAAATAATGGTCAGAATTTTCTGTTTCATTCCCCTTTGGATGAGCCTTAGATTGGGAAAAGGTTATCTGCTCTGCTTTAATTCCACTTTAAGTCCAAGGCCAGTGTTTTCAGAAAATGTGTTACACTTGACTGACAGTGAACAGGGATCTTTCTCTTTTCATTTGTTAACTCTGACCCCCAGGTAGCAAGAATCTTAGCAGACTGACTTTGGAACCTATCCCCGAAGAATCCAAATGAATTGCTTCACCTCAGCTAGAGTGGAAATAAACAGTCATTGAAATGTCCAAACTAATCTTCAAGAAATCGTAGACACCCCATTCGAATCTTAATTCACATCTCACAGATTTTACAGCCTTGCGAATTTAACCTCTTCTGAGCAAAACTTAAGTCAATGGCATTTCTTAATAACAGATATTAGATAAAAGTGTTCCTTCCAGATATGATGTGGAGATGCCGGCGTTGGACTGGGGTAAACACAGTAAGAAGTTTAACAACACCAGGTTAAAGTCCAACAGGTTTATTTGGTAGCAAAAGCCACACAAGCTTTCGAGGCTCTGAGCCCCTTCTTCAGGTGAGTGGGAATTCTGTTTGGGGAAACTATGCAGACGCTGCGACAACGGATGAATGAACACCGCTCGACAATCACCAGGCAAGACTGTTCTCTTCCTGTTGGGGAGCACTTCAGCGGTCACGGGCATTCGGCCTCTGATATTCGGGTAAGCGTTCTCCAAGGCGGCCTTCGCGACACACGACAGCGCAGAGTCGCGGAGCAGAAACTGATAGCCAGGTTCCGCACACACAAGGACGGCCTCAACCGGGATATTGGGTTTATGTCACACTATTTCACATAAATATTTCTGCTTTTTTCCTCCTGAGTCTTTATCATGCGATCCTAGAATCAGAATTTATGTCACACTATTTGTAACTCCCACAGTTGCGTGGACCTGCAGAGTTTCACTGGCTGTCTTGTCTGGAGACAATACACATCTTTTTAGCCTGTCTTGATGCTCTCTCCACTCCCATTGTTTTGTTTCTTAAAGACTGGATTAGTTGTAAGTATTCGCATTCCAACCATTATTCATGTAAATTGAGTCTGTGTCTTTATAAGTTCTGTTTGTGAACAGAATTCCCACTCACCTGAAGAAGGGGCTCAGAGCCTCGAAAGCTTGTGTGGCTTTTGCTACCAAATAAACCTGTTGGACTTTAACCTGGTGTTGTTAAACTCCTTCCAGATATGCCAAGCATTTTTTTCTATATTTTCTGAGGATATAGTTGGTGTGCAAAAAGAAGCAGCCATTCAGTTTCTGGGTGCATAGAACATGTCCATGAGTGATTGTTTGAGCGTCATAGAATCATAGAATCCCTACAGTGCAGAAGGAGGTCATTCAGCCCATCGAGTCTGCACTGACCACAATCCCACCCAGGCCTTATCCTCATAACCCTACATATTTACCCTGCTAATCCCCCCTGACACTAAGGGTTAATTTATCACGGCCAATCAACCTAACCAGCACATCTTTGGAGTGTGGGAGGAAACCGGAGCATCCGGAGAAAACCCATGCAGTCACGGGCAGAATGTGCAAACTCCACGCAGACCGAGGCGGGAATTGAACCTGGCTCCCTGGCGCTGTGAGGCTGCAGTGCTAACCGCTGTGCCATGGGCAGCACGGTGGCACAGCGGTTAGCACTGCTGCCACACAGCGCCAGGGACCCGGGTTCAATTCCCGGCATGAGTCACTGTCTGTGTGGGGTCTGCACATTCTCCCTGTGTCTGCGTGGATTTCCTCCGGGTGCTCCGGTTTCCTCCCATAGTTCGAAAGATGAGCTGGTTAGGTGCTAAATTCTCCCTCAGTGTACCCGAACAGGCGCCAAAGTGTGGCGACTAGGAGATTTTCACTGTAACTTCATTGCAGTGTTAATGTAAGCCTACTTGTGACACTAATAAATGAACTTTTTTAACTTTTACCTTGTTGCCCAATGATTGGTGAAAAGAGAGAGATGCGTCCTATTGGGAACGCCTAATTTTTCTGCTGTCCAGAACCTACAGCCATCGAAGGGGCTTGGTTAGCTGAGGAGGCAGCCCTTACAATGTATGCTGCAGCTGGGGAAGCCCTGAAGTTCCCTCGCCATCAGGACTGCGGCTGAACAGAGGACAGCCTTTTGTGTGGGAGCATGCATCCTCCACGAATAAAGAACGAGGTTTATATTCAAAAGTGTCGACAGCCCCAGCCACATGCTCCAATCAGCAGCATCTCGCATTTGGCAGCTTTGCCGCTGGCAACGTGAAGACGGAACTTCTGTGAGGTGGCAGACGACTATGTTCATAAGTTCATAGGATATAGGAGCAGAATTAGGTCATTCGGCCCATCGAGCCTGCTCCGCCATTCCATCATGCCTGATAAAGATGTGCGGGTTAGGTGGATTGGCCATTAGTGTCAGGGGGACAAGCTAGGGGAAATGCATGGGGTTACGGGGATAGGGCCTCGGTGCAGACTCAATGGGCCGAATGGCCTCCTTCGGCACTATAGGATTCTATGATTCTATTTGCTCCTCATCCCCATTTTCCTGCCTTCTCCCCATAATCCTTCAACCCATTACCAATTAAAAATCTGTCTAACTCCTCCTTCAATTTACTCACTCTCTCAGCATCCACCGCACTTTGGGACAACGAATTCCACAGATTCACAACCCTTTGGGAGAAGTAGTTTCTCCCCAACTCTGCTTTAAATTTGCCACCCCTTATCCTGAACAGGGATCTCATCCTAGAATGCCCCACAAGAGGAAGCATCCGCTCCACGTCTATTTTATCCAGACCTTTTATCATTTTGTATACCTCAATTTGATCTCCCCTCATTCTTCCAGAGAGTGTAGGCCTAAACTGTTCAATCTCTCTTCATACGACAAACCCCTCATCTCTGGAGTCAATCTAGCGAACCTCCTCTGAACTGCCTCCAATGCCACTGCAACTTTCCTCAAATAAGGGGACCAAAACTGTGCACAATACAACAATATTGTGCTGTTGTAACAGTTTGCTCTTCCTTCCTACAGGTCAATCACTGCCTGATGAGGCAAAGGAGATGTGAGGGGCAAGTTTTTTACACAGAGAGTGGTGGGTGTCTGGGATGCACTACCGGGGTGGTCGTGGAGGCAGATGTGATTGGAGCATTTAAGAGGCTTTTAGATAAGCACATGAATATGCAAGGATAGAGGGATATGAACCAAGAGCAGGCAGAAGGGAATGATTTAATTTGGCTTCATGTTTGGCACAACATGTGGGCCGAAGGGCCTGTTCCTGTTCTGTACTGTTCTATGATCTATATCTCTCTCTTTTAACCAGTAATTGTAAATAAATGTTGCGAGCTGGTGTATTCTGTACAAAAACGCTGACCTGCATTTAACTTCCAAAGTGAGAGTGACCATGCAACACATGCTTCTGTTTAGCCTAACAAGCAGGTTATTACGAGTAGGATAATTGTCAATGTTTGCTCGATACAACTTTGTCAAGGATAGATTACTAAAAGTAAAAAGTGCTGCTTCCAAAATGAGAGAAAATTATGGTATCATTAACCAAAAAAAGGAAGAG
Source organism: Mustelus asterias (assembly GCF_964213995.1). NCBI lineage: Eukaryota > Metazoa > Chordata > Chondrichthyes > Carcharhiniformes > Triakidae > Mustelus > Mustelus asterias. Next base: position 92,447,847 of record NC_135815.1, on the reverse strand, counting down.
GGGATAGAGTCATGTGAGGTGTTAAAATCTGTAAAAACTAAAACCCAATCCTAAACATCCCTCCGAATCTTTCAGTTCCTGTTTTAACAGAGGCATGATGGGAGCAACCCACTCCTAGGATACCCATTGGACATTTGAATATAATCATCAGGGTGGCATGACGGCACATTGGTTAGCACTGCTGTCTCACAGTGCCAGGGACTCGGGTTCAATTCCTGCCACGGGTCACTGTCTGTGGACGTATGCATGTTCTCCACTGTGTCTGCGTGGGTTTCCTCTGGGTGCTCCGGTTTCCTCCCACAGTCCAAAGATGTGTGGGTTAGGTTGATTGGCCGTGCTAAATTAACGCTCAGTGCCAGGGGGACTAGATGGGTAAATACGTGGGATTATGGGATTAGGGCCTGGCTGGGATTGTCGTTGGTACAGGCTCGATGGGCCAAATGGCCTCCTTCTGTACTGCAGAGATTCTATGCCTCATTTTAAATCAATTTTCCAGATTTAATCTTGGCTGGTTAAACGGAGATAATGATTGCTTCATGGGAAATGCGAGAGCCTTTTAGAGCACTGCTTGTGGGCTAAGAGAAACTGGAGTGCTCCCACCAAGCCCACCAATCTTGATTTCTTCTCTGCCCACCATTGGGGTCCCCACTCTTCATCCCACCTAATCCAAACAACCACCCTGCATTTGGTCCTCTCGGGGCCACTCATCAGATCAGCGACCAGCTCCCTCGCACCCACCCCCTCTCCCCCACCACTATGCTCATGTCTCAGGCCTGCCCATGGTCAGAACCCCTGGGATTGGAGATCGGACCCCCTCCAAATCAGTGATCAACCCTCCCTGAGATGTCATGCCCCTCCGTCCTTTAGGGAGCCAAGCCTATCAATCAGGCTGGCTTCCAGGTGGGGAGCCCAGTTAAAAAAAAGAGATCCACCCCCCCTGCTGTTAAAATAGCATAAGAGTGACACCAGACCCCCCCCCCAAACGGTTCAACCCACTCATCAAACCCACCCCAGTAAATATTGAGACCAAAGTTTCTATAAGGAGGCACAGAAGGGTAACATTATCACAATAATCCACTCACAAACACATTCAGGTCAGAAAGTGCAAAGTGTTCTACAGAGTCCGCCTGGATCATAAGTTTTGCATCTTGAATTTGGCTAGGATAAGCATGAGATGTTTCACTTCAGTATAATTCAAGTGACCCACTGGGGAGCTTTTATCAAACAAAGTTTATTTAAGAATACAGTTAACATGTATAGAAAGAAAATTAGCAAGAACTTTTATCAATTACAAACAAGAGAATAGACAATCATGATATTTTATAAACCTTAACTGCTAAACACCATTCCAGCAAAACAAATCCCATAAACAAAACTTTTGCCGCAGGTTTAATGCAGCAAAGACTAATGCTCATGTGATACTAGAATTTAGTCCTTTGGTTGAATGCTGCAGTTCTCTTGAGACACACTCAGACAAGCTTGGAGTCAGAACAACTTCCCAAAACACCAGGGCGACTATAGTCAAGCCAATCAACAACAGCAGATTTTCTACTCCAGGAAGGCCAGGAACCTTGCTTCCATCGAACAGCAGAATTTCCAAAACCAGGGAGAGAGAGAGAGAGAGAGAGAAACACTGCTTTCCAGTCTGACGGTGACCCCCTTCCAAACCAAAACTGAAAATGAATCCTTAGATTTTTTCCTGGGGAGGAACCACCTGACTCTGACTTGTCAATGAATCATCGCCCTCACAATGCAAGGCCATAAAAGATCCCAGAGTAAAAATTAACAAACCCCCATTTAAGCCATTGAAGTAGTGATAAAAGGACTTCTAGCAGATGGCCCGGCAACAATGGGAAAAGAAACTGAAAAGTTCTGCTTACAACTGCAGAGAACATGGTTTTTAAAAAATTCTTAAAGGTACACTAACGTCACACACAGGGCATTGAAAATATACAATTACTTCATTAAATATACAGATGAAGGCGGACTCTTGAGAATCTAATCTAAAAATAAAAAAATTGGCAAATACCTGACATACATTCTTCATTTTGTTATTAGGTGCTAACCTGTGGCCTGTCCGCATAAGAAACTAGAAATAACATGTATTTAATATGTTATTTTTGGCAAGCGTTCATTTGAATGATCAATTTCCAGAGGATTGTAAATGATTCTGAAGGAGGTCAGAGAAATTTGATTAAACAAGCCAGTGAGTATGCGGCAATTTAACCCACTTGTTGCATAATTCACAATCTTTAGTCTCCTGAGTCTGTAAACTGGTTAGTTCCCAGCAGTGTATGGGGATTGCGTTATTTAGCGAATTAATCATTCACAGGAATAAATTGGAATAGAATTCTGTACTATCAGCGCTATTCTGTAGTAGCAGCAAACACACTAGTTCAATAGCACAGAGGGCCAATTGAAAAGAAACCCTGAACGGACGAGTTATTACATCTTTCTTTTTCATGTGAATATCTGTTATTATTCACTTTTGTCTGTAGCACTGTAGCACTGGGCCTTTCAGACTGAGGGGGATCAATACTAATGCATGGGCGGCACGGTAGCACAGTGGTTAGCACTGCTGCTTCACAGCTCTAGGCACCTGGGTTCGATTCCTGGCTTGGGTCACTGTCTGTGTGGAGTTTGCACATTCTCCCCGTGTCTGTGTGGGTTTCCTCCGGGTGCTCCGGTTTCCTCCCACAGTCCAAAGATGTGCGGGTTAGGTTGATTGGCCATGCTAAATTGACCATTAGTGTCAGGGGGATTAGCAGGGTAAATACATGGGGTTACAGGGATAGGGACTGGGTGGAATTGTTGTCGGTGCAGACTCAATAGGCCGAATGGCCTCCTACTGCTCTGTTGGGATTCTATGATTATATGTGGGTGATCCTGGCTGGGCCAACAATTGTTATCCATCCCTAATTGTCCTTGAACTGAGTGGTTTGCTAGACTATTTCAGAGGGCAGTTGAGAGTCAACCACATTGCTGTGGCTCTGGAGTCACATGTAGGCCAGACCAGGTAAGGATGGCAGATTTCCTTCCCTAAAGGACATTAGTGAACCAGATGGGTTTTTCCGACAATCAACAATGGTTTCGTAGTCATCAGTAAATTTTTTAATTGAATTCAAATTTCACCATGGTGGGATTTGAACCCAGATCTTGTTCTGGGTCTCTGGCATTGTCTAAGCCCAATCTACCATTGAGAGCCATCACCTGTTTTCTGACATTGGGATATCTGACATTTTGAATGTGCGATCACAGGTTTCACAATCACTGATAAAAGGGAAAATTTGATCTTACTTCTCTAATGTGGAAGTGAGGAACCTTTTTTGAAATTCATTTGTGGGACATGGGCATCGCTGGCTGGCCAGCATTTATTGCCCATCCCTAGTTGTCCTTGTTCAGAGAGCAGCTGAGAGTCAACCACATTGCTGTGTCTCTGGAATCACATGTAGGCCAGGCCGGGTAAGGACTGTAGATTTCCTTCCCTAAAGGGAACCAGATGGGTTTTCCAACAATCAACAATGGTTTCATGGTCACCAGTAAATTCTTACTTGCAGATATTTTTCATTGTATTCAAATTTCGCCATCTGCTGTGGCAGGATTCGAACCCGGGTCCCCAGAACATCAGCTGAGTTTCTGGATTAATAGCCATAATTCCACTAGGCCATCGCCTCCCTATTTTGGGAGCCTCAACCTCTTTCTGATGAAGGCAGGCAGAGGTTACAAATTTCATAATTGCTTCCATTGTGTCAGCTCATGTTTCTAATGCAGTGGATATAGTTGCCAGGCACTCGGGTCGATCTCTGTTCACTGCGGTGAGACCAGGGAATCCCACTGGCATGAATGGCTGGAGAAATCCCCATATCCCCACGTTAATGTCAAAATAGTATATGTAGCCCAATCCATCACACAAACCAGCCTCCCATCCATTGACTCTGTCTACACTTCCCGCTGCCTCGGCAAAGCAGCCAGCATAATTAAGGACCCCATACACCCCAGATATTCTCTCTTCCACCTTCTTCTGTCGGGAAAAGGATACAAAAGTCTGAGATCACGTACCAACCGACTCAAGAACAGCTTCTTCCCTGCTGCTGTCAGACTTTAGAATGGACTTAGCTTGCATTAAGTTGATCTTTCTCTACACGCTAGCTATGACTGTAACACTACATTCTGCACTCTCTCCTTTCCTCCTCTATGAACGGTATGCTTTGTCTGTATAGCACGCAAGAAACAATACTTTTCACTGCATGTTAATACATGTGGCAATAATATATCAAATCAAATCAAATCAAAATTGAAAATTGTTGGGGTCTAGCTGTCTTCAAAATATGCCTTGGGGTTTCTAATCTGGTACCCTAATGGTTAGTGTTAACATTTTATTTTTCAATCTTCATTTAAAGTTTGATTAACAATAATGGGAGGCAAGAGGTGGCAGAACAATTCTCAGTCATGAAAACCTGCTCATTTTTCGGACTATGGGAGGAAACCAGAGCATCCGGAGGAAACCCACGTAGACACCAAGGCTGGAATTGAACCCGGGTCCCTGGCACTGTGAGGCAGCAGCGCTAACCACTGTGCCACCGTGCCACCGGATTAATGTATTCTGGATTTACACTCACAGACACACACACAGGGTTTTCAGTGAAATCTGTTTGGAGTGAAATCAGATAGTGACTGCTGTCTTTCGTGCTCCAATCCAACTCTTGTTTTAACACAAGATTGGATTGTCATGCCTAGGAACAATGTCTTTTAGAATGTAGGCATTCTAAAGGCCTATCCTTTCAGAGCTGTCAACGCTAGTGAATATCAGATAAGAATGAGACAGATCGCCCACTGCCATTGAAGGATACGGTGCTGTTTTATTTTTTAGTTTGCTCTGTATCAAAATCTGTTTCTGCATTTGTTGTCTCGGCATCATGGACTAACATCACATTCTACAGCATTCATAGCGTTAGTGCTGGTTAAAGCAGACATGACCTGCTGGTGGCATAGCCCTGAATATGTAAAACCTATAAATGGAGATATGGGTTTTGAAGAATTCAAGTGATTTGATTTGATTTATTATTGTCACATGTTTTGGTATGCAGTGAAAAGTATTGTTTCTTGCGCGCCATACAGATGGGGCTGTGCCCATTTTCATTGGAAGCTGGCGGGATTGTCTGTGGGAAGTAAGATCGTTGATGTCTTGGAAACCAATGGGGAACCCAATTTTCCCGTCCCGCTCGCTACAGGAATCATAGCAGGTGGGGGCGGACCATACAAAGATCCGTTGACTTTGGGCGGAAATTTCTGGCCTTGGGGCAAGCGCGGTCAGAACATCCCACCCATAGTCTTTGCAGTTTGTGTGGATGACTTCCTTGTGTTCTGTCATAAACAGAGGACACTGGCTCCTTGGTTCCATCAATTTCCACCAGTTTATAGAATCCCTATAGTGCAGGAGAAGGCCATTTGGCCCATCGAGTGTGCACCGACTCTACAAGCACCTTACCCAGTCCTTTTCCCTGTCCTGTCCCCAACACATTTCCCTTCCAATCTACACATCTTGGGACTCTAAGGGGCTATTTAGCATGGCCAATCCACCTAACCTGCACATCTTTGGACACTAAGGGGCAATTTAACATGGCCAATCCACCTAACCTGCACATCTTTGGATACTAATGGGCAATTTAGCATGGCCAATCCACCTAACCTGCACATCTTGGGACTCTAAGGGGCAATTTGGCATGGCCAATTCCCCCTAACCTACACATCTTTGGACACTAAGGGGCAATTTAGCATGGCCAATCAACCTTCGCTACATATCTTTGGAGTGCGGGAGGAACCGGACCAACTGGAGGAAGTCCATGCAGACACCAGGAGAAAGTGCAAACCCCACACAGACAGTGACTGGAATCGAACCCAGGTCCCTTGCGCTGTGAGGCAGCAGTGCTAACCACTGCGCCACCGTGTTGCCTCCAGTTATAGAACACGGTGAGTCTAACTTTCTCTCTCCTTTGCTGAAATGACGCCCATTCCAAATCTTGGATCAGAAATATGACACTGGTATATTTCCCGTGATGATTCGTACAGAATAGTGCAGCACATAAATCATCATTTTCAACCAAAAGGGACGACACTTGGCAGCCCCTCAACTTTCCCCTGAGTATCTTTGCCAAATCTTGCAGTTGCACACTGCAGTGACAGCTGGCTGGAGAAGCAGCTTGATGCTATCAAGCGAAAATTGGCCCTGTGGATGGAGAGAGTGGAGAGCAACCCAGAGAAACTTGTGCGAGTGGATAAATCTCTGTTTTCCCATGGTCTAAGGGCCGGGTTCTTCAGAAGGTGCTGGCGTACTCTCCTTCGAAACATCTGCACTCAAGGGCTGATCTTTCCAAGCGATACTTTGATTTGATTCATTATTATAGAACAGTGAAGTACAGCTCCCCACACATTCATGGAAATCTGTCTTAAATACTATCAATTTTTACAATGTTATTCAGTCCAAGTAAAAGATTTCCAAGGATAGGGCCTGGGTGGGAATGGAAGCTTTGAATTATAAGGACGGGCTGAATAGGCTGGGACTTTTTTTTCCCTGGAGTGCAGGAGGATGAGGGGTGACCTTATCGAGGTTTATAAAATCATGAGGGGCACAGATAAAGTGAATAGCTAAGGTCTTCTTCCCAGGGTAGGGGAGTCCAAAGCCAGAGGATATAGGCTTAAGGTGAGAGGGGAAAGGTTTAAAAGGGACCTGAGTGGCAACATTTTCACACAGAGGGTGGTAAGTATTTGGAATGAGCTGCCAGAGGTGATGGTAGAGGCGGGTACAATTACAACATTTAAAAGACATTTGGACAGGTCATGGATGGGAAAGGTTTAGAGGGACATGGGCCAAACACAGGCAAATGGGACTAGCTCAGTTTAGGAAACCAGGTCTACATGGACGAATAGGGCTGAAGCGCCTGTATCCATGCCGCTTCTCTCTATCGTTGGAATCCTATGGCCCCACCCACCACAGAATCGGAGCAGACGAAGGCGGACAATGGAAATGTCTGTTGACCTTGGGCGGGAATTTCCGGTCTTGCTCGAGGGAGGTCATAAAATCCCGCCCAGCGATTCTAAGGCTGGAATTCTACCTGCACGCCTGCCCCCATTCCGGGGGGCGGGCGAGGCTCGGAGAACGGCATTCTCCGTTAGCCTCGGGTGGGATGGCGGATGTGCCAGTAAAATTCCGCCCTAAATCTTGGAGAGTTAATAATCCAGTCACATTGCTCGAGTGCTGTAGAGTCTAGCCTCTGTCACAGTGTGACATCTTTATCCTGCTCACTGGTCACTGATATTAATAGCTTTGGATTAAATTACATTCAGAAACATGAGATTGGTTTCTTGGTTACCCGCCAAGGAGGAATACATCACATCAGCGATACTACTTAGACAGATTGTCAAGGATTGACAAAAGACTGCCTTTGTCAACAGTGACAAATAGGTTGAGTTTCCTTAAGAATTCATGACTGCCAGCCTTCTAACCACCTTTAGTACCTATTTACCACAGTCTGGCTATAATGCAATGATGGGGGTGGCACGGTGACACAGCGCCAGGGACCCGGGTTCGATTTGGGTCACTGCGTGGAGTTTGCACGTTCTCCCCGTGTCTGCATGAGTTTCCTCCGGGTGCTCCGGTTTCTTCCCACACTCCAAAGATGGGTGGGTTAGGTGGATTGGCCAAGCTAAATTGCCCCTTAGCATCAGGGGGACTGGCTAGGGAAGATGCATGGGGTTATGGGGATAGGGCCTGGGTGGGATTGTGTTCAGTGCAGACTCAATGGGCCGAATGGCCTCCTTCTGCACTGTAGGGATTCTATGATTAAACTAATTCATAGAATCCCTACTGTGCAGAAGAGTCCATTCGGCCCATCCACTATCCCACCCAGACCCTATTCCTTAACCCCTCATATTTACCTTGCTAATCCCCCGACACTAGGCTTAATTTCAGCATGGCCAATCAACCTAACCTGCACATCTTTGGACATCTCAGGAAACCGGAGCACCCTGAGGAAACCCACACAGACACGGGGAGAATGTGCAAACTCCACACATACAGTGACCCAAGGCTGGAATCGAACCCGGGTCCCTGGCACGTGAGGCAGCAGTGCTAACCACTGTGCCACCATGATGCCCCCCAATTCAGGAATGTTTGTAGATGAGCAAAACCTAGTATTATTCTGAAAGAGAACGTTACCACAGTCACTCTTCCTCGAGCTGTGGCCGTCACACACTGGGCAAGACTTTGGGTTTTGAGTTAGGACATGGGGGCCGAATGGGGGGTCAGGATTCCAGCCTGCATTATCGGCTAAATTTGATGCAATGTAGTGGATCCATGGGAGTGGAACTGGAAGCTTGTGGACATTTCGCCCGTGGGTTAGGAGATTGAGCGCCAGTGATTAAGCAGCAGCTGGTCACGTAACGGGTGCCAGGAAGGATTGCTGGCAAACGCGACACCAATATCAGGTGGTGGGGCTGGGCACTGTCCCAGGAGCAGCCAGCCATTTTAAAAAGTTGCCAGCAATGTGTGGCCGACAAGGGGCTGTTCTCAGAGGCAGGAAAGAAAACTAAAGAACAAAAGATAGTGTTGCACCGCAGATGGAGGGGCGGCACATCAGAACCTCTTGTGGACGATCTGGCAGCCTCATGGGCCACTGCCAGTTCCAGCTGCCATGCCTGCGAATGGCATAGGGTGGAGTCTGACAGGCTACCCAGTGCACCCGGGCATCCCTATCAGATCCGAGTCTCCACCTGCCTGGAATGTCTGGAGGTCCCGCCTGCAGCAGTGCTGGGGGTGATCTCCCGGGTGTTCCCAGGATTCAATAAGGGCTCCCTGTGTGTCCTCCGCCAGGCTGTGACAGAAGGGCCAGAGGGACCCTTCCTGCAGGAAGAATGGAAGAGATATCGCCCAGTAGAGCAGGCAAGCCTTGTTGGAGGCGGCACAAGAGGTCCAGAGCCACGGGATTATCTGGTGAACCTGTCTACAGGGTGATAAGTGGGCAGACAACCTTCTCCGCATGACCAGGCTGAGTGACAAACATGTCCATTGATATTAATAGCTTTGGATTAAATTACATTCAGAAACATGAGATTGGTTTCTTGGTTACCCGCCAAGGAGGAATACCGCCAAGGAGAATGTCCATGCGGGCATTCATGAAGTTGGGATGCCGGCTGGGGTAAACACAGTAAGAGTTTTAACAACACCAGGTTAAAGTCCAACAGATTTATTTGGTAGCAAATGCCATTAGCTTTCGGAGCGCTGCTCCTTCGTCAAATGGATTGGATATCTGCTCTCAAACAGGGCATACAGAGACACAAAATCAAGTTACAGAATATTGATTAGAATGCGAATCTTTACAGCTAATCAGGTCTTAAAGATACAGACAATGTGAGTGGAGGGAGCATTAGGCACAGGTTAAAGAAATGTGTATTGTCTCCAGACAGGACAGCCAGTGAGTTTCGGCAAGTCCAGGAGGCAAGCTGTGGGGGTTACCGATAGTGTGACATGAACCCAAGATCCCGGTTTTGGGCCGTCCTGTGAATGCGGGCATTCACAGATGGGTGGGTTCGTGGGTAAGGTGCATGGTATGATGTTGTCACGTGTTGAGACTCAGGCCACAGAGAGGCCAGTAGCTGTAAATGACCAGCGTAGTGTTGTGAAGTAGAGTTTGTAAAGAATGTAAAATACTGGAAGGGGAAAAACACTGCGTCGTCCCTTTAAAAGCTGGTTTGGAGTTCAGTGCTTGGATGCAGGGACACACACTCCTAAGTTGCAACATTTGTTTTGAGGACCAAGCATCAGGGTTGCCTTGGTAACAGGCTTTTGCATTTTAATAGCCTATCCGTTTATAAAAAAGACAATCAGGTATTAAGAGCCAATCAGATTTGAATTTGCTGTTGTTGACAACCTCAGACCAATCGTGTAAGAACATTGTGAGGTCATCGCAGGTATAAAGGGCAGAGCAACAGCCATCTCAGAGGAACACCTCTCGAGCCAGGGCCAGAGCAAGGGCCAGAGCCAGAGCCAGGGCCAGGGCCAAGGCCAGGGCCAGGGCCAGGGCCAGGGCCAGGGCCAGGGCCAGGGCCAGAGCCAGAGCCAGATCCAGATCCAGGTCAACTGAAGCAGTTAAAGGCAGTTCAGGGCAGTTAGATCAACTGAAACAGTTAATTCTTAACTCTGCCAGCTTCAGATAGGTCTTAAGAGAACTCACCATTTCACCAGTGTAAAGTACCAAATCAGACAGCGCTTAGCTCAGATAGCGGACAACTGCAGAAGAGCTCCAAATCTTTTCCAAGCCATCGGACCTGGTTGTATATATTTTCTGAGAGTGACTAAGATTCTGTTATTACTGTTTTGGTACTGAATGGTCCTGACTTGGAAATATATCGCCGTTCCTTCACTGTCGTTGGGTCAAAATCTTGGAACTCCCTCCCTAACAGCACTGGGGTGTACCTACTGCTCAGGGTCTGCGGCGGTTCAAGATGGCAGCTCATCACCACCTTCTCAAAGGCAATTGGGGATGGGCCGCAAATGCCCACATCCCATAAATAAGCATAAAAATAACCTCTCCAGTTCGGAAATCTATTGTACGCAGACACCAGTTGTCCAGAATTTGTTTGAGCAGATGCAAGCAACCCATAGCATCACTTTAATACACTGCCTTGGGAGCGGAAACATGGAAGATACAGTATTTGGGTAAATTTTATTCATTCACAGGATGTGCATTTACTGTTCATCCCCAATTGTCCTTGAGAAGGGCTGCCTTCCTGAACCGCTGCTGTCTATCTGGTGTAGGTACACCCACAGTGCCGTTAGGGAGGGAGTTCCAGGATTTTGCTGCAGCGACTGTAAGGGAATAGCGATATATTTCCAAGTCAGGATGGAAAGTGGGGCAGGTGATGGTGTTCCCATCTGCTTCATAATGTATAGTCGCTGTTTTAAGCTTCAGGTAACCATTTATCTCAGTGCTGTTTGCCTGTTCACACACTTGCACTGAGGCATCTGAACGTCGTTCGAAAATCCGGGAAAAGTCAAAATCTAGAAATGACTTGTTCCCAAGCATTCTGGACTAGGCAGGTTACAGTGTCGTAAACTGTCCCGTGTACGTGACTCTGAGGCTGCTTCCCCCACAGCTGCAGCACAGTGGGGCACCTCTATCAACCCTCTGCAAAAGGTTTCACCCATGTACGACCATGAGAAAGAATCAGCAGGTCCCAAGCCCATGGGAAACCTGAGACAAGTACTGCCTTCATCGCACAAGACATCTTACAGCAGCTGCCTCGATCACAGATCCGTGGTCTCACATGGCTTGCGGATGTGTGTGCTCACAAGCGGTGTATAGTGAGATAAATTCATGTAACATTGACATAAATAGTTGTGAAAAATTACTAGAATATTTGATGCAAGTGTTGGTTGGTTTGTAGTTCCCCTGTATCTCAAGATCACCATCGACCTGATCTAGATCACCAACAGTCTGTGCTGGTCCCTCCATGTGGATGCTATAGTTAAGAAAGCATACTAACGTCTGCTCAGGAAATAAAGGCTTTTATTTGCTGTAACAAGGCAGCTACCAATTATATACACGATCCCAGACTGAGGGGTCCCAGCCAGAGCAGGGACCTTTATACCTCTCCCAGGAGGCGGAGCCCGACTGGGATGTACCACAATACTATAATACAAAGGTGTAACAACCCCACCCTAACCCCAACAGCAACAAGTTGAACAACCCATCCCTAACCCAACAGCAACATATATACATACGTGTAGTACTGGCCAGACCCTGGCTCAGTACTATCTAGTGGGAACCAACGATGGTTCACCACAACGTCTCTACTTTCTCAGGAGACTAAGGAAATTTGGCATGTCAGCTACAACTCGCACCAACCTCCACAGATGCACAATAGAAAGCATTCTTTCGAGATGTATCCCAGCTTGGTATGGCTCCAGCTCTGTGCAAGACCGCAAGAAACTACAAAGGGTCATGAATGAAGCCCAGTCCATCACTCAAACCAGCCTCCCATCCATTGACTCTGACTACACTTCCCGCTGCCTCGGAAAAGCAGCCCGCATAATCAAGGACCCCACGCACCCCGGACATTCTCTCTTCCACCTTCTTCCACCGGGAAAAAGGTAAACAAATGTCTGAGGACACGTACAAACTGTCTCAAAACAGTTTCTTCCCTGCTGCCATCAGACTTTTGAATGGACCTATTTCGCATTAAGTTGATCTTTCTCTACACCCTAGCTATGACAGTAACACTACATTCTGCACTCTCTCCTTTCCTTCTCTATGAATGGTATGCTTTGTCTGTACAGCAAGCAAGAAACAATACAGTTCACTGTATACTAATACATGTGACAATAATAAATCAAATCAGAAACAATGTAGTGCCTCAAGATTAGAACAAAATGTCTAAATATTTTACTTAGACCACAGAAAGGCTGGTGAAAGAAGGTGTGCTCAATCAAGGATTGAGACTTCTGAATCGTGAATTGAGACTTGTGAATCATAGTACTCTTTTCATGGGCCTGGTGTATCTTATCAACTGCCTAGTAACAGTTGTCACTGCGATGGATTGCTGTTCTTCATTGGTGAAGTCTTCAGTTAGGGAACAAACTCTGAAAAAAATGGGTGGCACGGTGGCACAATGGTTAGCATTTAGTGCCAGGGACCCAGGTTCAATTCCAGCCTTGGGTAACTGTTCCTGTGGAGTTTGCACATTCTTTTTTTTTGTGAAATTTATTTATTGGTGTCACAGGCATTGCAATTAAGTTACTGTGAAAATCCCCCAGTCTTCACACTCTGGCGCCTGTTCGGGTACACTGAGGGAGAATTTAACACGGCCGATGCATCTAACCAGCACGTCTGTCGGACTGTGAGAGGAAACCGGAGCACCCGGAGGAAACCCACGCAGACACGGGGAGAACGTGCAGACACCACACAGACAGTGACCCAAGCCGGGAATTGAACCCGGGTCCCTGGCGCTGTGAGGCAGCAGTGCTAGCCACTGTGCCACCGTGTTCCCTCTGGGTTCTTCTGTTTCCTCTCATAGTTTGTGTACTGTTGGGTACAATCCAGGGGTTAGGTTGATTGGCCATGTTAAATTGCCCGTTAGTGTCAGGGGGATCAGCTAGGTAAATACATGTGGTTACCGGGATGGGGAGTTGGGTGGGATTGTTGTTGGTGAAGGCTCGATGCACTGTAGGGATTCTAATCTATTCTATGAAAAGGAATGTCATCATTGGGATTTTCTGAACATCTATTGTGAGTTGTTCCTGATGATGGGAAACTGACTTTTGGGGTGATGGTGTACGAGGGCTCACATCGATAAGCTGCTCATTAAACATTTACCCTTATTCTCATTTCCATTGAACTTCCATTGAAGACTGAGGTGGTGGAAGGTGCTTTATAGACAGAAGTCTTTCCTTTTGCTACTTTACCAAGTTGGCAGTCTAACTTAGCAAGGCCCAGGAGTGACTGGGATGGAAAATGGGGGAGGGGTTGCCAACCCTTCGAGATGGCTGGGATTCTCCAGCAATTGAAGATCAATCTCCAGGACACTGCTGTGTGCCACCCTGGAGAAAAACCATTCAGACATTAAAAAAGATCGGTTTATTTTTTGGCTGTCATTTTCTTTGAACATTTCTCTTCACCAGAGATGGGCCGGCATGGTGGCAGAGTAGCTATCACTTCTGCCTCACAGTGCCAGGGACCCGGGTTCAATTCCGGCCTCAGGTGACTGTGTGGAGTTTGCACATTCGCCTGCGTGGGTTTCCTCCGGGTGCTCCGGTTTCCCCCCGCAGTCATAAGATGTGCAGGTTTGGTTGATTGGCCATGATAAGTTGTCTTTTAGTGTCAGAGGGATTAGCAGGGTAAATACGTGAGGCAACGAGGAGAGGGCTTGGGTGGGATTGTTGTCGGTACAGATTCAATGGGCCGAATGGCCTATTTCAGCACTGTAGAGATTCTACGATATAAGAATATTGAAAACGTGAAACAAAAGGGCTGTGTGGACAATAGTCACGCATCATCCAATTGGATAGTGGATAATTTTGCGACTCAAGGCTGGAATGTGAAGGCAAGTCATGTGATGGAACCTCCAGGAATACACTTAATCACAGTTGGCAACTCTAATGGGAAATGTGAGTTGGAATGTTACAGTAAGTGGGCGTTCTTCTGCGTTTGGGGTTAAAGGTCAGAATGGAGCCGGAGCAGAGTGAATTCTGGGCTTGGCTCTGTCACAGCTGAATAATTGATGAGTGCCAAAAATGGTTCAAAGGAAGGATTTCAATTCCCAACGCCAGCATTCTGTGCATCCATCAGGACAATGTTTACCCAAGACTAAAATAAGGAAAAGGAAACAAACTACGCACATGTTACACCGCTTGATAAGTGGTTTTGCTTGAAAGATTAGATGTTAAACTTCCTCTTAATGGGTCTGCTCCAAAAAGAATAGGCGATAAAGGAAAACAAACCGTTTTATTTCATTACATTGGTACCGCAACTATATTTACAAAATGATTTAGATGTGTCAAATATTTTTATGGTATAATCTTTTCTGCCTGGCAAACCGCTTTTGTCATGATGTGAAGATGCCGTTGTACAGTAAGAAGTCTCACAACACCAGGTTAAAGTCCAACAGGTTTATTTGGTAGCAAAAGCCACTAGCTTTTGGAGCGCTGCTCCTTCATCAGGTGAGTGGGAATTCTGTTCACAAACAGGGCATATAAAGACACAAACTCAATTTACAAAATAATGGTTGGAATGCGAGTCTTTACAGGTAATCAAGGCTTAAAGGTACAGACAATGTGAGTGGAGAGAGGGTTAAGCACAGGTTAAAGAGATTTGTATTGTCTCCAGCCAGGACAGTTAGTGAGATTTTGCAAGCCCAGGCAAGTCGTGGGGGTTACAGATAGTGTGACATGAACCCAAGATCCCGGTTGAGGCTGTCCTCATGTGTGCGGAACTTGGCTATCAGTCTCTGCTCAGCGACTCTGCGCTGTCGTGTGTCATGAAGGCCGCCTTGGAGAACGCTTACCCAAAGACCAGAGGCCGAATGCCCGTGACCGCTGAAGTGTTCCCCAACAGGAAGAGAACACTCTTGCCTGGTGATTGTCGAGTGGTGTTTATTCATCCGTTGTCATAGCGTCTGCATGGTCTCTCCAATGTACCGTGCCACGGGACATCCTTTCCTGCAGCGTATCAGTTGGACAACGTTGGCCGAGTTGCAAGAGTATGTACCATGTACCTGGTGGGTGGTGTTCTCACGTGAGATGATGGCATCCATGTCGATGCTCCGGCACGTCTTGCAGAGGTTGCTGTGGCAGGGTTGTGTGGTGTCATGGTCACTGTTCTCCTGAAGGCTGGGTAGTTTGCTGCGGACAATGGTCTGTTTGAGGTTGTGCGGTTGTTTGAAGGCAAGAAGTGGGGGTGTGGGGATGGCGTTGACGAGATGTTCGTCTTCATCAATGACATGTTGAAGGCTCCGGAGAAGATGTCGTAGCTTCTCCGCTCCGGGGAAGTACTGGATGACGAAGGGTACTCTGTCCGCTGTATCCCGTGTTTGTCTTCTGAGGAGGTCGGTGCGGCTTTTCACTATGGCGCGTTGGAACTGTCGATCGATGAGTCGAGCGCCATATCCTGTTCTTATGAGGGCATCTTTCAGCGTCTGGAGGTGTCTGTTGCAATCCTCCTCATCTGAGCAGATCCTGTGTATACGGAGGGCTTGACCGTAGGGGATGGCTTCTTTAACGTGTTTAGGGTGGAAACTGGAGAAGTGGAGCATCGTGAGGTTATCCATGGGCTTGCGGAACAGTGAAATGCTAAGGTGACCGTCCTTGATGGAGATGCGTGTGTCCAAGAATGCAACCGATTCCGGAGAGTAGTCCATGGTGAGTCTGATGGTGGGATGGAACTTGTTGATGTCATCATATAGATCATATAGTTGTTTCAATGATTGTTCACCATGAGTCCAAAGGAAGAAGATGTCATCGATGTATCTAGTGTATAGCATCGGTTGAAGGTCCTGTGCGGTGAAGAAGTCTTGTTTGAACTTGTGCATGAAGATGTTGGCATATTGAGGTGCGAATTTTGTCCCCATGGCTGTTCCGTGTGTCTGGATGAAGAACTGGTTGTTGAAGGTGAAGACATTGTGGTCCAGGATGAAGCGGATGAGTTGTAAAATTGCATCTGGAGACTGGCAGTTGTCGGCGTTGAGTACTGAGGCAGTTGCAGCAATGCCATCGTCGTGGGGGATGCTGGTGTGAAGTGCCGAGACATCCTTGAAGGAGCAGCAAGTGCTCCGAAAGCTAATGGCTTTTGCTACCAAATAAACCTGTTGGACTTTAACCTGGTGTTGTGCAACAGCTTTTGTGTCAGAGATCTCGGCCGGAATTCTCGGACCGCGTCCGAATTCTCCGGCCCCGCTGCGGTGAATGGAGTTTGGAGCTGAGTGCCAAATGGCACGGTGGCACACTGATTAGCACTGCTGCCTCACAGCGCCAGGGACCCGGGTTCGATTCCCGACTTGGGTCACTGTCTGTGTGGAGTCTACATGTTCTCCCCATGTCTGCGTGGGTTTCCTCCGGGCGCTCCGGTTTCCTCCCACAGTCCGAAAGATGTGCAGGATAAGTGCATTGGCCAGGCTAAATTGCTAAAATTTGTCAGGGAGACTAGCTAGGGTAAATGCATAGGGTTATGGGGATAGGATTGTGGGATTGTGGTCAGTGCAGACTCGATGGGCTGAATGGCCTCCTTCTGCACTGTGGGGTTCCATGATTCTATGAACTCAGGTGCACTGCGTCTCTCAACTATACCCAGCTTTAGTTGATTAAATGGCTCATAGTGCAAGCGAAAGTAGTGTTTATATTAAAGTTTCGAGTTTCTTCAGTATTTGGAAAAAGATGGAATATGAATGGACTATTATTTAAATGGTAAAAAATTGCAGCATGCTGCTGTGCAGAGGGACCTGAGTGTCCTTGCGCAGGAATCTCAAGGAGTTGGTTTGCAGGTGCAGCAGGTAATTAAGAAGGCAAATAGAATTTTGTCCTTCATTGCTAGAGGGATGGAGTTTAAAAACAGCAAGATTATGTTGCAGCTGTATAAGGTGCTGGTGAGGCCATATCTGGAGTACTGTGTACAGCTTTGGTCCCCTTACTTGAGAAAGGATATACTGGCACTGGAGGGGGTGCAGAGGAGATTCACTAGGTTGATTCTGGAGTTGAGAGTGTTGGCTTATGAGGAGAGACTGAGTAGACTGGGGCTATACTCATTGGAATTCAGAAGAATGAGGGGAGATCTTATAGAAAATATAAGATTCTGAAGGGAATAGATAAGATAGAAGCAGGGAAGTCCTAGTCCAGGATTCTCTAAAGGTAAACTTGCAGGTTGAGTCCGTAATTAAGAAAGCAAATGTAATGTTGTCATTTATCTCAAGAGGCTTGGAATACAAAAGCAGCGATGTACTTCTGAGGCTTTATAAAGCACTGGTTAGGCCCCATTTGGAGTACTGTTAGCAATTTTGGGCCCCACACCTCAGGAAGGACATACTGGCACTGGAGCGGGTCCAGCGGAGATTCACACGGATGATCCCAGGAATGGTAGGCCTGACATACGATGAACGTCTGAGGATCGTGGGATTATATTCTTTGGAGTTTAGGAGGTTGAGGGGAGATCTGATAGAGACTTACAAGAGAATGAACGGCTTAGATAGGATGGACGTAGGGAAGTTGTTTCCATTAACAGGGGAGACTAGGACGCGGGGGCACAGCCTTAGAATAAAAGGGAGTCACTTTAGAACAGAGATGAGGCGAAATTTCTTCAGCCAGAGAGTGGTGGGTCTGTGGAATTCATTGCCACAGAGGGCTGTGGAGGCCGAGACGTTGAGCGTCTTCAAGACAGAAATTGATAAATTCTTGATTTCTCGAGGAATTAAGGGCTATGGGGAGAGAGCGGGTAAATGGAGTTGAAATCAACCATGATTGAATGGTGGAGTGGACTCGATGGGCCGAATGGCCTTACTTCCGCTCCTATGTCTTATGGTCTCATGGTCTAAGTTGTTTCCACTGGCGGGTGAAACTAGAACTAGAGGGCATAGCCTCAAAATAAGGGGAAACAGATTTAGGGCTGAGTTGAGGAGGAACTTCTTCACACAAAGGATTGTAAATCTGTGGAATTCTCTGCCCAATGAAGCAGTTGAGGCTACCTCATTGAATGTTTTTAAGACAAGGATAGATAAATTTTTGAACAGTAAAGGAATTAAGGGTTATGGTGAGCGGGCGGGTAAGTGGAGCTGAGTCCACAAAAAGATCAGCCATGATCTTATTAAATGGCGGAGCAGGCTTGAGGGGCCAGATGGCCTACTCCTGCTCCTAGTTCTTATGTTCTGATGAATGAATCATAAAATACCTACAGTACAGAAGAAGGCCGTTGAGTCTACACCGACACTTCAATAGAGCATCTTACCCAAGCCCTATGTATTTACCCCGCTAATTCCCCGAGCATCTAAGCGTCGATTTAGTTATGGCCAATCAACCTAACCTGCACATCTTTCAGCGGTGGGAGGAAACCGGAGCACCCAGAGGAAACCCACGCAGACACTGGGAGAGCGTGCAAACTCCACACTGATAGTCACCCAATTGAATTGAACCTGAGACCCTGTGAGGCATCAGTGCTAACCATTGTGCCACAGTGCCAGAGAACATGAAAAGCATAGAAACGATAAGCAGGAGTAGGCCATTCGGCCCTTCGAGCCTGCTGCGCCATTCATTATGATCATGGCTGATCATCAAATTCAACATCCTGACCACCCCCCCTTCCCTCCATATCACTTGATCCCAAAGAGCTATATCTAATTTCTTCTTGAAATCGCACAATGTCTTGGCCGCAACTACTTTCTGTGGTCGTGAATTCCACAGATTCTCTGCTATAGAAACATAGAAAATGGAAGCATGTTTGGAGATACGCTCAAGTGGAGTATTGAGAGTGGTTTGATTAAGTGTGATTACCTTCAGGTTCCCAGCCAAGTGTTAATTCCTTCTAAACAACACATCTTCGATGCCGCAGCATTTTCTTTCAGGTGGTTCTGGATTTTGTCTGCTCTAAGCCATCAAAATGATATGTTAAAAAATAAATGCGTGGAAAGTCTTTCATTACAACCGTGTACGCAGTTTTTCATAGCGCTGTGTTGACACTAGAACTACCTTTCATTTTTTTAAAAAGAAAATACTTCTAACCTCTCTCCGTTTTGCAAGGGGTGGCACAGTGGTTAGCACTGCTGCCTCACAGCACCAGGGGCCCGGGTTCAATTCCGGCCTCGGGTCTCCGTCTGTGTGGAGATTGCACTTTCTCTCCGTGTGTTTGCTCCGGTTTCCTCCCACACTCCAAAGATGTGCGGGTTAGGTTGATTGGCCATGGTAAGTTGACCCTAGTGTCAGTGGGGGGTTAGCAGGGTAAATGTGTGGGGTTACAGGAATAGGGCCTGGGATTGTGGTCGGTACAGACTCAATGGGCCGAATGGCCTCATTCTGTACTGTAGTGATTCTATTCTATGATGAAAGATTGGGCCTTCTATTTGTCATAATGGAATTGTGTTCTGAGGAGAAAGGGCTTATCTGAAGCTCAAACTAAAACTATTGCCTTGAATAGATCCAGAATAGAAATGGATTTGCAGCGGAATTGCAATTTCCCGTGAGTGAAAACTGTTTTTATTTTCCACACGTCGCAAAGACATAACATGTACTGAGCTGTGTCCCATAAACTAGGCAATGCTAGATAGCAATCTGGCTGGCTATTCCGACCCAATCACAGACTTTGAGCGATCACTGTGCGTAGTCATAATTTGGTACTCAGCACTTACTGTGAATTGAGAATTATTACTTTGGCCATTGGAGCAGAAAGTGGTCCAAGTTTATCAAGCAGGTGTTGCTAGCCATGCACTGTTTATTATCAAAGAGAACACCATACCTCACATTTATTTGCTTAGAATGGTGCATAATATGCCAAAGGATTCCAGTTTTGTTGACAGTGTTTCAGAGGCCTGTACTCGTTGGAGTTTAGAAGGATGGGGGAGGGATCTTATTGAAACTTACAGGATACTGCGAGGCTTGGATAGAGTGGACGTGGAGAGGATGTTTCCACTAGTAGGAAAAACTAGAACCAGAGGGCACAACCTCAGACTAAAGGGACGATCCTTTAAAACAGAGATGAGGAGGAATTTCTTCAGCCAGAGAGTGGTGAATCTGTGGAACTCTTTGCCGCAGAAGGCTGTGGAGGCCAGGTTGTTTGAATGTCTTTAAGACAGAGATAGATAGGTTCTTGATGAATAAGGGGATCAAGGGTTATGGGAAAAAGGCAGGAGAATGGGGGTGAGGAAAATATCAGCCATGATTGAATGGCGGAGCAAACTCGATGGGCCGAGTGGCCTAATTCTGCTCCTATGTCTTATGGTCTTATGAGGCAGATGTTTTGCTCCTGATGTGAATAGCTGGAGTTAGGAAATGTCCTGCCTTGCTGGACACGCCTCAGTAAAAAGTTCATGTGAACCGCATGATTTTCACTTTGGGATGGAGTAGAGTTGGGTCGGCTGACAATGGTTAGCAGACCGTGGGTGACCGGGTGTGGGAGGGGAAGGGAGCGGGGCGGGTGGGGGGGGGGGGGGGGGGGGGAAGGGAGCGGGGCAGGAGGTGGGGGAGTGGGGCGGGTGGGGGGGGGAGTGGGGCAGTGGGGGGGTTGCGGGCGGGGGCAAGCGGATTAGAAGGCCCACTTCGGTCCTCTGAAGCTTCAGCCCAATTTGTCAAGATTGATGATGAGCAAGAAGGCAAGATTTAAGAGCGGCATATCAAATGAAATGTGTGGAATTCACAGAGAGACAGGCTGTTAAAAGCAGCTTTAATGGATAGACCCATAAAACTCTGCATGTTCCAGATCCTTCCCAAAATTAATTAAAAGGATGTGGACATCGCTGGCAAGGCCAGCATTTATTGCCCATCCCCTAAGTGCCTTTCAGAAAGAAGTGATAGTTAGCTGCCTTCTTGAACCACTGGAGCCCATGTGATAGGGAAAGCTTAGGAGAGATGGTTTCACCCTTGGTGTTGCATTTAGTCATATGATATTGACATTTTAAACCGAGTTCACAAGTGGAATCAGCATTTGCCAAGGACAAAGCTGCTTTTGCGTTTGGTATAGATTAACAGGAGAATCCATTTTATAGTTTACTTCTATGTTCATTTTCATAGAATCGTGGAATCATAGCATCCCACAGTGCAGAAGGAGGCCATTCGGCCCATCGGGTCCGCACCGACCACAATCCCACCCAGGCCCTATCCTCATAACTCCAGGCATTTACCCTAGCTAGTCCCCCTGACACGAAGGGGCAATTTAGCATGGCCAATCCAGCTAACTTGCACATCTTTAGACTGTGGGAGGAAACTGGAGGATCCGGAGGAAACATGCGCCGACATGGGGAGAACGTGCAAACTCCGCACAGATTGTGACCCAAGCCGGGAATTGAACCCGGGTCCCTGGAGCTGTGCCACCGTGCCTTCCATTTTAGGTGGCTTTACAACAATGAGTTTTCTCTGTATCTTTCTGAATGTCGAAACTTTCATACTGATTAAGTATTCCGTATTTTGGGTGGACCGGTGGAACAGTGTTTAACCCACACCGTTTATTAAGTTGATCTTTCACTACACCCTGGCTATGACTATAACACAACATTCTGCACCCTCTCCATTCCTTCTCTACATACGGTATGCTTTGTCTGCACAGCACGCAAGAAACAATACTTTTCAATGTATACTAATACATGTGACAATAATAAATCAATCCATCAATCAATGCTGCCTCACAGCACCACGGACCGGGTTCAATTCCGGCCTTGGGTGACTGTCTGTGTGGGGTTTGTACGTTCTTCCCATGTCTGTGTGGGTTTCCTCTGGCTATTCCGGTTTCCTCCCACAGGCTTGATGGGCCAAATGGCTTCCATCTCCACTGTAGGGATTCCATGGACGAAGGCCTTTTTTAACTGACCTCTTTATGGGCAGCACGGTGGCACGGTGGTTAGCACTGCTGCCTCACGGTGCCAGGAACCCGATTCCATTCCCGCCTTGGGTCACTGTCTGTGTGGAGTTTGCACGCTCTCCCCGTGTCTGTGTGGGTTTCCTCCGGGTGTTCCGGTTTCCTCCCACAGTCCAAAGATGTGCAGGTTAAGGTGATTGGCCATGCTAAATTGCCCCTTAATGTCAGGACGAGCAGGGTAAATATGTGGGGTTACGGGGATAGGGCTGGGGTGGGATTGTAGTTGGTGCAGACTCAATGGGGCAAATGGCCTCCTTCTGCACTGTAGGGATTCTATAAACAAAAGCACTTTTTAACTGACCTCTTCCGATCAGTGTTGTAGCTTCTTGCAATGCTTGGAAACCATTGCACACATTGTCATTAAAAAACTGGTGATTTAACCAACTGTGGTGAAGCATGAAAAATGTCTTCTGTGACAATATTAAATAGCTGAAGCCATACACGATTACAATCTGCATCTATATATTGTTTTTAAGGTAAATTAAATCTCAAGGTATTTTGCAATGGGAAAAAAGAGACCGGAATGGATACTGTGTTTTTTTTAAAAGTTTATTTATTAGTGTCTCAAGTGGGCTTACCTTAAAGAACAAAGAACAAAGAAAATTACAGCACAGGAACAGGCCCTTCAACCCTCCAAGCCTGCACCGACCGTGCTGCCTGACTTAACTAAAACCCCCTACCCTTCCAGGGACCGTATCCCTCTATTCCCATCCTATTCATGTATTTGTCAAGACGCCCTTTAAAAGTCACCATCGTATCTGCTTCCACTACCTCCCCCGGCAGCGAGTTCCATGCACCCACCACCCTCTGGGTAAAAAACGTGCCTCGTACATCTCCTTTAAATCTTGTCCCTCGCACCTTAAACCTATGCCCCCTAGTAATTGACTCTTCAACTCTTAACACTGCAATGAAGTTACTGTGAAAATCCCCTTTCGCCACACTCTGACGCCTGTTCGGGTACACTGAGGGAGAATTTAGCACGGCCAATGCACCTAACCAGCACGTCTTTCAGACTGTGGGAGGAAACTGGACCATCCGGAGGAAACCCACGCAGACACGGGGAGAATGTGCAGACTCCACACAGACAGTGACACAAGCCAGGAATCGAACTCGGGTCCCTGGCGCTGTGAGGCAGCAGTGCTAACCACTGTGCCACCGTGCTGTGGTCAGGGGAATTAGAAATAAAATGCAAAAGATGGCTTTGAGAATCTGCTGAAATTAAGGAAGAGGGGTTTAACTGAGGAGGCTGCATGCTTTGACACTTAATGATCGGGTGCAGGGGACAATATGCAAAGTTCAAAGTCAGCAACCTTAGGGTGGGAAAGGCAATAGAAAGCTGAACGAGATTCATAGACTCATAGAATCCCTTCAGTGCAGAAAAGGCCATTTGGCCCATCGAGTCTGCACCAACCTCAGTCCCACCCATGTCCTATTCCTGTAACCCCACCCATTTACCCTGCTAACCCCCCGGCACTAAGGGGCAATTTACCACTGCCAATCAACCGAACCCGCACATCTTTGGATGTGCTAGATTCGTTAGAAGGAGGCAAGGCTTTGGAAGGATTTCTAGGTCATGTCAAACTTCATGTCCTGTCTGTTACTGGGATTTTTCGGCCATGCTCACCCCAAATTCGGAAAATCCCACCCGAGGTAAACGGATCTTTCCATGGCCCGCCCCTCGCCCGCTCTGATTCCCGTGGCGGAACAAAAGGGAAAATTCACCCACATGTTCTTTTTAACCATCTAAGCCAGTGGCTCCCAAACTTTTTTCACTGGGCCGCATTTTCGGAATAAAAATTTGCTCGCGCCACACCGAATTTTTTATTGATAAGAAATAAATTCAAAAACAAAAAAAAACAACTCCTAGCAGTACTTGATTCATAACATAGAACACAACTACTTTGTAATATCATGGGACATCCAGAAAGTATAAAACAATGCAGCTACATAAAAACATGAAAAATATCTATCCATGTTTAAATGTTTCTTTGATTGTCCTTGAATCTTCCCGCCACACTTGCCATCCTCTCTCGCCGCACCAGTGTGGTGCGCCGCACCCTTTGGGAACCACTGATCTAAGCATTACTTGGATTAATCTTCA
The DNA here is from genome assembly GCF_964213995.1 of Mustelus asterias. Lineage (NCBI taxonomy): Eukaryota > Metazoa > Chordata > Chondrichthyes > Carcharhiniformes > Triakidae > Mustelus > Mustelus asterias. The sequence goes on along the minus strand of NC_135815.1, from coordinate 92,423,652 downwards.
TTGGAACCTGTTGGTTAGTTAGCTCAGTTGGCTGGACGGCTGGTTAGTGATACAGAGCACCGCCAACAGCGTTGGTTCAATTCCCGAAAAGGCTGAGGTTATTTGTGAAGGTCCTGCCTATTCAAACTTAATCCTTGTCTGTTGTGTGGTGACACTCAGATTAAAGCAGCGCCAGTCAGCTCTCCCCCTCAAAGTGAGGAACCGCATGGATTTGGAAACAGCAGGCCATACCTCATGGAATCTGTTGAGGAAGCCACTAAAGTAGCCGACCGGGTCATGTCCATGGGTGTAATTTATCTGGACTTTCTGAAATTGTTTGATGAAAAGGGGTTGTTATCTAAAATTAAACTTCATGGAATTGAAGAGAAAGTATTGAGTTAGTGAGGAGATTGCTTAGGCAACAGAAGCCAGAGCACTCGGAGGAAACCCGCGCAGACACGGGGAGAACATGCAGACTCTGCACAGACAGTGACCCAAGCTGGGAATCAAACCCGGGTCCCTGGCGCTGTGTGGCAGCAGTGCTAACCACTGTGCCACCGTGCCGCTTGAATCCAACCCCAGGACTTATTGGCCACAGAAGGAGCATTCAATGCGGTTCAACAAATCCTTCCCCCAATCCTTAGTCGGCTTGGTCATCGTCAATGTGTGGGGTTACAGGGATAGGGCGGGGGTGGGAAATGGGCCGAGGTAGAGTGCTCTTTCGGAGAGTCTCGGTGCAAACTTACAGTCATGGAATTATAGAGTCATAGAGGTTTACAGCATAGAAACAGGCCCTTCGGCCCAACTTGTCCATGCCGCCCTTTTTTTTAAACCCCTAAGCTAGTCCCAATTGCCCGCATTTGGCCCATATCCCTCTATACCCATCTTACCCATGTAACTGTCTCAATGCTTTTTAAAAGACAAAATTGTATCCGCCTCTACTACTACCTCTGGCAGCTTGTTCCAGATACTCACCACCCTCTGTGTGGAACAAATTGCACCTCTGGACCCTTTTGTATCTCTCCCCTCTCACCTTAAACCTATGCCCTCTAGTTTTAGACACCCCTACCTTTGGGAAAAGATATTGACTGTCTAGCTGATCTATGCCCCTCATTATTTTACAGACCTCTATAAGATCACCCCTCAGCCTTCTAAACTCCAGAGAAAAAAGCCCCAGTCTATCCAGCCTCTCCTTATAACTCAAACCATCAAGCCCCGGTAGCATCCTTGTGGTGAACCATAGATGGTTACCACTATGGGTACTGAACCATAGATGGTTATCACTATGGGTACTTGTACATATGTTACTCTTGTTACTGTTGGGGTTAGGGTTGGGGTGTTCCACCTGTTGGTATTGTTCTATGGTACACTCCGGTTGGCTCCGCCTTCCTATAGGAGTATAAAGGTCACTGCACTTCCTAGTGACCCTTTAGTCTGGGATTGTATTGTTAAGCAGTATGCTCTATTCTTGTTGCTAATAAAAGCCTTTATTTCCTGGGTACGATCCAGCCTCTCGAGTGAATTAATCGCGCATCAATCCTATAAATCTCTTCAGCACTCTTCTAGTTTAATAACATCCTTTCTATAATAGGGTGACCAGAACTAAGTGTGACCTTACCAATGTCTTGTACAACTTCAACAAGACGTCCCAACTCCTGTATTCAATGTTCTGCCCAATGAAACCAAGCATGCTGAATGCCTTCTTCACCACTCTGTCCACCTGTGACTCCACTTTCAAGGAGCTATGAACCTGTACCCCTAGATCTCTTTGTTCTGTAATTCTCCCCAACACTCTATCATTAACTGAGTAAGTCCTGCCCTGGTTTAATCTACCAAAACGCATCACCTCGCATTTATCTAAATCAAACTCCATCTGCCAATAGTCAGCCCACTGGCCCAATTGATCAAGATCTTGATGGACTGAATGGCCTCCTTCTGCACTGTAGGGATTTTATGGTTTAAAAAAATAGATCATGTGCCTCATCAACTCTTGACTTCTGTCTTTCTTCACATGTAAGAAGTCTCACAACACCAGGTTAAAGTCCAATAGGTTTATTTGGAATCACGAGCTTTCGGAGCGTTGCTCCTTCACCAGATGAGTGGACAGGTAGGTTCACAACCACAGCATATATTGGCAAAGACACAATTACAAGATAATTACAGATTGGAATGTGAAGAATGGTTGGAATGTGAGTCTTTACAGGTAATCAAGTCTTTGCAGATACAGACAGTGTGAGTGGAGAGAGGGTTAAGCACAGGTTAAAGAGGTGTGAATTGTCTCAAGCCAGGACAGTTAGTAGGATTTTGCAAGCCCAGGCCAAATGATGCGGCTCTTGCAGAGGAAAAGTAAAACTTTCTTCTAGTGTATCCCAGGTAGTGTGACATGAACCCAAGATCCCGGTTGAGGCCGTCGTCGTGCATGCGGAACATGGCTATCAGTTTCTGCTCGGCGATTCTGTGTTGTCATGTGTCCTGAGGGCTGCCTTGGAGAACGCTTACCCGAAGATCGGAGGCTGAATGCCCGTGACTGCTGAAGTGTTCCACATCATTGCTTCACATGAACCACCTAATTTTAACCTCCTAATCACTACCCATATCTTACAATATTCTTTTCCAGTGACCAGCCAAGTGTTGGTTGAAAGAATTTACAGTCTGTGCTTCAACTGTAGTTTATGGGGAATTCCACCTTGTGCACCAATTTCCTTCACCACCATTTGGTGATTATCTCCAATTTTCACTCCCTTGTGGCTGTTTGGCTAATAAGAGAAAGCAATCAATCATTATTTACTTCATTATTACTCCTCAATTGGTCTAATAGGTCGCTCTTTAGCTTTCTGGCCTCCAGTGGAAAAAAATGACCGTGCATCTCAGACTTTCCCTGCCTCAACCACAGCAGCTCCTGACTGACTGATTGCTCTGTTTATTTGTGCTTGTCAGTAAGACAGATTACAGTCCCAGAAAATGGAACACTTTTCCATCCTCAGCATCCAGTCTCAACATTAATCATTCCCAGTTCTTGTGGAGGAAAAGTAAAACTTCCTTCCGCTCTGCTTCAGCAGTGTACCTCAGCCCCTCTCCCCCAGATAAAAAGAGCATGCTACCTACGACATGCCTGAGCTTTTTCTTAGACTCTCCGGGCATGACGCCAATGCTGTGCTACATTAAAGGCAATGATATCTGTTGGGCCCACACCACATTTCACTGAGGAGCCTTTTATACATTACCTGTTCAAGACCGCAAGAAACTACAAAAGGTTGTAAACGTAGCCCAGTCCATCACGCAAACCAGCCTCCCATCCATTGACTCTGTCTACACTTCCCGCTGCCTCAAGAAGGCAGCCAGCTTAATGAAGGACCCCACGCACTCCGGACATTCTCTCTTCCACCTTCTTCTGTCGTGAAAAAGACACAAAAGTCTGAGGTCACGTACCAACCAACTTAAGAACAGCTTCTTCTCTGCTGCCATCAGACTTTTGAATGGATCTACCTTGTATTAAGTTGATCTTTCTCTACACCCCGACTATGACTGTAACACTACATTCTGCACCCTCTCCTTTCCTTCTCTATGTACGGTGGCACAGTGGTTAGCACTGCTGTCTTACAGCGCCAGAGACCTGGGTTTGATTCCTGGCTTGGGTCACTGTATGTGTCAAGTTTGCACATTCTCCCCGTGTCTGCGTGGGTTTCCTCCGGGTGTTCCGGTTTCCTCCCACAGTCCAAAAATGTGCAGGTTAGGTTGATTGGCCATGCTAAATTGCCCCTTAGTGTCCTGAGATGCGTAAGTTAGAGGGATTAGTGGGTAAAATATGTAGGGATATGGGGGTAGGGCCTGGGTGGGATTGTGGTCGGTGCAGACTCGATGGCTCGAATGGCCTCTTTCTGTACTGTAGGGTTTCTATGATTTCTATGATTCTTTGTGTGGAAAAAGTGTTTCCTGATTTCACTCATGAAAGGCCTAACTCAGAATTTAAGATTTTATTTCACAGAATTCCTACAGTACAGAAGGAGGCCATTCGGCCCATCAAGTCTGCACTGACTGTAATCCCACCCAGGCCCTAATCCTGTAACCCCTCATATTTACCCTGCTAATCCCCCGACACTAAGGGTCAATTTATCATGGCCAATCCACCTAACCTGCACATCTTTGGAGTGTGGGAGGAAACCAGAGCACCCGGAGGAAGCCCACGCAGACACAGGGAGAATGTGCAAACTCCACACAGACAGTGACTCGCGGCGGGAATTGAACCTGGCTCCCTGGCGCTGTTAGGTAGCAGTGCTAACCACTGCGCCACCGTGCCGGCCCTCTCTTTCTGGGTTCCTCCACCTGAGGAACTAATTGTTTTTCCTTTGTACCTACCCTATCAAATCCTTTGAACTCTTTTAAAAATTTGATCAATCGCTCCTCAATTCTCAAGGAACACAAGCCAAGTTACTCAATCTCGTTCTCATAACTTGCGTGTTGTGGGAAAACATCATTCTGCAGAGGGTCCGTGGAGCAGGAGAGACACATGGGCTGTGTAACATTTTTGGCTTGTAAATTACACCCATTTGCATCATTTCATACTCTCATTACTGGAATCAAGGGAGAAAAACATGCACTTGGCCCACATCCTAAACACTTTCTCAGAATAGACTAGGAATCTAAAGAGAGGTAGGGAAAGGCTAGGCAGTCATGAAAAGTCATATGGGGCGGAAGTTTCCCGTCCCGTCCGCCAAGGCAATCGCAGCAGGAGGGATACGGAAAGTCCGTTGATCTCGGGTGGGATTTTCCGGCCTTGGGGCGAGCATGGCCGGAAAATCCCGCCCATGGAGTTTACAGTATAAGCCAACAGACACGCTCCGTTTAGATTCATAGCTCCCTTCCTCCGCTGAGATTAGCAACATGTTTAAAACTTGGCAGGAACTTGACGTGGGATGCTTGAACGCTACAGAAAGACTTGCATTTAGATAGCGCCTTTCATTACCTCAGGGTAATGCAAAGTACTTTCCAGCGATTGAAAGTGCTTCTGCGGTGCCTGTCACTGTCAAGCATTAATGCAGCTTTACAGATATACTTTTTGACACGCGGGACAGAAATTGCAGAAGGAAAAAGGCACTGGATAATCTCGGACTTCTAACAATGCGAGTTTCAATCCCGTACATCCCAATCTTAATCTTAGGGAAGAACAAAAGCTGCAGTAGATAACCAGTTTAAACAGAAGCATCATGGTGCAAAGCTTTAAGGAAAGTGTCTTAAAAATATCCTATGGTTTGAATTAATCATAGAAGCATAGAATCATACAGTGCAGAAGGAGGCCATTCGGCCCATCGAGTCTGCACCGACCACAATCCCACCCAGGCCCTATCCTTACAACCTCATGTGTTTACCCTGGCTAGTCTGTAACACTACATTCTGCACTCTCCTTTCCTTCTCTATGAACGTATGTTTTGTCTGTATAGCGCGCTAATACATGTGACAATAAATCAAATCAAATCAAATCAAATCTGGATGACCCTCCGTCAGAGTCATCCAGACTTATTTAGGGCTTGATAAGACCTCGGACAAAGGGTGCTGCTTTATTACAAGTGGACAAGTTCTATTTTCAGCACATATAACTTCAAGGTTTTTACCATTGCTTTATGTTGGGCCAATGGATGCAGGAAGAAGCCACATTTCCCATCTGAGTTAGTTTTTCTGTGAAAGTTAAAGACAAAAGACATGTCAAAGCAGGGAGTTGTGTTGAGAGCTCGGTATTACGTCCCATAAACTGCAGGCGGCATGGTGGCACAGTGGTTAGTATTCACAGCGCCAGGGACCCAGGTTCGATTCCAGCCTTGGGGGACGGTCTGTGTGGAGTTTGCACGTTCTCCCCATGTCTGCATGGGTTTTCTCCAGGTGCTCCGGTTCCTCCCATGGTTCAAAGATGTACAGGTTAGGTGGATTGGCCATGCTAAATTGCTCCTTACTTTCCCAAGATGCGCATAGTCAGGTGGATTAGCCATGCTAAGTTGCCCCTTAGTGTCCAAAGATGTGTAGGTTAAGGGATTAGCGGGGAAAATACATGGGGTTATGCAGATGGGGCCTGCGTAAGGTAAAAAAAAGTGGGTCAATGCAGAGCTGATGGGCCGAATGGTCTCCTGCACTTGAAGGATTGAATGATTCTATGATATTTCCACCATGGCAAACGTATGCAAAACTGTGCCCTGGCGAAGGTAACTGGTAGGTGAATGAAGTGCAGGACAGGTGAAGGTGAGTTGCAAGAAATTGGCAATAATCCATCAAGCATTGAAAACACTGGCTCTGAGAAGGAGTGCTGTATGGCCGTGACTGCAACTCTTCAGTTTCACGTATCACAGGGTTCCAGCCTGTCACTTTCACTGAAGTGGCCATTTTCTCCATGAAATCGCCTTGGTAGCCCTGGCAAGTTCCAAACAACCTGGGAAATAGATTTGCTGCCTATCAAATTCAGAATCCTTGGCTGAAATATAACCTAGTTCCTTGTTCTAATATTTAAATGCCTTATCTGACCCATGCTTTAACATTTCCTGTGTGTTTTGCATCTGCACTTTGAACTGTGCAGGAAACTTCACTTTAATGTTATGGCAGGGAATAAATAACACGATGTAAACATCGAACACTTCCTGCTTAGGCTGGATCAGGATCCAGAATTCAATCTGCCTTTGTACTAAAGCTTTCAGGGATTGGTGGCACGGTGGCACAGTGATTAGCACTGCTGCCTCACAGCGCCAGGGTCCCAGGTTCAATTCCGGCCTTGGGTCACTGTCTGTGTGGAGTTTGCACGTTCTCCCCGTGTCTGTGTGGGTTTCCTCCGGGTGATCCAGTTCCCTCCCATTGTCTGAAAGATGTGCTGGTTAGGTGGATTGGCCGTGCTAAATTCTCCCTCAGTGTCAGGGTGGCTAGCTAGGGTAAATGTGTGGGGTTATGGGGATAGGGCCTGGGTGGGATTGTGGCTGGTGCAGACTCGATGGGCCGAATGGCCTCCTTCTGCATGTAGGATTTCTTCATTCACAAATGAAGAACCGAAGAAAGTTGAAGGAATGATTTTGAAGAATGCGTTGTTAATAGTTTTGAGTTCTTTTCTCCTTTTTAACCGAATGAATTGTTTGAATGGTTTTGTGTCATGGACATATGTGACATTGCGTTCGCATTTGGGAATGCTTTCTGGAAGAGAATCATGGAATCATAGAACCCTACAGTGCAGAAGGAGGCCATTCGACCCATCGAGCCTGCACCATCAACAATCCCACCCAGGCCCTATCACTGCAACCCCATATATTTACCCTGAACAAAGAACAAAGAACAATACAGCACAGGAATAGGCCCTTCGGCCGTCCAAGCCTGCACCAATCATGTGTTCCTCACCAGACCATCCATTTGTATCCCTCTATTCCCAGTCTGTTCATGTGGCTATCTAGACAAGTCTTAAATGATCCCAGCGTGTCTGCCTCAACCACCTTGCTTGGTAGCGCATTCCAGGCCCCCACCACCCTCTGGGTAAAATACGTACCCCGCATATCTGTATTGAACCTTGCCCCCCTTACCTTGAACTTGTGACCCCTGGCGTTTGTCATTTCTGACCTGGGAAAAAGCTTCCAACTGTTCACCCTATCTATGTCCTTCATAATTTTATAAACTTCTATTAGGTCGCCCCTCAACCTTCTCTTTCCAGGGAGAACAACCCTAGTTTACTCAATCTCACCTCATAGCTAATACCCTCCATACCAGGCAACATCTTGGTAAACCTTTTCTGCACTCTCTCCAAAGCTTCCACATCCTTCTGGTAATGTGGCGACCAGAACTGGACGCAGTATTCCAAATGTGGCCGAACCAACGTTCTATATAACTGTAACATCATATGCCAACTTTTATACTCTATGCCCCGTCCAATAAAGGCAAGCATGCCATATGCCTTCTTCACCACCTTTTCCACCTGTGCTGCCACCTTTAGGGATCTGTGGGCTTGCACACCCAGATCCCTCTGTGTGTCTATACTCCTGATGGTTCTGCCATTTATTGTATAGCTCCCCCCTGCATTAGACCTACCAAAATGCATCACTTCGCATTTATCTGGATTAAATTCCATCTGCCATTTCTCCGCCCAATTTTCCAGCCTATCTATATCCTGCTGTACTCTCTGACAATGTTCATCACTATCCGCAACTCCAGTAGTCTTTGTGTCGTCCGCAAACTTACTAATCAGACCAGCTACATCTTCTTCCAAATCATTTATATATATCACAAACAGCAGAGGTCCCAGTACAGAGCTCTGTGGAACACCACTAGTCACAGACCTCCAATCAGAAAAAGACCCCTCCACTGCTACCCTCTGTCTTCTATGGCCAAGCCAGTTCTGTACCCATCTAGCTAGTTCACCTTTGATCCCATGAGATTTAACCTTTTGCACCAACCTGCCATGAGGGACCTTGTCAAATGCTTTACTAAAATCCATGTAGATGACATCCACGGCCCTTCCCTCGTCAATCATTTTTGTCACCTCCTCAAAAAACTCAACCAAATTTGTGAGGCATGACCTCCCTCGTACAAAACCATGTTGTCTATTCAATTCTAAATGTGTATAGATCCTATCTCTAAGAATCTTCTCCAACAATTTCCCTACCACGGACGTCAAGCTCACTGGCCTATAATTACCCGGGTTATCCTTGCTACCCTTCTTAAATAACGGGACCACATTTACTATCCTCCAATCCTCTGGAACCTCACCTGTCCAATGAAGAAACAAAGATTTCTGTTAGAGGCCCAGCAATTTCATCTCTTGTCTCTCTGCTAATCTTCCTGACACTAAGGGGCAATTTAGCATGGCCAATCAACCTAACCCGCACATCTTTAGATAAATGGAGGGAGATTGGAAGGGATGGATGCTGTAATTGGCCCCCGGGAGGCCATCTTAAAAACGCTCATAATTTCACTACAGTAGCTATGGTTTCTCATTCCATGCAATGTAATTGGTTGGGTAATCCACAAAATGCTTCAACGTCAAGTGCTCAGGCAGGGTTTGGAGGTTAGTATTTGTCTTCTCTCCTCTCTCAATCTCTTTGGAATAAAACCGGGGCTTTATCCATTCCTGTCCTGTCACAATCTGGCTGACAGCAATTATAGATTGTTGGTGATAAGGACATGAGCCCCAAGCAGGTGGGGTCCACTTCAAACACTCAAATCAGGCTCTGATAACATCCTTGGGACTTCCACCACTATTCTATAACCTGAGACTTGGGGCATTTAATTTGATTTGATTTATTATTGTCACGTGTATTGGGATACAGTGAAAAGTATTGTTTCTTGCACACTATACAGACCAAGCATAGCATACATAGAGTACATAGACTGTGTGGCCAAATTCCCTTCCAACTCTATTTTCAAGTTTGCTGATAACACCACCGTAGTGGGTCGTATCTCAAACAATGACGAGACAGAGTACAGGAATGAGATAGAGAATCTGGTGAACTGGTGTGACAACAACAATCCTTCCCTTAATGTCAACAAAACAAAGGAGATAGTCATTGACTTCAGGAAGCGTAGTGGATGACATGTTCCTGTCTTCATCAATGGGGATGAAATAGAAATGGTTGAGAGCTTCAAATGTTTACATATCCAGATCACCAACAACCTGTCCTGGTCCCCTCATGCCAACACTATAGTTAAGAAAGCCCACCTTTGCCCCCACTTTCTCAGAAGATTAAGGAAATTTGGCATGTCTGCTACGACTCTCATCAACATTTACAGATGCACCATAGAAAGCATTCTTTCTGGTTGTATCACGGCTCGCTATGGCTCCTGCTCTGCCTAAGACTGCAAGAAATTACAAAAGGTGGTGAATGTAGCCCAATCCATCACGCAAACCAACCTCCCATCCATTGACTCAGTCTACACCTCCCGCTGCCTCAAAAAAGCAGCCAACATAGTCAGGGACCCCACGCACCCTGGACATTCTCTCTTCCACCTTTCTCCCCTGGGAAAAAGATACAAAAGTCTGAGGTCACGTACCAAATAACTCAAGAACAGCTTCTTCCCTGTTGCCATCAGACTTTCGAATGGACCTACCTTGTACTGAGCTGATTTTTCTCTACATCTTAGCTATGACTGTAACACTATATTCTACACTCTCGCCTTTCCTTCTCTATGAACAGCATGCCTTGTCTGTATAGACTGCAAGAAAAAATACTTTTCACTATGCTAACAAATCTGACAATAATAAATCAAATCAAATCAAAATCAAAACACAGAGAGAAAGAAAGGAGAGGGTGCAGAATATAGTGTAACAGTCATAGCTAGGGTGTAGAGAAAGATCAGCTTAATATAAGGTAGATCCATTCAAAAGTTTGATGGCAGCAGGGAAGATGCTGTTCTTGAGTCAGTTGGTACTTGATCTCAGACTTTTGTATCTTTTTCCCAATGGAAGAAAGTGGAAGAGAGTATGTCCAGTAGAGTGTGGGGTCTTTGATTGTGCTGGCTGCTTTGCCGAGGCAGCGGGAAGTGTAGACAGAGTCAATGGATGTGAGGCTGGTTTGCATGATGGATTGGGCTACGTTCACAAACTTTTGCAGTTTCTTGGGGCCTTGGTCAGAGCAGAAGCCACACCAAGATATGATACATGCAGAGGTGCTACTTACTGATTTTTGATTTGATTTGATTTATTATTGTTACATGTATTAGGATATAGTTAAAAGTATTGTTTCTTGCAGGCTATACAGACAAAGCATACTGTTCATACAGTACACAGGGGAGAAGGAAAGGAGAGGGTGCAGAATGCAGTGTTATAGTGATAGCTAGGTTGTAGAGAAAGGTCAACTTAGTGTAAGGTAGGTCCATTCAAAAGTCTGATGGCAGCAGGGAAGAACAAACCCTCACAACTGATGTTACAAATCAAATTTCCACTTGCGCCCATGGTTACAACCAAGTTTTGGGACAGGAACCAAAAGAGAAAATGCTGGAAAATCTCAGCAGGTCTGGCAGCATCTGTAAGGAGAGAAAAGAGCTGATATTTCAAGTCCAGATGAAGGGTCATCTGGACTCGAAACGTCAGCTCTTTTCTCTCCTTACGGGTGCTGCCAGACCTGCTGAGATTTTCCAGCATTTTCTCTTTTGGTTTCCGATTCCAGCATCCGCACTAATTTGCTTTTATTTGGGACAGGAACCCTTAACTAATTTTCACAGTGCTTCAAACAGAGGTGCCGGAGTCGATTATGAGGCACTTTGGGTGGGATCTTCTTCCTTTGGCCCAATGGGATCAAGTCAGAGATCTTCCTGATGTGTATCACTTGTTGAGCTACCAAAGGATCCTTTCAAGCAGCTTAAACAGGGGATGAAATAATTCAAGCTGCGGTAATGAACGGATTTGCATTTTGACAACCTTTTCTGTTGGATTAGTAAAGCAATAATGCATAATTTATTGCCATCACTTTCTCCTGGGGCTCTGCTCCCTGGTTGCCGTAATTAGTTTTCCTGGCTTGTTAGAATAAAAATGTGAAAGTAATTAACTTGAGCGGGAAAAGTCATAATCATGTGACAGTCCCTTCAATGCATTCAAAGAGAAGTAAATATTTTATGATATAATTACAATTTTTTGTGAAGTAGCAGCGGTTATTGCTATTCAAAAAATATACACTGAGTTGGAAGCAGGAGGTAGAGGGGGACTAAATTTGTATTTGATTAATCAGCTTGTTAATTAAGGTGGAAACAATTTTAAATATTTGACAATGCCAAGTGGGAGGTAGAACACAAATGGGTGATTTTGAACTCCCCGAAACGGATTGTCTCAGGGTTGGTTGAGATGTGAATATCTTTTTACAGAAGTGTTTCCTTTAAAGTTTTAAAGTTTATTTATTAGTGTCACAAGTAGGCTTACATTAACACTGCAATGAAGTTACTGTGAAAATCCTCTCGTCGCCACACTTTGGTGCCTGTTCGGGTACACTGAAGGAGAATTTAGCACGGCCAATGCACCCTAACCAGCATGTCCTCCGGACTGTGAGAGGAATGCAGTAAGAGTTTTAACAACACCAGGTTAAAGTCCAACAGGTTTATTTGGTAGCAAATGCCATTAGCTTTCGGAGCGCTGCTCCTTCGTCAGATGGAGTGAATGTCTGCTCTCAAACAGGGCACAGAGACACAAAATCAAGTTACAGAATACTGATTAGAATGTGAATCTCTGCAGCCAACCAGATCTTAAAGATACAGACAATGTGAGTGGGAAATCGCTGTGAGAGGAAACCAGAGTACCCGGAGGAAACCCACGCAGACATGGGGAAAACGTGCAGACTCCACACAGACAGTGACCCAAGCCGGGAATCGAACCTGAGCCCTTGGCGCTGTGAGGCAGCAGTGCTAACCACTGCGCCACCGTGCTGCCCCCATCGATACCTGGAAACATTCCCGTCCTGTCAATCAATCCAACCTCTGGGCCTGCAACCCACCTAAAATGTAAGTGCGTGCACTTCATGGAGAATTGCCCCCTTTCCTTGGAAAATCCATTCCCATCGAAAGGGGACTCAATGGACGGAATTCTACAGCTGGGTCAGGGCGGGAATAGTGGGGAGTGGAAGGGGTGACAGAAAGTGCAGTGAGCCGTTCAAACATCCATGGGGGGGGAATATTCCCCTTTCTGCCTGCCACGGGAATCATAGCGGGCAAAGGGGCGGACCATAGAAAGGTCCGTTGACCTCGGGTGGGATTTTCTGATTTCGGGGTGAGCGTGGCTGGAAACTTTCGGCACAGACGATGGCAGGGCTGGAAAATCCCGCTGGAGGGAGGGGCTGTAAAATTCTGCCCAGTGATTTTGTTGAAGGGCACTGGATGAAGATTGAATATTTTGAGGATGTCGGTGTGGCACTTGGCAATGGGCATTGTGGGCACAGCTTGCAGGCTTCATTGCCAACAACAGATGAGATATGAGTTTCCATGCGTAAGGATGAAGAAGAAGAAGAAGAAAAGACAGAGAACTATAGCGAAGACTGCATCGAGATTTTTTTAAGTTTAAGTTTATTTATTAGTGCCACAAGTAGGCTTACATTCACACTGCAATGAAGTTACTATAAGAACTCCCTAGTCGCCACACTCCAGCGCCTGTTCGGGTACACTGAGGGAGAGTTTAGCATGGCCAATGCACCTAACCAGCACGTCTTTCGGACTGTGGGAGGAAACCGGAGCACCTGGAGGAAACCCACGCAGACACGGGGAGAATGTGCAAACTGCACGCGGACAGTGACCTGAGGCTGGAATTGAACACTCCCTGGCGCTGTGAGGTAGCGCTGCGAACCACTGTGCCACCATGCCATTCTTGCAAGTAAATGTGATGTGGCAGACATCTTGCCATCTTAAATTACAACCAGTAGCCAGCACTGGTTTTTAGTTAGCAAAATACATCCTGGATTGGGAAGCTCTTTCGTGGTATTGACCTTGCATTAGCTATATCCTCCTTCTCCTCCAGGGGCCATGCACTAAGGAGGCACTGGTGACCATGGACTGCCATTGGACTGGTCCATGATCATGCTTGGCAAAGTATTGCAGGAGTTTGTCATTGTCGTTTGCAATATGGCTGACTGGAGAACTATCCTACTCTTACCGCCTGCCATAAGAGGGAGTATTTAATGAATGGCAGGACACTGGGAAGCTCAGAGGAACAGAGGGATCTTGGGCTACTTGAGATCCCTGAAGTCGGCAGAGCATGTGGATAGAGTAGTTAAGGACGCATATGTGACACTTGCTTTTAGCAGTCGTGGCATAGGGTATAAGAGCAGGGAGGTTATGTTGGAGTTGTACAGGACATTGGATAGGCCACAACTGGAGTGCAGTTCTGGTCACCTCACTATAGGAAGGATGTGATAACAGAGAAGGGGTTCAGAGGAGGTTCACCAGGATGTTTCCTGAGATAGAGCATTTGAGCTATAAGGAGAGACCTGGAGTATTGTGTGCAGTTTTGATGTCCTTATCTGAGGGATAATGTCCTTGCTATAGAGGGAATGCAGCGAAGATTTACCAGCTGATTCCTGGGATGGCAGGTCTGTCATATGAGGAGAGACTAAGTCGGTTAGGATTATATTCACTGGAGGTTAGAAGAGTGAGAGGGGATCTCATAGAAACTTATAAAGTTCTAACAGGGTTAGACAGGGTAGATTCAGAAAGCATGTTCCCGATGGTGGGGGAGTCCAGAACTAGGGATCATAGTTTGAGGATATGGGGTAAACCTTTTAGGACTGAGGTGAGGAGAAATTTCTTCAGCCAGAGGGTGGTGAATTTGTAGAATTCTAACCTGCACATCTTTAAAGGAAACCGGGAGCACTCGGAGGAAACCCACACAGATATGGGGAGAACGTGCAGACTCCACACAGGCATCTTGAATATAATAAATAATTTGTTTCAGAGTCTAGTTCTATTCAGATTATGGTTCCGCAATAAACAATGAAATTGGAAAAAGAATTTAGAGGAACTGCTCTGTCTGTCAATGCAAGTCAATCGCTTTTCTTATCCTGTGAGGATGTACTGCTCGGTCCTTTCCAACATTCCATCGCTCTATCTGTAACCTCCTTAGTAGAAAACATGGAACTGTGAAAATATAACTTCACTATGTTTGACGTTCCTTTTTTTTTGTTGCTTTTTGTTTTTATTTACGAAACGTTTCATTTTCCTCTGAAATAGTTGTCAATGACATCTTTGCCCTAGTCCTAGATGTTAAATCCTGCTGTCCTGAGGCTTCCCTTCAAGAACTATTCCACAGCCAGGTGTCAGGGAACACAGCTCTTTATTCAGTCTACTCGCTCCACACGCCAAACGTTGACTGCCCGCACAGGACGGTTCCCAACAACTCACCCCCACACCCAAGGTCACATGACCCGTTTCCTCAACGGGACTATGCCCCAATATATGTAACACTTGACAATGACACAGCAGCAGCCTACAACCTGGCGAGGTTTCCCTTCTCGGTCTGTTTTGCACAGGTCCACCCATTCACCAAGTTTCTTGTTGTCATCAACCCTAATCAGGATGACCTGATGCACAGCACAGACGACCTTCACCAACTTAACACACTGTGCCTCATTACAATAGCCTTGCAGGATACACAGATGAGCCTGACGTTTCTCCAGAATCTTGGGCAGCACGGTGGCACAGTGGTTAGCAATGCTGCCTCTCAGCTCCAGGGAACTGGGTTCGATTCCCGGGTCCCTGTCCGTGTGGAGTTTGTACATTCTCCATTGTCTGCGTGGGTTCCTCCAGATGCTCCGGTTTCCTCCCACCGTCCGAATGACGCGCTGGTTAGGTGCATTGACCATGCCAAATCCTCCCTCAGTGTACCCGAACAGGTACCGGGGTGTGGAGACTAGGGGATTTTCACAGTAACTACATTGCAGTGTAAAGCCTACTTGTGACACTAACAAATAAACTTTAAACAAATGCCCGAGGCACTTGACAAGAATGCAGCAGTTCAAGAAGTTGCCGCACTAGCAACTTCCCAAGAGTGTTGGGCAATAAATGCTGGCCTAGCCAGCAAAACCCACATCCTGTGAAAAAGAGTAAGTGAAAAAAAAGAACAAGATTTGACCTTGAGTCACAAATGCCAACATTAAATCAGACAGCGAGAAGCCTGGGCACATATCTAGGTTTTGAGGAGTGTTTTAAAAGGAAAGAGACACGAGGGAGGTCGAGAGGTTTAGGGAGAAAATTCAAGTTTCTTGGCTAGGGACTAATACATTTTGTTTGAAGGAAACAAAGTTTGAGACTCAAGACACTTGTTAATAGAATAAATCCACAAGATTCAATCAGTGTTGAACAAACACCGATTGAATCTTACGCAGAGAGTGGTTGGGGTGTGGAATGGACTGCCTGCAGTGATAATGGAGTCAGACACTTTAGGAACATTTAAGCGGTTATTGGATAGGCACATGGAGCACACCAGGATGATAGGGAGAGGGATAGCTTGATCTTGGTTTCAGATAAAGCTCGGCACAACATCGTGGGCCGAAGGGCCTGTTCTGTGCTGTACTGTTCTATGTTCTATGTTCTAAGCTTTACTATGTGAGGTCAGGAACATAAAACATTGCTAATACCTACCACATATTCCCACATCAGGGTTAATATCAGGTACATGTAAATTAACAAGTCAACTGTGGTCAAACACCCCACAGCAGGCAACAAATGACAGATGAAACCAAGGCAGAGTCCATGGATTTCTCATCAACCCACCCAGATATCAATAACACTGTGGCCGGTATTTTACAACCTCGCTTGGGCGAGGCTCGTAAAATCCTGCCCGAGGCCCACAGAGAATTCCGTTCTGCGAGCCGCGCCTTCCCCAGTTCCGGGGTGGGCATGATGGTAAACTTCTGGCCTGAGTCAACCAATCTCATTGAAACATCATCTCCCACACACAAGGGATTCTAATCTTTACTTCAAAGATTGGCCTTGGAATGCTCTCCAAACCTCGGTTCAGATTGTACAGTACCTACAATGGCCCACCTCGTAGTGTTTTAGTCTCACCTCCTGAGGTCCTGTTCCCCTCGGATTCCCGAATATACACTCAAGCACCAACTCACAAGAACACCTTCTGCTCTTCAACCACACTGATTTTTAACCAAACTCATCGGGTGGAGAACCCATTGGGTTGCGTGGGATGATGGATTTGGAGGCAGGTTCAATCGAGGCATTCAAGAGGGCATTAGATGATTACTTGAATGGAAACAGGTGGGGAATGGCACTAAGTCACGATGCTTGTTTGGAGAGCCGGCGCAGACATGATGGGCCAAATGGACTCCTTCTGTGCCATAATAAAGCACGATGGCGCACTGGTTAGCACTGCTGCCTAACAGCACCAGGGACCCTGGTTCGATTCCTGGCTTGGGTCACTGTCTGTGTGGAGTTTGTATGTTCTCCCCGTGTCTGCGTGGGTTTCCTCCGGGTGCTCTGGTTTCCTCCCACATTCCGAAAGATGTGCTGGTTAGGTGAATTGGCCGTGCTAAATTCTCCCTCAATGTATCTGAACAGGTGCCGAAGTGTGGCGACTTGTGGATTTTCACAGTAACTTCATTGCAGTGTTAATGTGAGCCTACTTGTGACACTAATAAATTAAGTTAACTAACTAACAATTCAGTTAAGCTTATACCATAGAATCTTACACCACAAAAGGAGGCCACAGCTAGCGTACTGTGTGCAGTTCCAGTCGCCACATTATAGGAAGTTCATGAACGCACTGGAGGGGGTGCAGAGAAGATTCACCAGGATGCTGCCTGGATGGAACACTTAAGTTATAAAGAGAGGTTGGATAAGCTGGGGTTGTTTTCTCTGGAGCAGAGAAGACTGAGGGGCGACCTGATTGAGGTGTTCAAGATTATGAGGGACATGGATAGGGAGCAGCTGTTCCCCTTAGTTGAAGGGTCAGTTACGAGGGGACACAAGTTAAAAGTGAGGGGTGGGAGGATAGGGGGGATTTGAGGAAAAACACTTTTTAACCCAGAGGGTGGTGAGGGTCTGGAATGCGCTGCCTGGGAAGGTGGTGGAGACGGGATGCCTCACATCCTTTAAAAAGTACCTGGATGAGTACTCGGCGCACCATAACATTCAGGGCTATGGGTCAAGTGCTGGCAAGTGGGATTAGGTGGGCGGGTCAGGGCATTTCATGCGTCAGTGCAGACTCGATGGGCCGAAGGGCCTCTTCTGCACTGTAGCATTCTGTGTTTCGTTTGGCCCATTGTGCCTATTTTCGATCTTTGAAAGTCCCTCTTCCCTTCTCTAAGGCCTGAAGCATTTTCTCATGTCTGCTTAGTGCCAAATAGCCCTTGGGACTCCCTTTAAGGCATGATATTATTAGAAGGTCAAATATAAACTTATTTCAAAGGGCACTCATTTTTCAAATAACTTATACAAATGGTGAAGGGAAAAACTCTGTATTTAACCCATAAGTTTCTGTTTCCTGGAACACTAGAAATTGCTAATCTGACTGCAGGAACAGGGCAAAGTTTTAAGTTTTAAAGAGATTTAGCTGTTGAATTTTTCCCTGACGTTTACTTTACCAGAAAGCTGGCAAGATGCTGAATTAAATTTTGTGATTTCCACACCAGGGGATCTTGCTGAATGGAATGTGAGGGACATGGTGCTGTTATCAAGGTAAGAAGTCTCACAACACCAGGTTAAAGTCCAACAGGTTTATTTGGTAGCAAATACCATAAGCTTTTGGAGCAGAGCTCCTTCGTCAGATGGAGTGGATATCCACTCCATCTGACGAAGGAGCTCTGCTCCAAAAGCTTATGGTATTTGCTACCAAATAAACCTGTTGGACTTTAACCTGGTGTTGTGAGACTTCTTACTGTGCTTACCCCAGTCCAATGCCGGCATCTCCACATCATGGCTGTTATCAAGAACAGGAAAAGCTACAAAAACATCCATCACAATTCACTAATGAGGCTCTCCGAATGTAAAACCAATGGACACAATGCTCTGCGCTGTGAATAACTTTAAGTGCTAACGGAAAGGTTTAGGGGACGGCATGGTGGCACAGTGGTTAGCACTGCTGCCTCACAGCACCAGGGACTCGGGTTCACTTCCGGCCTTGGGTCACTGTCTGTGTGAAGTTTGCATGTTCTCCCCGTGTCTGCGTGGGTTTCCTCCGGGTGCTTCGGTTTCCTCCTACAGTCCAAAGATGTGCAGGTTAGGTTGGTTGGCGATGTTAAATTGCCCCTTAGTGTCCAAAGATGTGAGGTTAGGTGGATTGGCCATGCTAAGTTGTCCCTTAGTGTCCAAAGATGTGCAGGTTAGGTGGATTGGCCATGCTAAATTGCCCCTTAGTGTCCAATGATGTATATATTATGTGGATTAGCTTTGCTAAATGCATGGGGTATGGGCAGGAGAGTGTGATGAGATGATCTTTTGGAGAGTCATTGCAGACTATGATCAAAGAATCATAGAATCATAGAATCCTACAGTCCAGAAGGAGGCCATTCTGCCCATTGGGTCTGCACCGACCACAATCCCACCCAGTCCCTATCCCCATAACCCCACGTATTTACCCTTCTAATCCCCCTGACACTAAGGGGAATTTAGCATGACTAATGCACCTAACCTGCACATCTTTGGACTGTGGGAGGAAACCAGAGCACCTGGAGGAAACCCATGCAGACTCGGGGAGAATGTGCAAATTCCACACAGATGGTGACCTGAGGATGGAATTGAACCCGGGTCCCTGGTGCTGTGAGGCAGCAGTGCTAACCACTGTGCCACCGTGCCGCCCAAACACTAAATGGGCAGGATTTTATGGCCTCGCTCATCCTGAAAGCATAAATTTCCAGCTGAGGTCAACGGGCCTTTCCATGCTCTGCCCCTCACCCGCTCTGATTCCCGTGGCAAGTGGCTGGTAAAATTCCAGCCATTGCACCAAATGGCCTCCTTCTGCACGGTAAGGATTTTATGGTTCCATGGAATGAATCATATAGGTGCTCTTGTAACTCTACACCTTGAACTCCTAATGCCTTATGCTGGCAGTTTTACCACGAAGGAACAGGTCTACAGGTCCAAAACCGGCCTACCAGTATCTAGGGTCACAGTAACGCCAAAGAAAAACGCCACTCGCAAGAGAACATCGCCGACGCCTTACCAAAGGCATATCTTGACTTTCCTAAATTAGCCTCGTTCATTATGGGGAGACGTGAGCTGAATTGTGACTGCTCAGATCCCTGTTAGTGCGACAAATGAGATTCTCCTCGCTGGCTAAGACCACAGCTTATTCATCTGTGACCTTGCATCAATCATGCAGCACTGAATCCAGAAGTGCATCATTATCCATTCAGGCGAACCGTTTGAAAAGGGCAAGCGAGTGCACGGAATTCAGGAACTGACTTATGAGCCAATTTGCTTGTGACCTTTGCTTCTACATTTGTTTTCACCGGGACGCTTGAGTGTAAGTGGTTTGTAATAACACGTTTATGATGGCTTTCTGTATTCTGAAGGAGGGTGCCCGCGTGGAGTGAAACATTCTGTATGGCCATATGCTTTAAACGTGAGTAATCCTCTGAATGGGTAATCGCTTGCAAGAATTTGGATTGTGCTGGTGTAAACAAACATTTCAAACACTGATGAATGAAGATAGGCATCTGAGCTTAATGCTGACTAAACACATTATTTCATATGAACTACCGCATGTGAGCTTTCAACAAAATATAAGAATATTACAGGGAAGCCACATACAGTTGTGCGCCTTAGGTAATAATAGTGTTGCCAATCATAGAATCCCTACAGCGCAGAAGGAGTCCATTCGGCCCATCGAGCCTGCACTGACAACAGTCCCACCCCAGGACCTATCCCCACAACTCCACACATTTGCTTCCCTAATCCCTCTACCCTACACATCCCGGGGCACTAAAGGGGCAATTTGGCATTGGCCAATCAACCCCATCCCGCACATCTTTGGGCTGTGGGAGGAAACCGGAGCACATGGAGGAAACCCACGTAGACTCGGGGAGAATGTGAAAACCCCACGCAGACAGTGACCCAACCAGGAATCATAAGAATATAAGAACATAAGAACTAGGAGCAGGAGTAGGCAATCTGGCCCCTCGAGCATTCTCTGCCATTCAATAAGATCATGGCTGATCTTTTCATGGACTCAGCTCCACTTACCCACCTGCTCACCATAACCCTTAATTCCTTTACTGTTCAAAAATTTATCTATCCTTGCCTTAAAAACAATCAATGAGGTAGCCTCAACTGCTTCACTGGGCAGGGAATTCCACAGATTCACAATCCTTTGTGTGAAGAGGTTCCTCATCAACTCAGTCCTAAATCTGCTTCCCATTATTTTGAGGCTATGCCCCCTAGTTCTAATTTCACCCGCCAGTGGAAACAACTTCCCTGCTTCTATCTTATCTATTTCCTTCATAATTTTATATGTTTCTATAAGATCTCCCCTCATTCTTCTGAATTCCAATGAGTATAGCCCCAGTCTACTCAGTCTCTCCTCATAAGCCAAACCTCTCAACTCCGGAATCAACCTAGTGAATCTCCTCTGCACCCCCTCCAGTGCCAATACATCCTTTCTCAAGTAAGGAGACCAAAACTGCACACAGTACTCCAGGTGTGGCCTCACCAGCACCTTATACAGCTGCAACATAACCTCACTGTTTTTAAACTCCATCCCTCTAGCAATGAAGGACAAAATTCCATTTGCCTTCTTAATTACCTGCTGCACCTGCAAACCAACTCCTTGAGATTCCTGCGCAAGGACACTCAGGTCCCTCTGCAAAACAGCATGCTGCAATTTTTTATCATTTAAATAATAGGCCGTTTTGCTGATATTCCTATCAAAATGGATGACCTCACATTTACCAACATTGTACTCCATCTGCCAGACCCTTGCCCACTCAGTTAGATTATCTATATCCCTTTGCAGACTTTCAGCAAATCGAAACCAGGTGCCTGGACCTGTGAGACAGCAGTGCTAACCACTGTGCCACAATGCCGCCCCTTTCTTAAGATTATTTGTGGGACTTGGGCATCGCTGGCTGGCCAGCATTTATTGCCCATCCCTAGTTGCCCTAAGAGGGCAGTTGAGAGTCAACCACATTGCTGTGGCTCTGGAGTCACATGTGGGCCAGACCAGGTAAGGACGGCAGATTTCCTTCCCTAAAGGACATTAGTGAACCAGATGGGTTTTTCCGACAATGGTTTCATGGTCACCTTCCATTAAGACTCGCATTCCAACCATTATCTTGTAATTGAGTTTGTGTCTATATATGTGTGGTGAACCATCGTTGGTTCCCACCAGGTAGTACTGAGCCAGGGTCTGGCCAGTACTATGAGTCTGTATATATGTTGCTGTTGGGGTTAGGGTTGGGTTGTTCTACATGTTACTGTTGGGGTTAGGGTTGGGCTGTTCTACCTGTATTATAGTTATTATGGTACATCCCAGTCGGGCTCCGCCTCCTGGGAGAGGTATAAAGGTCACTGCTCTGTCTGGGACCCCTCAGTCTGGGATCGTGTATTATATATGGTAGCTCTATTGTAGTAGTCAATAAAAGCCTTTATTTCCTCGAGCATCTCTAGCCTCGTGAGTTATATCGCGCATCAATATGCCCTATTTGTGAAATTAACTCTTCACTCACCTGATGAAGGGGCAACGCTCCGAAAGCTCGTGTTACCAAATAAGCCTGCTGGACTGGAAGATCCCACCGCCAGCCATTGGTGGGCCACCACTGCTGTGGCAAAGCACATTGTTGAAATGGCGATAAATCCTGCCCAATGTTTTCAATGGCCGGGGAAGGTGAAGACTGATCATATTTCTCTGCTCTCGGGCACACTGCCAGTGTGCCTGTTGATCCCTGGGAGGGTGGCACATCCTCTACTGCTGATGGTTATGGGGAAACATGACCACACGTTACACATGGGCGTTATTTCCCTGGTCACACAACCAACCCGTTGGCATTCCAGTCTGGTTACCGTACCCAAGCCTAATGGACCCCTCTAGTGTTTCAAAGTTTATTTATTAGTGAAACAAGTATGCCTGCATTAACACTGCAATGAAGTTACTGTGAAAATCTCCTAGTTGCCACACTCTGGTGCCTGTTCAGGTATACTGAGGGAGAATTTAGCATGACCAATGCGCCTAACTAGCACATCTTTAGGACTGTAGGAGGAAACTGGAGCACCCAGAGGAAACCCACACAGACACGGGGAGAACATGCAGATTCCGCACAGACAGTGACCCAAGCCAGGGATCGAACCCAGGTCCCTGGCACTGCGAGGCAGCAGTGCTAACCACTGTACCTGATTTGCCACATACATCATGTAATAATTTATAACCTGTCACTCCATGTTTTTACACCTCTCTTAATCTTCCTCCTCTTTCTTCTCATTTCATGACCCATCTTTATCCTCTGTGTATTTTCCTAGCTCCGAGTGCTGCAGCTGTGATGTTTTATTAACCTTTATTAACTTGCTTCCCTGAAGAAGCTCTGTCTCCCTTTAAGGTGTCTGCCTCTTAAATAAGCATCACAAACGATTAAACTCAACCACTTGGACAGAGCTGTTGGTTTTCAAGCACTTTTTTTGCCCAGGTAGGCTAAAGGAATTCATTGCAAAAGGCACAGGGTGTACTATATACAGATCTTTATTCTACATCAGGGAGTACCATGTACAGATTAGTGTTAAACCTCACCACACTTTCCTGGTTGATCCATATGTCATAGAATCCCTACAGTGCAGAAGGAGACCCAATTTGGCCCATCGAGTCTGCACCGACCACAATCCCACCCAGGCCCTATTCCTGTAACCTCACATATTTATCTGCTAATCCCCCTGACAGTAGGGTTAATTTAGTGCAGCCAATCAACCTAACCCACTCATCTTTGGACTGTGGGAGCACCCGGAGGAAACCCACGCAGACACGGGGAGAATGTGCAAACTCCGCACAGACACTGAGCCGAGGCCGGAATTGAACCCAGGTCCCTGGCGCTGTGAGGCAGCAGTGCTAACCACTGTGCCACCGTGCCACCCCATCATTACGTGTCAACATCCTTCACTATGGATGTAAACTTCCTGGTCTTAGGTATGAAGAATATTTACTCACATATTCCCTGCATGCCAAAAAACCCACCTCATCTCACCTGTCAATAATTATGGCTGTAACCAAATACTGTTAGTTTAATTTTTGACCAAAAGTAGTCTGTGTGTAATATCATTATTTGTTTATACCAACATTTAATCAATTGAGAAATGTTTTGAAATATTTAACAAAGATAGATGGAAAATTAATATTCTTTTTTATGCTTAGTATCTTAGGGCGGCACGGTGGCACAGTGGTTAGCACTGCTGCCTCACAGCGCTAGGGACCTGTGTTCAATTCCGGTCTCGGGTCACTGCCTGTGCGGAGTTTGCACGTTCTCCCCGTGTCTGTGTGGGTTTCCTCCGGGAGCTCCGGTTTCCTCCCACAGTCCGACAGATGAGCTGATTAGGTGCATTGTCCATACTAAATTCTCCCTCAGTGTACCCGAACAGGCGCTGAAGTGTGGCGACAGTGGGATTTTTCACAGTAACTTTATTGCAGTGTTAATGTAAGCCTACTTGTGACAGTAAGAAATAAACTTTAAAATTCAAACTTAGTTAAGCCTCACGAGCCATAGAATCCCTACAGTGCAGAAGGAGGCGATTTGGCCCATTGAGTCTGCACTGACCACAATCCCGCTCAGGCCCTATCTCCACAACCCATGCATTTACCCTAGCTAGTCCCCCTGACACTAAGGGGCAATTTAGCGTGGTCAATCCACCTAACCAGTATGTCTTTTGGACTGTGGGAGGAAACCCACGCAGACAACGTGCAGACTCTGCACAGACAGTGACCCAAGCCCGGAATCGAACCCTGGTACCTGGTGCTATGAGGCAGCAGTGCTAACCACTGTGCCACCGTGTCACCCTTAAAGCACAGCCAAGTTGTATTCGATGTACTCTCTGTGGAAGAAGCCCAGTTTATAGGCCGTATCGGCCAGTGATCTTTTGACAATGTGCTTCCAGAGAGCTATTGCAAACCCCTCTTAAAGTGTCACTTGAACATATCACAGCACTTATACACAAGATGGAGAAGTGCAGTACAAAACTGCTCTCTGTGGAGGATTCAAGCTCCATTAACCTTCCAAATTGCTTCTTGTTAGAGACGGGATCGGTGAATGGCAGCTCATCCTTTATCCTTAACATCAGCTCGCACGTAAAGAATGGTTCTCTTGAGAAAGGCTGACAGCATCTGTGAGGGAAATATGCAGCAGGAATTGACACTTTCTGAGGAGGCAGGTGGACAATTGGAGAAGTGATGGATGCTTTTGCTGCAGATCTGTTTCTTCCTGAGGAAGGCATCCGCATGAGTGGGTTTTGCTCTATCACAGCTCGGAGGCAACCCCCAAGCACCACTTTCGAATTGCACTCACTGTGCTTCTGGAGGGGAGGGGAGTGAGGGCAAATGCAGCTGCCATATTGTGCACAGCAAGATTCCACAAACACCACTGAGGTGCATCAACAATGAGTCAATTTTTGAAATGTCTACTGAAGGAAGATTGTGGGCCAGGGTAGCAGCACAATCACCCGCTCTTCTTCTAATAATTCCTCAGGATCTTTGACAGAAGCGGGTCCTCGAAACAGCTCATCCTTTGGATGGCAGCTCTGACAAGGCAGCGCTAAAGGGTCAATTCAGATTCAAATGTTCCGGTTCTGGAATAGGGCTTCGAGCCAATGGCGGCACGGTGCACAGTGCTTAGCACTGCTGCCTCACAGAGCCAGGGACCCGGGTTCAATTCCGACCTCGGGTCACTGTCTGTGTGGAGTTTGCACATTCTCCCCGTGTCTGCGTGGGTTTTCTCCAGGGTGCTCCGGTTTCCTCCCACAGTCCAAAGATGTGCAGATTAGGTGGATTGGCCATGCTAAATTGCCCCAGGGTGCGTAGGTTAAAGGGATTAGCGGGGTAAATACATGAGTTTGCGGGAAAAGGGCCTGGGTGGGATTGTTGTTGGTGCAGACTCGATGGGCCGAATGGCCTCCCTCGGCACAGTAGGGATTCTATGATTGGCTGACTCAAATCAGCACTGTCGGCTTAGCCAAGTTCACAGCACAGAACCAATTCAGTCAGGGTGGGAGGTGAACTCAAGGGCGAGAATATTATGAGTATCAGCAAACTGGGAACCAGTGTAAGTTATCAAGGCCAGAGGTAGGTAATGGATGAATAGACATTGCGTGAGTTAGGATATGGCAGAGGATTGTCGAGTGAGCTGAATTTTACGAAGAATGAAAGATGAGAACATTGGAATAGCTGAATCTGGATCTACACAGGATTTTCTTTTTACTGACTGTCATAGAGTCTTAGAGGTTTACAGCATGGAAACAGGCCCTTTGGCCCAACTTGTCCATGCCGCCCTTTTTTTTAAACTACTAAGCTAGTCCCAATTGCCCACATTTGGCCCATATCCCTCTATACCCATCTTACCCATGTAACTGTCTAAATGCTTTTTAAAAGACAAAATTGTACCCGCCTCTACGACTACACCTGGCAACTTGGACTGTGGTGACTAGGGGATTTTCACAGTAACTTCATTGCAGTATTAATGTAAGCCTTACTTTTGACTAATAAATAAACTTTACTTAACTTGTTCCAGACACTCACCACCTTCTGTGTGAAAAAATTGCCCCTCTGGACTCTTTTGTATCTCTCCCCTCTTACCTTAAACCTATGCCCTCTAGTTTTAGACTCCCCTACCTTTGGGAAAAGATGTTGACTATCTACCTGATCTGAGCCCCTCATTATTTTATAGACCTCTATAAGATCACCCCGAAGCCTCCTACGCTCCAGGGAACAAAGTCCCAGTCTATCCAGCCTCTCCTTATAACTCAAACCATCAAGCCCCGGCCACATCCTAGTAAATCTTTCCTGCACTCTTTCTAATTTAATAATACCCTTTCTATAATAGGGTGATCAGAACTGCACACAGTACAGTGTCCATTTGGCTTAGAATCATGGAATCATCCCGACAGTGCAGATGGAGGCCATTCGGCCCATCAGGTCTGCACTGACCACAATCCCACCCAGACCATATTCCCATAACCCCACATATTACTCGACCAAGCCCCCTGACAATAAGGTCAATTTAGCATGGCCAATGCACCTAACTCGCACATCTTTGGACTGTGGGAGGAAATTGGAACAGCTGGAGGAAACCCACGCAGACATGGGAAGAATGTGTAAACTCCGCACAGTGACCTGAGACTGGAATTGAACCCGGATCTCTGGCGCTGTGAGGCAGCAGTTCTAACCACTATGCCATCATGCCGCCATTTTGATTCCTTTTTGATTTTTCTTCAGAAATTTGCTACTCTAAGAGCCAACCACATTGCTGTGGCTCTGGAGTCACATGTAAGCCAGACTGAATCATAGAATCATAGAATCCCTCGAGCGCAGAAGCAGGCCATTCGGCCCATCCAGCCTGCACTGACAACAATCCCACCCAGCTCCTATCCTCGTAACCCCATGTATCTACCCTGCTAATCCCCCTAATTTACAGATCTCGGGACACTTAGGGGCAATTTAGCATGGCCAATCAACCTAACCCGCACATCTTTGGACTGGGTAAAGATGGCAGATTTCCTTCCCTAAAGGACATTAGAGAACCAAATGTTTTTCATGATACTTAATGATACTTTCACAGTCACCATTACTGATGACTGGTTTAGAATTCTACATTTTTAATTAGTTAATTCAATTTATGAATTAATTGAATTCAAATTCCACCATTTGCCCTGCTAAGATTTGAATACATGCCATTGTAACGTAAAAGTTGTGATGAGACTGTGCCTTTAAGAAATTTATTTGCATTCATGTTCTTGTTCAGGATCTGTTGTAGCAGTTTTATGCACTCAGAACCGTTCTGTCTCCCAGCATCCTGTAATGTTGCTGCAGCAGCATTATTGCTTCCATTGGCTCGAATTTTGGCCTTAATCTGAACTAATGCTGTCCTGCTGCTTTCCCCTGGGAGTTTGCAGAGTGGGGCGTGATTGGGATGATTGGCAGGCATGGTCATATGACAGGGAAGCTGGGCTTATATAGAATATTCAAGCTTAGCTGCTGCTTTTGGAGTTGAGAGAGAGCAGTGCCTCTCTTTTCCCCTCTCTGAAGTTGGAGACTGGAATCCGCCAGGAGATAAGTTTCTTTCTCAGAGATTCTGTTGTATGAGAGTGGATCTTTCTCTGAGAGCTGCAGCAGAGAGAGAGAAGTATCCTTTTATATCATGAGGTCTGGATACTGGGAGCTGCCGGAGGCTGGGTTTTGTTCTTTGAAGTTTTGCTGTTTTGAGGATTTATCCTTCTCTGAAGATTGCTGTTGGGATCTCTGCCCAGAAGTGTGGAAGAGCTGAGGGTCTAGCATCATGTGGGCATCTTTGATTTCTGTACTGACTGTTTCTCCAGAAGGGAGCTATCGCTATGGGTTATTAAATTGGAATAACATAAATCGCTAGGTGTGAAGGATTATACTTTGCCATGTCTAAGTAATTTAATTGGTAAAAGTTATGTTAATTCTTTTTGTTTTATTCTAACTGTATTTTAAAATAACATTTGTTTTGATAAAAGCTCCCTCGTGGGTCAATTGAATCATACCTGGAGTGAAACACTTTATGCTCACTCTAATGCTAAAATCAAATGTAAAAGTTGCTCTGGGCCAACTGCGTACTTATCCTTGGAGTTTCAATTCTGGGCCTTAACAAAGTGCTTGGCACAGCAAGAGTTAACATGTGACTGGAGAATAGTGCCACCCACGTATGATGTGTAGATTCACATGGTAATAGACTCGGATGGTGCATTCTGGGAAGCAGCCTGAACAGAGCAGCACCATGCATAGTCATATCTTGAATCTGCAAATAGTTCAAGTTTAACAATAAATGGTTCATGTTTAAGCATACATGTCTCAAGATCTCACGTGGGAGACACCACAGACAAAGCCATAATGCAACATGGTGCCCAGCAGTGACACCGTAACACAACATGGGTGCGGTTTCCATTTTGCTGCATTATCCAGATGAGGAAGACCAGTTCATGAGGAGACAAGAAATGTAGAAGCAGCGACCTCTGCGGTGCTCTGTCTGAATTCAGCACTCTCCTGATATTTACGCTCATGGATCCTTCCACATTGAGCTGGACATAGCAGACAAGGGGCGGGATTCTCCAGCCCTTAGCGCCAGCGGGAGTCTCTGGTCCCACTGCAGTGAACGGAGATTTGACTTCGCGCCAAATTCTTGTTGGCAAGGCCAGTTGGGGATGAATGGCCAAAGAATTCCAGCCATGATCTATCTCTGCTGTCTTTCCTTCATATGATGTGGAGAAACTGATAGCCAAGTTCCGCACACACGAGGATGGCCTCAACCGGGATATTGGGTTCATGTCACACTATTTGTAACCCCCACCGTTGCCTAGACCTGCAAAGTTTCACTGGCTGTCTTGTCTGGAGACAATACACATCTTTTTAGCCTGTCTTGATGCTCTCTCCACTCACATTGTTTTGTTTCTTAAAGACTTGATTAGTTGTAAGTATTCGCATTCCAACCATTATTCATGTAAATTGAGTTTGTGTCTTTATATGCTCTGTTTGTGAACAGAATTCCCACTCACCTGAAGAAGGGGCTTAGAGCTCCGAAAGCTTGTGTGGCTTTTGCTACCAAATAAACCTGTTGGACTTTAACCTGGTGTTGTTAAACTTCTTACTGTGTTTCCTTCATATGACAGGCTATCTCGGGCTTGGTGTTTGGTAGCTTGCATGTGATGCCTGGAACAGGGGAGGCTTTTTTTTGTAAAAATGAAGGTTGTACTATCAGGAATTTTCAATGTTTCTAGACCTTTCTGAAAGTTATACCTCCGGGGGATATCTGTCACACTGCGCGGCCTGCAAGACAGACATGAATCAAGCAAGTCGCAAATACAATGGGGATAATTTTTAATTTAAATTCAGCGGTAAATTAAATGGGCAAGCAATCCAATCCTGCCAGTAATCCCTCGGGCAGCTTAGTTGACAACGATTTCTGGGGTAGAGTTTTCGTTTTGTGCCCAACAGGGGAATTGAACCGAAAATGCTCCCAAAATTGCGCTGGTCGCATTACAGTTCAAGTTTTCGAGAAAATGCATTTTCGTAATCAATGCTGCATGAAACAAAGCCATTCAACCGTAACAGAACATCATCATTCCTTACTTTTCTTTGCATTAAAGAAGTATTCTGCATGCATTTGTCAGTGGGAGTCTGGTACAGTTTTACTAATACAGCTGAAAATTGTTTCTAAGTTTAAAAAAAAAGTAAGTATTTAGTTCTCCACTTGCGAGTAACCTGAGTTAAAATCACTGAAAATGACATTCAGGAACTATAACAAACCGTTTAATAGATTTGCTGGTGTATATCACAGATTACTACAGTTGCAGAAGAGGCCCTTCTGCCCGTCGAGTCTGGACCGACGCATGAAATGCCCTGACCTGCCCACCTAATCCCGCTTGCCAGCACTTGTCCCATAGCCTTGAATGTTATGACGTGCCAAGTACTCATCCAGGTACTTTTTAAAGGATGTGAGGCATCCCGCCTCCACCACCTTCCCAAGCACCATCCAGGCCATCACCATCCTCTGAGTAAAAACGTTTTTCCTCAAATCCCCGGTAAACCTCCCACTCCCTCCCTTTTAACTTGTGTCCCCCATGTAACTAACCCTTCAACTAAGGGGATCAACTGCTCCCTATCCATCTTGTCCATGCCCCTCATAATCTTGAGCACCTTGATCAGGTGCCCACCACCCCCCCCCCACCCTCAGTCTTCTCTGCTCCAAGGAAAACAACCCAAGCCCATCCAACCTCTCTTTATAACTTAAATATATAGCACCTTTCATGAGCACCAGATATATAAGAGCAACTTACAGACAGTGAAGTACTTTGGAAATGTAGCCACAGTCAGAATGTGGAAATGCCGCAGCCAATTTGTACACAGCAAGCTCCCACAAACCACTATGTGCTAATGAACAGTTGGTCAAGGTGCCTAACTGGAAGTCCGGATGTGGCTAATTTTTTTATTGTATAAAACACACCAGCTATTTTTACAGATGCACCATGGAAAACATCCTTTCTGGTTGTATCACAGCTTGGTATGGCTCCTGCTCTGCCCAAGACCACAAGAAACTGCAAGGGGTTGTGAATGTAGCCCAGTCCATCACGCAAACCAGCCTCCCATCCATTGACTCTGTCTATACTTCCTGCTGCCTCAGAAAAGTAGCCAGCACGATCAAGGGCCCCACGCACCCTGGACATTCTCTCTTCCACCTTCTTCTGTCAGGAAAATGATACAAAAGACTGAAGTCACGTACCAACCGACTCAAGAATAGCTTCTTCCCTGCTGCTATCAGACTTGAATGGACCTACCTCACATTAAGTTGATCTTTCTCTACACCCTAGCTATGACTGTAACACCACATTCCGCACCCTCACCTTTCCTTCTCCCCTATATACACTATGAATGGTATGTTTTGTCTGTATAGCACGTAAGAAACAGTACTTTTCACTGTATCCCAATACACGTGACAAAAATCAAATCAAATCATATCAAATCAAATCAAATCAAATCAAATCTGGAGCACTGTGTACAGTTCTGGGCACCACACTTGAGGAAGGTGTGAAGGCTGTGGAGAGAGTACAGTGGAGATTCACAAGAATGATTCCAGTGTTAAAGAACTGTAGCTCTGAGTTTTCCTTGGAGAAAAGAAGGCTGAGAAGAGACTTGGCAGAGGTACTCAAGATCCTGAGGGCTATGGACAGGGTAAATAGTGAGAAAGTGTTCCCACTCAAGAGAGAATCAAGAACTAGAGGGCACCAACTCAAAATAATTGGCAAAAGGAACAGAAATGATTTGAGGCAAAATGTTTTCACCCAGAGGGTGGTTGGAGTCTGGAATGAACATCCCACGAGGGTGGTAGAGGTCGGTTCAATTCAAAGGGGAGTTGGATTGCTAACTGAAAAGAATGAAAGTGCAAGGTTATTCGGATAAGGCAGATGAGAGGTCAAATGCTCTTTCAGTGAGCCAGTGCCGATTCGATGGGCCAAATGGCCTCCTTTCGCACTGTAAAGATTCTATGATTCTTTCATAGGATTTGAGCTTTGCATTTGTTGCCCATCCTTAATTGCCCCTGAGAAAGTGGTGATGTGTCACCTTCTTGAACCGCTGCAGTCCATGTGGTGTAGGTACACCACAGTAAGAAGTCTCACAACACCAGGTTAAAGTCCAACAAGTTTATTTGGCAGCACTAGCTTTCGGAGTCTCAAGCTCCTTCATCAGGTGAGTGGGAGTTCTGTTCACAAACAGGGCATATATAGACACAAACTCAATTTACAAGATAATGGTTGGAATGCGAGTCTTTACAGGTAATCAAGTCTTAAAGGTACAGACAATGTGAGTGGAGAAAGGGTTAAGCACAGGTTAAAGAGATGTGTATTGTCTCCAGCCAGGACAGTTAGTGAGATTGTGCAAGCCCAGGCAAGTCGTGGGGGTTACAGATAGTGTGACATGAACCCAAGATCCCGCTTGAGGCTGTCCTCATGTGTGTGGAACTTGGCTATCAGTCTCTGCTCAGCAACTCTGCGTTGTCGTGTGTCGTGAAGGCTGCCACAGTGATTCTGCCTTGGCGGCCTTCACGACACACGACAACGCAGAATCGCTGAGCAGAAACTGATAGCCAAGTTCCGCATACATGAGGACGGCCTCAACCGGGATCTGATTACACTATCTGTAACCCCCACGGCTTGCCTGGGCTTGCAAAATCTCGCTAACTGTCCTGGCTGGAGACAATACACACCTCTTTAACCTGTGCTTAGCCTCTCTCCACTCACATTGTCTGTACCTTTAAGACTTGATTACCTATAAAGACTCGCATTCCACCCATTATCTTGTAAATTGAGTTTGTGTCTTTATATGCCCTGTTTGTGAACACAAGTCCTCACTCACCTGATGAAGGAGCTTGAGACTCCGAAAGCTAGTGCTGCCAAATAAACCTGTTGGACTTTAACCTGGTGTTGTGAGACTTCTTACTGTGCTTACTCCAGTCCAATGCCGGCATCTCCACATCATGTGTATGCACACCCACAGTGCTGTTAGGGAGGGAGTTCCTGGATTTTGAATTAACAATAATGAATGATATATTTCCAAGTCAGGATGGTGAGTGGCTTGGAAGGGAAATTGCAGGTGGTGGTGTTCCTTTGTGCCTGCTGCCGTTGTCCTTCTCACTATTTTCATTCTAAAAAATTGCCTTTATTGATCAGATAACAGGCAAAGCAAACTCCTTATTATCATATTCATACAGTTTCATTCTTTAGGATTGAAAAAGTTAAAAGTTTATTTATTAGTGTCACAAGTAGTCTTACATTATCACGGATTTGGAAGGTGCTATCTAAGGAATCTTGGTGAGTTTCTGCAGTGCATCTTGTAGATAGTATCAGCTACTGACACTATGCATGAGTGATGAAGGGAATGAAGCATCTTGAGAATTGTTGGAGTTGCACTCTTCCAGTCAAGTGGAGAGTATCCTATCACACTCCCATTGTGCCTCATAGATTCTGGGCAGGCTTTGGGGAATCAGGAGGTGAGTTACTCTCCACATAATTCCCAGCCTCTGACCCCCTCTTGTATTTATATTTTGATTTGATTTATTATTGTCACATGTATTGGGATACAGTGAAAATTATTGTTTCTTGTACGCTATACAGACAAGGCATACTGTTCATACAGAAGGAAAGGAGAGAGTGCAGAATGTAGTGTTATAGTCATAGCTAGAGTGTAGAAAAAGATCAACTTAATGCAAGGTAGGTCCATTCAAAGGTCTGATGGCAGCAGGGAAGAAGCTGTTCTTGAGTCGCTTGGTACGTGACCTCAGACTTTTGTGTCTTTTTCCTGACGGAAGAAGATGGAAGAGAGTATGCCTGGGATGCGTGGGGTCCTTAATTATGCTGGCTGCTTTTCCAAGACAGTGGGAAGAATAGACAGCTCATTTTCTGGTTACAGGTAACCCACAGGATGTTGATAGTATGGGATATAGAAATAGTAATGCCATTGAATGTCAAGGGGTGCTGGTTAGACTCTCTGATGTTGGGGATAATCATTGCCTCACACTTATATCGGGTATTACCACTTGTCAGAACAAGTCTGGATATTGGGCAGGTCTTGCTGCACTTGGACGCAGACTGTTTCAGAATCTGAGGAGTCACAAATGGCGCTGAAAATTGTGATTTTGTAATCATCAGCTGACACTCCCACTTCTGACCTATTGATTGAAGGAAGGTCATCGATGGAACAGCTGAAAAAGATAAAGATTATTTTTGCGAATTATGAGAAAGAAAGACTTGGGTTTATATTGCACCTTTCATCACCATTGGATGTCCCAAAGCACTTTACAGACAATGAAATACTCTTTTTGATGTGTCATCTATTGAGGATATAATAGCAGAATGGGGATGTCATTACTAGGCACCTCGTATTGACATCCCCATTGTGCTATTATTTGGATCTTCTCGTTCTGGTTTGGTAATGAAGTGGGCGAGATCACGACTTTTCATCAATTTATGTAGAAATTGGTCTTCCAGGCATGGAGGGGCTTGGAATGTAGCTTCCACTCAAATCCTGACATTTTTCCAATGGACATGATTCTTGGAGACTGTTATCTGCCCAACACTTATTTTGGAGCCAGCACTATACACAATCTTCGCGCTATGCTCTCAGTGCTGTTAACCAGACCAGATTCTGTTGAAGCCACAGTTGAAGGCCCATTATTTAACCTTGATCTTTTAGAATTACATAAGAGCATTCAGCCAGGTCTCTGTCCAAACTGCTTTAGAGAAAGCAGGGATATTTAAGTGAAATCACTTCTCACTATTTTCATTCTAGAAAATTGCCTTTATTGAACAGATAACAGGCAAAGCAAACTCCTTATTATCATATTCATACAGTTTCATTCTTTAGGATTGAAAAAGTTAAAAGTTTATTTATTAGTGTCACAAGTAGGCTTACATTATCACTGCAACAGGGGCGGCACCGTGGCGCAGTGGTTAGCACTGCTGTCTCACAGCGCCAGGGACCCAGGTTCAATTCTGGCCTCGAGTCACTGTCTGTGTGCAGTTTGCACATTCTGCCTGTGTCTGCGTGGGTTTCCTTCGGGTGCTCCGGTTTCCTCCCACAGTCCAAGAAATGTGTGGATTAGGTGAGTTGGCTGTGCTAAAATTGACCCTAGTGTCAGAGGATTAGCAGGGTAAATGTGTGGGGTTACGGGGATAGGGGCTGAGTGGGATTGTGGTCGGTACAGACACAATAGGCCGAATGGCCTACTTCTGTACTGTATGATTCTATGATTCTATGAAGTTGCCGTGACAATCCACTTGTTGCCATACTCCAGTGCCTGCTCGGGTACATTGAGGTAGAATGTAGGGTGGACAATGCACCTAACCAGCACGTCTTTCAGACTGTGGGAGGAAACCGGAGCACCCGGAGGAAACCCACGCAGACACGGGGAGAACATGCAAACTCCACACAGACAGTGACCCAAGCCGGGAATCGAACCTGAGTCCCGAGTGCTGTGAGGCAGCAGTGCTGACTACTGTGCCACCGTGCTGTCCCAAGGCGATGGGCCGGGAGATCGTTGTTAGAATTTCACTTACTGCCAGAATTAACAAATCACTAATATTATTTAATATGTTAACTAGCTGAAAAAAAATCAGAAGTTGGTTTCTGCTCATTTAGCTCATGCTACTGCCAGTGATGGGGAGAGATGGATTTGGACAGAATTCTCTGGCTGCTCACACTTCACTGCCGCTGTCAGAGATTGGAGAATTTGGCGAGAAAGTAGGTGAGTGGCTCCCTGTAGAATTGCCAGCCTCTGACCGGATAATGTGGCCAGAGGATTCTCATGCTTGGTTGAGTTCAGTTTCTGGTTAGTAATTAGCATCCAAAATGTTGGTGGTGGGTAATTCAGCGATGGTAATGCTGTGGAATGACAAAAGGAATTGGTTAGGTTGTCTCTTGTTGGGGATGGTCATTACCTGGCACTTGTGTACGTAACTGTTACTTGCCGCTTATCGGTGTAAGCTTGAATGTTGCTGCTTTCGGGCATGGACTTCTTCAGTATCCGAGGAGTCACGAATGTTGCTGAACATTGTGCAATTATTAGCGGACAATTCCATTTCCAACCTCAGGATGGATGGATGGTCACTGATGGAGCAACTGAAGATGATTGGGCCGAGGGCACTACCCTGGAAAACTCCTGCATCGATGCCCTGGGGCAGAGATTGGCAGCCAACAACCACAGCCATTTCCCTTTGTGCGATGGCTGACTGCAGCTCGTGGAGAGATTGCCCCCATTGACTGCAGCTAGTGGAGAGATTGCCCCCATTGGCTGTAACTAGTGGAGAGATTGTTCCCATTGGCTGCAGTTAGTGGAGAGATTGCCCCCATTGGCTGTAACTAGTGGAGAGATTGTTCCCATTGGCTGTAGCTAGTGGAGAGATTTCCCCCATTGGCTGCAGCTCGTGGAGAGATTGCCCCCATTGGCTGCAGCTCGTGGAGAGATTGCCCCCATTGGCTGCAGCTCGTGGAGAGATTGCCCCCATTGACTGCAGCTAGTGGAGAGATTTCCCCCATTGGCTGCAGTGTCAGGGTGAATCAATGCAGTTTCGGGAATAGAGCCTTGGATGGGATTGTCATCAGTGCAGGTTCGATGGGCTGAATGGCCTCCTTTTGCACGGTAGGGATTCTATGATTCTATGAAAACTATTGTCCAGGACAGGAGTAGGCCATTTGAATGATGTTTGGATGTATTTGAATTTTAATTACTTTTAGTAACTCCTGCAGCCTAACCGGATTCACTTGTTAGCTTCTGGTCTTCAGGTTAGTCGGTTCAACAACAGGGAAGTTGCTTAATGAGCCCTCAGAAATCTTCCTGTGCAATCATCACATTTTCCGTCCAAAATGCTTACATTCAAAAAAACAGTTATGAGTTTTAATGTTAAATCAAGGCAGCCACACTTATGGTTAATTTTCACCAAATAGCCTCATGTAAGTTCATAAAATGCATTAACAGTGCAGCATTTCATCTCATGAAATAGTAATGTCCCCCCACTGCCCATCTCATGTGGCACCAAAATGATTGCTGGAAAAATAAGTCACAGTATTTGAATGAGAACGCAAGGAGTCAGTGAGATTTCATTACCCATGGTGTTTAAGTGGCAACGTGATAGCACACCCTTTAACATGGTGAGCGATAGGGTTGCCAATCTCCAACGCACAAGTGGAGAGAGAGGGATAAATAACAAACAAAGAACAAAGTAAAATACAGCACAGGAACAGGCCCTTTGGCCCTCCAAACCCGTGCCGATCATGATGTCCTAGCTAAACTAAAAAAAAACCTCAGCCCTTACTCAGTCCGTATCCCTCTATTCCCTCCCTATTCATGGACCCATCCAGATGCCTCTTAAATGTTGCTAATGTTCCTGCTTCCCCCACCTCCTCTGGCAGCACGTTCCAGGCACCCACCACTCTCTGTGTGAAAACCTTCCCCTGCACATCTCCCTTAAACTTTCCCCCTCTCACCTTGAACCTG
Organism: Mustelus asterias; assembly: GCF_964213995.1. Classification (NCBI taxonomy): domain Eukaryota; kingdom Metazoa; phylum Chordata; class Chondrichthyes; order Carcharhiniformes; family Triakidae; genus Mustelus; species Mustelus asterias. The sequence goes on along the minus strand of NC_135815.1, from coordinate 92,386,555 downwards.
TGCCCCTTGTAATTGACACTTCCACCCTGGGAAAAAGCCTCTGACTATCCACCCTGTCTACGTCTTTCATAATTTTGTTGACTTCCATCAGGTCTCTCCTCAGCCTTTGTTTTTCCAGTGACAATAATCCTAGTGTATTCAACCTTTCCTCATAGCTAATACCCTCAAGACCAGGAAACATCCTGGTGAACTTTAGTTGTGTGGTGACCCACTGTATCTGCGTGTTGTACGCCTGGACACACCCCTGCTGCACCTGACCCGAGACTCCTCCCTTTCCACCGGTCGAGGTATAAAGGTAACGGTTCCTCCCCTTTGCCTCAGTCTGGTCCAGGCTAGCTACAAGGGTGTGTTTCAGTTCTTAGCGATTAAAAGCCTGTTATAATTTCACACTCGCTATCGTCTTCGTGAATTGACGGCACGTCAATTTGCATTTTCTCGAAAGCTTCCGCGTCTTTCTGGTAGTGTGGCGGCCAGAACTGCACACAATACTCCAATGTTTTGTCTTCACTGCCGAATTAAAATCGGACAGGTTCTACAACAGGTGGAAGGAAAAATTCTATCTACGATGCCGTTTTAAGACAGGGGTCTTAAAGTTAATGAACGCGTCACTCTTTCAGTGTTGCCAACACTCATAGATTCATCAACGTTGATCTGTACATGGTAAGGGCCCATTCAATGATAAAAGTTGGCACTTGCCACGTGACCACAAGAAAAGCTGCCCGCAAAGACGTAGCAGGTTTTAATATCTGAAACAAAATCTATTCCCTGGCCAGCACTGCTGCCCCACAGCGCCCAAGGACTTGGGTTCAATTCCGGCCTCGGGTGACTGTCTGTGTGGAGTTTGCACATTCTCCCTATGTCTGCGTGGGTTTCCTCTGGGTGCCCAGTTTCCTCATGTTATGGTTCAGGTCAGAAACTCCAAAGTGTTCTACAGAGTCCGCCTGGATCATAAGTTTTGCATCTTGAATTTGGCTAGGAGAAGCATGATATGTTTCACTTCAGGTATGCTTCAAGTGACCCACTAGGGAGCTTTGATCAAACAAAGTTAACATGTATAGTAAGAAAATTAGCAAGAACGTTTATCAATTACAAACAAGAAACAAACAATCATGACATCAGCTAAGGCTGTGACCTGAGAAAAGCTGACTGTGAGAGCCGCAGAGACCATGATTTAAAAAAAGATTAAAGGTACACTAACATCACACGCCCACACTTCAAGATGTGCGGGTTAGGTGGATTGGTATGCTAAATTGCCCCTTAGTGTCAGGGGGATTAGTAGGGTAAATACATGGGTTACGGGGATGGAGCTTGGGTGGGATTGTTGTCGAGGGTTCGATGGGCCGAATAGCCTCCTTCTGCGGTGTCAGGATTCTATGTGTCTACGAAACATTAGGCATACCTTAAATGATGAATACTTTCTATCTTAAAGATCATGCAATTTTTCGATATTCCTCTGAGGGAATGAGACTCCCTCGTGTATAGCTCAACAGCTAGAAGACAACTTACTTCAAATCTTGTCTCACAAAACAAGAGACTTCGAGTACGAATCTCCCCCGAAGAGTGGACAACGAGTGAAAAGCAACTTCTACTGCAGGAAAGGGGTCAGGTGGTGGAAGCAATTGCATGCCAAGCCGTCATCTCTGGAAACCTCAAATTCAGGCACCAAGTAAAGTTAAAGTTTATTTATTTGTCACAAGTAAGCTCACATTAACACTGCAATGAAGTTAATGTAAAAATCCTCTAGCCGCCACACTCCAGCGCCTGTTCGGGTACACTGAGGGGGAATTTAGCACAGCCAATGCACCTAATCAGCACGTCTTTCGGACTGTGGGTGGAAACCGGAGCACCCGGAGGAAACCCACGCAGACACGGGGAGAACGTGCAGATTCCAAACAGACAGTGACCCAAGTCGGGAATCAAACTCGGGTTCCTGGCGCTGTGAGGCAGCGGTGCTAACCACTGTGCCACCTGTGCCACCGTGCCACAACTAACGAGATGAAAGTCTGCTCCTCTGTAAGGAGACTGAGATCAGCTTGGAGTGACTGCCAATGCTCTCTTCGGAGATTAATTGGTGGCTAACTGGAGGGTAACAAGCACTGACAGGAAAGAAAGCAAAAATAATGGTCATCACCGCTGGCACTGATAGGTCCTAATTGATGGGAACATGATATCCATTCAGTTTATTAAGCAGGCAACACGGGATTTGCTCATTAAATCCAAATCTGGACTTTGTCAAATCAATCAATAGTATCAAAGCAACATCTTCAAATCTTCACGACTGCTTTTCTCTCCAAGTGTGCCTGGAGTACTAATAGCTGTCAGGTTAATGTTGGGACTGGGAAGCTTAAAGCAAATACTCAAGTCAACAGAACTGCATTCTCCTGGGCAGCACGGTGGCACAGTGGTTAGCACTGCTGCCTCACAGTGTCAGGGACCCGGGTTCGATTCCCGGCCTTGGGTCACTGTGTGGAGTCTGCACGTTCCCCCCGTGTCTGCGTGGGTTTCCTCCTGGTGCTCCAGTTTCATCCCACAGTCTGCAAGACGTGCTGGTTAGGTGCATTGGCCATGCTAAATTCTCCCTCAGTGTATCCGAAGGGGCACTAGAGTGTGGCGACTAAAGAATTTTCACAGTAACTTCATTGCAGTGTTAACGTAAATCTACTTGTGACACAAATAAATAAACAAAAACTTGAACTTAAATGTCTCATGTACACCCACTCGTGATGTTTTGGGGCAGAAAAATACATGGAATGAGGAAAGAAATAAATAACAACACAAAATGTACTCTGTGCTCAGATGGACCCAGTTAAATTGGGTGGGATTGTTGTCAGTGCAACACCGATGGGCCAAATGGCCTTCTTTTGCACTGTCGGAATTCTATGATTCTTCAGAGCTAAAAAGAAGGCAAAATGTGTTGGATTATATATGTATAAGTGGGGGTGAAGCAACTGGGGCAGAGGGAAAGGTCAGTGATTGGTGGGAGTCATCACAGTCCTGACTTGTCCCTTGTTTGATTTGATTTGATTTATTTTTGTCGCCTGTATTAGTATACAGTGAAAAGTATTGTTTCTTGCACGCTATACAGACAAAGCATACCATTCATAGAGAAGGAAAGGAGGGAGTGCGGACTGTAGTGTTACAGACATAGCCAAGGTGTAGAGAAAGATCAAATTATTGCGAGGTAGGTCCATTCAAAAGCTTGATGGCAGCAGGGAAGAAGCTGTTCTTGAGTCGGTTGGTACGTGATCTCAGACTTCTGTATCTTTTTCCCGATGGAAGATGGTGGAAGAGAGAATGTCCGGGGTGGGGTCCTTAATTATGCTGGCTGCTTTTCCAAGGCAGCGGGAAGTGTAGACAGAGCTAATGGATGGGAGACTGGGTTGTGTGTGATGGGCTGGGCTATGTTCATGATCCTTTGTAGTTTCTTGTGGTCTTGGGCAGAGCAGGAACCATACAAAGCTGTGATACAACCAGAAAGGATGCTTTCTATGGTGCATCTATAAAGGTTGGTGAGAGTCGTCGTGGATATGCCGAATTTCCTTAGTCTTCTGAGAAAGTAGAGGCGTTGGTGGGCTTTCTTTATAGCGGTGTAGATGGTGGATGAGCTTTTGGAGGAGTCAGGAGATGAGTTACTTGCCGCAGGATTCCCAGTCTTTGACCTACTCTTGTAGCCACAGTACTTATATAATTAGTGAAGTGTCCTGCCACCTCAGTTGCAGCTTCTGTGGCTCGTGTTCTTCCTTTGGAAGAATACATGACTTCTGATTAGTGCCAAGTTCTCTACGATGCTGAGTGCAAGTCTGAGCTCGATAAGACCCTTAATCATCTTCAGCAGCTCTCCCCCCACCTTCCTTTTCCTCCCGGGTATCTCTTTTGGTTTCAGATTCCAGTATCGGCAGTAATTTGCTTTTATCCAGGATCCTGGGAAACCTAGTCTAGTGACTGGACCACATTAGTGGCCCTCCTTCATCTCAGTGGGCCACAAGTTTGAAATCAGGCTTGTTCACTAACCATGATCCTATCAATAAGATTGAATAAATTTAATACTTGCTGAATACTTTATAATGATTATAGAAAATGCTGAATAATTTATATATTGATAATCATTCGTGGGCGTTGCCGGCTAGCCAGCATTTATTGTCCATCATTAGTTGCCCTTGAACTGAGTGCCCCGCTCAGCCATTTCAGAGGGCAATTGAGAGTCAACCACATTTATGTGGCTCTGGAGTCGCATGTAGGCCAGACCAGATAAGGACGGCAGATTTCCTTCCCTAAAGGGTATTAGTGAACCAGATGGATTTTTCCAACAATCAACAATGGCTTCATGGTCATCACTAGATTCTTAAATCCAGATATTTTTTATTGAATTTAAATTCCGCCATCTGCCGTGGCGGGATTTGAACCCGGGTCCCCAGAACATGAGCTGAGTTTCTGGATTAATAATCTAGCGATAATTCCACCATCGCCTTCCCTAAATTTACTGGCAGGTTATGAGGTACACATCTGATGAGCGTTTGTCACCCACTCTCTATTTAATTAGAGGGGCCATTGAAGACCAGTCAAGAAGGAGCCCAAATAAAATGTGCACTTTTATTTCTGTAGGACCAGGAGGAACAGAAAGATTCTATAGATTGCCTCTCCTCAACTCTGAGAGTGTTGAGCCGATTCCCTGAATATCGAGCGTCCTCAGAAGATTGGGTTGTTGTGCAGTCATCAGGCTTCTTCCAAACAACGCCTAGGCCGAAAAATGGCTCCGGGTTGATGGTGCTAATGATAGGTTGACAGTAGCACACATTTCCCACCTGTTTCTTTGTCCATTGTATTGTGTAATTGGTCTGGCAAAGTTCGGTCTCTTGTGCCCGCAACTCCTCCGGCCATATCTAATGTTCTGAATTGTCACTTTGGCAAAGAATATTCTTCAATGCCTGATAAAGGTCCTGGCTGCTCCAGCCTTGACTTGCTCCAAGCTTGCTTTTAATTATATCCTCGAAATCTCTTCCTCACATTGCAAAAGTTGTGAGCATTACTACACAAGTTCTGGTAATATCACACAACATGATTTCAAACTAAAGAATGATCAGACAAGCAAAACGTAACATCGGATATAGCACAGGAATTAAATACTGCCAAAAAAGAGAGGTGCTGCTGAAGTTTTTCATCTTGCACTTATCAGGACAAATGGAAGAATGCCAAATTTCAAACGATCACCACAATTTACACTACAGAACAGGGCGCTGATTGGTTGGCAAGTCAACTCTGATTGGCTGAGGCATTTCACTGGAGAAAACAGTGGGGAACTCTCGGCTCCTCGAACTCCCGGGTAATTCAGAAAAAGCTGGAACATATTCCTCTCATTTGCAGAGAACAGAACTTCCAGCAAGAGTAAATGGACCATGTCACCAGTTTGATTGATTATCTTAAGTTGGTTGTTAGTATTGAAATTAGTGCACTTCGGATTATCCGGCAAGTGCTGTCCAATTGCAGAGTCGCTTCCAACAGAAGATGTTCTGGCTGAAATTTTCAGGCCTTTTCTACCGGTCCCTCAGACGGCAAACCACCCCATCCCCTCCGCCCGCCCCACGCGGTGTATTCACCAGTGATGGCAGATGGTGCGGGTGTTGATTTCAGCATGACTGGAAAATCCTACCTCCAGCCTATGGTGGGCTACCTGGGCTACTCACCGCTGCAAACCACTCTACTTGGGGGCAGAGTGGGGAAATACTGCCCTTTACTTTGGGTTTTACAAGCTCAGTTAGCTGCTTTTGGTCTGTACGTTAGAAACAGCTGGAGGAAAATGCTGTTTGACTCGTCTTTCTACCACACAATGAGCAACGTGGTGTATGAACTTTGGTGTCAGTGTGATGCCCGCTACATTGGCTGTATATCCCAACAATTGCCATAGAATCATAGAATCCAGACAGTGTAGATGGAGGTCATTTGGCCCATCGAGTCTCCACCGACCACAATCCCACCCAGGTCCTATCCCCATAACCCCATGCATTTACCCTAGCTAGTCCACCTGACGACCTCAACCGGGACCTTGGGTTTGTGTCACACTACATGTAACCTCCACCATTTGGACTGGGTTTGCAAAATCCTTCTAACTGTCCTGGCTTGAGACAATTCACACCTCTTTAACCTGTGATTATTCCTTTGATTTTGATTTGATTTGATTTGATTTATTATTGTTACATGTATTGGTATACAGTGAAAAGTGTTGTTTCTTGCACGCTGTACAGACAAAGCATACCGTTCACAGAGAAGGAAATGAGAGAGTGCAGAATATAGTGTTACAGCCACAGCTAGGGTGTCGAGAAAGATCAACTTAATGCAAGATATGTCCATTCAAAAGTCTGACAGCAGCAGGGAAGAAGCTGTTCTTGAGTTGGTTGGTAGGGAAGAAGCTGTTCTTGAGTTGGTTGGTACGTGACCTCAGACTTTTGTATCTTTTTCCCGACAGAAGAAGGTGGAAGAGAGAATGTCCGGGGTGTGTGAGGTTCTTAATTATCTTGGCTGCTTTGCCGAGGCAGTGGGAAGTGTAGACAGAGCCAATGGATGGGAGGCTGGTGTGCGTGATGGATTGGGCTACATTCACAACCTTCTGTAGTTCCTTGTGGTCTTGGGCAGAGCAGGAGCCATACCAAGCTGTGATACAACCAGAAAGAATGCTTTCTATGGTGCATCTGTAAAAGTTCACTCTCTCCACTCGCAATGTCTGTACCTGTAAAGACTTGATTACCTGTAAAGACTCGCATTCTAACCATTCTTCACATTCCAATCTGTAATAATCTTGTCATTGTGTCTTCGCCTATATATGCTGTGTTTGTGAACCTACCTCTCCACTCACCTGATGAAGGAGCAGCGCTCTGAAAGCTCTTGATTTCAAATAAACCTGTTGGACTTTAACCTGGTGTTGTGAGAGTTCTTACTAAGGGATAATTTAGCATGGCCAATCCACCTAACCTGCACATCTTTCGACTGTGGGAGGAAACCGGAGCACCCGGAGGAAACCCACGCAGGCACGGGGGAGAACGTGCAGACTCCTCACAGACAGTGACCCAAGCTGAGAATCGAACCCGGGTCCCTGGCGCTGTGAGGCAGCAGTGCTAGCCACTGTGCCACCGATATTTTGCTTTCGAGATCAAAGCATTATTTTAGCAACTGAAAATCGGCTTCAAATGAAAATAGGTATCATAATTCTTCTTTTGTCCCGAAAGGGGTTTGTAATTAGTTTTAAAACTTTTTATAAATTCAGGAATTTCCTTGGGAATTCTCCTGATTGGCCACCATAACTTTGGCAGAACATCAACAGAAACTAAATTAAATAAAACGTCTGCCAATGAATTGGAGAAACACCAGGTGATGAGGAGTGAAGACATGCCCTGAAAAATGATCACCAAAAAAAAACAGACAATCATCTCCAAAAAGATGCCTTGAAGTAAGGCTTAAAAACTAATAATTGACAAAAAGATTGATTAAAAGATAATTGAAAGGAGTTTAAACATAACAAAACAAGGGCTGAAAATATCATGACCTTAAAATTGCATTAAAGAATTATTCCAAGATTCCTGCAAAATAATCAGGATCAACAGGAAACAGGAGAATGCTCTGCCAGATTTGGAAAAATGCCATATTTATTCGATGAAAAAGTCCCGCAGTCTCCTTCATTTCCTGCATATTAAATACTGGATGTGATAGAAACATAGAAACTAGAAGTAGGAGTAGGCCATTTGGCCCTTCAAACCTGCTGCACCATTCATTTTGATCATAGCTGATCATTGAATTCAATATCCTGATTCCCCCTCCCCCCCATGTCATAGAACATAGAACATAGAAAGCCACAGCACAAACAGGCCCTTTGGCCCACAAGTTGCGCCGATCACATCCCCACCTCTAGGCCTATCTATAGCCCTCAATCCCATTAAATCCCATGTACTCATCCAGAAGTCTCTTAAAAGACCCCAACGAGTTTGCCTCCACCACCACCGACGTCAGCCGATTCCACTCACCCACCACCCTCTGAGTGAAAAACTTACCCCTGACATCCCCCCTGTACCTACCCCCCAGCACCTTAAACCTGTGTCCTCTCGTAGCAACCATTTCAGCCCTTGGAAATAGCCTCTGAGAGTCCACCCTATCCAGACCCCTCAACATCTTGTAAACCTCTATCAGGTCACCTCTCATCCTTCGTCTCTCCAGGGAGAAGAGACCAAGCTCCCTCAACCTATCCTCATAAGGCATGCCCCCCAATCCAGGCAACATCCTTGTAAATCTCCTCTGCACCCTTTCAATGGCTTCAACATCTTTCCTGTAATGAGGTGACCAGAACTGCGCGCAGTACTCCAAGTGGGGTCTAACCAGGGTCCTATAAAGCTGCAGCATTATCTCCCGACTCCTAAACTCAATCCCTCGATTAATGAAGGCTAGTACGCCATACGCCTTCTTGACCGCATCCTCCACCTGCGAGGCCGATTTAAGAGTCCTATGGACCCGGACCCCAAGGTCCTTCTGATCCTCTACACTGCTAAGAATGGTACCCTTCATTTTATACTGCTGCTCCATCCCATTGGATCTGCCAAAATGGATCACTACACACTTATCCGGGTTGAAGTCCATCTGCCACTTCTCCGCCCAGTCTTGCATTCTATCTATGTCTCGCTGCAACTTCTGACATCCCTCCAAACTATCCACAACACCACCTACCTTGGTGTCGTCAGCAAACTTACCAACCCATCCCTCCACTTCCTCATCCAGGTCATTTATGAAAATGACAAACAGCAAGGGTCCCAGAACAGATCCCTGGGGCACTCCACTGGTCACTGACCTCCATGCAGAGAAAGACCCCTCCACAGCCACTCTCTGCCTTCTGCAGGCAAGCCAGTTCTGGATCCACAAGGCAACAGCCCCTTGGATCCCATGCCCTCTCACTTTCTCAAGAAGTCTTGCATGGGGGACCTTATCGAACGCTTTGCTGAAGTCCATATAGACCACATCCACCGCTCTTCCTTCGTCAATGTGCTTGGTCACATTTTCAAAGAACTCAACCAGGCTCGTAAGGCACGACCTGCCCCTGACAAAGCCGTGCTGACTACTTTTGATCATACTAAACTTCTCTAGATGATCATAAATCCTGTCTCTCAGGATCCTCTCCATCAACTTACCAACCACTGAGGTTAGACTCACCGGTCGGTAATTTCCCGGGCTGTCCCTGTTCCCTTTCTTGAATATAGGGACCACATCCGCAATCCTCCAATCCTCCGGAACCTCTCCCGTCTCCATCGACGATGCAAAGATCATCGCCAAAGGCTCCGCAATCTCCTCCCTCGCCTCCCACAGTAACCTGGGGTACATCCCATCCGGTCCCGGCGACTTACCAACCTTGATGCCATTCAATAGTTCCAACACATCCTCTTTCTTTATGTCCACATGCTCGATCCTTTCTGTCCTCCGCAATCCAGCAGTACAACCACCCAGATCCCTTTCCACCGTGAATACCGAGGTAAAGTATTCATTAAGCAGCTCCGCCATTTCTAACGGTTCCGCACAAACTTTTCCCCCTTCACCTTTTAAGGGTCCTATGCCTTCACATCTCATCCTTTTACTCTTGACATATTTGTAGAAAGCCTTGGGATTCTCCTTAATCTTACCCGTCCCTTGATCCCTTTAGCCCCAAGAGCTATATCTAGTTCCTTCTTGAAATCACATAACGTTTTGGCCTCAACTACATTCTGTGGTAGTGAATTCCACACATTCACCGCCCTTTGGGTGAAGAAATTTCTCCTCACCTCAGTTCTAAAATGTTTACCCGTTATCCTCAAACTCTGACCCCTAGTTCTGGACTCCCCCACCATCGGGAACATTCTTTCTGAATCTACCTTGTCTAACCCTGTTAGAATTTTATAAGTTTCTATGAGATCCCCTCTCACTCTTCTAAACTCCAGTTAGTTCAATCCTAACCGACTTAATCTCTCCTCATATGACAGACCTGCCATCCTAGGAATCAGCCTGGTAAACCTTTGTAGCATTCCCTCTATAGTAAGGACATCCTTCCTTAGATAAGTACACCAAAACTGCACACAATACTCCAGATGAGGCCTCACCAACACCCCATACAATTGCAGCAAAGCATCCCTGTCCCTATTCTCAAATCCTCTCGCTAACACACCATTTGCCTTCTTTACTGCCTGCTGTACCTGCGTGCTTACTTTCAGCGACTCATGCACGAGGAGTCCAAGATCTCGTTGAGTATCCACCTCTCAATTTACACCCATTCAAGGTATAATCTGTCTTGATATTATTGCTACCTAAGTGGATAGCCCCACATTAGGGATGGGAGAAACAGTCCCAACAATCCGAGGCACCACAACAAACTTCTGGGATGGGGTTTTCCGGCCACGCTCGCCCCAAGGCTGGAAAATCCCATCCGAGGTCAACTCAGCTGTTCAGAGTTGACTTGCCAATCAATCAGCACCCTGTTCTTCTGTGGTGTAAATTGTGGTGATTGTTTGAAATTTGGCATTCTTCCAGTTGTCCTGATGAGTGCAAGATGAAAAACTTCAGCAGCTTCTCTCTTTTTGGCAATATTCAAGACCAGTGCATGTTCCGCGTACGATTCGTGTTGCGGGCAGGCTGGGAAAATTCCATCCCAATCTCAACCGTATGGACTAGGAGCGGGATAATATGGAGCTGATGCATTTTCTGCAGGGAAACGGAGGGCGATAGGTAGGAGGAGCATTAAAATAAAGGACGAATCCATCATAGTGGCAGGTACACGGGTAGATTCAGGAAGTTGATGAGTTACCAACTTGTCACAGAATTATAGAATCATAGAAACCCTACAGTGCAGAAAGAGGCCATTTGGCCCATCGAGTCTGCACTGACCACAATCCCACCCAGGCCCTACTCCCATATCCCTACATATTTTACCCGCTAATCCCTCTAATCTACGCATCTCAGGACACTAAGGGGCAATTTTAGCATGGCCAATCAACCTAACCCGCGCATCTTTGGACTGTGGGTGGAAACCGGAGCACCCGGAGGAAACCCACGCAGACACGGGGAGAACGCGCAAACTCCACACAGACAGTGACCCAAGCCGGAATCGAACCCAGGCCCCTGGAGCTGTGAAGCAGCAGTGCTAACCACTGTGCTACCATGCTAGCATTAAAGGATCCAAAGGAAGGAGCAGCAATCTCCACTCTCTTTTCTACTATCTCTTTTTCATTCGTTCATGGGTTGGTGGATGTAGCTGCCTGGGCCAGCACTTGTTGCCCATCCCTAATTGCCCTTGAACTGAGTGGCTTGCCAGGCCATTTCAGAGCGCTTTTAAGAGTCAACCTCATTTCTGCGGATCTGGAGTCACATGTAGGCCAGACCAGGTAAGGACAGCAGATTTTCTTCCCCAAAGGACATTCGTGAACCAGATGGGTTTTCACAACAATGGTTACATGGGCACCATTAGACACCTAGGGTGGGATTTTCCAGCCCCGCACTTGCCTCAAGGCCGGAAAATCCCACCCGAGGTTAACAGACCTTTGCATGGTGCGTGTCCGCCCACTATGATTCCTGTGGAAAGCGGGACGGGAAAGTTCCACCCTCAAATCCAGATATTCATTTAATGCAAATTTCGCCATCTGCCTTAGTGGGATTCGAACCCCCGGGCCCTAGAACATTGCTCTGGGTCTCAGGATTACTGGTGCAGCGACTATATCATTATGCCACCGGCTCCACCTGAATCTGCATATCAATTTGCACAATGCTGGATGCTAAAGAAAGCATCTTTCCATTCAAGTACAGGGACTGTGTGCACTCAGAGTCTTTCCTGTTCTGAACCGCCTGCCATTGGCGTGTGTTGGAAGGATTTGCAGGTTGATACCCATGCTATTTGGCCGCATTTTGAATCTGCCTTCCTTGGTCATCAAGTCCTGGGACAGGACATGAACCTGGAGAATCTGGTTTAGAGATAGGGGCACTATCCATGGCAGCACAGGGCCTCCCCAATGGGGCGTTTGGTGGATTAAACTGCCGTTCGGGCTTGTTTCTGTATTCCACCATTTTAACTGCCTGGATCCCCCCCCCCCCCCCTACTCGTTACCCCAACTGCAACCCCCCTCCCCCCACTACCCAGCACCCCATCATCGCCCTATGTAGACAGGTTCATGATTGGTATTCAGATTACGTGTTCTCCGTGACATGGTTAGGAATCCTGCAAATTTTTTACTTCAGTGTGGTGCCATTACTGGTGAACCCTGGAAGTGAATCAGCCAGTGAATCCAGCCAGTGAATCCAGCCAGTGAATCCAGCCAGTGAATCCAACCAGTGAACCCATCCAGTGAATCCAACCAGTGAATAAGCCAGTGAATCCAACCAATGAATCCTGCCAGTGAATAAGCCAGTGAATCCACCCAGTGAATTCAGCCAGTGAATCCAGCCATGAGTCCAGCCAGTGAATCCAGCCAGTGAATTAACCAGTGAATCCAGCCAATGAATCAGCCAGTGAATCAGCCAGTGAATTCAGCCAGTGAATCCAGCCAGTGAATTTAGCTGGTGAATCCATCCAGTGAATTCAACCATGAATCCAGCCAGTGAATGCATCCAGTGAATCCAGCCAGTGAATCCAGCCAGTGAATCCAGCCAGTGAATCCAACCTGTGAATCTAGCCAGTGAATCCAGCCAGTGAATTCAGTCAGTGGATCTGCCAGTAGAATCTGCCAGTGTGAAAGGCTTTGATTATTTTTGTGCTTTTTAAAAAAATGAGCAAAATGGAATGAATCCCATCAACACAAAAACGGAAAATGCTGAAAAACCTCAGCAGGTCTGACAGCACTTGTGGAGAGAGAATACAGCCAACGTTTCACGTCCAGACCAAGCTGGAAACCTGCTGAGATTTCCCACCATTTTCCGTCTTTGTTTCAGACTCCAGCAGTATTTTGCTTGAATCCCATCAACAACTGAGGGAGTGGAATGTAAATGGAATTTCCGTATTCATTGTCCTTTGTAGTTCTGACACTGTTCGCAATTCTTTCTTGTTAGGAGGTTAGCTTTGCTCAATAGGACACGTTAATTGTGTTTCCTGTATGTCCAAACCAGGAGAACACTGGTGTAGCCTGGAAATTGAAGTTTGCGTTGTTACCAGGGGGAAGGCTGAAAACATTGCTGAATTCATGTCCCTGTTACCCTGAATTGTTTATCTCAAACATTCAAGTCCAAACTGCCCCAACTCTGCCCTCGAAGCAATTTTACCAGTGGTGGCATCGGGTGCTCCTCCCAACAATGGGCCAATTGAGGCCCTTAGGTTGGCAATTGATTCCCATTCAATGGCCTTATTCTGCCACCACCAAGATTTAACCACTGGCAGGAGAGTGCCCAGCCTGGCTGGCATCTTTCCCTGCTGCGTGGGCTGGGCGGGCAGCAGAGAGGTCTTACCTTAACAGCTTGTCTGGACCTAATGGAGGGTTCCCCTAAGGCGTTACCTCCCACATCCCCAGGTCGCTCTACCCTCTCCCCCAATGGGAAAGTTTATTTATTAGTGTTGCAAGTAGGCTTACATTAACACCGCAATGAAGTTACTGTAAAAATCCCCTAGTCGTCGCACTCCGGCGCCTGTTCGGGTACACTGAGGGAGAATTTAGCATGGCCAATGCACCCAAGCAGCACGTCTTTCGGACTGTGGGAGGAAATTGGAGCACCCAGAGGAAACGCACGCAGACATGGGGAGAACGTGCATAGACAGTGACCCAAGCCGGGAATCAAACCTGGGTCCCCGGTGCTGTGAGGCCGCAGTGCTAACCATTGTGCCACTGTGCCATCCACAATGGTCACTTGAACCTCAATCCTCCAGTTCCACAAACCCCTTGGGGACTGCCAGCTTGGAACCCAACGAGACCCCCCAGAAAACATGTACCCAAATCCTGTGTCCTAGGCTGCATGCCTCTATGCTGGAGCCTGTTGATTGGCTGGCCTCTGATTGGCTGGCAGCTTTCTGAGGCAGGACCTCAATGGCAGCATTCCTGCCTCCACCCTATTAACGGACAATTGATCTTGAAATGGCGCCAGTGTTGCCCTTGAGTGCTCCCTTCAACCCAGCAGCCAAGGTGAGCGACGGAAGGGGTGCGGGAAAATTGGGCACCTGGTATAATTCAGCCCCATGCATCTCCAAGAGACAAACTTTGCAATGCCTTTGAGAACCTCTAATGCAGCGAGCAGGTGGATAACTCTTTCCACTTTTGTAGCAATAATAGGAAAACAGATTATTACTTGAATGGGTTTATATTGAAAGAAGTGGATACTCAACTAGACCTTGGAGTCGTCGTGCATCAGTTGCTGAAAGTAAGCGCGCAGGTACAGCATGTAGAACAAAAGTCAAATGGTATGTTGGCCTTCATAGCAAGAGGTTTTGAGTATAGGGATAGGGATATTTTGATGCACTTGTATTGGGCGTTGGTATTGTGTGCAATTTTGGTGTCCTTATCTGAGGAAGGATGTCCTTGCTATAGAGGGAGTACAGCAAAGGTTTACCAGGCTGATTCCTGGGATGGCAGGTCTGTCATATGAGGAGAGACTAAGTCAGTTCGGATTATATTCACTGGAATTTAGAAGAGTGAGAGGGGATCTCATAGAAATTTATAAAATTCTAACAGGGTTAGACAGGGTAGATTCAGAAAGAATGTTCCCAATGGTGGGGGAGCCCAGAAATAGGGGCCATCATTTGAGGATAGGGGGTAAACCTTTTAGAACTGAGGTGAGGAGAAATTTCTTCATCCAGAGGGTGGTTGAATGTGGGAATTCACTACCACAGAAAGTAGTTGAAGCCAAAACGTTGTGTGATTTCAAGAAGAAATTAGATATAGCTCTTGGGGCTAAAGGGGTTAAGGGATATGGGGGGGAAGGGGGGAGGGGGGATCAGGATATTGAATTCATTGATTAGCCATGATCATAATGAATGGTGGAGCAGGCTCGAAGGGCCGAATGGCCTACTCCTGCTTCTAGTTTCTATGTTTCTTGGCTAGAGTACTTTGACAAGAAATATTGACTGTTTCAGTGAGAGTGAGTAAGGCAGCATATGTGTGTTGAGATACATGTGACAGCTGGTCATTGGTAATGTTATTCTTCCTATTTTCGAGACACAGGCGTCACTACAGCAAGGCCAACATTTCTTATCCTTGAGTCCTCTTCTTGAACCAGTTTATTTGGTGAAGGCTTTGTTAGGTGGGGAGCTCCAGGATTTGACCTGGTGACATTGAGGGAACAATGTGAAGCTGTTTACACTCGCTGGAGCGTGAGTTATTGAGGACACTGAGAAAAGATAAGGAGAGTTTATTTTTATGCAGCGAGTTGTTTGGCTTTTCATCTTGAAAGGAAGGTGTGAGCAGATTCTTTTAGAAACATCCGTCAGGGAATTGCATCCACGACATTTTGCTTACTTCATTTTGTTCAGGCTGTTCTTGTAAACCAGGTGTGTTCCCTCAGGCCTCACTAAGAGGCAGTGGATCTCTCACAAACCAGGGGAATCACCTTCCTTCCCTCAGTTGAGGGGAGACCACCCTGGCCCCGATTATGTCTCCGCTGTCTCCAAAGCTCCTCCTGCCTCCCAATCCAAAGCTTTGAAACTACTGAAAACTGCTGGTGGGGGCGGCCACTCCCCCCTTGCCATTCCGTTACACTCTCACCTGTTGGCGCCGCTGAGGATGTGGCCAATGCAATGACGCTAATGAGGCCCAAAGGATGGACCTCTTAGAATATGAGCTCCCAAATGAAGCCAGTAATGGCTTGTCCAATCAGGGAGCCCTGTGTGTATACATAATGTGAAGTGTCAGGGTTACTGGCACTTGTGGGGGTTATACTCTGTAGAGGAAGTATCTGTCTGAATGTTGCTTACCATGTAAATGTAATAAGTCCCCAGAGGCAGAGGTCCCTTCACCAAAATCCCTTTATTTACAAGCCTGACAGCAGCATGCAGAGTGCTTTCAGTTAGCAGCCCACACCAGGAGTCCCAGAGGAACTGACACGCCTGGTTAAGTGCAAAACAAGAGGCTCCCTGATTGGCCCATTAATTTGGTCCTTAATTAGGGATGTCTTTCAACACCAACCAAGAAAACAAACTCAAATTAACTTAGGGACAAAGTAAAAGGGGCAGCTCCCCAAAAGGAAGGGGGAACAGCCCGAACCAAAAACAAAGTCGAAAGGAAACTTAAAACATCAAACCAAAAGGTGATTGTCAGGGTCGATAATACACCCCAGCCCCTGCGGTGCCCAGCGGTCACGGAAGACGTCAACCGCGCCCGTGGACACCGCATGCTCCCTCTCCAGAGACACCTGGCCGCGAATGTAGCCGCGGTAGAGGGGCAGACAATCGGGATGGACGACCCCATCGATCGCCCGCTGCCTGGACCTATTGATGGCGCGTCTCGCCAGGCCCAGGAGCAGGTTGGTCCTTAATTAGGGAGTTCATATTCTAACCGGCCCACCTCAATTCCCTGATTAAAGTCGTTCCAGTAAATAAATCTAAAGTTGGTGAAAGGACACTGAGCTAGGAGCAGTTATTTCAGCCAGCTGTTGAGTGGGAGCCTGTGTCAATTGATTGAAGTGAGCTGCAGTTTTTACGATCAGCAAGGGTGCTGCCTCCTTCCTTTTCTGGTGTTACATATTTAAAAGAAGTGCATGGTTGCTTTAAGAACTGCTCACATGATTTAAAGGTGATATCATTAGGGTATGTGCACAGGCTGCTGTTTTACTTTCAGTTTTGTAGTTGATGCAGTGCAGAGGGCAGCTCCTCAATAAAACCTGTTGTGTGTTAGAACAAACAAAGAACAGTACAGCACAGGAAACAGGCCCTTCGGCCCTCCAAGCCTGTGCCACTCATTGGTCCAACTAGACCATTCGTTTGTATCCCTCCATTCCCAGACTGCTCATGTGACTATCCAGATAAGTCTTAAACAATGTCAGCGTGCCTGCCTCCACCACCCTACTTGGCAGCGCATTCCAGGCCCCCACCACTCTCTGTGTAAAAAACGTCCCTCTGATATCTGAGTTATACCTCGTCCCTCTCACCTTGAGCCCGTGACCCCTCGTGATCGTCACCTCCGACCTGGGAAAAAGCTTCCCACTGTTCACCCTATCTATACCCTTCATAATTTTGTACACCTCTATTAGGTCTCCCCTCATTCTCCGTCTTTCCAGGGAGAACAAGCCCAGTTTACCCAATCTCTCCTCATAGCTAAGACCTTCCATACCAGGCAACATCCTGGTAAACCTTCTCTGCACTCTCTCTAAAGCTTCCAAGTCCTTCTGGTAGTGCGGCGACCAGAACTGGACACAGTACTCCAAATGTGGCCGAACGAGTGTTCTATACAGCTGCATCATCAGACTCCAGCTTTTATACTCTATACCCCGTCCTATAAAGGCAAGCATACCATATGCCTTCTTCACCACCTTCTCCGCCTGTGCTGCCACCTTGAAGGATTTGTGGACTTGCACACCAAGGTCCCTCTTTGTTTCTATACTCTTGATGGCTCTGCCATTTATTGTATAACTCCCCCCTACATTAGTTCTTCCAAAATGCACCACTTCGCATTTATCTGGATTAAATTCCATCTGCCATTTCTCTACCCAATTTTCCAGCCTATCTATATCCTGCTGTATTGTCCAACAGTGTTCATCGCTATCCGCAAGTCCAGCCATCTTCGCGTTATCCGCAAACCTGCTGATAACACCAGTTACACCTTCTTCCAAATCATTTATATATATATATCACAAATAGCAGAGGTCCCAGTACAGAGCCCTGCGGAACACCACTGGTCACAGACCTCCAGCCGGAAAAAGACCCTTCGACCGCTACCCTCTGTCTCCTGTGGCCAAGCCAGTTTTCTACCCATCTAGCCACCTCTCCTTGTATCCCATGAGCCTTCACCTTCTTAAGTTAGTTTGAATTTATGTGGGCAAACCATGCTCTTTTCTTTCTGTTAAAACCCACAACCCCGAACTTTGTTAGGACGTTACACCTGGATTAATAAAACAACTTTCCGGCCCAGCACTTTAAATGTGTGATGCAGAATTCACAACTGAACCACTTGACTCATTGTTTATCCGATGGAACTATTCAGCAGGCTTCCGATAACTTGTGTCACAATTTCTAATTAAACATTTGAGTAAGAATTATTTTTAGTTTACAAAGTATGCAGGTCGTCTGACATTCATATTCATGCAAATAAGCTGTAAAAATTTTAAATGTCATTTACCATAAAGGATAATTAGAGGAGTTGGAAAAAAAACATAGAGGCGTTTATAACTATTTGGGTAAACGAAGAACTGCACACAAAATAATGAATAATAGTGCTTATACATGCAATGCTAAATAGCAAGAATTAACTCAAGACATGTCTACTGCAAAGTAAGCTTTCGTATTATAGTAATAAAAGCAAAATACTGCAGATTCCGAAAATCTGAAAGAAAAACAGGAAATGCTGGATAAACTCAGCAGGCCTGGCAGCATCTGTGGAGAGGGAAACAGAGTTAATGCTTTGCGTTCATGTGTTTCCATGAGTAGGAGAATCTAGGATCCGAGGGCACAGCTTCAGAGTAAAGAGACGACCCTTTGGAACTGAGATGAGGAGGAATTTCTTCAGCCAGAGGGTGGTGAATCTGTGGAATTCATTGCCACAGAAGGCTGTGGAGGCCGGGTCATTGAGGGTGCTTAAGGCAGAGATAGACAGGTCCTTGATTGGTAAAGGTGTTTAAAGATTACGGGGAAAAGATAGGAGATTGGGGTTGAGAAACTTATCAGACATGATTGAATGGCGGAGCAGACACGATGATCCGAATGGCCTAATTTTGCTCCTATGTCTCATGGTCTCATGGACTCTTCTTCAGAATTGACGAGTGGTAGAAATGTGATACATTATATAATTGGAGAGTGGGGGAATGGAGGAGGGGCAGAATAGAAGGTCAGGGATAGGTGGGAACTAAGGGGAGATTGACAAGGTGGGCACAAGGCACAGTGACATTAAGGACTAAAGAAGTGCTAATAATGGCATAAAAGTAAGATTGCAGAATGAGTTAATTGCTTGCTTAGAAAACTTTAATCCTTCTGTTTGTGAAGCTTTCAAACTGTGAGCTGCGTATGCACCGCATCACTTCCTGACCTGGATTACTGGAACAAGTGATATGTCGCTGCAATCCTGCATTAGTAATCACATTTGTATTTATTAGATAGATGAGGTCCAAGCCTTCACACAGTAAATTGTAACTTTTAAAAAACTTATTCGTTCACGGAATGTGGGTATCACTGGCTAACAAAAACAGAAAAGGCTGGAAAATCTCAGCAGGTCTGACAGCATCTGTGGTTAGCTCTGACAAAGGGTCATCCAGACTCCAAACATTGGCCCTATTCTCTCTCGCCACAGATGCTGTCTGGTTTGCTGAGATTTTCCAGCATTTTCTGTTTTTGTTGGATTCCAGCATCCGCAGTATTTTGCTTTTATCACGGGCTAGACTGGAATTGTTGCCCATCCCTTGTTGCCCTTGAGAAGCTGGTGGGTGGGCGAGTCACCTTCTTGCACCGCTGCAGTCCATGTGGTGTAGGTACACCCATAGTGCTGTTAGGGAGGGAATTCCAGGATTTTGATCCATTGACAATGAAGGAACAGCCGATGTATTTCCAAGTCAGAATTGTTAAAATGCTACCAGTGACAACTTTGTATTGGATGTAATGTGTCCGATGATAACAAACTGTAAGGGTCAGCTGACCCGGTAAACCACCGAACCAATTACAGAGTGATGTAATAGTCAGCTGACCAGCTGACTCACTATAAATAAGAACCTGTTTGGAATTGTGGGGAGCTTGGAGTGGCCCAGGGCAAGGCCCCAAGTTTGGAGTAATGAAGTTTCTTTATTAAACCCTTTCTTTGATTTATAAATTGGAGTAAGTTTTGTTATATTTTTATTGTCTGCATTTAAGAGTTCCTTCTGAAGGAACAAGGATGGTCAGTGGCTTGAAGATGAAATCACAGATGATAGAGCTCCCATGTTTCTGCTGCCCTTGTCCTCCTAAGTTGTAGAGGTTGAGGGTTTGGAAGGTGCTGTCGAAGAAGAAGCTTCTATGATGTACCCTGCATCTTGTAGCTGGTACACACTGTTACTGTGCGTCAGTGGTGGAGGGAGCGACTGTTTATGATGGTGGATTCCATACTAATCAAGTGGGCTGCTTTGTCCTCGATGGTGCTGAGTCTTTTGAGTGTTGTTGGAGCTGCACCCATCCAGGCAAGTGGAGGGCATTCCATCCGGGGAGGCTTTGGCCTTGTGGTATCATGGCTAGACTATTAATCCAGAAACTCAGCTAATGTTTTGGGGACCCGGGTTCGAATCCTGCCAAGGCAGATGGTGGAATTTGAATTCAATAAAAAAAAATCTGGAATTAAGAATCTACTGATGACTGTGAAACCATTGTCGATTGTCGGAAAAACCCATCTGGTTCGCTAATGTCCTTTAGGGAAGGAAATCTGCTGTCCTTACCCCATCTGGCCTACCTAGGGTAGGGTTCTGAAGACTGTGGAGGAACAGAGAGATCTTGGGGTTCATATCCACAGATCTCTAAAGGTTGCCACTCAAGTGGATAGAGCTGTGAAGAAGGCCTATAGTGTGTTAGCTTTTATTAACAGGGGGTTGGAGTTTAAGAGCCGTGGGGTTATGCTGCAACTGTACAGGACCTTGGTGAGACCACATTTGGAATATTGTGTGCAGTTCTGGTCACCTCACTATAAGAAGGATGTGGAAGCACTGGAAAGAGTGCAGAGGAGATTTACCAGGATACTGCCTGGTTTGGAGGGTAGGTCTTATGAGGAAAGGTTGAGGGAGCTAGTGCTGTTCTCTCTGGAGCGGAGGAGGCTGAGGGGAGACTTAATAGAGGTTTATAAAATGATGAAGGGGATAGATAGAGTGAACGTTCAAAGACTATTTCCTCGGGTGGATGGAGCTATTACAAGGGGGCATAACTATAGGGTTCGTGGTGGGAGATACAGGAAGGATATCAGAGGTAGGTTCTTTACGCAGAGAGTGGTTGGGGTGTGGAATGAACTGCCTGCAGTGATAGTGGAGTCAGACACTTTAGGAACATTTAAGCGGTTATTGGATAGGCACATGGAGCACACCAGGATGATAGGGAGTGGGTTAGCTTGATCTTGGTTTCAGATAAAGCTCGGCACAACATCGTGGGCCGAAGGGCCTGTTCTGTGCTGTACTGTTCTATGTTCTATGTTCCCTCTACCTGTGAGCTTAGGGCCACAGCAATGTGGTTGACTCTCAACTGCCCTCTGAAATAGCCGAGCAAGCCACTCAGTTCAAGGGCAACTAGGGATGGGCAATAAATGCTGGCCAGCCAACGACACCCATGTCCCACGAATGAATATTTAAAAAACTCCCGACTGAGTGTTGCAAATGTCATTTCTGATTGTGACTGCTTTATTTAGGTTTGTCAAGATCAATGTGTAATGTGTCGTTCCGAACCGGCGATTTTCAAAAGAGCAACTGCTGCAAAAGTTGTTTCTTGTACAATGGAAAGCAGTCTAGTGGCTTGGAATGCTTAAAGAAGGTTAATAGCTTTTTGGCTAATGATGTGTTCCACAGTTTTGTCCCCCTGATCGTCTGAAATTTGACCAATGTTTTGCTGTAGTGGAGGTCACAGCGATAGTTGGAATTAATTGAAATGGATTACCATTCTAAAAACTAATTGATGGAAAGTGATTGAGTATTACTCAATGCTGTGCTTAGATTCATAAATGAGAAAACGTTGCACAGAATCGATCAACTCTTTCTGGTTTGTTCTTTAACCAGGACTGCTTCGTTTGTAAGAAAATGTGGGCCAACAATGTACCAGTTGCGGTGGGCTTTTTAAATGGGTGAAGTAACTTGCTGTGTCAGAGAGTTGGTGCAGATTTGATGGGCTGAATGGCCTCCTTCTGCACTACAGGGATTTTGTGAACTAGATGCTGCTCTATGCAGAGGTCCATAGTGACTGAGGTACTTCTCGAATGGGACAAACTGGATGCGAGATTGGACCAACTGAAACCAGAAGATTTGTCGTAGATTCTCACATGGGGAAACATAGACCAGGGTTTTACTGTAGGCCTGAGAATCCTGCTGGCATGGTCAAGTAGGGATTCGAAGCCCACACTGATGTGGGCCAAATGGCCTCCTCTGCACTGTAGGGATTCTATGGAAGTCTGAAAGGTTTTGATTTGATTGGATTTGATTTATTATTGTCACATGTATTAGTATACAGTGAAAAGTATTGTTTCTTGCGCGCTATACAGACAAAGGATACATTCATAGAGAAGGAAACGAGGGAGTGCAGAATGTAGTGTTACAGTCATAGCTCGGGTGTAGAGAAAGATCAACTCAGTGCAAAGATCAACTTAGTGTGAAGATGGGGCGGCGCGGTGGCACAGTGGTTAACACTGATGCCTCACAGCGCCAGGGACCAGGGTTCGATTCCTGGCTTGGGTCACTGTCTGTGCGGAGTCTGCACGTTCTCCCCGTGGGCTGCGTGGGTTTCCTCCGGGTGCTTCGTTTTCCTCTCTCAGTCTGAAAGACGTGCTGGTTGGGTGCATTGTCCGTGCTAAATTCACCCTCAGTGTCCCCGAACAGGCGCCGGAGTTTGGCGACTAGGGGATTTTCACAGTAACTTCATTGCAGTGTTAATGTAAGCCTACTAATAAATAAACTTTAAACTTGAAAAAAATAGTTAGGAAAACACTTGACACGTTAGTGGGAGATATCCTCTGGTTACTATAGGCTAGTGGCTTGATAAAGATAAAGATTTCTTCAAAGCCCTTTTCCTCGTGAAAGCACAGACATGGTCCTGGCTGGGAATGGGAGGCGTAAGCCAAGTTCTTTTGATGTTCATGATGCTGCTCACACACAATGGACAGATGTCTTGGTGACATCAGTGGAGGCAGATGAAAGCTGCACAGTTAATGAAAAATCCACTGAAGAGAATGGATTTCACTCTTCACACAGCCTTCTGAAGAATCAAACTGGGAGGCATTGGAGAAAACGTGTCTGTAACAACCCGGCTGATATAAAAATGGAAATAGATGCAAAGAGGAGATGTTTGCCAAGGTAGAACCCACTCAGTGGGGAAAAAAAAACAAACTCAAGGATAGAGGCAGAATGCTTCAGTTTGTGTATAGCTTTTGCAAATTGCGTTGGCTGTGTGAGTTTTGGAAGGAATGTTTGAATGATCTATTTAAGATTGCTGCTATCTGCTGTATTTTAGAAGTCTTCCCTTCAGAGCTGATAGAATTTTAGCGCACGGAAGAAAACATTTAGGACTAGTGATGGGCTGATTTCAATGGGAGGTCCAGGGTGCTGACAAGCATAGGATCCCTACAGTGCAGAAGGAGGCCATTCAGCCCATTGAGTCTGTACTGACTCTCTAACAGAGGATCCCACCCAAGCCCTTTCCCGTAACCCTGGGTATTTATCCTGCCAATCACCCTCGTCTACACATCTTTGGACACTAAGGAGCAATTTAGCATGGCCAGTCCACCTAACTTGTACATCTTTGGACACTAAGGGACAATTTAGCATGGCCAATCCACCTAAGGCAAAGGAGCGAGACTCCGAAAGCTTGTGCTGCCAAATAAATCTGTTGGACTTTAACCTGGTGTTGTGAGACTTCT
This sequence comes from Mustelus asterias, assembly GCF_964213995.1. Taxonomy (NCBI): domain Eukaryota; kingdom Metazoa; phylum Chordata; class Chondrichthyes; order Carcharhiniformes; family Triakidae; genus Mustelus; species Mustelus asterias. Next base: position 92,362,880 of record NC_135815.1, on the reverse strand, counting down.
TACTATGCAATTCACCTTACACAGGTCTAATACAGAGAGGAAATATACAGTAAATGGCAGAACCCTTAAGAGTATTTACAGGCAGAGGGATCTGGGTGTACAGGTACACAGGTCACTGAAAGTGGCAATGCAGGTGGAGAAGGTAGTCTAGAAGGCATACGACATGCTTGCCTTTATCGGCCAGGGCATTGAGTTTAAAAATTGGCAAGTCATGTTGCAGCTTTATAGAACCTTAGTTAGGCCGCACTTGGAATCTAGTGTTCAATTCTGGTTGCCACACGACCAGAAGGATGTGGAAGCTTTGGAGAGGGTACAGAAAAAAATTACCAGGATGTTGCCTGGTATGGAGGGCATTAGATTTGAGGAGAGGTTGGAGAAACCTAGTTTGTTCTCACTGGAACAACAGAGGTTGAGGGGCAACCTGATAGAAGTCTACAAGATTATGAGGGGCATGGACAGAGTGGATAGTCAAAGGGTGAAAGAGTTAATTGCTAGGGGGCATAGGTTTCAGGTGCGAGGGGCAAGGTTTATAGGAGATGTATGAGGCAAGTTTTTACACAGGGTGGTGGGTGCCTGGAAATAGCTGCCGGGAGTAGTTGTGGAAGCAGATACGATGGTGACTTTTAAAGGCGTCTTGACAAATACATGAATAGGATGGGAATAGAGGGATATGGTCCCCGGATGGGTAGGCGGATTTAGTTCAGTTGGGCAGCATGTCGGTGCAGGCTTGGAGGGCCGAAGGGCCTGTTCCTGTGCTGTAATTTTCTTTGTTCTTTGTTCTAACCCGTACATCTTTGGACACTAAGGAGCAGTTTAGCCTGGCCAATCCACCTAACCAGCAATTCTTGGGACACTAAGGGGCAATTTAGCATGGCCAATCCCCCTAACCTACACATCTTTGGACACTAAGAGGCAATTTAGTATGGCCAATCCCCCTAACCTACACATCTTTGGAGTGTGGGAGGAAACTGGAGCACCCAAAGGATATTCATGTAGACATGGGGAGAACGTGCAGACCCCACACAGTCACCCAAGGCCAGAATTGAACCCGGGTCCCTGGCACTTTGAGGCAGCAGTGCGAATCACTGTGCCACCGTGCCGCCTCTTAACATATCACATCGGAGTCAGCCATGAGCCCAGAAGCGAGGTTCCAAAGAAGACTCAAGTTGGCCTCAAAATGTTAACTCTGGGCTGAATAATACTGGGATGGGGAGACGGGCGGACAGCATGCATCCCCGAAAACCATGTCAGCATGGAATCAACCCATCCACCCAACCTACAGACATAAAGCCGCCACATGACTGAATAACAAGAGCCAAATGGGGCTTCTGCCCCAAGACCTGCCCTTTGGCCGGCAGCTCCATCAGTTCCAACAGCACCAGGAGGGCATTAGTGGTGGCCACCGGAACTGCTGGTGAAGCGAGGACCCTGAGGCCTTGGATCCCTGGAGCAGGTAAGTGCAGGGTCTTGGGCTTGGAAGATTGTAGATTAGGAAGAGGGGCATTGGAGTCAGGGGGGGTGGAGTGGGATGGGTTTAAGGGAGTGATCAGGAATGATGGATGACACTGCTGCCTCATAGTGCCAGGGGCCCGGGTTCAATTCCGGCCTCAGATGATCGTCTGTATGGACTTTGCACATTCTCCCTGCATCTGCGTGGGTTTCCTCCGGGTGCTCCAGTTTCCTCCCACAGTCCAAAGGTGTGAGGGTTAGATGGATTGGCTGGGAGGAGATTACTGAGATAGCAAGGGGTGAGGCCATGGAAGGAATTGAAAGGAAGGACAAGAGTTGTGAAATCAAGATGTTACTCAGGTGGAGAGCTAATGTGGCACAGGGATGGCAGAGGAGCAGGACTCGGTGTGAGCACAGACATTTGGGCCGACCCTTTCCAGTCCCACTCACCACGGAAACGGTCATGGACAGGACGGGAAATTTGACCAACCAGCAGTAGGCCCGTTGACTTCAAGCCCAAACTTCTGGACCCCACCCCGCCCCCCCAATCCCAGAGGGTGAATGCCGGAAAATCCCACCCTGGGCATGAGCTTGACGGTATCAAGCATATAGAGGATGGAAGGAGGGAGAGCAGCCTACGGTTTGTTGGAATTGTCTGGTCTAGGAATGAAAACAGAAGTTATGAGGAATTTCCAAACCCTGATTTCCTAAACTGAAGGCAGAGAAGTTTAATATTAGACATTCCCTGAGTTTAAAACTAAGTGTTTTAGAACTTCATGATTAGATTTTTGGCTTATTCTCTTAACTGCACATCCCATGTACATTTTGTGAGTCATTTTTAATCCCCTTCCCCTCGTGGCGACATCTTGCATACCCAGCATACCGTCTTTTATTCTCAGTTTATGCTTTTAAAACTCTCTAATGAGTGGCATGGACAGAGTGGATAGTCAGATGCTCTTTCCGAGGGTAGAAAAGACAGTGACCCCGGGCCGGAATAGAACCCGGGTCCCTGGTGCTGTGAGGCAGCAGTGCTAACCACTCTGCCACAACCATCCGGGATACCTCCAGTCATTCTAGGCTCTTGAGCACCCTGATTTTAATGGGTGCCTTCAGTTCCTCAGGCCCCAAGCTCTGGAATTCACCCCCTACATCTACCTGTTTCATTTTAACCATAGAATCCATAGAATGCATACAGTGCAAAGAGACCATTCAGCCCAATGAGGCAGCACCGACTCTCCAAAAGAGTATCTTATCCAGGCCCTCCCCTCTGCCCTATCCCCGTAACCTCAGGCATTTACCATGGCCAATTCACCTAACCTACACACCTTTGGGGGGGGGGTAGGAGGAAACCGGAGCACCCGGAGAAAATCCACGCAGACACGGGGAGAATGTGCAAACTCCACAAAGTCACCCAAGGCTGGAATTAAGCACAGGTCCCTGGCGCTGTGAGGCAGCAGTGCTAACCACTGTGCCACCGTGCCGCCTGTAAGGTTTACCTTCTTAAAACGCTCTCTTTGACCAAGCACCTGACCTAAAAACTCCTTGGCGTTATAATTTCTCCTGTAGTGGCCTTGTGAAGCGCGCTGGGATGCTTTATTATGTTAAAGGTGCTATATAAATGCAGGTCTCTGTTGTTGCAGTTCCTTCAGACTTACATTGGCAAGGTGGAAACAGTTCCGAGGAAATTGCAGGCTAGTCCAAAGATGTGCGGGTTAGGTGGATTGGCCACGCTAAATTGCCCCTTGGTGTCAGGGGGATTAGCAGGGTAAATATGTGGGGTGATGGGGTTAGGGCCTGGGTTGTCAGTGCAGACTCGATGGGCTGAGTGGCTTCCTTCCGCACTGTAGGTATTCTATGATTCTAGCATTTTCCCTCAAATGGTATTGGCTCAAATATAGAGAAGTTGCTACAGTGACAGAATTCCCTGGTTTATCCACGGGTGGAAGCGACCTTGTGAACTGTGGACTCTGAATTGTTGACTGGAGAACCTGGAATGACTCAGTTCCTTCTTATCTATTGTGATCATCCCGGCCTCCTTTTCCTGTACCGTGCACAGGATTTGACGATTCTAAATTGAGTTTTGGAAGGAGTTGCAAAGATCAAACGAGGCTGTGGAACGTGGTACGAATTCCAAATATAAAAGCCAATAAAAAAAACTATAACTGCTGGAAATGGTGGAAGGAGATAACGGTATCTGTTTTTAAAATTTTACGTTTATTTATTCGTGTCACAAGTAGGCTTACATTAACGCTGCAATGAAGTTACTGTGAAAATCCCCTAGTCGCCATACTCCGACGTCTGTTCGGGTACGCTGAGGGAGAATTTAGCACGGCCAATGCACCTAACCAGCACGTCTTTCAGACTGTGGGAGGTAATGGGAGCACCCGGAGAAAACCCACTCAGACACGGGGAGAACATGCAGACTCCGCACAGACAGTGACCCAAGCCGCGTCCCTGACGCTGTGAGGCAGCAGTGCTAACCACTGGGCCACCGTGCCACCCCGTGTGGTGTGAATTCATTACTTAATGCCTCCTATATAACCCTTCACCAGATCTGACAACCCCCTAATAACTGGTCGGCGCCTTCTTGGTTTGTGCTCATATATTCCGAAAGATATGGTCCTGTCTCACAGAGGAGTAAAAGAGAAAAAGCAGCAAGATGTATCTTAGGCTGCACGTCCTGTTTTTGAAGGAAATGTAATTTATGGATGTCCCTCAGTATTTTAAGATTGTTCTATCAGAGAAGAGTCAAAGGAAACTTCATTGCAAATCTGCAGGAGCATGACATCCTCTCCAGCTACGAAAGATAACAGGCAGGCGGCAAAAATGTTCCATCAAGAGGGAATTCTGATGATTATTTGAGTAAGGTGCAGGAGTATGGGGAGAAAGAACGGGAATGGCACCCAGTCACGATGCACATTTGAAGATGTGGAGATGCCGGCGTTGGACTGGGGTGAACACAGTAAGAGTTTTAACAACACCAGGTTAAAGTCCAACAGGTTTATTTGGCAGCAAATACCATTAGCTTTCGGAGCACTGCTCCTTCGTCAGAGGGAGTGGAAATGTGCTCTCAAACAGGGCACAGAGACACAAAATCAAGTTACAGAATACTGATTAGAATGCGAATCCCGACAACCAGTCACGGGCATTCAGCCTCTGATCTTCGGGTAAGCGTTCTCCAAGGCGGCCTTCACGACACACGACAACGCAGAGTCGTGAGCAGAAACTGATAGCCAAGTTCCGCACTCATGAGGACGGCCTAAACCGGGATGTTGGATTTATGTCACATTATCAGTAACCCCCACAGCTTGCCTCCTGGACTTGCGGGCTGTCCTGTCTGGAGACAATACACATCTCTTTAACCTGTGCTTAATGCTCCCTCCACCCACATTGTCTGTATCTTTAAGATCTGGTTGGCTGTAGGGATTCGCATTCTAATCAGTATTCTGTAACTTGATTTTGTGTCTCTGTGCCCTGTTTGAGAGCACATTTCCACTCCATCTGACGAAGGAGCAGCGCTCCAAAAGCGAATGGTATTTGCTACCAAATAAACCTGTTGGTCTTTAACCTGGTGTTGTTAAAACTCTTACTGTGCACATTTGAAGAGTCAGTGCAGACATGATGGGCCAAATGGTCTTCTTCTGTGCCATAACAATTCAGACAATTATAGAAGCCCTGCAGTGCAGAAGGAGGCCATTCAGCCCATTGGCTGTGCAACCATTGTCCGACACCATTTTACCCAGCAGCCCCAACTCTGTCCCCGCAACACCATGTATTTACCCTGCTAATCTCCCTAACGTGCACATCTTGTGACACTAAGGGGCAATTTACCATGGCTATTTCCCCTAACGTACATATCTTGGGATACCAAGGGGCAATTTAATATGGCCAATCCACCTAACCTACACATCTTTGGACACTAAGGGGCAATTTACCATGGCTAATCTGCCTAATGTACACATCTTGGGACACCAGGGGGCAATTTGGCATGCCCAATGCATCTAACCTGCACATCTTTGGACTGTGGGAGGAAACTGGAGCACCCGGAGGAAACCCTATCCCTGCAACGCCACGCATTTACCTTGCTAATCTGCCTAACATACACACCTTGGGGCACGAAGGGGCAATTTACCACGGCTAATCCACCTACCCTACACATTATTGGACACTAAGGGGCAATTTAGCCTGGTCAATCCTCCTAACGTACACATCTTTGAACACTAAGGGGCAATTTACCATGTCTAATCCCCCTAACATACACATCTTGGGACACTAAGGGGCAATTTAGCACGGCCAATCCACCTAACCCGCACATCTTTTGACTAGTTGAGGAAACCGGAGCACCCGGAGGAAACACGCACAGACACGGGGAGAACGTGCAAACTTCGCACAGACAATGACCCAAGCCGGAATTGAACCCAGATCCCTGGAGCTGTGAGGCAGTAGTGCTAACCACTGTGCCACCATGCCACCCATTCTGTGATTCAGTGATTCTAAACAAAACCTTTGGGATGGGATATCTTCATTTAGTGCACCTTTACTGAAGGAGGAAGAGGGCAATCTTTCAGGGGCAGGTTCTGTCACAAATTCATTTGGATGTTGTTTTTGGTGTTGCTTTCTGCTGTAGCCACTGTAGTCTCAGGAACACAAGTAGGCCATTCGGCCCCTCAAACCAGCACCATCATTCGATAAGACCATGGCTGATTTGATTGTGACTTCAACTCCACTTTCCTCTCTGTAAGAGGAATGTTTTCAGGTATCCCCTGGGGTGCTCTGTACTTGTTGAACCTCACTCAACCAATACATAGACTGCGAAAGACAGTATATAGTTAAAGAACGAAAAGGAATTTATTTGCTAATGCAAGTATCAGGAGAGAGATACCATCAATGAGGGTTGACTGTCCTCTCTGAACTAATATTGCAAGGTAAAATAATTATATTATTCTGAACATTTCAATATCCCGCCCAGTCTTGTCAATCAGATTGGAGGCCCCAATCACAATATTCAACATTATTACCTTAGCCTGTTCTACCTGTCAACAGGAATAAGAGATTATTAGCTTATTGCTCATGTAGGTTCCTTCTCCTTTACCTAGGAAACCTAACCCACGTCATTACCAGTAACCAAGGCCATAGCCAATGTCTGTGAGTTTTAATTGGTGAGAGGAGCCATTCTTTCGCTGGAACCTGGGCCTCCTTTATCAGCTTGAGAGACTGCTCCACCCTAGCTATCCATGAACAAATTTATTCCCTTAAATAGCAGGCCTATGATTAAGCTTCCTTTCACATATCCAGAAACAGATAAGAGAAGCTGCCTTTCTGTGCTCCATTGTATTAAAAGAAATCGGTCTCCCACTGTTTCCCATCATGCTGCATTCAGAATGAAGTTGGCCAAGGCGCACAAGACATATATATTGAAAATACAATTTAAGCTTATAATCCTTGGTTAATTTGTGGTTATACAGTTTATAATACCTTTGCAGTTTGTAATACCTTTGCATATATTGTTCCAGGCACATTGTGGATTCTTACTCTATATATATATAAGGCACTTTATAATTACCTTAACCTAGTCTACGGATTATTAAAATGAAGGACCTCATACTAAAATTCTATACTACCCCCCCATCAGTCCCTGCTTTTGGCCCTTGGCTATAGCCCAAGATAAGGCCACCAAATAAAAGTGTCCCGATACTTGTCCCTGTGTCCTGAAGCGTGACTGGTCCCTTCGTATCCTTGCTTGCTCAACTTAACTGCCGTCACTAGTAGCATCCCAATCTGTGGACTTGGACAACATTGCACAGGCACACGTAACTACATTGACAAGCATCATCAATGCCAAGCTCACCATGAAGAATATTGCAATCCCTTGTAGGACTGATGTTCCCAAGGAGCCCAGCCAGCCTGAGAGCTAACCAGCTACGGTAAATGGTTCAGGGTCTTTGAGTTTCTCCACCTCTTTCCTGATATGATTAACCGGATTAGTTATGTTTTCTGAACTATCTGGTATGTCCGTGCAACACTCTGATCCAATTACTGCACAAGTCCCACTCCTTGCCGCCAAGACATAATCCAATGCCAAGTACCACAGGGCTACCATCTCATCATTAACCTTAGCAAGGGCAGTTGCTGTGTCATTGGTGACTTGTTCCAAAATGGAGCGTAGAACTAGAATTTCATGCATTGCTTTAGCTACTCCATATTGGGGAAACAATATGCCAAAGAACCGTTCTGTTTCTGTAATAGCTCATCAATGTCTTGGCAGGGGATGGAGTTTAGGAGTGTGATATATGTAGAGGATTACATATCCAAGGTAACATGACCCCTTCCATCAGACTGGGAGCCAAGGATATGCCCTAACCCACAAATCCAACATGTTCCATTGAGAGTTGGATAAGTGTTGCCTCCTCCAAAGCAATAAAAAATATTGCAAGATTGGTCATTACTTGGGTGGACTCGGGTATAGCCAGGTGGTTCGATCTACCATGTGGTCACATTCACTCATGCCTATGTTTTCCCCTTGGCATTCCATGTTTTTAGCACAATATATCCCTTTTGGTTTTGGTGTTGGCTGTTTTAAAACTAAACGAGGAGCTGGTTTCCCTAAGTTATAGATAGGTGTGTATGTATTTATATGACCTAACTTTCCTGCACAAGACTCACTGTTAAGAAATTCTTTCCTTACCTCTCTACTGATGAATCCTGGTATTGGGTGTTCAGGATAATTGGAATTCTGAGCTGTTTGATCCATCATTACTAACTCTGACCATGTTAAGGGCATTGGCTGTAATGGTATTCTCCCTCCTGCATGTATGGGGATGTGCGAATATACCCAACATTTTGCTTGACTAGTCAATCTAGCATATATGTGTGCCATATATAAGTAAGTATTACACGTACCTCCCAAGGGGAATGCTGAAGGACCTCAGTTGCTGGCTCCACCTGAGTCAAAATCTGTACATTCAACACGAAAAAGATATAATCGCATGCATTCATTATAGCAATCTCTACAACTTAGAAGAAAGAAAAGAAAGAAATCATAGAAACCCTACAGTGCAGAAAGAGGCCATCTGACCCATTGAGTCTGCACCGACCACAATCCCACCCAGGCCCTACCCCCACACATTTACCCGCTAATCCCTCTAACCTACGCATCTCAGGACACTAAGGGGCAATTTTAGCACGGCCAATCAACCTAACCCGCACATCTTTGGACTGTGGGAGGAAACCGGAGCACCCGGAGGAAACCCACGCAGACACGAGGAGAATGTGCAAACTCCACACAGACAGCGACCCAAGCCGGGAATCGAACCCAGGTCCCTGGAGCTGTGAAGCAGCAGTGCTAAGCACTGTGTTACCGTGCCGCCCCACTTCTGTCTTACAATCAAACACAATTGTTGATCAGTGTCAAGTAATAATACAGCCTGTTTACAAAACTTGCACCATCACCGCGCCACACTTTGCACGTGCTCACGACTTGACTTGCTTCTGCGTTGGGGGATGCCTGGTCGATCTTGATTGGAGCTGTGACTTGATTGTAGCTGGGGCAGGTCAGAGATCTTCTGTGCACACAATCCAGATGGCCTTGCGGCCTTAAATTTAGCAATCAGAATAAATTCGATCTAATCAGATTCTCTCCACTTCTACTATTGTATTAAATCATTCAGTCGCTGGGTCAGGTTCGCTACCTTGGAGCTTACCACCAGGGTACGGCTTTAACTGAATCCAGTGTCTCCAGCGCAGGCCGCACTTCTCATCAATTAGGGCACATGTCTGCCCTGTAATCACCACATCAAAAGGCCCTTCATAGCGAGTTCCTAGCCCCTTTTTGTCTGTCATGAGTTTCACCATTACCTTATCTCCCGGTGAAGGCAACTTAGGAGTACTCTTTCCCACCAATTTAATCCAATCTCGGTGCTGCTGTTGCGTGATCACCTGTTTTTTGAGAAAATGTAGATGGCCTATTAGATCCCTCCATATTCAATTCATCCTCTCCACCATCCCTCAACTGAGGGTGGTATGGTATGTGAAACCTCTGCTTTATTCCCAATATTCGACAGACCTCTTCCAAAACTCTCCCTGTGAGATGAATTCCCTGATCAGAATCCAGCTGAAGAGGCATTCCCCACCTGGGAATGATCTCATTTGCTCCTGTTGTAGCTGTGGCATCTTTACATGGGAATGCTCCAACCCCATCGAGTAAACTGATCTACAATTACTAAACAGTACGCTTTCCCTGTACCCGTGGCAACGGCTCTGTAACATCCATTTGTAAATTCACCAAGGGTCCTTTGGGTCTGGGTTGACTTCCCATTTTAATCTTGCAGGGATGTCCTGGCACCACTAGGGTGCACTGCAGAAACCTCTGACGATACTAACGTTTCTTCAATAAATCACGCATTCTGTCCCTGCTTTGTGTGTGCTATTCCATGATAAATCTTCAGCAGCGAATGCTGTATTACTTTTGGAATATTGTTTTCCCTTCTCTCCTCCATATTCCATCATGACCTTCCCATCCTCCATCTTTTTTCCATTGCTCCTTTTCCTCTTCATCTGCTTGTTCCTGCACGTGTTTTACATCAATATCTGGACTGTCCTCAACTACTACAGCTGCTAACCCTACAGGCTGTGTCCACTCCCAATCCTGTTTTACTGAGGCCTTTGCTGCCTGGTTGGCAAAATGATTTCCTTGCTGCACCTTATTCTCAATTTTCCTGTGAGCTTGAACTTTTATTACTGCTGCTTCTAAAGGAGCACTGTCTGCCTGGAGTGAATTCCTGAGTATGCGGGCTATGGAGGATCATTTTTTCCCATCAAGGTGAGGGGCTCCGAAACATTGACCGCTCGCGAGGCACAAGCGAGTGCCCTCACACACCGGTGCATCCCTCTGGCAGCTGAGTAACTGAGCGGAGTAACACCCCCATCAGTCTCAATCTGTCCCCATGCTGCTGAACAAACTACAGCTGCCGATATTCCATCATCTTCCTCACAGAAAATGTGGACTGGTTTGGTGACCAAAGCTGGGGTTGTCACCAAAGCCTGCTTCCAATCTGTAAAAGCCTGTACTTCTGCATCTCCCCACTCTATCTTTTCCTGACTAGCCCTTCCTCCCTGCATCAAGTCCTGTAAGGGCTTGACCACTCGGGCATAATCTTGCACGAAATTCCTACAATAGTTAAAAAGTCTTCAATACTTGAGTTACCCCTTTTCCGGCGAAAAGCCTTTGTACACAAATAACCTTTCCCCGATCCTCTGGAAACTATTTTTTTCCCCAAATACTATAACCTAATAACATCTTTGAAACAGAAATCAAATCTTTCAATTTGATCCCAGGCCATAACTTATTTTAATTGTTTGTTCTTATCTTAAATAGCATCATTTTATTAAGGTAACTTGCTTACAGCACATTTTCTTATGTCAGAATCATCCCAAACTCAGAAAACAGTGTTTTAGGCTTTCAACTGTCCATTAGTGTCTATCTTATCTCTTCTTCCTTTAAGAGAACTTTGTTCCTTTATCTATAGCCATCACCTAAACTGCGTTTTACATCTTAGAATCCCTTTAAATGTCTTCCTTGTATCCAATGAATCCCACTTTTGATTCTGTCCTCTGTTTACGATCAGTTCCTCTATAACGTATCTTTTATTAACCTGTTCATTTTCCTTTCTCATTTATTCCACTGAACTATTTCCCTCATCTCTAATTATATTAATCTGTCAATTTGGTGTTATAGGTGGGCTCTCCCTTTTAGCCCGTCTGGCATCTAATTAATACAGCTTTCAACCTTCCCATATTCAAACTTTACATCAAGGTGTGCTTTGTGTTCAGAACTACTCCTCCAGTTTTGTAGTTGATTCACTACTTTGCATAACCATGACACACATTTTAACTAGAATGCATTATGGCAGTATAATAATTCCCACCATTAAACACGCACTCCCATTCTACCTTTCTCCCCTTTCTGTTAGATTTTTGATTTTATGTCTTAAAACTACTTCAAGTGTTATAACACAAAGATCCATCCTGTCTGGCACAGAATGGGTTAATTCTCTGCTTGTTTCAGTAGGGGCAGAGTAAATACACGCTGATTGACATCATCACTTCAAACACGCAGACGCTTGGTTTTATCGGTCAGAACATTGAATACAGGAGTTGGGACGTCTTGTTGAAGTTGTACAAGACATTGGTAAGGCCACACTTGGAATACTGTGTGCAATTCTGGTCACCCTATTATAGAAAGGATATTATTAAACTAGAAAGAGTGCAGAAAAGATTTACTCGGATGCTACCGGGACTTGATGGATTGAGTTATAAGGAGAGGCTGAATAGACTGGCACTTTTTTCTCTGGAGCGTAGGAGGCTGAGGGGTGACCTTATAGAGGTCTATAAAATAGTGAGGGGCACAGATCAGCTAGATAGTCAATATCTTTTCCCAAAGGTAGGGGAGTCTAAAACGAGAGGGCATAGGTTTAAGGTGAGAGGGGAGAGATACAAAAGTGTCCAGAGGGGCAATTTTTTCACACAGAAGGTGGTGAGTGTCTGGAACGAGCTGCCAGAGGTAATAGTAGAGGCGGGTACAATTTTGTCTTTTAAAAGGCATTTAGATAGTTACATGGGTACAATGGGTATAGAGGGATATGGGCCAAATGCGGGCAATTGCGATTAGCTTAGGGGTTTAAAAAAAGGGCAGCATGGCCAAGTTGGGCCGAAGGGCCTGTTTCCATGCTGTAAACCTCTATGACCTCTATGACTCCGGAATAATTCTTTCCATTTATCTTTTCATTGTCAATTCTATTAAGAATACATTTTCAAAAGTAACAACAAGCCTGATCCAGATTGATCCAAAATTAACTTTATTTTTATCACTTTTAACTATCCCTACGAAATTAAGACTTTTACACTTACTTATAATCTCTCCAGTTCAGATCAAAATTTGCATAATTAATTATTTCTCCAACTTTGCCTCCGTAACCAACACAGGCAAATACAAAATCAAATGAACTGTGCGCCTAAATGGTTAACTCACCTTACAACTTTTCAGACATAACCTAACACCATCTTGTAATTGCTTTTCCATTCCCAACATGGCTCAAATCTCTGTCGGATTCCTATTCTTGAAAATGACCATGAATCGCACAATTACATCCTCTCTCTCTCTCTCTCTCTGCCATACACAGAGGCCCTATTTTACCATTGCCTAAACGTGGTAAAGTTGGGTGTGAGGCCATTATCGCAATCCGCAACTGCATCCGTGCAGATCGCCACTTTACCAAAACCCGGGAATGGCGGTGATTCGATCCACGCCCAAAACGGGCGCAATGATGATTTAAATGCATTTGCATTCATTTAAATTGAATGAATGAACTGCCCGCCCAACTTTATCAGTATTTCCCCCTTTACCACCGCATTTGGCAATCTGGAACCGCGCCGTAACGGACCTGCGAAATAAATGTCTGAGCCGGGTGCTCCAGCCTCTGAAGAGCACGTTCAATTTTTCCAACGGCTCTCTGACTCAGATCAGTGGTGGGGGGGAGGAGAGAGGCGGGTCAGATCATTCTCTGGCTGGAGGGGGGAGGAGGGGAGTGAGGCCAGATCATTGTCTGGTTGAGGGGGGGAGGAGGAGGAGCGGGTCAGATGTATCTCTCGGGGGGGGGGGGGGGCGGGGGGGCATGAGAGGGCCGATCGTTGTCTGGTGGTGGGGGGGAGGAGGCGGATCAGATGTTCCTCTGGAGGGGAGGGGGAGTGAGGCCAGACCATTCTCTGGGGGGGGGGGGGGGGGGGAGTGAGGCAAGTTCGTTGTCGGGGGGTGGGGAGTGAGCCAGATCATCGTCTGGGGGGGCGGGGAGTGAGCTAGATCGTTGTACGGGGGGGTGGGGGGTAGTGAGGCCAGACCATACTCTGGGTGGGGGGGGGGGGAGGAGGTGAGGCCAGATCGTTGTCTAGGGGGGGGGGGGAGGAGGGAGGCGGGTAAGATGTATCTCGGGGAGGGGGCAGATGGATCTCTGGTGGGGGGTGCAGCTGGATCTCAGGTGGGGAGGCAGAGGGTCCGCTGCCACTCTGCGGACGATCGATGGGGGGAAGGGGGCAGAGGTGGCGATCGGTCTGGGTAGTGGGGGGGGTGGATAAGGGGGACAGTGATGTGTGTGTGTCCCCCTTATCCACCCCACCACTACCCACACACATCACTGCCCCCTTATCTGTGGGTAGTGGGGAGGGGGATGGATAAGGGACACACACACACACATCACTGTCCCCCTTATCCACCCCCCCACTACCCAGACCGATCGCCACCCCTGCCCCCCTCCCCTGCCACCGATCGCCCACAGAGTGGCAGCGGACCACCCTGCACCCCACCAGAGATCCATCTGCCCCCCCCACCAGAGATCCATCTGCCCCCCCCCCACCAGAGATCCACCTGCCCCCCCCCACCAGAGATCCATCTGCCCCCCGCACCAGAGATCCATCTGCCCCCCCCACCAGAGATCCATCTGCCCCCCCCACCAGAGATCCATCTGCCCCCCCACCAGAGATCCATCTGCCCCCCCCACTAGAGATCCACCTGCCCTCCCCTCCCCCCCTCTCCGAGATACACCCTTGCTCCCGCTTTTCGCTCCCGGGCCGCTTTCTCTACTTTCTGCGGCTCGGGAGCGATCCGACACGTGCGCACTTTTTCCAATTTGTTTCTAACTGCGCATGCGCAGTTCAGAGCTCCGATTGTTTCGGCCGCGCTAAGCCCCGCCCACAGCGCGAATGGGACTGGAGATGGCTGAGAGCGTATGGGGGCGCCTGAAAGCGGATTTCTAAGTCGGATCTGCATTACGCCCAGATTCGGCACTTCGAATGAAAATGGTAAAATCAGGCCCAGAGAGTCTGTCCTGCTTTTAACCCTTTACTCCCCTCTTTGGTCTTTGACGCTTTAGACCAACCAATTTAACCTGTCTCTCTCTCTCTCTCTCTCACAAGTCTCTCACAGGAGACCTGTACTCCTGGGACCTCTCCCTGCCGGTTCTCTCACACGGCCTTGTCCCTTCTCTACCTCTGGAACCCCTCCCTGTGAGTTCCTTGCGCCCGAGCCGCCATCTGCACGCATGGTCTAGCTACTTGATGCTTCTCTAGCTACGCGGCTTTTTCAGCTCCGCTGCATAGGAGTGTCTGAGAGTCCGTCCCTGGCTCCGTTATGTTTAAGCATGGCTTCTCTGTAAATGCCCCTTCTACCCACGCAGCCTTTCACTCTGCTCCGTAGGAGATCCGAGTGTCTGTCCCTCGCCCCTCTACGTTAAGCGTAGACTCTTTATATATACATTGCTTTTGCACCTCTTCCCCAGTCTGGGGTACTCAACTTACAGCTTCCGGCTGCCAGACACGTAGCCCCCTAGCTACTGGGTGGTATTTAAAGAATGTACTCACCCACCTTTTGGGAACACGTCTCGCCGCCGGTCACCGGTGAGTATCCTGCTGTCGCAGTGCCAAATTGTAAGAGGAATTCTCTCAGGTATCCCCTGGGGTGCTCTGTACTTGCTGAACCTCGCTCAACCAATACATAGACTGCGAAAGACAGTATATAGTTAAAGAACGAAAAGGAATTTATTTGCTAATGCAAGCATCAGGAGAGAGACACAGTCAATGAGGGTTGACTGTCCTCTCTGAGCTAATATTGCTAGGTAAAATTATTATATTATTCTGAACATTTCAATATCCCGCCCAGTCTTGTCAATCAGACTGGAGGCCCCAATCACAATATTCAACATTATTACCTTAGCCAATAACGTTCCACCTGAAACCAAAAGAGAAAACACTGGAAAATCTCAGCAGGTCTGGCAGCATTCAACTCGAAACATCAACTCTTTTCTCACCTTACAGATGCTGCCAGACCTGCTGAGATTTTCCAGCGTTTTCCTTTTTGGTTTCAGATTCCAGCATCCGCAGTAATTTGCTTTTATACGATCCAGCTGTCAACAGGAATAGGAGATTATCAGCTTATTGCCCATGTAGGTTCCTTCTCCTTTTCCTAGGAAACCTAACCCACATCATTACCAGTAACCAAGGCCATAGCCAACGTCTGTGATTTTTAATTGGTGAGAGGAGTCATTCTTTCGCTGGAACCTGGGCCTCCTTTATCAGCTTGAGAGACTGCTCCACCCTAGCTACCCATGAACAAATTTATTCCCTTAAATAACAGGCCTATGATTAAACCTTTGCATATCCAAAAACAGATAACAGAAGCTGCCTTTCTGTGCTCCATTGTCTTAAAAGAAATCGGTCTACCACTGTGTTTCCCATCATGCTGCATTCAGAACAAAGTTGGCCAAGGCGCACAATACATATATATTGAAAATACAGTTTAAGTTTATAATCCTTGGTTAATTTGTGGTTATACGGTTTATAATACCTTTGCAGTTTATAATACCTTTGCAAATATTGTTCCAGGCGTATTGTGGATTCTTACTATATATATATATATATAAGGCACTTTATAATTACTCTAACCTAATCTACATATTATTAAAATGAAGGGCCTCATACTAAAATTCTATACTACCCCCCATCACTCTCTGTCCCCCCTCCCCCACCTGTACTCCACTCGCCCACTAGGGGAGCTTGTATGGTACGAGGCGATCGATGGATGATCCGCCATGCCCATCATAACAAACTCAAAACGTTGACTCTGTTTCTCTCCTTCCAGATGCTACCGGACCTGCTGAGATTTTCCAGCAACCTCCGTTCTTGTTTCAGATTGCTGGCGTCCACAGTATTTTGCTTATTTTTATAAATGGGGGCAATTTATTTGAAGCGAGGACTGTGTACAGACAAGGTAAGAGTTTTAACAACACCAGGTTAAAGTCCAACAGGTTTATTTGGTAGCAAATGCCATTAGCTTTCGGAGCGCTGCCCCTTCGTCAGACAGAAGTAAACAGGTACAAAAATGGAAAATGCTGGAAAATCTCAGCAGGTCTGACTGCATCTGTGGGGAGAGAAGAGAGCCAATGATTCGAGTCTGGATAACATTCCGAAGGGTCTGCTCCACAATGGAAATTGGTGTGGAGATGCACAGACCTTTAAATAGTCCTTTTAATATTATTTGAATATCATTAGCGGGCCTGGGGCTGAAGTCTTCAGATCCGCGAGAGCCTCCTACCCCGCCACGGTGTTTCATTCCAGCGGGGATTACACTAGCTCCCCACTTTCGGAGAGCTAGCAGCTTGACCCCACTGCAGTGAAGTGGGGGCAATCGGGGCCCCCCAGAGTCAGGCGGTGGGGGGGTGGTGCCCCCTGGACCCCCTCAAAGGGCAAAGTGCCAATGCCCAGGGGCACCTTGGCACTGCCCATCAGGCATGGGGCAGTGCCAAAGGCCTGAGGGGGCGGGACCTAGGGGGCAATCGGCGTGAGTGGAGAGGGACCCCGCTACCACTCTGCAGTTGGGATCAATGGGGGAAGGAGGGAGTCATGATGTGGAGATGCCGGCGTTGGACTGGGGTAAACACAGTAAGAAGTTTAACAACACCAGGTTAAAGTCCAACAGGTTTATTTGGTAGCAAAAGCCACACAAGCTTTCGAGGCTCTGAGCCCCTTCTTCAGGTGAGTGGGAATTCTGTTCACAAACAGAACTTATAAAGACACAGACTCAATTTACATGAATAATGGTTGGAATGCGAATACTTACAACTAATCCAGTCTTTAAGAAACAAAACAATGGGAGTGGAGAGAGCATCAAGACAGGCTAAAAAGATGTGTATTGTCTCCAGACAAGACAGCCAGTGAAACTCTGCAGGTCCACGCAACTGTGGGAGTTACAAATAGTGTGACATAAACCCAATATCCCGGTTGAGGCCGTCCTTGTGTGTGCGGAACATGGCTATCAGTTTCTGCTCAGCGACTCTGCGCTGTCGTGTGTCGCGAAGGCCGCCTTGGAGAACGCTTACCCGAATATCAGAGGCCGAATGCCCGTGACCGCTGAAGTGCTCCCCAACAGGAAGAGAACAGTCTTGCCTGGTGATTGTCGAGCGGTGTTCATTCATCCGTTGTCGCAGCGTCTGCATAGTTTCCCCAATGTACCATGCCTCGGGACATCCTTTCTTGCAGCGTATCAGGTAGACAACGTTGGCCGAGTTGCAAGAGTATGTACCGTGTACCTGGTGGATGGTGTTCTCACGTGAGATGATGGCATCTGTGTCGATGATCCGGCACGTCTTGCAGAGGTTGCTGTGGCAGGGTTGTGTGGTGTCTTGGTCACTGTTCTCCTGAAGGCTGGGTAGTTTGCTGCGGACAATGGTCTGTTTGAGGTTGTGCGGTTGTTTGAAGGCAAGAAGTGGGGGTGTGGGGATGGCCTTGGCGAGATGTTCGTCTTCATCAATGACATGTTGAAGGCTCCGGAGGAGATGCCGTAGCTTCTCCGCTCCGGGGAAGTACTGGACAACGAAGGGTACTCTGTCCATTGTGTCCCGTGTTTGTCTTCTGAGGAGGTCGGTGCGGTTTTTCGCTGTGGCGCGTTGGAACTGTTGATCAATGAGTCTAGCGCCATATCCTGTTCTTATGAGGGCATCTTTCAGCGTCTGGAGGTGTCTGTTGCGATCCTCCTCATCCAAGCAGATCCTGTGTATACGGAGGGCTTGTCCGTAGGGGATGGCTTCTTTAACGTGGTGGGGGGGGGTTGGTTGGGGGGGCGGTTGGTTGGGGGGGGTTGGTTGGGGGGGGTTGGTGGGGGGGGTTGGTGGGCAGGGGGGTTGGTGGGGTGGGGGTGGGGTTGGTGGGGGGGGGTTGGTGGGGGGGTTGGTGGGGTGGAGGGGGTTGGTGGGGGCGGGGTTGGTGGGGGGGTTGGTGGCGGGGGGGTTGGTGGGGGGGTTGGTGGGGGGGGGGTTGGTGGGAGTTGGGGGGGTTGGTGGGGGGGGGGTTAGTGGGGGGGGGGGGTGGCGGTCAGGACTGCTCCCAGGAATGGTCAGGGGGGCCTATGTTTGGGCCGGGGGGTGGGGGGGGGGGTGCGTGAGAGAGCCAGTGTTGCAGGAGTTGTGGTGTTGGCCAGTGATTGATTGGGAGGCCGGCAGTGCGGGGCCACTGAGTGTGCACCAACCTTGGCGCTGACAGATCAGCACATTTGCAGTGGCCACTCAGCACACTGATTTCAGCCTCTCTGGCGGGGATAGGCCCGGCCCTCTGAGATTTAATGATATTCACACTGGCGGCCTCTGCAGTGCACAGCGTGTGGGGGAGATTCTTCTCTGAACTCCCACTGGAAAAACCAGCGTGAATTACTCCAGTTTTCACGTGAATTTGGCACTTAGGGCGGAATTTTACCGGCACGTCCACCCGAGGTTCATACAATCCCGCCTGAGGCAAATGGAGAATGCTGTTCTCCGAGCCTCACCCGCCCCCAGAATCGAGGCGGGCGTGCCGGTAAAATTCCAGCCTTAGAATATTTTGGGGAGAATTCCGCTCAATACTTTTCACTGTATCCCAAGACATGTGACAATAATAAATCAAATTAAATCAAGACGCTTTCTGATTTGGCAACCGAGTACCATTTATCGCTCCTGCGCGCTGAATTCTGTCAAAGCTTTTTGGGGAATGGACTGCCCCCTGCATTCTTGAGTAAAATAATCCTTATATTCCAGTCAAAATCAAGCATCGTGTGCAGGGAATCACGGAGTGAAGCAACAGAATGCCAAAAGACTTATCGTTCAGTTTCTTTGGAAGTAATGAATCCAGCTTAGTGTTGTTGATAGTGACATCTCCTTCTCTGCCAAGCTTCTGAGGTAGAAATTATGCCATGTTATGATAATATTCTCCAAGGCTGATTAATCTTGTCTTTGATTATAGATTTCACAAAAAATTCACAGCCTGTGTTTGATTGTCTGGCAAAATATAACAGAACACTCTTTAGAAATCATTTTAACTCAATACTGTGCTATTTTCCCTCAGATACCATTCACATCATCGCAGTCTCCTAGGAAGGCTTGATTTATCTGGGATTTTAAAAACTGGTATACATGAGGTTGTCGCACTGGTTTTCACAATCATAGAATCATAGAATGCCAACGGTGCAGAAGGAGGCCATTCGGCCCATCAAGCCTGCACCAACAATAATCCCACTCAAGCCCTATCCCCTGTAACCCCATGCATTTACCCTGCTAATCCCCCGGAACTAAGGGGCAATTTAGCATGGCCAATCCACCCAACCTTTTGATTGTGAGAGGAAACTGGAGCACCCGGAGGAAACCCACGCAGGCACGGGGAGAACGTGCAAACTCCACACAGACAGTGACCCAAGACCAGAATCAAACACGGGTCCCTGGTGCTGTGAGGCAGCAGTGCTCACCACTGTGCCACTGTGCTGCACAATATTTGCAGGAGTTTACATCAATATGTTTGCAGGCTTGTTAGAGTTATATAATTAATTTACAAACCCCTGGGATAGATACAAAGAACAAAGAACAGTACAGCACAGGAACAGGCCCTTTGTTCCTCCAAGCCTGCGCCGATCACGTTGTCCTACCTAGACCAACCGCCTGTATCCCTCTGATCCTCGCCTGTTCATGTGTCTATCCAGATAAGTCTTAAATGTTGCTAACATATCTGCCTCAACCACCTCACTTGGCAGTGCATTCCAGGCCCCCACCACCCTCTGTTTAAAAAAACTTCCCCCGCACATCTCCACTGAACCTTTCCCCCCTCACCTTGAACTTGTGCCCCCTTGTAATTGTCATTTCTGCCCTGGGAAAAAGCTTCCAACTGTTCACCTTATCTATACCCCTCATAATTTTATAAACTTCTATCAGGTCCACCCCTCAGCCTCCCGTCTTTCCAGGGAGAACAATCTCAGTTTATTCGATCTCTCCTCATAGCTAATACCCTTCATACCAGGCAACATCCTGGTAAACCTTTTCTGTACTCCCTCCAAAGCCTCCATGTCCTTCTGGTAGTGTGGTGACCAGAATTGGACACAGTATTCCAAATGTGACCTAACCAACATTTTATACAACTGTAACATAATTTGCCAACTTTTATACTCAATGCCCCGTCCAATGAAGGCAAGAATGCCATATGTTTTCTTCACCACCTTTTCCACTTGTGCTGCCACTTTTAAGGATCTGTGGACCTGTACTCCCAGATCTCTCTGTGTGTCTGTATTCCTGATGGTTCTGCCATCTATTTTATAGCTCCCATCTGAATTGGATCTACCAAAATGCATCACCTCGCATTTGTCCAGATTAAATTCTATCTGCCATTTCTCCGCCCAGTTTTCCAGCCCATCTGTATCCTGCTGTATTCTCTAGATAGGACAGATGTTCCTTGCAGACTGATGTGCGATATAACACACGAGAGGCTGGATGTACTCGGGAAATAAAGGCTTTTATTGCCAACAATAACATTGCTACTATATACAGTATACGATCCCAGACTAAAGGGTCACCAGGCAGAGCAGTGACCTTTATACCTCTCCCAGGAGGCGGAGCCGACTGGGGTGTACCATAAGGACTATCTTAACAGGTAGAACAGCCCAACCCTAACCCCAACAGTAACATATCTACAGACTCATAGTACTGGCCAGACCATGGCTCAGCACTCCTGGTGGGAACCAACAATGGTTCACCACACAGACCTAGGCCGAGATTCTCTGACCTCGCCCGTGACTTGAAATCTCCGGCCCCCGCTGCAGCGAATGGAGCTTTGGCTGAGCGTCAAATTCTCTGTTCTTGCCGCCAATGGTGGCGGGGTTTGCGAGATCAGAGAATCCTGGTCCCTGGTGACAGGACAGCGATAAATAAATGGACAAGAGGGTCCAGGGGCTGGGTTGGCCGGTCTGGCAATACTATTCAATGAGCCCACTCTTCCTGTGGTGACCAGAGTGGGTGACGGGAACCCCCACGGTTACATGCTCTTTCATTTTCAGCAAACTCAATATGGGATCTTTCAGATAATCCTTCCATTATAAGAATTCGCTATCTGTGCCCAGTGTAAACAAACATAAATTAAAGCCTTTATACTGCCCTGCAGCCAAAACAATCTTGAAAATTCTATTATAATCAAACTCAAGTGAGGACAATATTTCAAAGGGAAGTCTTTCCTTTTCTTGTGTTTTGATACGGCCGACTGATGGAAAACATTTTGAAAGCTGGGGTGAAGTAATTATTCAAGTACAAAATGTGTATGGGAGGTGAAATAATTTTGGTTTAATGTGACATCATATCAAGAGGAATGGGGGAGGGACACCAAAGTATCAAATTGGGCCGTGTAACCCCTGCTTTTCAGGCACCATATGACCACCTAAGGCTGCAAAATGGCGGACAAGACCTTGTGCTTTGTCATAACTGGTACATGCTTTTTTATTCCAAGATGGCGCCAGAATGAAGCGACTTCTTGCAAGCTGTGCCCAGCATACCTTCTAATTCTATCTTTTCCTCTCATTCTATGCTTCTAAAACTTCATTTTAACTCTTTTAAACTCTCTACCAATGCTTTAATTAAATATCTTACAACTACACCCTAGCTGTGACTGTAACACTACATTCTGCACTCTCTCCTTTCCTTCTCTATGAATGGTATGCTTTGTCTGTATAGCGCGCAAGAAACAATACTTTTCACCGTATACTTATACATGTGACAATAATAAATCAAATCAAATCAAAAGAAGTGTGCACACATTCTGCCCCCTCTCTCTTTCTCTCTCCTCTCTTTGGCAGCCCCTCGGAGTTGAGGGTGAATTACTTCCACACTAAACACGAGTTCCCATGAGACCAATGTGTGACCCCCCCCTACAGGGTGGTATTTTCCGGCCGTGCTCGCCCCAAGACCGGAAAGTCCTGCCTGAGGTGAATGGATCTTTGCACGGTCCGTGTCCCGCCCGCTATGATTGTCCTGTGGTGAGCAGGATGGGAAAATTTTGCCCAGAGTCTCTGTCACAGGTGGGACAGATGTTGATGGAGGAGTGGGTGGGTGGGGGTACATGAGTTGCCACGCCCCCCCCCCCTTTCGCTGTTGACGCTTGGCTCCAGTTTGTTCTCAGTGATGAAACTCAAGGTGTTCAGCTTCTTCCCAGATGCTTTAGGTGGTCTTGGTATCAGTGGGGATGTGGCACTTGTTCAAGGAGGCTTTGAGGGTGCCCTTGAAACACTCCCTCCGCCCACCTGGGGCTTGCTTGCCGTATTGAAGCCCCGAATAGATTGCTGGATTTGGGAGTCTCGTGGTCAGACAGGTGGAGCTGATCGAGTGTGGTCAGTGCTGCGATGCAGGGTATGTTGGCTACAGCCTGCACAATTCACGTATTCTGGCCACCATAATGGGGAGGATAAGCCAAAGTCATCCATGTCTGAGGGTTGAGTCCGTGTGCAAATAAGGGGCCTAACATCGGCTTCAGGTCTCCTACTGCATGTGGCTGGTATGGTGGCACAATGATTAGCACTGCTGCCTCACAGCGCCAGGATCCCAGGTTCGGATCCTGGCTTGGGTCACTGTCTGTGTAGAATTTGCACGTTCTCCCGTGTTTGCGTGGGTTTGGTCCGGGTGCTCCCGTTTCCTCCCACAGTCTGAAAGGCGTGCTGATTAGGTGCATTAGCCATGCTAAATTCTCCCTCAGTGCACCCAAACAGATGCCGGAGTGTGGCGACTCGGGGATTTTCACAGTAACTTCATTGCAGCATTAATGTAAGCCTACTTGTGACACTAATAAATTAGCTTCAAAGCATGCGAGTGACCAAGAATATGGATACTTTGACCATGGTAGGGTGGTCGTGACAATGAGTCAGGGTGGTGGGGGATGGGATGATACAGTCAACTAAAATTTACAACTTATTGGGGCGACACGATGGCACAGTGGTTAGCATTGCTGCCTCACAGCGCTAGGGACCCAGGTTCAATTCCGGTCTCAGGTGACTATCTGTGTGGAGTTTGTACGTTCTCCCCGTGTCTGCGTGGGTTTCTTCCGGGTGCTCCGGTTTCCTCTCACAGTCCAACGATTTGCAGGTTAGGTGGATTGGCCATGTTAAATTGCCCCGTTGTGTAAGGGGGATTAGCAGGGTAAATGCGTGGGGTTACGGGGATAGGGCCTGGGTGGGATCATTGTTGGTGCAGGCTCAATGGGCCAAATGGCCTCCTTCTGCACTGTAGTTTCTATGATCTTGTTGAGTCCTAACGTTATCATCTCTCTGGAGGCAAAAATTCGCAACCCCGCTCAAACTCACCCTGAAGATTCCCAGAATCAATAACCTCACAGGTTGTCCCAGAAATATACAACAAAAGGACCTTGGCGCTGGGCACAAGGCAGTGCCAAGGGGCAGGGCATAATGGGGCGGGTCCTAATGGCACTGGGCCTTATGGAGTAGGGCCTAATTTGGACAGGGCCTTAAGGAACGCTGGGCAAATAGTCAGAAAAAGTGACAACGGTGCTGTCAGCTCCGTGCCGGTAATAGGTGCGGAACTGCATTAGGTATGTGCGTGTTAATTTAAATATATTTTAACGCTATTATCGGGCCTCAGACTGAAGTCTCCAGGCCCACTAGCCTCTCCCCATCACTAGGAGTGTTTCACTCCAATGGGGTTTACTAAAGCTCCCCACTTTTGGGGAACTTATGGAACTCTGCTGGAGTCAAGGAGAGCAATTAGGGTCCCCCAGAGGGCCGAGCGGTGGGGGGCTGCCTTCTGGATATTGCCACCTTGGTAGTGCCAGCTTGGGCCCGCTGGCAATGCGCAAGGGGCAAAATGCCAATGCCCAGGGGGGACCTTGGCACTGTCCACTGGGCACCGGGCATTGCCAAGGGGCTGGGCATAAGGGGTGGGACCTACTGGGACAGGCCTAATGGGGGCAGGGCCTAATTTGGATGGGGCCTCTGGGGACCGATGGGTGGGATTCCCACAGCCACTCTGCGCTTGGGCTGAGTGACAGAGAGAGTGAGGCCCGTGATTGGGGCTGGCCATCTGGGGGGGGGGGGGTTCAGCCTACTGGTGGATGGGGGGGTTCAGGGCTGCCGGGGTGGGGGTGGGTCAGTGGTGTTGATTGGGAGATCGGGGCTGTGTGGGGGGGGGCGGGGGGTAGTGATCGAGGCGGATTTGGGGTGGGGGTGGAGGGTTCGGGGCTGGGTGAGCATGTTGGGGATGAGCGATCGGGCTGTGGGACGGGGGTTACATGGCCGGCATTGTGGGGGTTGTGGGGCTGGCCAGCAATCGGGAGGCCGGCAGTGTGGGGCTACTGTGAATGCGCCGAACTCTGTGCTGACAGATCAGCGCATGCGCAGTGACCCCCTCAGCGCTATGCTGCCGGCCTCTCCAGCGGGGATAGGCCCAGTCCACTAATTTCTTATGGGATTTATGCTGGTGGCCTCTGAAGTGCATGGAGTGTGTGAGATTCTTCTCTGAGCTCCCACTGTAAAAGCCAGCATGAATTACTCCAATTTTCACGCAAATTCGACACTTAGAATTTTTTTGGGAGAACTGCCCCCATGATGTTTGCCCCATGGGAAGTATTTTCAATTCAAAATGCATGATTTCTAAATGAGGTTAACATTAAATTTTGGTTTAGACCAGATAAACCAGATTGATCATGTCTTTGTTAAGAGTCACCCAAATAAACTCTCCCAGTCTGCAGAGTCACAGCGCCCCATCCAACTCACCATTTTTTCACACAGATATGCTGTTCCCCCATAATTCCTTCGATTTCATACTGCATTCCTCCTTCTCTCTCTCTCTCGTGTGCTCTCTCTCTCTCTCAATAATTCAATCTGACACTCTGAGTTCCATTAAATCGAGTTAATTTTCTATTCGCCAATTCATGCTGTTAATTCCCCCCCTCCCCGGAAGCAAAAAACAGTTTGGACCAGTATCCCTATTTCCCCACTTTACTGATGTTCCATCTTCAAGCAGATAGAATCCCTACAGTGCAGCAAGAGGCCTTCCAGCTCATTGAGCCTGCACAGATTCTCCGACAGAGAATCCCACCCAGGCCCTCCCAATTGCCCTTTCCCATAACCCCGCGCATTTGCCATGGCCAATCCACCTAACCTACACATCTTTGGACACCAAGGGGCAATTTACCATGTCTAACCCCCATAACCTGCAGATCTTGGGACACTAATGAGCAATTTACCTTGGTTAATCCACCTAACCTTCACATCTTTGGGCACTAAGTCGCAATCTAGCATGGCCAAAACACCTAACCTTCAAATCTTTGGGCACTAAGTCGCAATCTAGCATGGCCAAAACACCTAACCTACACATCTTTGGACACTAAGCGACAATTTAGCATGATAAATCCACCTATCGTACACATCTTGGGACACTAAGGGGCAATTTAGCATGGCCAATCCACCTAACCTGCACATCTTTGGACACTAAGCGGCAATTTAGCATGGCCAATCCACCTAACCTGCACATCTTTGGACTGTGGGAGGAAACCCACGCAGACACGGGGAGAACGTGCAAGCTTCACACAGACAGTGATCCGAGATTGGAATTGAACCCGGGTCCCTGGCGCTGTGAGGTAGCAGTGCTAACCACTCTGCCACCGTGCCGCTATTTCAGACCAGTATAATTATATCCCTGTTTTACTGTTTTCTTCCGTATGGCATTCTCCTCTATCCCGTGTTGAAAACTTTGACAGAGAGAAAGGAAAAAGGGAATGGGACAGTCAGGCAGGACCTGAGAGCAACTGATGTTCAGAAAGGGGATTTAGCTTTAAGGAAGCTGTGGTGATAGAGTGGGACAAGGTTATGGAAGGATCCAAATTGCAGAGGACAATGCTGGATAGGAAGCCTGACAAGATGGAATAGCACGGTGGTACAGTGGTTAGCACTGCTTCCTCACAGCACCAAGAATCTGGGTTCAATTCTGGCCTCGGGTGACTGTGTGGAATTTGCACATTCTCCCCGTGTCTGCGTGGGTTTCCTCCGGGTGCTCCAGTTTCCTCCCACAGTCCAAAGATGTGCTGGTTAGGTTGATTGCCCATCAGTGTCAGGGTGGCTAGCAGGATAAATACATGGGGTTACGGGGATAGGGCCCAGTGGGATTGTTGTTGGTGCAGACTTGATGGGCCAAATGGCCTCCTTCTGCACTGTAGTGATTCCATGATTCTATGAAGGAAGTCATGCATGTCAGCCATGGAAGTCAGCCAAATCCCCTGGGTGGCACGGTGGCACAGTGGTTAGTACTGCTGCCACACAGCACCAGGGACCTGGGTTCAATTCCCGGCTTCGATCACTGTCTGTGTGGAATTTGCACCTTCTCCCCGTGTCTGCGTGGGTTTCCTCCCGTTTTCTCCCACAGTCTGAGAGACGTGCTGGTTAGATGAATTGGCCATGCTAAATTCTTCCTCAGTGTGCCTGAACAGGCGCCAGAGTGTGGCGACTAGGGAATTTTCACAGTAACTTCATTGCAGTGCTAATGTAAGCCTACTTGTGATTAATAACTTTATAAACTTATTTATTCCATGCAATTGGAATTTTAGTCTCCCAATGCTCTTGATGTGTGTTTCACATTGCTGTCTTGTAACAAGAACTCCATGACTCAGTTTACAAAGCGCAGACTCCACTGCAACTCCCCCCCACGGCAATCCCCCCCCCCCCGGCCAACCCCCTCCGCCCCACCACTCCGACACTGTTCAAATCCACCCCGTCCCTCCAGACTGATCTTCACCCAAAATAATTGTGACTTCATATTGTGACCCGGCACACTCTACAATTGCAACAGCAGAGGTTAGCTGACAGGAAGAGAAAGTTTGACTGAGTTAAGGTTGGAAAAGTTATTACAGGGATACATCATACTGTTAGATATTTTAGGAAACCATCCCCTGTGGCATCATGCCATTCTGCTGACTAAAAGGATAGAAGTTTGGCTTATACCCAAGGTTCCAACTTCCCAACTTGTTGATGCTTTTGAGTAGAAAGATCAAATAGACCTTGTCCTGTCTCCAATAACTATTTCCATTGGCAAGATTGCAATGTCATTAAAGTCTGATGCAGTCTGCTGTGTGCCGCCCATTTAATCCACCCGAGACGTTTTCAGTATTTGAAATTAATGTTAATGATGGAAAAGAAACTATTACGACTTGGGTGTGTTGCTCCAGAGATGTGACTGCATGCTCCTTGTCGCTTATCATGTGCCACTTTCTCATCATTACTTGTCAACAGCAGTGGGTGAACTAACATGGAAAAGGTTGCAATGCGTCACCCTGTTCACCAATAACATAGTGTTATCCGGCCGGAACTCTAAACCTTTTTTCCAGATATTTTCTCTTTGCATGACTTTTGTAACAAGAACTCCTTTACTCAGTTTACAAAGTGCAAACTCCACTGCAACTCCCTCCATGGCACAGTAGCACAGTGGTTAGCACTGCTGCTTCACAGCTCCAGGGACCTGGGTTCGATTCCCGGCTCGGGTCACTGTCTGTGTGGAGTTTGCACATTCTCCTCATGTCTGCGTGGGTTTCCTCCGGGTGCTCCGGTTTCCTCCCACAGTCCAAAGATGTGCGGGTTAGGTTGATTGGCCATGATAAAATTGCCCTTTAGTTTCTTGAGATGCATCGGTTAGAGGGATTAGTGGATGAAGTATGTAGGGATATGGGGGTAGGGCCTGGGTGGGATTGTGGTCGGTGCAGACTCGATGGGCGGAATGGCCTCTTTCTGCACTGTAGGGTTCTATGATTCTATGATTCCATGATGACCAACCAAAGGATGGAGAGGGACTCAAATTCCACTGAAACAAAACTTTCCTCTTTACTTAAGACAAAGGGATTGTGGAAGTAGCCCAGTCCATCACGCAAACCAGCCTCCCATCCATTGACTCCATCTACCCGCTGCCTCGGAAAAGCAGCCGGCTTAATTAAGGGCCCCACGCACCCCGGATATTCTCTCTTCCACCTTCTTCCCTCAGGCAAAAGATACAAAAGTCTGAGGTCACATACCAACAGACTCAGGAACAGCTTCTTCCCTGCTGCCATCTGACTTTTGAATGGACCTACCTCGCATTAAGTTAATCTTTCTCTGCACCCTAGCTATGACTGTAACACTACATTCTGCACACTCTCCTTCCCTTCCCTATGTACTGTATGCTTTGTCTGTATAGTGCGCAAGAACAATACATTTCATTGTATCCCAATACACGTGACAATAATAAATAAAATCAAATACTTCAGCTGCCAATACTCAACACAAACCCATGTTAGTTGCAACACAGGAGTGGTCACGTTGTTAGGAGTTTACTATAGGCCCCCAAATAGTAATAGAGATGTGGAGGAAGAAATTGCTAAGCAGATTATGGATATATGTGGGGGTCACAGGGTAGTTGTCATGGGGGACTTTAACTTTCCAAATATTGATTGGAACCTTTGTAGGTCAAATAGTTCGGATGGGGCAGTTTTTGTGCAGTGTGTGCAGGAGGGTTTCCTGGCACAATATGTGGATAGGCCAACAAAAGGTGAGGTCACATTGGATTTGGTACTGGGAAATGAACCGGGCCAAGTGTTAGATTTGGTTGTGGGAGAGCACTTTGGAGATAGTGACCACAATTCGGTGTCTTTCATTATTGCAATGGAGAGGGATAGGGCCGTACGGCAGGGCAAGGTTTACAATTGGGGGAGAGGTAATTATGATGCAATTAGGCGAGAATTAGGAGGCACAAGATGGGAACAGAAACTGTCAGGGAAAGGCACTAATGAAAAGTGGAACTTTTTCAAGGAACAAATACTGGGTGTCCTTGATAGGTATGTCCCTGTCAGGCAGGGAGGAAATGGCCGAGTGAGGGAACCATGGTTCACGAAAGAGGTGGAATGTCTTGTGAAAAGGAAGAGGGAAGCTTATGTAGGGATGAGGAAACACGGTTCAGATGGCTCGATTGAGGGTTACAAGTTAGCAAGGAATGAGCTGAAAAAGGGGCTTAGGAGAGCTAGGAGGGGACATGAGAAGTCCTTGGCGGGTCGGATCAAGGAAAACCCCAAGGCTTTTTACTCTTATGTGAGGAATAAAAGAATGACCAGGGTGAGGTTAGGGCCGGTCAAGGACAGTAGTGGGAACTTGTGTATGGAGCCAGTGGAGATAGGCGAGGTGATGAATGAATACTTTTCCTCAGTGTTCACCAAGGAGAGGGGCCATGTTTTTGAGGAAGAGAAGGTGTTACAGGCTAATAGGCTGGGGGAAATAGTTGTTCGGAGGGAGGATGTACTGGCAGTTTTGAATAAACTGAAGGTCGATACGTCCCCTGGGCCTGATGAAATATATCCTAGGATTCTTTGGGAGGAAAGGAATGCGATTGCAGAGCCTTTGGCTTTGATCTTTGGGTCCTCACTGTCCACGGGGATGGTGCCAGAGGACTGGAGAGTGGCGAAGGTTGTTCCTCTGTTTAAGAAAGGGAATAGAAATGACCCTGGTAATTATAGACCGGTTAGTCTTACTTCGGTGGTTGGTAAATTGATGGAAAAGGTCCTGAGGGATGGGATTTACGACCATTTAGAAAGATGTGGATTAGTCCGGGATAGTCAGCACAGATTCGTGAAGGGCAAGTCGTGCCTCACAAATTTGATTGAATTTTTTGAGGAGGTAACTAAGTATGTTGATGAAGGTAGGGCAGTGGATGTCATATACATGGATTTTAGTAAGGCGTTTGATAAGGTCCCCCATGGTCGGCTTATGATGAAAGTAAGGAGGTGTGGGATAGAGGGAAAGTTGGCCGATTGGATAGGTAATTGGCTATCTGATCGAAGACAGAGGGTGGTGGTGGATGGAAAATTTTCTGACTGGAGGCAGGTTGCTAGCGGAGTGCCACAGGGATCAGTGCTTGGTCCTCTGCTCTTTGTGAATTTTATTAATGACTTAGAGGAGGGGGCTGAAGGGTGGATCAGTAAATTTGCTGATGACACCAAGATTGGTGGAGTAGTGGATGAGGTGGAGGGCTGTTGTAGGCTGCAAAGAGACATAGATAGGATGCAAAGCTGGGCTGAAAAATGGCAAATGGAGTTTAACCCTAATAAATGTGAGGTGATTCATTTTGGTAGGACTGATTTAAATGTGGATTACAGGGTCAAAGGTAGGGTTCTGAAGACTGTGGAGGAACAGAGAGATCTTGGGGTCCATATCCACAGATCTCTAAAGGTTGCCACTCAAGTGAATAGAGCTGTGAAGAAGGCCTATAGTGTGTTAGCTTTTATTAACAGGGGGTTGGAGTTTATTGTGTGCAGTTCTGGTCAACTCACTATAAGAAGGATGTGGAAGAGCTGGAAAGAGTGCAGAGGAGATTTACCAGGATGCTGCCTGGTTTGGAGGGTAGGTCTTATGAGGAAAGGTTGAGGGAGCTAGGGCTGTTCTCTCTGGAGCGGAGGAGGCTGAGGGGAGACTTAATAGAGGTTTATAAAATGATGAGGGGGATAGATAGAGTGAACGTTCAAAGACTATTTCCTCGGGTGGATGGAGCTATTACAAGGGGGCATAACTACAGGGTTCATGGTGGGAGATATAGGAAGGATATCAGAGGTAGGTTCTTTACGCAGAGAGTGGTTGGGGTGTGGAATGGACTGCCTGCAGTGATAGTGGAGTCAGACACTTTAGGAACATTTAAGCGGTTATTGGATAGGCACGTGGAGCACACCAGGATGATAGGGAGTGGGATAGCTTGATCTTGGTTTCAGATAAAGCTCGGCACAACATTGTGGGCCGAAGGGCCTGTTCTGTGCTGTACTGTTCTATGTTCTATGTTCTACTTACTTGAAATCATTTAACTTTAACTCTTTCTAACTCTAGTTTATTTTTAACTCTAACTTTAAGCTTTTGACTAAAAACAAATACTACCCACTTGAACGAACTGGCCAGGTTTGCGGCATGAATCTTCCTTGTAGCTCCTTTGTTCTTCTCTGAAGATGTTGTTCAGGGCATACCTCGCGAATGCGAGTCTCGAGTTTCCGCTGAGGCCAAAGACTCGAAGCACATCTTTCATCCTAGACTATGTACTATCTTCCAGAAAGTTCTCTGGCACTCAGTCAATGATCCCACCGGAAACCAGTCACAATATCTGATTATAGCCAATGGAGTTACTCTAAACAACGCCCAAATGTTTATACCAAGCTGAGTGTAAGTTACGTAGCCTCACCATATGGAATCAATGGTTCCGGGGTGTCCAGCATCAGTCCAAACAACTATTCTGGAAGCAACTATTTTACATTTTTCTTAGTTTTTAGACAGTGTACATAAAGCACTGACAGAGCCAACAGTAAAAATTAAGTATTGTATGAACCATTCTTCACTTTGGCAAAGCAAATAACCAACAAGCATGATGGGAAAAATAAATGGTTGACAGCCAAAGGTCTGGGAGCCCTTTAGCTAGCAAAACTCACATCTGGAAGATTCTTATGAGGGAATATATTTTGCAACAATAATGAATATGTTCAGTCACTGCCGAGACACAGGATAGATATGCCCCTGGACGCAGGAGTGCATGTCTATTCAGCTTGGCAGTGAGCCGGTGGGAACATCCACTTTGACCTTTATGGTAGCATCTACCATAACCTGGCAAAAGGGAAGTAGCTTTAGCCAAAAAGGGAGTTAATGTCCGAGTTTAATGGACGAATGGGATAACATCATGCTGGTCCGTACAATAAAGTTGGCTGAGGTACTTGACAGAGATTTGTATTGATGTGTGTATACTAAATGAAATTAATTTTAAACTAATGAAGGGTGGGGAATCTAATTAAGAAAATGTTTAGCCATTCTGTTTTTACTGATAACTTCAGAACTTGTCCAAGAGGCCAGGGTATTTTGCATCTGTGGCCATCGAGATAGCTTCTCCCATTGATCACTGGTCTTTTTTTATTTAAATTTATTAAATTTTTATCTTTTGTACTGTGACATTGGTTTCCTGAGTCTAATTAAAGTTTATTTATTAGTCACAAGTAAGGCTTACATTAACATTGCAATGAAGTTGCTGTGAAATTCCCCTAGTCGCCACACTCTGGCACCTGTTTAGGTCAATGCACCTAACCAGCGCGTCTTTCAGACTGTGGGAGGAAACCGGAGCACCCGGAGGAAACCCATGCAGACACGGGGAGAACGTGCAAACTCCACATAGACAGTGACCCAAGCCGGGAATCGAACCTGGGTCCCTGGTGTTGTGAGGCAGCAGTGCTAACCACTGTGCCACCCCGCTAACACATCCTTATTTGGTAAACACAGGAAGCATCAGGTCACACCTCACAGAACAGGTCATGACTTGCTGCCGGCATCTCTGACCTGCATCTGTGTTTAACACAACTTGGCTAAAATTCCCAGCATGCTTGATTCTCATTGTCACTATTGCCATCACTCAGTTGCTCTTGCCCTTCCAGCCTCAATAGGTACATAGCAACAGAGGGAATGGGAGCAGGAGTAGGCCATTCAGCTCCTTGGGCATCCTCTGCCATTCAATTGGATCAATCTCCAATCTCCTACCAAAATGCCATCTTCCAGCATGCTCCCCGTACCCCTCGCTATCTTTAATATATAGAGAACGGCCCATCCCAGTCTTGAACATTCTCAGTGACCAAGTTTCCACAGCCCTTTGGGGTAGAGAATTCTAAAGATTCACCACCTTCTGAGTGAAGAAATTCCTCCTCATCTCAGTGGGGCAGCATGGTGGCACAGTGGTTAGCACTGCTGTCTCACAGCGCCAGGGACCCGGGCTTGGGTCTGTGTGGAGTTTGCACGTTTTCCCCGTGTCTGCGTGGGTTTCCTCCCGGTGCTCCACTTTCATCCCACAGTCCGAAAGACGAGAAGGTTAGGTGCATTAGTCATGTTAAATTCTCCCTCAGTGTACCCGAACAGGCGCCGGAGTGTGGCGACTGGGGGATTTTAACAGTAACTTCATTGCAGTGTTGACGTAAAGCCTACTTGTGACGAATAAATACGTTACTAGTACGTTACTCCTGCTGACTTTATGCTGCTGTTTTTTTATCCTCTTCCTCTACGGTAAAAACAGATCCAGATATTCAGCTAACAAGTCTGAAGATAAATGGGCAGCATACTGGGCTGACACTGTCAATGACCCCAGAGCTAGCCTGAATTGAGAATGACACATTCAGCGCAATGCAGATTTGCCTGTGTCACAAGGATTGCACATATTGTGCAGAGATCTTTGTGAAGGAGACAGCGCATCCATGCCTATGGCCCCCCTGCTAAACTTTACCCCCCCCCAGGCACATCTCCACTGTAATTTCCATTGCCTGTACAGGAGACAATCTGTATCGCAGGATGGCAGGACTCAGTGTAGTCTGACCTCAGTGGCAGCTCTTCCCTGCTGTTGCTGGCTCGTCCTGGTATAAATACTTGCTTCTCCCCCCTCCAGCAATGCTGTTTGGTTCAGGAAACGCAGGAATTGCCTTTATTGTTTTTCCCTTTATTGCAGGCTGGCATTGGAATCTTCTCTTGGCGGCACGGAGGCACAATGGTTAGCACCGGGGTTCGATTCCCGGCTTGGGTCACTATCTGCGCGGAGTCTGCACGTTCTCCCCGTGTCTGTGTGGGTTTCCTCTGGGTACTCCGGTTTCCTCCCAAAGTCCAAAGACACGCTGGTTAGGGTGCGTTGGCCATGCTAAATTCTCCCTCAGTGTACCCGAACAGGCACTGGAGTATGGCGACTAGGGGATTTTCACGGTAACTTCATTGCAGTGTTAATGTAAGACTACTTGTGACACCAATGAACAAAGTTAAACTCACAGAATCATAGAATCCCTACAGTGCAGAAGGAGGCCATTTTGCCCATTGAGTCTGCACTTACCCTCCGACAGAGCATCCCACTCAGGCCCTACACCCTGTAATCCCATGTATTTACCACACTAATTCCCCCTAACCTACACATCTTGGGACAATTTATCATGGCCAATCCACTTAACCCACACATCTTTCGGACTGTGGGAGGAAACTGGAGCACCCGGAGGAAACCCATGCAGATACGGAGAGAACACGCAGACTCCACACAGTTACCTGAGGCCGGAATTGAACCCGGGTCCCTGGCGCTGTGAGGCAGCAGTGGTAACCACTGTGCTCACCGTGTCGCCAGTGGGTTCGAATCCCGGTTCGGGTGACTGTCCGTGCGCAGCCTGTACGTTCTCTCCGTGTCTGCGTGGGTCTCCTCCGGGTGCTGTGGTCTCCTCTCTCAGTCTGAAAGACGTACTGGTTAGGTGCAGTGGCCACGCTAAATTCTCCCTCAGTGTACCCGAATCATACCTTTTAAATATATGTTTGAATTAAAATTAAATTGAATTAATTCCAAGTTAAGACACCTCCAGGACAGACAAACATCAAGGAAAGGGAAATAATACAGTGCAGCCGGAACGTCTGGGTGGGAGGAATGGACTCATTGGCTCAGTGGCACTTGGTGTGTGGAACCGTGTCACTCCTGGCAGCCTGCGCACCGTGGGAGTTCACATGCTGTCACCAGCCAAACAAAAGGCAAAGGAAAAGGGGACAATTTCCGATAGCTCATTGCGGGGAAAACGTTGGAGCTCTCTGACATGCTTCCCCGAGGGAAATAAAACCGACATGATGTGGAATACTTAAACCAGACTTCCTGGAACCCAGCAGGACAGACCTAACTTCTGAAAGCGTCAGATTTATTGTGATGCGTTTTCTCATCACATAAATGGACCTAAAGCAGGCAATGAAATTCATCTCTGCTCTTCTGCATTCTTTCCGCACTCAGTGGTTTAACCACTTAGGATAGGATTGCTGCCTTTGTGATTCTACCTCTGTCTTCTTTCAAAAATTAACGCACTTGCTTCACATACATATTGATAATACGTTGGTGAAATAGAGGTACAAAAACAGAAAATGCTGGAAAATCTCGGCAAGTCTGACAGCGTTTATAGAATCCCGACAGTGCAGAAGGAGGCCATTTGGCCCATCATAAGAACATAAGATCATAAGACATAGGAGCAGGAGTAGGCCATCGAGCCCCTCGAGCCTGCCCCGCCATTCAATAAGATCATGGCTGATCTGAAGTGGATCAGTTCCACTTACCCGCCTGATCCCTATAACCCCTAATTCCCTTACCGATCAGGAATCCATCTATCCGTGATTTAAACATATTCAACGAGGTAGCCTCCACCGCTTCAGTGGGCAGAGAATTCCAGAGATTCACCACCCTCTGAGAGAAGAAGCTCCTCCTCAACTCTGTCCTAAACTGACCCCCCTTTATTTTGCGGCTGTGCCCTCTAGTTCTAGTTTCCTTTCTAAGTGGAAAGAATCTCTCCATCTCTACCCTATCCAGCCCCTTCATTATCTTATAGGTCTCTATAAGATCCCCCCTCAGCCTTCTAAATTCCAATGAATACAAACCCAATCTGCCCAGTCTCTCCTCATAATCAACGCTCCTCATCTCTGGTATCAACCTGGTGAACCTTCTCTGCACTCCCTCCAAGGCCAATATATCCTTCCGCAAATAAGGGGACCAATACTGCACACAGTATTCCAGCTGCGGCCTCACCAATGTCCTGCACAGATGCAGCAAGACATCTCTGCTTTTATATTCTATCCCCCTTGTGATATAGGCCAACGTCCCATTTGCCTTCTTGATCACCTGTTGCACCTGCAGACTGGGTTTTTGCGTCTCATGCACAAGGACCCCCATCAAGTCTGCACTGACCACAATCCCACCCAGGCCCTATTCCCGTAACCCCACATATTTACCCTGCTAATCCCCCGACGCTAGGGTCAATTTAGCACGGCCAATCAACCTAACCCGCATATCTTTGGACTGTGGAAGGAAACCGGAGCACCCGGAGGGAACCCATGCAGACACGGGGAGAAAGTGCAGACTCCACACAGAGAGTGACCCGAGGCCGGAATTGAACCCTGGTCACTGGCGCTGTGAGGCAGCAGTGCTAACCACTGTGCCACTGTGCCTCCACAGTGTCTATGGAGAGAGAATAGAGCTAATATTTTGGGAGGAATTTTCGTATCCCACCTGTCATGGGAATCGTAGCGGGTGGTGGGGGGACCGGAGGCAGGGGGGGGGGGGGGGGGGGGGCGGAGGGGGGGGGTTGGCGGAACATGTAAAGGACCATTGACCTCGGGTGGGAATTTCCAGCCTTGGGGCGAGCGTGGCTGGAAAATCCCGCCCTTCGAGTCTGGATGACCTAAGGCTGCTTTCAGAACTTATGCCAGATGCAATATTACACAGTCCAAAGATGTGCAGGTTAGATGCATTAGCCATGGTAAATTGCCCCTTGGTGTCCCTGTTTAAGATTGAAGTTTATTCATTAGTGTCGCAAGTAAGGCTTACATTAACACTCCAATTAACACTGTGAAAATCCCCAAGTCGCCACATTCCGGCGCCTGTTTGGGTACACTGAGGGAGAATTTAGCACAGCCCCTGCACCTAACCAGCATGTCTTTCAGATTGTGGGAGGAAACCGGAGCACCCGGAGGAAACCCACGCAGACAGGGAGAGAACGTAAGCAGACAGTCACCCAAATCGGGATTCGAACCCAGGTCCCTGGCCCTGTGAGGCAGCATTGCTAACTATTGTGCCACTGTGCTCCCCCTATGATGTGTAGGTTAGATGGATTAGCCAGACTAAATGTGTGGGGTGACAGCATAGAGTGGGGGAGATGGCCTGGGTAAGATACTCAGTCAGAGTGTCAGTGCAGATTTGCTGGGCCGAATGGCCTCTTTTGCACTGTCGGGATTCCATGATCCTACGATTACCTGAATATACCAGCAATTTACAGTGACGAGGAGTCATCTAATGCTGCAATTTGTTTGAGTAAGACAGTACCAAATTAGGAAATTGAAATAATTGGTCTGCTTGTAACGCTTTCAATGTTCATTAGTTATGTTCTGAGACGGCAGGTGTTTGAACCAACGTGCCAACTCATTGGCATTCCACAAAGAGAATTCATTTGCATCACTGTGATTGTTACTGTCCCAACAAACCACAGCAGGTGAGAGGTGTGATTGGATGCTATCAGAAGCACTAACGTGTGCAGAATGGGCTTGGAGTGTGACACTGTCAGAATCAATCAATCAATTGGACGCCACTTTCTCTCACAGCTAACAATGCAAATTTGTGTCAGTAAAGTCAGGCAAATGTTTTCTGAAGGTTCTCCTTCCCAAAGTGTTTTCTTAATTGGCTGTGTTTATTTGTGCTGCAACGCTGAGGAGTTAACATCGTAGCAATTCGCCAAAGATCCTTACACAGCACCTTCCAAACCCACAACCACTTCCATCTAGAACGACAAGGGCAGCAGATACATGGGAACACCACCACCTGCAAGTTCCCCTCCAAGCCACTCACCATCCTGACTTGGAAATATATTGCCGTTCCTTCGCAGTCGCTGGGTCCAAATCCTGGAATTCCCTCCCTGACGGCATTGTGGGTCAACCCACAGCACGTGGGACTGCAGCGATTCAAGAAGGCAGCTCACCACCACCTTCTAAAAGTTAAAGTTTATTTATTAGTGTCATGAGTAGGCTTACGTTAACGCTGCAATGAAGTTACTGTGAAAATTCCCCAGTCGTCACACTCCGGCACCTGTTTGGGTACACAGATGTGGAGATGCCGGCGTTGGACTGGGGTAAACACAGTAAGAAGTTTAACAACACCAGGTTAAAGTCCAACAGGTTTATTTGGTAGCAAAAGCCACACAAGCTTTCGGAGCTCTAAGCCCCTTCTTCAGGTGAGTGGGAATTCTGTTCACAAACAGAGCATATAAAGACACAAACTCATTTTACATGAATAATGGTTGGAATGCAAATACTTACAACTAATCAAGTCTTTAAGAAACAAAACAATGTGAGTGGAGAGAGCAACAAGACAGGCTAAAAAGATGTGTATTGTCTCCAGACAAGACAGCCAGTGAAACTCTGCAGGTCCACGCAACTGTGGGGGTTATAAATAGTGTGACATGAACCCAATATCCCGGTTGAGGCCGTCCTCGTGTGTGCGGAACTTGGCTATCCGCCCACACGAGGACGGCCTCAACCGGGATATTGGGTTCATGTCACACTATTTGTAACCCCCACAGTTGCGTGGACCTGCAGAGTTTCACTGGCTGTCTTGTCTGGAGACAATACACATCTTTTTAGCCTGTCTTGTTGCTCTCTCCACTCACATTGTTTTGTTTCTTAAAGACTTGATTAGTTGTAAGTATTTGCATTCCAACCATTATTCATGTAAATTGAGTTTGTGTCTTTATATGCTCTGTTTGTGAACAGAATTCCCACTCACCTGAAGAAGGGGCTTAGAGCTCCGAAAGCTTGTGTGGCTTTTGCTACCAAATAAACCTGTTGGACTTTAACCTGGTGTTGTTAAACTTCTTACTGTGGGTACATAGAGGCACAATTTATCATGGCCAATGCATTTAACCAGCACATCTTTCGGACTGCGGGAGGAAACCGGAGCACCCGGAGGAAATTCCCCTCCAACTCAATTTTCAAGTTTGCTGACGACACCATCGTAGTGGGTCAGATCTCAAACAATGATGAGACAGAGTACAGGAACGCGATACAGGGCCCTCTTTTACCATTTTAATTCTAAGTGCTGGGCAGACTTGAAACTGGAGGTGTTTCAGATCCGACTTTTAGACCCGTTCTCAGGAGCCCTCATACACACTCTGCCTGAAAAAATATCAGCGATTCCGAATTGCGCTGCACAAGCCTGTGGGCGGGGCTTAACGTGCCCGAAATCCTGCAGCTCCAATCAGAGCCTTCAACTGCGCATGCACAGTTAAAAAGATGATAGCATGCAGCTCCCCTGCCACATCCCTCCCGGGCCAGATAATACCTCCCCCTGGCCTCCACAGACATTGCCTCACCCCCACAACATAACTGACCCCCTTATCCCCCCAACCCTCACCACCCAGACCGATCGTGGCTCCCTGCCCCCCTTCTCCCCCACCGGTCACAAGGAGAGTGGCAGAGGACTCCCCCATGCCCTCCCGCCCCTGCCCCCTGCACCAGAGAGCCATCTGACCCACCTCCCCCACTGCTGATCTGAGTCAGAGAGCCACGGAAGCTCGGGACTTACCTCCTCAGAAGCTGGAACGCCCGAATCAGACCTTTGCGGACCATGTCTGTTTCACGCTGAATCTGGATGGGCGAACGCGGTGGTAATGGGGGAAGTGCCGGTAAGTTTGGATGTGCAGCCCATTAAGTCAATTTAAGTGCATGCAAATACTCGCCTCACACCCGACTTTACCAAGTTTTCGTGCCCGAAAACGGGTGCAACTTGATGGTAAAATTGGGCTCAGAGAATCTGGTGAACTGGTGCGACGATAATAGTCTCTCCCTCAATGTCAACAAAACGAAAGAGATTGTCACCGACTTCAGGAAGCGTAGTGGAGAACATGCCCCTGTCTACATCAATGGAGATGAAGTAGAAAGGGTCGAGAGTTTCAGGTTTTCAGGTGTCCAGATCACCAA
Source organism: Mustelus asterias (assembly GCF_964213995.1). Lineage (NCBI taxonomy): Eukaryota > Metazoa > Chordata > Chondrichthyes > Carcharhiniformes > Triakidae > Mustelus > Mustelus asterias. The sequence goes on along the minus strand of NC_135815.1, from coordinate 92,323,075 downwards.
CAACCTGTCCTGGTCTCCCCATGCCGATGCTATAGTTAAGAAAGCCCACCAACGCATCTACTTTCTCAGAAGACTAAGTGCGAGGTCGTACACTTTGGAAAAAAGAATAGAGGCATGGACTATTTTCTAAACGGTGACAAAATTCATAATGCTAAAGTGCAAAGGGACTTGGGAGTCCTAGTCCAGGATTCTCTAAAGGTAAACTTGCAGGTTGAGTCCGTAATTAAGAAAGCAAATGTAATGTTGTCATTTATCTCAAGAGGCTTGGAATACAAAAGCAGGGATGTACTTCTGAGGCTTTATAAAGCACTGGTTAGGCCCCATTTGGAGTACTGTGAGCAATTTTGGGCCCCACACCTCAGGAAGGACATACTGGCACTGGAGCGAGTCCAGCGGAGATTCACACGGATGATCCCAGGAATGGTAGGCCTGACATACGATGAACGTCTGAGGATCGTGGGATTATATTCATTGGAGTTTAGGAGGTTGAGGGGAGATCTGATAGAAACTTACAAGATAATGAACGGCTTAGATAGGATGGACGTAGGGAAGTTGTTTCCATTAACAGGGGAGACTAGGACGCGGGGGCACAGCCTTAGAATAAAAGGGAGTCACTTTAGAACAGAGATGAGGAGAAATTTCTTCAGCCAGAGAGTGGTGGGTCTGTGGAATTCATTGCCACAGAGGGCTGTGGAGGCCGAGACGTTGAGCGTCTTCAAGACAGAAATTGATAAATTCTTGATTTCTCGAGGAATTAAGGGCTATGGGGAGAGAGCGGGTAAATGGAGTTGAAATCAACCATGATTGAATGGTGGAGTGGACTCGATGGGCCGAATGGCCTTACTTCCGCTCCTATGTCTTATGGTCTTAATTTGGCATGTCAGCTACGACTCTCACCAACTTTTACAGATGCACCATAGAAAGCATTCTTTCTGGTTGTATCACAGCTTGGTATGGCTCCTGCTCTGCCCAAGACCGCAAGAAACTACAAAAGGTCACGAATGTAGCCCAGTCCATCACACAAACCAGCCTCCCTTCCATTGACTCCGTCTACACTTCCTGCTGCCTCAGCAAAGCTACCAGCATAATTAAGGACCCCACGCACCCCGGACATTCTCTCTTCCACCTTCTTCCTTTGGGAAAAAAATACAAAAGTCTGAGATCAACCGACTCAAGAACAGTTTCTTCCCTGCTGCTGTCATCAGACTTTTGAATGGACCTACCTGGCAGTAAGTTGATCTTTCTCCACACCCTAGCTATGACTGTAACACTACATTCTGCACTCTCTCCTTTCCTTCTCTATGAATGGTATGCTTTTTCTGTATAGTGCGCAAGAAACAATACTTTTCACTGTATGTTAATACATGTGACAATAATAAATCAAATCAAATCAAAACATGGGAACACCGCCACTTGGAAATTGCCTTCCAAATCACCCATCATCCTGACTTGGAAATATATCGCTGTTCCTTCACTTGGCTGGATCAAAATCCTGGAACACCCTCCTTAACAGCACTCTGGATGTACATAGAACAGTACAGCACAGTACAGGCCCTTCGGCCCTCGATGTTGTGCCAAGCTTTGTCCGAAACCAAGATCAAGCTATCCCACTCCCTATCATCCTGGTGTGCTCCATGTGCCTATCCAATAACCGCTTGAAAGTTCCTAAAGTGTCCGACTCCACTATCACAGCAGGCAGTCCATTCCTCACCCCAACCACTCTCTGAGTAAAGAACCTACCTCGGACATCCCTCCTATATCTCCCACTATGAACCTTATAGTTATGCCCCCTAGTAACAGCTACATCCACCCGAGGAAATAGTCTCTGAACGTCCACTCTATCTATCCCCTTCATCATCTTATAAACCTCTATTAAGTCGCCTCTCATCCTCCTCCGCTCTAAAGAGAAAAGCCCTCGTTCCCTCATCCTTTCCTCATAAGACCTACCCTCCAAACCAGGCAGCATCCTGGTAAATCTCCTTTGCACTCTTTCCAATGCTTCCACCTCCTTCTTATAGTGAGGTGACCAGAACTGCACACAATATTCCAAATGTGGTCTCACCAAGGTCCTGTACAGTTGCAGCATAACCCCACGGCTCTTAAACTCCAACCCCCTGTTAATAAAAGCTAACACACTACAGGCCTTCTTCACAGCTCTATCCACTTGAGTGGCAACCTTTAGAGATCTGTGGATATGGACCCCAAGATCTCTCTGTTCCTCCACAGTCTTCAGAACCCTACCTTTGACCCTGTAATCCACATTTAAATTTGTCCTACCAAAATGAATCACCTCACATTTATCAGGCTTCTGAGCCACAGGGGTGGACCCAGTGCTGGAGATCCGGTCACCGTGGCTTACCACTGGTAGGTCGTCCCCCTCAACAGTATCCAAAGCGGAATACTTGTTGCCGAGGGGAACGACCACAGGGGATCCCTGCACTGACTGCTTCCTCCCAGCTCCTCTCACCGTCACCCATCTATCTTCATTCTTCGGAGTAACTACATCCCTGAAGCTTCTATCTATGGCCACCTCTGCCTCCCGAATGATCCGAAGTTCATCCAGCTCCAATTCCCTAATGTGGTTTTTGAGGAGCTGGAGATGGGTGCACTTCCCACAGGTGAAATCAGCAGGGACACTGACGGCGTCCCTCATCTCAAACATTCTGCAGGAGGAACATTGCACTGGCTTCCCTGCCAACCCCTCTAGATAACTTGCGGATAAAAGAAGAAAAAGAAAGCGCTTACCTGATAGTCACACCCCTTTCAGTTAGAGAAAAAAAAGCTTACCTGCTCTCACTCCGAGTCCATTTTTTTTAGGTTAGAGGAGGGGGGAGGGTGGGAGACTCTTAATGTGTAGGGTCTTGAGTTTCCTCCCCGTTCAAATTTATTAGGCAAAAAACCTTCCCAGGCCTCCCCGCGGCCGACTTCTGGTTTCCTGCTGCACTGAAAAAAAAACTCCGCGAAAAAGTAAGGTAAAAAAATCAAACTCTCTTACCCTCAGCTCTCCTCACACGAATCGCTCCCTCTCTGCTTGCTCTGGTCGAACAATGAGGTCGATACCTCGAAGGTAAGTACGTGGTGTACCTACACCACCTGAACTGCATGCGTTCAGGAAGGCGGCTTGTCACCGCCTTCTCAAGGGCAATTAGGGAAGGGCAATAAATGCCAGCCTAGCCTGCGATGCCCTCAATCCAAGAATGAATTTTTAAAAATGTGCAACTGCTTTTGATGCCTTTCCCTTCAGTGACGGGAGTTGCAATGTTTTTTGGATTGCTCTAGTCTTTGAGATCAGCGATGAAACAAGGATGACCTCACACTGACCTCAATGAAAGCTGCTTCCAAAGATCTACTGATCACAATGCTCTGCCTTCCACCTTTCCAAATGCCAGTCTCCATCTGGAGTCGAGTCATGGGGATGTCTTGGTGTGCAGGCACAGTTACGTCAGCAAGCACATAAGAGCCTGATTAAAAGATTAAAAAGATAATTTGAGGGCAAAGAGGAAACCGCAGCACCCAAAGAAAACCCACGCAGACACGGGGAGAGTATGCAAACTCCACACAGACAAGCCAGGAACCGAACCTGGATCCTTGACACTGTGAGGCAGCAGTGCTAACCACTGTGCCACCAGGCTTTGGAGTGCAGGGGGAAACCAGAATACCTGAAGGAAACCCACGCAGACACAGGGAGGAAGTGCAGACTCTGTAGACAGTGACGCAAGCTGGATTTCAAAACAGGGTTCCTCGCGCTGTGAGGCAGCAATGCTAACCACTGTGCCACCGTGCCGCTCCCACATTCATCATATTATCGCAATCATACTCAGCAAAATTCAGAGCAGTTAATATCCTTCCCTTATGGTTTATAATTTTCAAATAGTGAAATTAATGGTGATGATTGGATTAGTGTTGAAGCTAAAATGAAAGTAAGCAAACAATTAAAGAAACTGTTTTTTAAAGTATGCAGAATTTTTCTATCATTATCGAGAGTCCATCAATATAAAGCTAACTTTTCAAGGCCAGTGAGGATGTTCAGCAGTAATTATAAAGTTAGCATGCCATTAAAAATTCAGTTACATAGAAACATAGAAGATAGGAGCAGAAGGCGGCCATTTGGCCCTTCAAGCCTGTTACATCATGGCTGATCACCCAACTCAATAGCCTAACCCTGCTTTCTCCCCATAACCTTTGACCCCATTTACACCTAGCCACCTCTTAAATACATTGAATGATTTGGCATCAACCACTTCCTGTGGTAATGAATTCCACAGGCTCACCACTCTTTGGCTGAAGAAATGTCTCCTCATCTCTGTCCTAAGTGGTCTACCCTGAATCCTCAGACTGTGACCCCTGGTTCTGGGCTCCCTCACCATTGGAAATATCCTCCCTGCATCTACCCTGTCCAGTCCTGTTAGAATTTTATCAGTCTCTATGAGATCCCCCCTCATTCATCTGAACTCCAGCAAAAACAAACCTAACCTAGTCAACCTCTCCTCAGACATCAGTCCCGCCATCCCTGGAACCAGCCTGGTAAACCTTTGCTGCACTCCCTCAAGAGTGCAGTCTCATTCATTAAGGTGTAACTTTTTCAAGTATTTTTACAGTCAGGCTAACACATTAGAAACATAGAAACATAGAACATAGAAAAACTACAGCACAAAACAGGCCCTTCGGCCCCACAAGTTGTGCCAAACATATCCCTACCTTTTAGGCCTACCTATAACCCTCCATCCTATTAAGTCCCATGTACTCATCCAGGAGTCTCTTAAAAGACCCTATTGAGTTCGCCTCCACCACCACTGACGGCAGCTGATTCCACTCGCCCACCACCCTCTGAGTGAAAAACTTCTCCCTAACATCTCCCCTGTACCTACCCCCCAGCACCTTAAACCTGTGTCCTCTCGTAGTAGCCATTTCCACCCTGGGAAAAAGCCTCTGAGAGTCCACCCAATCTATGCCTCTCAACATCTGATATACCTCTATTAGGTCTCCTCTCAACCTATGTCTCTCCAAGGAGAAAAGACCGAGCTCCCTCAGCCTATCCTCATAAGGCATGCCACTCAATCCAGGCAACACCCTTGTAAATCTCCTCTGCACCCTTTCAATCTTTTCCACATCCTTCCTATAGTGAGGCGACCAGAACTGAGCACAGTACTACAAGTGGGGTCTGACGAGGGTCTTATATAGCTGCATCATTATCCCCGGACCCCTAAACTCAATCCCTCGATTGATAAAGGCTAGCACACCATACGCCTTCTTAACCACATTAGAGTGGAAGTTCTCATCAACGCATGTACGTAATGGAGATTACAGCCTGTGCTACCACTGCAGCGCAACCTATGGAGCACCATTTACTCTGTTCTCCTGAAGCCACTGCTAGTTTTGTTGGAGTCATGATGGTGAACACTACTAGTTTCACCATGATTACTGCAACAAAATCTAGGTTCTTGTGCCTGTTCCCAAAATTAGCTATCTCATTATCTAGCTATCTATCAGGACAATAAACTATTAATCTATCTGTTAACCTAACTGTGATAACCCTCATGGGGCTCATGGGAAATCACTGATTGATCTCCCTGTGGGGTTCGTTGAGGTTGAGTTCCCCTGGTAACAGGCAGTGGCCTGTCCAGCTGGAACTCATTACCTGAGCCCTTTATAAGGCAGGCCCAGGACTGGGCCTGCTGAACTACTGTACCAGGTAGGGACTAGATAGAACATGCCATTCATAGAGTACCTAGGGGAGAAGGAAAGGAGAGGGTGCAGAATATAATGTTACAATCACCGATGGGGTGAAGAGAAAGATCAACTTCATATATGGTAGGTTCATTCAAAGTCTGATGGCAGCAGGGAAGAAGCTGTTCTTAAGTCAGTTGGTACATGTTTTCAGACTTTTGTATCTTTTTCCCAATGGAAGAAGGTAGAAGAGAGAATGTCCGAGATGTGTGGGGTCCTTGATTATGCTGGCTGCTTTTCTGAGGCAGCGGGAAGTGTAGACGGAGTCAATGGATGGGAGGTTGGTTTATGTGATGGATTGGGCTACGTTCACAACCCTTTGTAGTTTCTTGCGGTCTTGGTCAGAGCAGGAGCCATATCAAGCGGTGATACATCCGGAAAGGATGCTTTCTATGGTGCAGGTGTTCTGTAGCAAATGATCGGGCTTCCTGAGCTTTTGAAACTTACAGAACATTGAGAAGCCTAGATAGAGTGGATATGGAGAGGAAGTTTCCACTAATGGGAGAGATTAGAACTCTTTGTTCTATAACTCTCAACTGAGATCTGCAATGATAAAATCTGAGATCTTTCCTCTCTATGTGTCCTGGCCTTTCACGGGGTCTAGAGGAGGTTCACAAGAATGATCCCAGGATAGAAGGGTTTGTCATATGAGGAACGGTTGAGGAGCCTGGGTCTGTACTCGATGGAGTTTAGAAGGATGAGGGGGGATCTAATTGAAACTTGCAGTATACTGAGAGGCCTAGATCGAGTGGACGTGAAGAGGATGTTTCCACTAGTGAGAGAGACTAGAACTCGAGGACACAGCCTCAGAGTGAAGGGACGCTCCTTTAAAACTGAGATGAGGAGGAATTTCTTCAGCCAGAGGGTGGTGAATCTGTGGAACTCATTGCCACAGAGGGCTGTGGAGGTCATTGAGTGTCTTTAAGACAGAGGTAGATAGGTTCTTGATCAATAAGGGGATCAAGGGTTACAGGGAGAAGGCAGGAGAATGGGGATGAGAATCATATCAGCCATGATTGATTGGCGGAGCAGACTCGATGGGCTGATTGGCCTAATTCTGCTCCTATATCTTATGGTCTTATTACACTAACTATTTATTAAAAGTGGTACGTCTGTATATGTTTTCATTATGTTTTGATTTGATTTATTATTGTCACATGTATTGGGATACAGTGGAAAGTATTGTTTCTTGCGCGCTATGCAGACAAAGCATACCATTCACAGAGAAGGAAACGCGAGAGTGCAGAACGTGGTGTTACAATCATAGCTAGGGTGTAGAGAAAGATCAACTTAATGCAATGTAGATCCATTCAAAAGTCTGATGGCAGCAGGGAAGAAGCTGTTCTTGAGTCGGTTGGTACATGACTTCAGACTTTTGTATCTTTTTCCTGACGGAAGAAGGTGGAAGAGAGAATATCCGGGGTGCGTGGGATCCTTAATTATGCTGGCTGCTTTGCCGAGGTAGTGGGAAGTGTAGACAGAGCCAATGGATGGGACTCTGGTTTGAGTGATGGACTGGGCTACATTTATGACCTTTTCCAGTGTCTTGCGGTCTTGGGCAGAGCAGGAGCCATACCAAGCTGTGATACAACCAGAAAGAATGCTTTCTATGGTGCATCTGTAAAGGTTGGTGAGAGTTGTACTGGACACGCCAAATTTCCTTTGTCTTCTGAGAAAGTAGAGGCGTTGGTGGGCTTTCTTAACTAAAGTGTTGGCTACAGTGTATGGAAAGAAAATACTCCTTTTCCTATCTGCCCAGCTGTGGATGTGGAATGCCCGTCAAACCTCAGTCATCTATAAACATCAAAATATATGTTTCATTCCTTCCAATTACGTACCATGAAAACATTGACAAATTGCTATTCAACACCACTGCAATTTACCCATTAACAATTTGCATTTATATATCACTTGTGATGTGGTAAAGTGTCCCATGTTCCTCACGGGAGTGATTATCAAACAGAATTTGATTTTGAGCCAAATTAGGAGGAAATTATATTTGGAAATTGCAACCACTGATTACCTTCAGACCATTGATATTGTGCAGTGATTGTGAGAAACATGAACTATTATCCAAATTCGCTGAAGATCTCTACAGCCCGACATTCATGTGAAGCATGATTTCTTTGAGCTACCACAACAGGATGCTGGATGATTTATACATTAATAACACTAACATTATCTCATCATTACTTCAGCAACCAAATGTGGGCAAAAGTTCACTATTTTTAATTACTGGAATTGATGGAATTTGCTTGAGTCAGAAGGTAAACTTTTAAACATTTCAAACTCAATCGATTCCACTCGATTCTGCGTTCCAAACATGTTTCCAGATTCTTCTCTAACCAACTGCCCTGACCTCATGCCATGCCCAAGTTTGATTGCAATGAATGATTAAATCAAGATTGGATAGGCGGGGATTGTTTTTAGAAAAGGATGGCATGGTGGCACAGTGGTTAGCACCGCTGCCTCACAGCGCCAGGGACCTGGGTTCGTCCACCCTGTGTCTGCGTGGGTTTCCTCCGGGTGCTCCGGTTTCCTCCGACAGTCTGAAGATATGTGGGTTAGGTTGATTGGCCGTGCTAAATTGCTCCTGGTGTCAGGGGGATTAGCAGGGTAAATGTGTGGGGTTACGGGAATAGGGCCTGGGTGGGATTCTGCTCCAGTATCTTATGGACTTAGGAACTTAAATTTGGTTAAAGAGAGCATCTAGAAACTAACATTTCTTTTTCTCAGTAATCTTTATAAGATGTTTAACCCATGCCTCCCGAAAGCACAGTCTGGCCTTAGATTCAGATTGTTCATGGATCGAATATTTGGCCAGGATTTCATGGCCTCACCACCAAATATCTCTACCTGGTGGTTGTGGCAGGCCATTTAATTTGCTGTTTACTTCCGTGGGACTGTAATATTCCACTGGCCAGGAGGATACGCCGTAGAAAGCATTCTTTCTGGTTGTATCACAGCTTGGTATGGCTCCTGCTCTAACGAAGACCGCAAGGAACCACAAAGGTGTGAACAAAGCCCAATCCATCACGCAAACCAGCCTCCCATCCATTGACTCTGTCTACACTTCCCGCTGCCTCGGCAAAGCAGCCAGCATAATGAAGGACCCCGCGCACCACGGACATTCTCTCTTCCACCTTCTTCCGTCGGGAAAAAGATACAAAAGTCTGAGGTCACGTACCAACCGACTTAAGAACAGTTTCTCCCCTGCTGCTGTCAGACTTTTGAATAGACCTACATCGCATTAAGTTGATCTTTCTCTGCACCCTAGCTATGACTGTAACACTACATTTAAGGGGAGGAGATGGCACAGTGGTATTATCATTGGATATTCATCCAGAAACTCAACTAATGTTCTGGGGACCCGGGTTCGAATCCCACCATCGCAAATGGTGGAATTTGAGTTCAATAAAAATATCTGGAATTAAGAATCTGTAAATGACCATGAAACTATTGTCAATTGTCCGAGAAACCCATCTAGTTCACTAATGTCCTTTAGGGAAGGAAATCTGCCATCCTTGCCTGGTCTGGCCTACATGTGACTCCAGAGCCACAACAATGTGGTTGACTCTCAAATGCCCTTTGAAATGACCTTGCAAACCACTTAGTTCAAGGGCAACTCGGGATGAGCAATAAGTGCTGGCCTAGCCAGCGACACCCATGTCCCACAAATGAATAAAAAACAATTCCGCACTCTCTCTTTTCCTTCTCTATGAACAGTATGCTTTGTCTGTATATCATGCAAGAAACAATACTTTTCACTGTATCCCAATACGTGTGACAATAATAAAACAAATCAAATCAGTTCAATCAGTCCAATCCTGGCATTTATGTCACTCATTATGATCTGGTTAGGGGCCAGTGGGGCGGCACAGTGGCACAGTGGTTAGCACTGCTGCTTCACAGCACCAGGGACCCGGGTTCGATTCCCGGCTTGGATCACTGTCTGTGCCGAGTCTGCACGTTCTCCCCGTGTCTGCGTGGGTTTCTTTCAGGTGTTCCGGTTCCCTCCCACAGTCCAAAAGACGTGCTGGTTGGGTGCATTGGCCAGGCTAAATTCTCCCTCAGTGTACCCGAACAGGCGCCGGAGTGTGGCGACTAGGGGATTTTCACAGTAATTTCATTGCAGTGTTAAGGTAAGCCTACTTGGTTTTTAAAGTGATTAGCAATTGAGTCAATATAACTTAGTGCATCTTTCAATAATCTCCCCGTATTGTCTGTCAAGAACATAAGAACTAGGAGCAGGAGTAGGCCATCTGGTCCCTCGAGCGTTCTCTGCCATTCAATAAGATCATGGCTGATCTTTTCATGGACTCAGCTCCACTTACCCACCCGCTCACCATAACCCTTAATTCCTTTACTGTTCAAAAATTTCTCTACCCTTGCCTTAAAAACATTCAATGAGGTCGCCTCAACTGCTTCACTGGGCAGGGAATTCCACAGTTTCACAACCCTTTGTGTGAAGAAGTTCCTCCTCAACTCAGTCCTAAATCTGCTTCCCCTTATTTTGAGGCTATACCCCCTAGTTCTGGTTTCACCCGCCAGTGGAAACAACTTCCCTGCTTCTATCTTATCTATTCCCTTCAGAATCTTACATTTTCTATAAGATCTCCCCTCATTCTTCTGAATTCCAATGAGTATAGCCCCAGTCTACTCAGTCTCTCCTCATAAGCCAACCCTCTCAACTCCGGAATCAACCTAGTGAATCTCCTCTGCACCCCCTCCAGTGCCAGTATATTCTTTCTCAAGTAAGGGGACCAAAACTGTACACAGTACTCCAGGTGTGGCCTCACCAGCACCTTATACAACTGCAACATAACATCGCTGTTTTTAAACTCCATCCCTCTCGCAATGAAGGACAAAATTCCATTTGCCTTCTTAATTACCTGCTGCACCTGCAAACCAACTCCTTGAGATTCCTGGCGTTCTGGCTTCACTTCGAGTGGGGTGAATCCTGTCATTTGAACCTTTAAGTCTGGCAGATAACAGCAGCTGTTTTTACTATTTGCAGGGCCAATCTCCCAAAACCATAGAATTATAGAATCCCTATAATTTGGAAAAGGCTATTCGGCCCATTGAGTCTGCACCAACTCTCTGACAGAGTAACTTACCCTGCTCTCTCCCCCACTGTAAACCTAACATTTCCCATCGTTAATCCGTCTAAACCTACACACCTTGGGACACTAAGGGGTAATTAAAATTGATTAAACATGGCTGAACAAGTTTAGCTTGTTGACAAACAAGCAAAAACAGTAACCTTATGTCACTCAATGGTGAAGTAGTTGAAGAGATGCCATTTTTGTGAAGCTCAAACAACAACAATATAGAATCGCTACAGTGCAGAAGGAGGCCATTCGGCCCATCGAGTCTGCACCGACCACAATCCCACCCAGATCCTATTCCCGTAACCCCACATACTTACTGTGCTAACCCCCTGACACTGAGGGGCAACTTAGCATGGCCAATCAACCTAATCCGCACATCTTTGGACTGTGGGAGGAAACCGGAGCACCCGGAGGAAACCCACGCAGACACAGGGAGAACGCGCAGAATCCACTCAGACAGTGACCTGAGGCCGGAATTGAACCTGGGTCCCTGGCACTGAGGCAGCGGAGCTAGCCACTGTGCCACCGTGGCGCCCTAAATATACAACTCGGTAATGAATTTTACATTTAATCTCGCCCCTGCCCCTCGCCTGAAGTTATTGTACCAGTTGCATATTAATAAGAGTGAATGCCATTGGCCTAACAGTTACAACAAACCCTGGCCCATAATTTCTCTATCCTGAGGGATGGAGTGGAATTCTGTCCCAGTTCCCATTGAACCTTCAGTGACAGGCGATTATTTAGCTTTTATCGTGCACTGCTCTGTGTGTTCAGAACATTGACCTTAAATCAATGGCGTCCCTTCATTACTTTTCTCTCACCCATGATTAGGAGCCGCAAAAAGTTTCAAATTGCATTCTCCCGATGTGAAAAATGTGATTCAGGAGTTGTGTGGCAGCGAGGTCAAACCTATAATTATCTGAGTGAGCGGAATACTGAACTGCAAACGTTAATCAATTATCGCTGAGAGACAGGCCCAAACAGAACCCTAAAGGCGGATTCGTTGGAGTGTTGGTTACTTCGTAGGTAAGGGATTTGTTGGCTGCAAAGTGCAAACAAAAATCTCCAACTCTCTTTTTCACTCATTTTATCTTCGAGCTTATTCCTATGATCGGCAGGGCTTTCTCTGCCACCGTCGCATCTTCACTCTCTGTCTTTGTCTCCCAACATTTGCCAAGCAAGTGGAGGGTTGGTGGTGGCTGGAGGGAGGCAAAGGCTGCGCTGTGGGTTGGCTCTCCAGCACGGTGCCGCAGTGGTTAGCACTGCTGCCTCACAGCGCCAGAGACCCGGGTTCGATTCCCAGCTCGGGTCTCTGTCTGTGCGGAGTCTGCATGTTCTCCTCGTGTCTACGTGGGTTTCCTCCAGGTGCTTTGGTTTCCTCCCACAGTCCAAAAGACGTGCATTGGCTGTGCTAAATTCTCCCTCAGTGTACCTGAACAGGTGCCGGAGTGTGGCGACTAAGGGATTTTCACAGTAACTTCATTGCAGTGTTAATGTAAGCCTACTTGTGACACTAATAAATAAACTTTAAACTTAATGATATTAAATTTGGGAAAGGTCTCCTTAGGTAACTGTTGAAAAAAATGTAGACAATTACTGTCTTCAAAGCAAGCTTTTACAGCAACTGACAATGTATAACTGGCAATATTCCAATGATAATAGGAAATGTCTTGAGTCATTACAGATAACTTTTTTTTCTGTCAATTAAAAATGCCAAGGAATACAGCAAAGCTATAATTCAGATGTTACAACCAAAAATCTGTTACAAGTCTCTAAGCTTGCTGCAATTAATATGATAAATGAGTGTGAGGAATTCTCTGATCGATGACTTGCTACTCTATATTCTGTCAATGCCATTGGACCCCGACTGAGCACATTCTCCCCGTGTCTGCGTGGGTTTCCTCCGGGTGCTCCGGTTTCCTCTCACAGTCTGAAAAACGTGCTGGCTAGGTGCACTGGCCCTGCTAAATTCCCCCTCAGTGTACCCGAACAGGCGCCGGAGTGTGGCGGTACTGGGGGATTTTACTGTCCCGTCCGTCACGGGAATCGGAACGGGTGTGGGGTGGACCACAGAAAGATCCGTTGACCTCGGGTGAGGCTATAAAATCCTGCCATGGATCCAGGCATCTTGGCAACTGGCCCCCACTCCAATGCTCATTTGGATTCCAACATTGCAAATTAATTGAATACGAGCTTATATTGTTAATATTATGAAGATATAATATTGGGCTTATTTCCTGTACAAGGCACATGGCACAAATTGCTTGCTCATAATCGATTGGGTAAATTAGTTGTGGGTTCATTTTTTATAAAAACTAGGCACATGGAATCCCACAGTGCAGAAGGAGCCCATTCGGCCCATCGAGTATGCACCGACAACAATCCCACCCAGGTCCTATCATCATAGTCCCATGCATTTACCCTAGTTAGTCCCCCTGGCACTAAGGGGCAATTTAGCATGGCTAATCCACATAACCCGCACATCTTTGGAGTGTGGGAGGAAACCAGAGCAGCCGGAGGAAACCCATGCAGACACGGGGAGAATGTGCAAACTCCACACAGACAGTGACCCAAGCTGGGAATCGAACCCCGTTCCCTGGCACTGAAGCAGCAGTGATAGCCACTGTGTCACCCTGCCACCCCACATGACAGCGGCTCAACAAATGTATAAAACTTGAAGGAATCAGAGCTGTGCATGTGTGGTCTGCTCAAAGCAAAAGTGGAACTAAGACTCGTGGCACATTTCCTTTTTAATGATATTGTCATGCTAATATCTCTTAAAGACATATTACAACATGCCCCTTTGTGTTTGTAAAGATATCTTTCCCCCTTCCGAAGAAGTGTAACTATTTATAATACATGCGCATGTTTAGTTACCATTACATAAGTGCATCGAACTGATGAACCTACGAGTCAGTAAAATATAAAGGTAATCTGCCGGTATGCCCAGATTTTGTGATGGTAACCTTGTCGGGAGGTTTCTTTAATTGCTCCCAGAGATCTGTGGGGTTGCCATTCTTGGATGTTGAATCTGGGCAAAAACATCGGTGGTCTTTTTGATGAGATTGACGGTGTGAAACATGTGTTCACCACTCATTGTGCAGAATTTTCCCATCCTGCCCACCTTGGGAATCGTCGCGGGTGGGACACGGACCATGCGAAGGTCCATTGACCTCGGGCGGGATTTTCCGGCTGCGGGACGAGTGTGGCTGGAAAATCCCGCCCTTTATCTCATCGTGCACAACATTGCCATTTTCTGGTCTGTCAATCACCTCATGTCTATGTTTCTGTTGGGATTCCAGATGTCCTCTTATTCCTTGAAGATACACATTGTGTACAGTTTGTTTGGATCAGTGCATGGCTCTTTGTCGCTAAATTTGTTCCAGAACATTGTGGATGTCAGTGGCCCTTGTCCGTGCAGAATTCCACACCATCCACATGTCTTATTAGGTTTGGGTGTTCTAGTGAGCATGCCAACAATTGTGGTTGTGCCAAGGGCATGTAAGCTTTGTTAACCTGCCAGGATCTCTTCATACTTATGTCCACCAGTAAGTCCTTTTTCAATGCTGTACGTTTTGGACTTGTCTAACAGATCTTTCTGGAATGTATTATGGTTCAGGTTACAAACTAATGTTTAATGAAGCCGGCCTGAATCATAAGTTTTGCATCTTGAATTTGACTAGGGTAAACATGAGATGTTTCACTTCAGGTATGATTCAAGTGACCCACTAGGGAGCTTTTATCAAACAAAGTTTATTTAAGAATATAGTCAACATGTATAGTAAGAAAATTAGCAAGGACTTTTAGCAATTACAAGCAAGAAACAAAACACCCACTATAATGTATAACTCTTAATGAATATCTCTGTGTTCCAATTAACCAAAAACCCATGGACTATTAAAAAAAACCTTTTCACAGGTTTAACACAGCACAGACTTCTGCTCACGTGGTAATGGAAATTGAGTCCTTTGGTTGAAGTCTGCAGTTCTCTGGATTCACTCCAAACAGTTTGATGACAAGACAGCTTCCCAAAACACAAGAGAGACTCTGGTCCAGCCTCGAAAACTGCAAACTTTTACTCTTCAGGAAAACAAGTTCTTGTTTTCAGCTCGCCAACTGAATTTTCAAAACAACAGGGAGAGAGGGAAAACATTGCTTTTTAGCTTGCTGTCCCTTCTAAAACTTAAACCAAAACTCAAACCTGCAGTTCCAAACTGAAACCTAAAATCAATCCTTGACACCTGACCTGTGTAATGACTTCAATCAGGCCATTGAGGTTGATCTATTGGAGTATGAACTCCCTGATTCAGGATCCCTCTACGGAGGGATCTCCCCCCACTATCTTGGGGATCTGGGGTGGAGGGTGCTGCACGCAGCAGTCCCGTACAACCGTAGGTTGTACCGGTTCACGGGCTCCCAAGCATGCCCTTTTTGCAACCTTGTGGAGTCCATGGACCACATCGATGTTTCGTGTTATAGGCTGCACAACCTTTTCAGTTTTCTCAAAAATCTTTTATTGATGTTTTGTTTGCACTTCAGTCCCACGCTCCTGATCTATGGGCACCCGGTGTGAAGGGGGGGAGGGGGTGGGGAAGGAGGAGGACCTCTTCATGAACCTGCTCCTGGGCCTGGCGAGGCATGCCATCTACAGGTCCAGACAACGGGCGATCGAGGGGGTCGTCCAACCCAACTGTCTGCCTCTCAACTGCGGCTATATTCGTGGCCGGGTGTCCCTGGAAAGGGAGCATGCGGTGTCCGAGGTCACAGTTGAAGTCTTCTGTGCCTGCTGGGCACCACAGGGACTGGGGTGTATTATTGACCCCTTTAATCACATCTTAATTTGATGTTTTAAGTTTCCTTTCCGCTTTGTCTTTTGTTTTGGGCAGTTCCCCTCCTTTTAGGGAGCTGGCCTTTTTGAGTTGTCCTTAAGTCAGTTTGATTTTGTTTACTTGGTTCAACACAAAAAATGTCCCTGATTTAGGATCCAATTGATAGGCCAATCAGGGAGTCTTTGCCTTGTACATAACCGGGAGTGTGAGTTCCTCTGACACCCCTGGAGATAGACTGCTGACTGATAGCACTCTGTGTACTACTGTACACAGTTTGTAAATAAAGGGATTTTGGTGAAGGGACTTGTGCCTCCGAAGACTTATTCCAGCCTGCCCACAGTTTTGTTTTCTCCTCCAAACAAGGACATCACCTGAGGCTGTGAGCATGAATTTTTAAAAAACTCTTAAAGGAACACTCACATCACAAATGCTTCCACGATGAAATCACCAACTCAACAACTCTGCCTGTTGGCTCTGCATTTGAAAAATCACAGTATGTGACCTTTTCCCGACATCTGCTGATGAAGTAATCGATGGGTTCTGTAGACTGTTGTCGGAATCCATCCAGCCAATGAATACAGAAGTTTAACTTGATTTAGAACCAGTCTTCCAAATTAGTCCATACCTTTTGGGAATCCTTTAGTTCTCACCCTATTAATCCTGACATATTCTTCATAGAATCATAGAAACCCTACAGTGCAGAAAGAGGCCATTGGGCCCATCGAGCCTGCACCGACCACAATCCCACCCAGGCCCTACCCCCATATTTACCCACTAATCCCTCTAACCTACGCATCTCAGGACACTAAGGGGCAATTTTAGCATGGCCAATCAGCCTAACCCGCACACCTTTGAACTGTGGGAGGAAACCGGAGCATCCGGAGGAAACCCACGCAGACACGGGGAGAATGTACAAACTCCACACAGACAATGACCCAAGCCGGGAATCAAACCCAGGTCCTTGGAGCTGTGAAGCAGCAGTGCTAACCACTGTGCTACCGTGCCGCCCATACCGTTTCTTCATTTCCAATTGCCAGGTGAATGTTTATGGCTTGCTCGATGGGTTCAGCCACATGTGAATGAAGAAACAAAGGGCGGAATCTTGAGTCCACTCCCGTGGGAATGCCGGCAAGGGCTCAAGATCCGGCGAAACCCGGAAATTGCGAATCTCGCCGATGAGATTGTGATATCCGAATTCCAACGCTTCTCGCATTTGGGTGAACCTCCATTTGGATCCCCCCAGGGTGTAAAAGTGAGTATAGCCTCCAGGGTCAGGCGTTGGCCTGGCAATGCCTCCTGGCACTGCCCCTGAACACAGTGGGAGCCTCATTATTTTTTATTCATTCATGGGACATGGGCGTCGCTGACTGGCCAACATTTATTGCCCATCCCTAGCTGTTGTTGTTCAGAAGGCTTTTAAGTGTCAACCACATTGCTGTGGCTCTGGAGTCACAGAGAGGCCAGACCAGGTAAAGATGGCAGATTTCCTTCCCTAAAGGACAGTAGTGAACCAGATGGGTTTTCCAGCAATCAACAATAGTTTCATGGTCATCAGTAGATTCTTAATTCCAGATTTTAAAAATTGAATTCAAATTCCGCCACCTGCTGTGATGGGATTCGAACCCAGGTCCCCAGTACATTAGCTGAGTTTCTGGATTAATAATCTAACGATAATGCCACTTGGCCATGGCCCCCTCATGGAGTGGGGAAGGGGTTCATTTATTTGTGGTGGTGGGGGAGAAGAGGTGTGGGAGCTGGGGGTGCTGGTGATGGCTGTTTGGGTCGGGTGGGGGGGTTGGGGGGGTGGGGGGGTAGGGGTCCAATGTCGGTGATGTTCAGGGGCAAGAGGGGGTGTGATGGTGCCAGTATTGACTCTTTGGGGGAGGGGAGTGGGGCAGATTGTCGGCATTGACTGTTTTGGGGTTTCCTGGCTCTGATTGCAGGGGAGGGGGAGGGCTAACACCTCCATGGCGGTGGGGGGGGGGGGGGGGGGGGGGCGGGGGGGGGGATGGAGGGTAAGGTTATTCTTTTGGTCTGATGAGGGCACCCTTTAAACACGGCGCCCGGATCTCAGTGCAGCCAGGCTTGGTGACATGCGTAGGCCGCACTAATCTGCATGATGGCATGCAATACACCCATCTGTTTATTTCTGACAGAATGCCATTAAACCTGAAGAGAAAACCCAGCCTGTTTCTCTGGAGAGAAACATTTTTCTCGCCAGAATCAACATTTTGTAATAAGGCCCTCTGGCTGGATATTGAAATCTGAGGTTAGACCTTTGACCTCGTTGCCATGGAGCTGACCTCAAGGGGAATAAAAATAGGGAGAAATGTAAAGCAAGCTGCTGATTCACAACCACACATGTTACATCACAGCTCAAAGCCAAAATGATACTCTGTTGTCCTCCAACAATGTTGCTGGTGACACAGTGGTTAGCACTGCTGCTTCACGGTGCCAGGGACCCAGGTTCAATTCCGGCCTTGGGTCACAGTCTGCGTGGAGTTTGCACATTTCCCCCCGTGTCTGTGTGGATTTCCTCCAGATGCTCCGGTTCCCCCCCACAAGCCAAAGATGTGCGGATTAGTTGGATTGGCCATGCTAATTGCCCCTTAGTGTCCAAGGATGTGCAAGTTAGGTGGATCGGCCATGCTAAATTGCTCTTTAGTGTCCAAGGATGTGTGGGTCAGGTTGATTAGCCATGCTAAATTGTCCATTAGTGTCCAAGGATCTGTAGGTTAGGTGAATTGGCCATGGTAAATTGTCCCTTCAAAGATGAACAGATTAGGGGAATTGGCCATGGGAAATGTGTGGGGTTATGGGGATAGGGCTGTGGAGAGGGTCTGGGTAAAATACTCTGTCAGAGAATCAGTGCAAACTCAATGGGCCAAATAATCTCTTCTGCACTTAAGGATTCTATGATTCAATGAATGTACTCTGGTCCATAGTGTGAAAACGAACCCTCTATAGAGTTTCTATGTTTGATTTCTCTGAATGAGATTGCCAAATTTGGTTAAGTAGGGCCAATCTCGCTCTATAAACTCATGTGTATTAGGAGCTGTTTACAGCTTTTTCAGATTCTTTTCAGGTAACCATATCTGTGAACACATTGAATCATCTCCCCTCAGAGGAATGACTTGACCTCATGAAACTCAATCTGAATATGGAACAATGACAGTATAATCAGCAGGACGAGAGTCCCATTAACACTGGGCAAAATCCATAGGCAATGATTGAGTCATTTTCTGACTCTGGACTAAAGTTCAGCTGCACAGGTTCAGGCCTCGGAATTCCGAATTTACACAGGCAAGTCTCAGGACTCCTCGCTGTAGCCTGAACTCAGAAACATGGCCCTTAAAGACAACGCAGCCCTTCAACAGTCAGCTGAATGCACACTATATTCAGGCGGATCACTCTACCACCCAAACGATATCTGACACCCGCGTGTTCATCTTACAAATAAAACTGGAATGAGTTAGAAACACAGAGGGTGGGTTATCATAGAATCCCTACAGTGCAGAAGGAGGCCCATTGAGCCTGCACTGACAACAATCCCACCCAAGCCCTAACCCCACATATTTGCCCTGTTGATTCCCCCTAACACCATTTAGCACGGCCAATCCACCTAACCCGCACATCTTTGGACTGTGGGAGGAAACTGGAGCACCCAGAAGAAACCCTCGCAGACACAGGGAGAACGTGCAAACTCCACACAGACAGTGACCCAAGGCTGGGAATTGAACCCAGGTCTCTGGCGCTGTGAGGCAGCAATGCTGACCACTGTGACACCGTGCCACCCTGTTCAATTCTAGGTGCCTCTGCTGCTGCCACACTCAATTGATCATCTCCAGTGTCTGGGGCTCAGTCTTCGTGGTGATGTGGATGGAACACAGGTAGGGGCCTGCACAGGTCAGCATTCTGGTCAGGGGCTGGATCTGGAGGAGAAGAGGATGGGCCTTGGCGTCCATGACTTGGATTCAATGGGCCATTGGGTCGGAAGGTCGGAGGGCTGTTGCAGGAATGTTGTGGTGGATCGGGTAGGAATATCGCAGAGCTCAGGAGAGGTTGTTGTCGTAGCTAGGGTGTAGAGAAAGATCAGCTTACTATATGGTAAGTCCATTCAAAAGTCTGATGGCAGCAGGGAAGAAGCTGTTCTTGAGTCACTTGGTACATGACCTCAGACTTTTGTATCTTTTTCCCGATGGAAGAAGGTGGAAGAGAGAATGTCAGGGGTGCATGGGGTCCTTAATTATGCTGGCTGCTTTTCCAAGGCAGTGGGAAGTGTACAGACATAGAAATCAATTGTTCTTTCAGTGTTTTGGGATGTTTTGTCATTTGACAATGACCTGTGCTGCCTCAGTCTGCTGTCTTCCTGCCTAACCTTGATTCCCTCACCCAGGGTGGCACAATGGCACAGTTGTTAGCACTGCTGCCTCACAGCGCCAGGGACCTACCTGGGTTCAACTCCCGGTTTGAGTCACTATCTGTGCAAAGTCTGCATGTTCCCCCCGTGTCTGTGTGGGTTTCCTCCGGGTGCTCCGGTTCCCTCCCACAGTCTGAAAGATGTGCTGGTTAGGTGCGTTGACCATGCTAAATTCTCCCTCAGTGTACTCGAACAGGCACCGGAGTGTGACGACCAGGGGATTTTCACAGTAACTTCATTGCAGTGTTAATGTGAGCCTACTTGTGACACTAATAAATAAACTTTAAACTTAAAAACTTTAATCTGAACTGGAACATCTATTGTTCCTTTTAATAGCTCCTTTTACCATCACTATAACACATAAGCACCAGAGAACTTATGTGTTATAGTGTTGGTTAAAGGAGCTATTTTTAACATTTACATATTGTTTTTGATTTTTTCACATGTTTAAGTGACTTTTCCTCAGTATATAATGGGTGGGATTTTATGACCTCACTCAGGCGAGGCTCATAAAATCCCGCTCGAGGCCAACGGAGAATTCCCTCTGTGAATCGGGATAAAATTCCAGCCAATATATCTGTCCTCTCAGTGTCAGTATAAATGTACGCAAAGGAGGTGGATTTACTGCAGACGATAGGTCGGCAATAGTAATGTCATCGAGAACTTCATTCCACTTCAGAATAATTGCTCCCTGAGCGTTTACAGGAATGTTACACTTCAGTCTTGGAATGAAAACTTGGGAAAACTAAAATTTCGGCAAGCCGCGTCAGAATTTTCTTCACTTCAAAGGTTTCCTGGTGGCAGGGTCACTAGAGGGTCCTGATCCACCCGTGTCAGTGGTATATCCCGGGGGCCCGGCGTCGAGGGTAACAGGCCACCTCTGTGTTCACCGCCCAGGGAGGGATGGCCGGCAACCCAGGGAGAGCGAGGAGGCATCACAAGATGGGGGCCCGCACTGCTAGCTCACAAGGACTGCGGGCCATGCTCTCTGCGGTATCAGCCTCCAAGGGGAATGCCTTCAGATGATTCCATCTGGCAGCAGAATGCCACATTCAATTTTCTGCCCCATTATACATTGATGTACAGAGTCATGTGATGGGGCTCTGACCTCCAAGCACAGCGAGGCCACCTCCAATTAGGGGAGGCGATGGCCTAGTGGCATTATCGCTGGACTATTAATCCAGAAACTCAGCCAATCTTCTGGGGACCCGGGTTCGGATCACACCATGGTAGCTGGTGGAATTTGAATTCAATAAAAAAGATCTGGAATTAAGAATCTACTGATGACCATGAAACCATTGTCGGAAAAGCCCATCTGGTTCACGGTGGCACGGTGGCACAATGGTTAGCACTGCTGCCTCACCGCACCAGGGATCCGGGTTCAATTCCTGGCTTGTGTCACTGTCTATGTGGAGTCTGCACATTCTCCCCGTGTCTGCGTGGGTTTTCTCTGGGTGTTCCGGTTTCCTCCCACAGTGCAAAGATATGCGGGTTAGGTGGATTGGCCCTGCTAAATTGCCCCTTAGTGCCAGGGGGACTAGCTAGGGTAAATGCATGGGGTTATGGGGATAGGGCATGGGTGGGATTGTGGTCGGTGCAGACTCGATGGGCCAAATGGCCTCCTTCTGCACTGTAGGATTCTATGAATCTATGATTCTCTGATAATGTCCTTTAGGGAAGGAAATCTGTTGTCCTTACCTGGTCTGGCCTACATGTGACTCCAGAGCCACAGCAAAGTGGTTGACTCTGAAATGCCCTATGAGATGGCCTAGCGAGCCAATCATTTCAGGGGGCAATTAGGGATGGGCAATAAATGCTGGCCAACCAACAACACCCATGACCCATCAATGAATGAAAAAAAGCATAGCTGCACTCCAGATGCAGCAGGTGACTTCTGGACTTCCTTTGAAATACATCGATTGGCTAGCTGCTGCTGTGACCCTGTCTCTGGGAACACCTCCTGGAGGTGGGACCACGTTGAGGAGCTGACCCCATCTCGCTTTGATTTTCCACAGCCTCCTCCTCTCAAACCTCCATGGGTTGGCAATATCCCGGCCAACATGTGATCCTAAATGCCACATCTGTATTTTCCAGGTCATATGGTCAATTTGGGTTCAGTTCCTCCGTGCTGGCAAACATAGCTTTCGTGCAGAGGTCATAGAATTTGTAGACAATTTATGGCCCAGAAGAAAGCCCTTCAGTCCATTGCGTTTGTGTTGGTTGATGAAGAGCTGCCCAGCCTAATCTAACATTTCCACACTGGGTGTGTAGCCTGGAAGGCCATGCTAAATTGCCCCTTAGTGTCCAAAGATGAGGAAGTTAGCTGGATTGGCCATGCTAAATTGCCCCTTAGTGTCCCAAGATGTGCAGGTTAGCTGGATTGGCCGTGCTAAATTGCCCCTTAGAGTCCAAAGATGTGCAGGTTAGGTGGATTAGCCATGCTAAATGTGCAGGGTTACAGGAATAGGGTGGAGGGGAGGGCCTGTGTGGAATGCTCTTTCGGAGAGTCAGTGTGGGCTTGATGGGCCCAATAGCCTCTTTCTGCACTGTCGGGATTCTTTGGTTCTTTACATCAAAAAGGAATTCCAATTCAGACCAGTACCAGTCATTTTCACACTGGTCACAGCTGGACAGCCAGATACTTTTTAAATGTGGAGAGAGATTCTGCATCTACCATTCTTTCAGGCATTGAGACCCGGACCCTTACCACCCTCTGGACGTGAAAACAAAATGTTTCCTGCTCTGCCCCTGTCATCTCTTTCCCGACTGTTCCTCAGTGGGAAATTTCACTTTTCACTTGCCTTCTTCATGTTGAGCCCTTCCTGAATCTTTCCCCTCTCCTCACAATCGATACTCTGTTTGTTGAACTGGTCACATGATTCCTGCTTTTTGCTGCCATCACGTTGCCTCCAATCATCTTAACAAGGCCTTGCACACAGGATTGGCGTACATCACCATGAAAACAGGAGACGGGAGGCGGGTCTAGCTCTGAGTTCAGATGTTCTATTTCTTGCCGATAAGAGCGTAATCAAAAACCCGAACAGCTCCCGTTAGCACCAAAGCAAATGGGAAAATATGATCCATAAGACCATAAGACATAGGAACAGAATTAGGCCACTCGGCCCATCGAGTCTGCTCCGCCATTCAATCATGGCTGATTGTTTTTCTCATCCCCATTTACCCCATAACCTCTGATCCCCTTATTAATCAAGAACTTATCTATCGCTGTCTTAAAGACTCTCAATGACCTGGCTGCCACAGTCTTCTGCGGCAAAGAGTTCCACAGATTCGCCACACTCTGGCTGAAGGAATTCCTCCTCATCTCTGTTTTAAAGGGTCGTCCCTTTAGGCTGGGGTTGTGCCCTCTGGTTCTAGTTTTTCCTACTAGTGGTAACATCCTCTCCACATTCACTCTATCCAGGCCTCGCAGTAACCTGTAAGTTTCAATAAGATCCCCCCTCATCCTTGTAAACTCCAACGAGTACAGACCCAGAGTCCTCAACCGTTCCTCAGACAACAAGCTTTTCATTTCAGGGATCATTCTTGTGAACCTCCTCTGGACCCTTTCCAAGGCCAGCACATCCTTCCTTAGATACGGGGCCAAAATATACATTATGTTGTGTTTTCAAGGAACTCACACTCTTGGAGTCTTGGTTGCTTGTGCATTCTTGAAATGTAAATCAATGTTGTTGGCCCCTCCAAAAAAAAAATTGGATTTCCAGCAACCTTGGGCATATCTGTCAATCCAGTGATTTTGGAAAGGATTATTTTGTCCACTTGCAAACATAAAATGTTCTTTAAAAACCTTACTGGTTTAGACATGTGGGGGGAAATTTTTCCATTCCACCCACCATGGGAATTATAGTGGGCAGTGGAGCCGGCGGGGGGCGGCGGGGGGTGGGGGGGGGGGGGGGGGGGGGGTGGGGGTGTGGGGGGGGGGGGGGGTGTGGGGGGGGGGGGCGGGGGGTGGGGGGGGGGGGGTGGGGGGGGGTGTTGGGGGGGGGGGTGGGGGGGGGGGCGCGGAACCATGCAAAGCCCCTTTGACCTTGAGCGGGATTTTTCATTTTTGGGACAAGAGTTGCTGGAATATCCTGCCTGCAGAGACTTTGATGTTTATGAATGATAGAATCATAGAATCCCTGCAGTGCAGAAGGAGGCCAGTCGGCCCATTGAGTCTGCACCGATCACAATCCCACCCAGGCCCTATCCTCGTAACCCCATGTATTTACCCTGCTAATCTCCTGACACTAAGGGTCAATTGTAGGGTAATTTCACAGTAACTTCATTGCAGTGTTAATGTAGGCGCTACTTGTGACTAATAAATAAACATTTTGGTGTGGCCAATCAACTTAACCTGCACATCTTTGGACTGTGGGAGGAAACCCACAGACAGTCCAGTAGACATGGGGAGAACGCACAAACTCCACACAGACAGTGACCTGAGGCCGAAATTGAACCCAGGTCCCTGGTGCTGTGAGGCAGCAGTGCTAACCACTGTGCCACCGTACCGCCCCAACAGTGGTTTGTAATTCATAAGGGCAAATGAGATAAGTACATGAGGGCAAAAAGGATAAAAGGATTTGGTGACTGGGCTATGGGCGGCGCGGTGCACAGTGGTTAGCACTGCTGCCTCACAGCGCCAGGGGCCCGGGTTCAATTCCGGCCTCGGGTCACTGTCTGTATGAAGTTTGCATGTTCTCCCCGTGTCTGCGTGGGTTTCCTCCGGGTGCTCCGGTTTCCTCTCACAGCCCAAAGATGTGCGGGTTAGGTGGATTGGCCATGCTAAATTGACCCTAGTGTCAGGGGGACTAGCTAGGGTAAATACATGGGGCTATGGGGATAAGGCCTCAGTGGGATTGTGGTCAGTGCACGGTCGATGGGCTGAATGGCCTCCTTCTGCACTGTAGGATTCTATGATTCGATGAAATGAGGAAGGTGGAGGAAGGAAAACACCAATGGAATAGATGGGCTGAATGGCCCATTTTTTTTGTTCTGTGCTGCAACTTGAAAACAAGAGTTACCTGATGTTTTCTGATGAAAGATTTTTATAGCTTCTCATTATCCAGAATAGATTGTCTTCACCGCAGGCAGAATGGATTCTTAATGCAGAGCAAAGGTACGTGATAGAGAGAAAAATGCAATGTTGTTAACAGCTGGAAGCACAGAAGTGTTTGAGAGTGACATTAATCCCAGTGGAGATTCAAACTGGGGCTGTTTTATATAACCCTGCCACAGTGATAACAGGTTGGGACTGAGTGTAAATATTGAACATGGAGAGCTTACACTGTTTATAAAAACTCTCTCCAGACAGGGAGGCGATGGCCTAGTGGTATTATCGCTAGACTATTAATCCAGAAGCTCAACTAATATTCTGGGGACCAGGGTTCAAATCCCGCCACAGCAGATGGTGGAATTTGAATTCAATAAAAAATATCTGGAATTAACAATCTACTGATGAGACCATTGTCTGAAAAACCCATCTGGTTCCATCAGGGAAGGAAATCTGCAGTCCTTATTTGGTCTGGCCGACATGTGGCTCCAGAGCCACAGCAATGTGGTTGACTCTCAACTGCCCTCTGAAATGGCCGAGCAAACCACTCAGTTCAAGGGCAACTCAGGATGGGCAATAAATGCTGGCCCAGCCAGTGACGTCCATGTCCCACAGATGAATTTAAAAAATCCATGCATTTAAGAGCATGGAGGCAGTTAAAACCACTCGGTGAAATTTGGGCATTGTGCTACCCAACTCTTGTGCCTTGAACCCCTCTAGGGTAAGGTATGTACAAAGCAGAAGTCACTAGAGTTCTAGATATCAATGACAAGAATATGAGGATAGTGAGGGAGAATGGCATTGAGGAGATCTACTTAAATGATGGAGCAGACACAAGGGGCTGAATAGCGCACTCTTGCTCCTATGTTCCTATGTGCGCATGTATATACAACCACAAATCAAACTTGAGACTTTGCCTTATTGGAATCCCTACAGTACAGAAGGAGGCCATTCAGCCCATTGAGCCTGCACCAACAACAATCCCACCCAGGCCCTACCTCCGTAACCCCATGTATTTACCCTGCTAAACCCCCTAACACGAAGGGGTGATTTAACATGGCCCACCCACCTAACCCGCACATCTTTGGACTGTGGGAGGAAACCGGAGCACCTGGACCACACCCATGCAGACAAGGGGAGAACATGCAGACCCTGCACAGACAGTCACCCGAGGCCGGAATTGAACCCAGTTCCCTGGCACTGTGAGGCAGCAGTGCTAACCACTGTGCCACCCGTGCCGCCCTCAGTCAGAGGGGAGTGTGCAGTGGGACCTGGGTGTCCTTGTGCACCAGTCGCTGAAGGTAAGCATGCAGGTGCAGCAGGCGGTAAAGAAGGCAAATGGTATGTTGGCCTTCATTGCGAGAGGCTTTGAGTACAGGAATAGGAATGTGTTTTTGCAATTGTACAGGACCTTGGTGAAGCCACACCGAGAATATTGTGTGCAGTTTTGGTCTCCTTTTCTGAGGAAGGATGTTCTTGCTCTCGAGGGAGTGCAGCGAAGGTTTACCAGACTGATTCTGGGGATGGCGGGACTGATGTATGAGGAGAGATTGATTAGGTTAGGATTGTTTTCACTGGAGCTCAGATGAATGAGGGGCGATTTCATAGAGACTTATAAAATTATAAAACAGGACTAGACAGGATAGATGCAGGAAGGATGTTTCTGATGGAGGGGGGGAGTCCAGAACCAGGGGTCACAGTCTGAGGATTCGGGGTGGACCATTTAGGACAGAGATGAGGAGACATTTCTTCACCCAAAGAATGGTGAGCCTGTGGAATTCATTACCACAGGAAGTGGTTGATGCCAAAACATTGAATGTATTCAAGAGGCGGCTGGATATAGCACTTGGGGCGAATGGGATCAAAGGTTATGGGGAGAAAGCAGGAATAGGCTATTGGGTTGGACAATCAGCCATGATCGTGATGAATGGCCAAACAGGCTCCGATCTTCTATGTTTCTATGTATCACATGGCCAATCCACTTTGTGACTAAGCCACATTGCAAACTCACTGCCTTCTCAGTGAGTTCCGGAGAGATTGGAGAGAACTAATTGGGCGGCACGGTAGCACAGAACTGGGCGGCACGGTAGCACAGTGGTTAGCACTGCTGCTTCACAGCTCCAGGGACCTGGGTTCGATTCCCGGCTTGGGTCACTGTCTGTGTGGAGTTTGCACATTCTCCTCGTGTCTGCGTGGGTTTCCTCCGGGTGCTCCGGTTTCCTCCCACAGTCCAAAGTTGCGCGGGTTAGGTTGATTGGCTATGCTAAAATTGCCCCTTAGTGTCCTGAGATGCGTGGATTAGCGGGTAAAATATGTAGGGGTAGGGCCTGGGTGGGATTGTGGTCGGTGCAGACTCGATGGGCCGAATGGCCTCTTTCTGTACTGTAGGGTTTCTATGATTCTATGATTCTTTCTGTGAATTCTGTCTGGAACTGATTAATATTCCATCCCTGCCCACAGTGGGTGCATTTTGACAGTTTTTATTTTGACTGAGAACGCCCGAAAATTAAAAATCATTCTTTACAGTAAAAACAAGCAACATTGGCCAATGAATAAAACAGCATAAACTGGAAATTCAATGACAAAAATATCAAAGGGTCAAATAATTTGGATTAAGTGACTCTGAATTAAGAGGAATAGTTGATGCAAACATTTGAGGGTTGCTAATTACATCTGTTAACGATTAAACACATTGTGCTCCAGGGGTTTGATGGTAGTGTTAATACATGTTGAGAATGAATGGGTGTAACCCAGAAGGCTGGACTGATGAAAAGCAATTAGATAGTAAGGATTGTGGCACGGAGGGTTGCTCTGAGCTGGCAGAGGGGCATCAGTCATTATGTTGGTCATGTGTTTTTATCGTAACCTATGGCTCCTTACCCTCCAACCTGTAACAGTCTTGCAGTCTCTAACCGCTTCTTCCACTTTATTTGCATCATTTTGGCACATCTCCCAGGCACTGCAGTCCCAGAATAAAGAAAACCTGGGAATGACAGATACTGATCCAAACTGGTTTTGTACAGGGGCGGCACGGTGGCACAGTGGTTAGCACTGCTGCCTCAAAGCGCCAGGGGCCCGGGTTCAATTCCAGCGTTGGGTGACTGTCTGTGGTGGAGCTTGCACATTCTCCCCGTGTCTGGGTGGGTTTCCTCCGGGTGCTCCGGTTTCCTCCCACAGTCCAAAGATGTGCAGGTTAGGTTGATTGGCCATGCTAAATTGACCCTTAGTGTCAGGGGGTAAATAACTGGAGTTATGGGGATAGGGCCTGGGTGGGATTGTGGTCGGTGCAGACTTGATGGGCCGAGTGGCCTCCTTCTGCACTGTAAAGATTCTATGCTTCTGTAATTCCTATAAGGGGTGCAATATCTCTCAAAGAGACTTATAAAATTCTAACAGGACTAGACGGGGTAGAGGGAGGATGTTCCCAATGGTGGGGGTGCCCAGAACCAGAGGCCACGGTCTGAGGATTCGGGGTAGACCATTTAGGATGAAGGTGAGGAGATATTTCTTCACCCAAAGAGTGGTGAGCCTGTGGAATTCATTACCACAGGAAGTAGTTGATGTTAAAACATTGAATGTATTCAAGAGGCAGCTCGATATAGCACTTGGGGTGAACAGGAAAAAGGTTATGGGGCGAAAGCAGGATTAGATTATTGAGTTGGACTCGATGGGCCGAATGCACTGTAGAGATTCTATGATTCTATGATTCCACATCCTAACCACTCACTGTGTAAGTAAATTATTCCTCATGTCGCTGTTGGTTCTTTCTTGTACCAATGCCCTCCAGCTCTTAGCCCTTCTACCCAGAGGAACAGTTTTGCTCCATCTACACATCATGATCTTTGAACACTTTGGTTAAATCTGCACTAAACCTTCTTTTCTTTAGAGTGAATAATCTCAGCTTCACCCATTTATCCGCAGGACTGAAGTCCCTCATCTCTGGAATTATTCTCGAAATTCTATGGTGGAATTTTTCCCTCCTGCCCACCATGGGAATCGTAGTGGGCGGGACACGGACCACGCAAAGGTCCATTGATCCCGGGCAGGATTTTCCGGTCTTGGTGCGAGCGCGACTGGAAAATCCTACCCTCAAACTGAATAGCCCGCAGTGAGGAGGGAGGGTCAAGTCCACGGCCTTGATGGTCTGAGAAACCCTTCCACAAACATTCACTCCCTCCACCACCAATATAGAACATAGAACATAGAAAGCCACAGCACAAACAGGCCCTTCGGCCCACAAGTTGCGCTGATCATATCCCTACCTCTAGGCCTATCTATAGCCCTCAATCCCATTAAATCCCATGTACTCATCCAGAAGTCTCTTAAAAGACCCCAACGAGTTTGCCTCCACCACCACCGACGTCAGCCGATTCCACTCACCCACCACCCTCTGAGTGAAAAACTTACCCCTGACATCTCCTCTGTACCTACCCCCCAGCACCTTAAACCTGTGTCCTCTCGTAGCAACCATTTCAGCCCTTGGAAATAGCCTCTGAGAGTCTACCCTATCCAGACCTCTCAACATCTTGTAAACCTCTATCAGGTCACCTCTCATCCTTCGTCTCTCCAGGGAGAAGAGACCAAGCTCCCTCAACCTATCCTCATAAGGCATGCCCCCCAATCCAGGCAACATCCTTGTAAATCTCCTCTGCACCCTTTCAATGGCTTCAACATCTTTCCTGTAATGAGGTGACCACTTCTCCGCCCAGTCTTGCATTCTATCTATGTCTCGCTGCAACTTCTGACATCCCTCCAAACTATTCACAACACCACCTACCTTGGTGTCGTCAGCAAACTTACCAACCCATCCCTCCACTTCCTCATCCAGGTCATTTATACAGCGGCAGCAATGTGTACCGTCTACAAGATGCACTGCAGGAACTCACCAAGGCTCCTTAGAAAGCACCTTCCAAGCCCACGATCTCTACAATCTCAAAGGAGAAGGGCAGACACATGGGGACACCACCACCTGAAAGTTCCCCTCCAGGTTAGCACTGCTGCCTCACAGTGCCAGGGACCCGGGTTCGATTCACGGCTTGGGTCACTGTCTGTGTGGAGTTTGTACGTTCTCCCCATGTCTGCGTGGGTTTCCCCAGGGTGCTCCGGTTTCCTCCCACAGTCCGAAAGATGTGCAGGTTAGATGCATTGGCCGTGCCAAATTCTCCCTCAGTGTACCCGATAGCCTCCGATCTTCGGGTAAGCGTTCTCCAAGGCAGCCATCAAGACGCACAACAACGCAGAATCATCAAGCAGAAACTGATGGCCAAGTTCCGCACGCATGAGGACGGCCTCAACCAGGGTCACACTACATGTAACCCCCCCACCATTTGGCCTGGGCTTGCAAAATCCTAACAGCTGTCCTGGCTTGAGACAATTCAAATCTCTTTAACCTGTGATTATCCCTCTCTTCACTCGCACTGTCTGTACCTGTAAAGACGTGATTATCTGAAAAGACTCGCTTTACAACCATTATCTTGCATTTGTGCCTTTGTCTATATATTCCGTGTTTGTGAAACCTATCTCTCTACTCACCTGATGAAGGAGCAGCGCTCCAAAAGCTCGTGATTCCAAATAAACCTGTTGGACTTTAACCTGGTGTTGTGAGACTTCTTACTATGCCCACCCCAGTCCAACACCGGCATCTCCACACCATCTTCTCGAGAGCAGAGAAGACTGAGGGGGGGACGTGATTGAGATGTATAAGATTATGAGAGGTATGGACAGGGTGAGTAGGAAGCGGCTGTTCCTCTTGGTTGCAGAGTCAATCGTGAGGGGGCATAGTTTTAGGGTAAGGGACAGGAGATTCAGAGGGGATTTGAGAAAAAGAAAATTCACTCAGAGGGTCGTGGGAATCTAGAACACACTGTGGGGGAAGATAGTGGAGGCCGGAAACCTTACAACCTTTGTGGGTGGCACGGTAGCACAGCTGCCTCACAGCACCAGGGACACGGACTCAGTTCCGGCCTCGGGTCACTGCCTGTGTGGGTTTCCTCTGGGTGCTCCGAGTTCCTCCCACACTCCAAAGATGTGCCGGTTAGGTGGATTGGCCATGTTAAATTGGCCCTTAGTGTCAGGGGGACTAGCAGCGTAAATACGTGGAGTTATGGGGATAGATCCTGGATACGATTGTTGTCGGAGCAGGCTCGATGGGCCAAATGGCCTGCTTCTGTATTGTAGGGATTCTATGATTCTATGAATAGTGACTACTTTCAGGTGACCTGCTCATTCTTCTCCCCTGAACATCTTCAGTCAACTGTGATGATACTGTGCCCCTGAGAAATATGTACATCATGTTTCTTGTAAGGTGTATCTCTCAACTTCAGATCTGTTTTGCAGGGTGCCACTTTGTCTAGCAAAACCTTTAAATTGATAGCTGGGAGCACAGGATAAGGACTCATTTTAGACATGGAGTGTTTGCTTTAAGCTGAGCTCATGCATTTATGTTTACTTGGGTCTCCCCTGGGGGTTTCACTGTAGAGTTTTTATTAGGTTGATTGACAGGGACAGTGTCATGTACTTAATGGGAGGAGCTAAGCTTGCAGGAAAGAAATACCATTTCTGTTTCATTAAAAGAAATACAAGCAGTTGCTGTTTAGGCTGCCAGAAGAAACAGGTGTCTCTCCCTCTTTCTCTCTCCAGAGGTATTCTGGAAGCTCCAGAACTGTTAACCTAAGACAAGCAAGTATACCTGTGTTATGCTAACTCATTTTAAAGAGGAGGTTTCAGTCTATAAGAGGAATACTGCTTGAATTGGAACAAATAGAGATAGGTTAGCAGTGAAGGATTGTATCTTGTCATGTTTATATGTTGTTCAGTTGTTAAAAGTTAAGCTAACTCATTTGTTATGGTTCAACCATGTTGTTAGATCAAATTTCTTTTGATAAAAACTTTCTGGTGTGTCAGTAGAATCACACCTAGAGTGAAACATCTGATCCTCACACTGATGTCAAAATAGAAGATTGTTGGGGTCTAATCTGACTTCATAACATTCCTTGAGGTTTCTGATCAGGTGCTCTAAGAGAACAATCTGGCTGAAATAAATATCCCCTTTCTTTAATAAGGAGCACTCATGCTCACAAGGCCTTGACATTACCTGATCCAGTAAAGGAAATACAAATGGGGCAAAGCATATCTCTGTGAAAATAATGAAAGTTCTTGCAAAGCCCCCTACGATTAACATTGAAAAATTTGCAACATAGAAATAATCGATTGAGGGTTACAAGTTAGCAAGGAATGAGCTGATAAAGGGGCTTAGGAGAGCTAGAAGGGGACATGAGAAGTCCTTGGCGGGTCGGATCAAGGAAAACCCCAAGGCTTTTTACTCTTATGTGAGGAATAAAAGAATGACCAGGGTGAGGTTAGGGCCGGTCAAGGACAGTAGTGGGAACTTGTGTATGGAGTCAGTAGAGATAGGCGAGGTGATGAATGAATACTTTTCTTCAGTGTTCACCAAGGAGAGGGGCCATGTTTTTGAGGAAGAGAAGGTGTTACAGGCTAATAGGCTGGAGGAAATAGATGTTCGGAGGGAGGATGTACTAGCAGTTTTGAATAAACTGAAGGTCGATAAGTCCCCTGGGCCTGATGAAATATATCCTAGGATTCTTTGGGAGGCAAGACTGCAGAGCCTTTGGCTTTGATTTTTGGGTTCTCACTGTCCACGGGGATGGTGCCAGAGGACGGGAGAGTGGCGAATGTTGTTCCTCTGTTTAAGAAAGGGAATAGAAATGACCCTGGTAATTATAGACCGGTTAGTCTTACTTCGGTGGTTGGTAAATTGATGGAAAAGGTCCTTAGGGATGGGATTTACGACCATTCAGAAAGGTGTGGATTAATCTGGGATAGTCAGCACGGATTCGTGAAGGGCAAGTCGTGCCTCACAAATTTGATTGAATTTTTTGAGGAGGTAACTAAGTGTGTTGATGAAGGTAGGGCAGTTGATGTCATATACATGGATTTTAGTAAGGCGTTTGATAAGGTCCCCCATGGTCGGCTTATGATGAAAGTAAGGAGGTGTGGGATGGAGGGAAAGTTGGCCGATTGGATAGATAACTGGCTATCTGCTCGAAGACAGAGGGTGGTGGTGGATGGAAAATTTTCTGACTGGAGGCAGGTTGCTAGCGGAATGCCACAGGGATCAGTGCTTGGTCCTCTGCTCTTTGTGATTTTTATTAATGACTTAGAGGAGGGGGCTGAAGGGTGGATCAGTAAATTTGCTGATGACACCAAGATTGGTGGAGTAGTGGATGAGGTGGAGGGCTGTTGTAGGCTGCAAAGAGACATAGATAGGATGCAAAGCTGGGCTGAAAAATGGCAAATGGAGTTTAACTCTGATAAATGTGAGGTGGTTCATTTTGGTAGGACTAACTTAAATGTGGATTACAGGGTCAAAGGTAGGGTTCTGAAGACTGTGGAGGAACAGAGAGATCTTGGGGTCCATATCCACAGATCTCTAAAGGTTGCCACTCAAGTGGATAGAGCTGTGAAGAAGGCCTATAATGTGTTAGCTTTTATTAACAGGGGGTTGGAGTTTAAGAGCCGTGGGGTTATGCTGCAACTGTACAGGACCTTGGTGAGACCACATTTGGAATATTGTGTGCAGTTCTGGTCACCTCACTATAAGAAGGATGTGGAAGCGCTGGAAAGAGTGCAGAGGAGATTTACCAGTATGCTGGTAAGGTTGAGGGAGCTAGGACTGTTCTCTCTGGAGCGGAGGAGGCTGAGGGGAGACTTAATAGAGGTTTATAAAATGATGAAGGGGATAGATAGAGTGAACGTTCAAAGACTATTTCCTCGGGTGGATGGAGCTATTACAAGGGGGCATAACTATAGGGTTCATGGTGGGAGATATGGGAAGGATATCAGAGGTAGGTTCTTTACGCAGAGAGTGATTGGGGTGTGGAATGGACTGCCTGCACTGATAGTGGAGTCAGACACTTTAGGAACATTTAAGCGGTTATTGGATAGGCACATGGAGCACACCAGGATGATAGGGAGTGGGATAGCTTGATCTTGGTTTCAGATAAAGCTTGGCACAACATCATGGGCCGAAGGGCCTGTTCTGTGCTGTACTGTTCTATGTTCTACAACAACTATGAAATTAATATATTAGTAAACTGATTCTAAAGTCCATTAAAATATGCTGACTCTTATTTATAGTTGCTAAACTGAACACCAAGTTTATATTAATAAATGACATTTCTAAACTCAATTAATTATCACCACTTAGAAACAATGGAAGATGTAGATGTATGTTTCTAAGCAGAAAACTGATTTGTTACGAGAAGTTGCATTACAGTTACACAATCACGGTGAGTATTGTTTTGGTCCCTATAGTAACATTAAGTACCCTGACCAGACAATGCTCTTCAATTAGCAAGCTGTATTACAGCGACACAGTACATCTCTGCATTGCTAAGCATGTTAGAACTTAATCAATGCTCTGGGGGTCAATGAACCAATGATGCTTCATCTGGAAGAATGAATTGCCATTGATTTGATGATGTCTTTCGTGTTCAAGGATTATCACAATGTGGCTCACAATCTGTTAGTTATTTCTGAAGTGCAAGCACTTGAATGTCGGAAAAAGCAATCTGCGCCTAGTTAATTCCCACAAACAATACTGAAAATAAAGCGGTGAATTTCTACAAGGGTTATAAGGCCATAAGATATTGGATCAGAATTAGACCATTCGGCCCATCGAGTCTGCTCTGCCATTCAATCAGTTCCTGCCTATCTATCTGCCCAGGCAAAGCAGCCAGCATAACTAAGGATCCCACGCACCCCAGACATTCTCTCTTCCACCTTCTTCCGTCAGGAAAAAGATACAAAAGTCTGAGGTCACATACCAACCGACTCGAGAACATTGCAGTGTTAATGTAAGCTGACTTGTGACACTAATAAACTTTAACTGAACTCCAGTGCAGAACTGAGGGAGGGCTGCTTGGGTAGGTGGAAGAGATCCTATGGCACTACCCGGAAGAATAGTAGAGTTCTCCCCAGTCTCCGTGGCCAATCTCTATCCTCAATCAGTGGGACCAGATTAGCTGGTCATTGTCACATTGTTGTTTGGAAGAGCCTCCTCCACTACAATAGGCAGGATTTTACAGCCACACTCGGGTGAGACTGGAAATTCCTGCCTGAGGTCAACAGAGATTTCCGTTGTTGGACCTTCGCCCGCTCCGATTCCGTGGCGGGCAAGGTGGCAGAGTTCCGGCCAATGTCTCCAATTCAAACAGAAAAAAAAGCTTCATTGCTGACAAGGCTTGGAGGCATCTGGCAATGATGAAAAACGTTGGCCAGAATTCTCCAACCTTCGTACTGTGGAGTTCATTTTTTATTCATTCATGGGGCATGGGCGTTGCTGGCTGGGCCAGCTTTATTGCCCATCCCTAATCGCCCTTCAACTGAGTGGATTCCTCGGCCACGTGGCACAGTTGTTAGCACTGCTGCCTCACAGGGACCCGGGTTCGATTCCCGGCTTGTCTGTGCGGAGTCTGCACATTCTCGCCGTGTCTGCGTGGGTTTCCTCCGGGTGCTCCGGTTTCCTCCCACAGTCCAAAGATGTGCGGGTTAGGTGGATTGGCCACACTAAATTGTCCCTTAGTGTCAGGGGGACTAGCTAGGGTAAATGCATGGGGATTGGGCCTGGGTGGGATTGTGGTCGGTGCAGACTCGATGGGCCGAATGGCCTCCTTCTGCGCTGTAGGACTCTCGGATTTCTAGAGGGCAGTTGAGAGTTAACCACATTGCTGTGGCTCTGGAGTCACATGTAGGCCAGACTGGGCAAGGAGGGCAGATTTCCTTGAACCTAAGTGGGGATAATTAATTGCAGAAGGGAAAGCCAGTAACACTTGGAAATAAGGAGTGCCGGTAAAACTTGTCCAAACTGGTTGCGTGTGCTTTAAAATGGAATTAGTATTACTGATTTTGTCTGGGATTTGAAAATTTTGAACCTGTTTTTCTTTCTGGGATAGTTTAAGCCTCTTAAGGACATACCAACTACCCACCCTCCTTCATTCCCATTTGACCAGTTGGGTTCAAATTGGAAGTAAAAAAATAGGGATATATCATAACTCCCAAAAACAGGTAGGTTGGTGTGATGTGAAAGGCTGTCTAAAAACCGCAAGATCGAAGTCAAAATCTCTTTCCTTTGTTGTGATTGGCTGGGTAGTTAACAGTGAGGCTGAGTGTCTTTGACTACAAGAAGTTACAGATGGAATGATCAAATGGACAGGTAAGTGGCAGATGGAATTTAACCCTGAGAGGTGTGAGGTGATGCACTTAGAATCATAGAATCCTACAGAGCAGAAGTAGGCCATTCGGGAACAGGACCTGTGTGGGATTGTGGTCAGTGCAGACATGATGGGCTGAATGGCCTCCTTTTGCACTGTAGGGATTCTATGATTCTATGAGTCTGCAGCGACCACAATCCCACCCAGGCTCTATCCCCATAACCCCATGCATTTACCGTGGTTAGCCCTCCTGACTCTAAGGGGCAATTTAGCATGGCCAATCCACCTAACCAGTAAAAATAATAAAGTCTATTTATAAGTCACAAGTAAGGCTTATATTACATTGCAATGAAGTTACTGTGAAAATCCCCTAGTCGCCACATTCTGGCGCCTATTTGGGTCAATGCACCTAACCAGCATGTCTTTCAGATAGTGGGAGGAAACTGGAGCACCCGGAGGAAACCCACGCCAACACGAGGAGAACGTGCAGACCCCACACAGACAGTGACCCAAGCTGGAAATCGAACTTGGGTCTTTGGCGCTATGAGGCCGTGTGCTGCCGTGCTGCCCTTGGCAAGTCATAATATTCAAGGCTATGGGCCAAGTGCTGGTAGATGGGATTAGGTGGGAGTTCAGGTGTTTCTTGTGTGTTGGTGCAGACTCAATGGGCCGAAGGGCCCCTTCTGCACTGTATAATTCTATGATCACACCTTTTTGATATACTTCAGGAGGTCTACAAGGGCATGTCATTCCTGTCGCTGAAGGCAAATGGAGTCTTTCGTGCCAACTCTTCACGTTGACTTTTGCCACATAATTTTGAATAGATTTGCATCCATGGCTACTGACTTCTTCAATCAATGTATTTAATTGTTCTCAAGTTATGCCTATACTGCCCTTCAGTGCACTTCTGCTCCACATCAACTATTTCTTAACCAGGCTAGACAAAATTTGCTCTATTTCACCTTCGTGCCTTTTGGTTTAGTTGGCTTCTATAACGTATTGGCTAAAAATGAACAAAACAGTTGTGTGCTAATCCATTGATGTAGAAATGTTTTCCAAGTAATTTTATGACAGCTATTCAGCAAGTGCTCTGTGACTCACTTAACTCTTTTGCAGTAACAATGACTTGCATAGTCAAACAGACTATTAAATACGATAAGCAAAATATTGAAGCAATTGGAGATAACCTAATGTTTCTAGCAGTGGCAGGTAGCTTGTGCGGCCTATCCAGGTTCTGTGTGCCTCTATGTGGCCCACTCAGTGCTAGTCTAGGTTGTCCATCACTGGGTTGTGGTCCTACAGTAGCAATGTATAGACTGTGAAATCTCCACCTCAGCCAGTTGAAGGGCTGAATTCAATAAGCAAGGAATTGCTGTAGGAGGTTGACTGGGTTCCCTTAAAGAACTTGGAAGAAAGGAGCCTGCAAACTGTGCCCAGTATAAACTCATAATATATAGGAGCAGAATTAGGCCATTCGGCCCATCGAGTCTGCGCCGCCGTTCAATCATGGCCGATATGTTTTTCAACCCCATTCTCCCACCTTTTCCCTGTAACCTTTGATCCCCTTACCAATCAAGAAACTATCTATCTCTGTCTCAAATACACTCAATGACCCGGCCTTTACAGCCTTCTGTAGCAATGAATTCCATGGATTTGCCACCTTCTGGCTGCAGAAATTCCTCCTCATCTCGGTTTATAGAATCATAGAATCCCTACAGTGCAGAAGGAGGCCATTCGGCCCATCGAGTCTGCACCGGTCACAATCCCACCCAGGCTCTGTCCCCATAACCCCATTCATTTACCCTAGCTAGTCCCCCTGACACTCAGGGGCAATTTAGCATGGTCGATCCACCTAACCTGCACATCTTTGAACTGAGGGAGGAAACCAGAGCACCCGGAGGGAACCCATGCGGACAAGGGGAGAATGTGCAAACTCCACACAGACAATAACCCAAGCTGGGAATTGAACGAGGGCCCCTGGCGCTGTGAGGCAGCAGTGCTAACCACTGTGCCACCTTTTCCCCATGACCTTTGATCCCCTTACCAATCAAGAGCCTATCTATCTCTGACTTAAATACACCCAGTGACCCGGACTCCACAGCCTTCTGTGGCAATGAATTCCACAGATTCACCACCCTCTGGCTGAAGAAATTCCTCCTCATCTTGTTTCCAAAGAGTTGTCCCTTTACTCTGAGGCTGTGCCCTTGGATCCTAGTCTTGGGACCAGGAATCAATCCCATTGAGTCACCCAAAGGTTAATGGAACCAACAGCCTAGATGGATGATAACTATCTTGCTGTCACATCCCTCAAGATTTCACCATGGCTGTCACGCCATTCGATTTACAATGTTGGTATTATGCACACTCAGCAGCTGTGTAAACACATTCTTTCCAAAGAGAAATCTTTCTGCTGTGACTCTTCACTGCCTCACATTTCTAAGTAATAAGTAAATCATAAAGCAAGTAATGTTTATATTACAAACACCTCTGTCAGTCAAAAACCACAAATATCTTTCTTAATACTATATTGGAAATGACCCTTTCAGTAAAACACACGTTGATTTCAATTTATTTGCGCAATACCACACAATTTGTCCTCATCAAGACTGAACACCCAACAATGCCTCACAGATAGATTCTAAACAGTCACAACACTTTCTGAAGCATTAAGGTGATAATAGATCTTGAAGTTTCTGACAGGAGAAATACTAGAGTTATAAATCACCAAACTCAGTAAACATTGGTATGTTTCCTATTAAATATCCTTCCCCCGTCCCCATTTTATCACAGAGATGGGCAGCATGGTGGCAGAGTGAGGTGGCATAATGGCAGAGTGGTTCGCACTGCTGCCTCACAGCAGCAGACACCCGGGTTCAATTCCGGCCTTGGGTCACTCTCTGTGTGGAGTTTGCACATTCTCCCTGTGGCTGCATGGGTTTCCTCCGGTTGCTCCGGTTTTCTCCCACAGTGCAAAGATGTGCAGTTTGGGTGGATTGGTCATGCTAAATTGCCCCTTAGTTTCCAAAGATGTGTTGGTTATGGGGATTAGCCATGCTAAATTGCCCCTTAGTGTCCAAAGATGTGGAGGTTAGGTGGATTGGCCATGCTAAATTGCCCCTTAGTGTCCAAAGATATATAGGTTAGGGGGATTAGCCATGCTAATTTGCCCCTTAGCGTCCAAAGATGTGCAGGTTAGGTGGATTGGCCATGCTAAATTGCCCTTTAGTGCCCAAAGCTGCATAGGTTAGGTGGATTGGCCATGGTAAATTGCCCCTTAGTGTCCAAAGGTGTGCGGGTTAGGTGGATTGGTCATGCTAAATTACCCCTTAGTGTCCAAAGGTGTGCAGGTTAGGTGGATTGGCCATGCTAAATTGCCCCTTAATCTCCCAGGATGTGTAGGTTAGGGGGATCGGCCATAATAAATTGTTCCTTAGTCTCCCAAGATGTGTTGGTTAGGGGGACTGGCCATGCTAACTTGCCCCTTAATGTCCCAAGATGTGTAGTTTAGGGTGGTTAGCGGGATAAATGTATGGGGTTACAGGGATAGGCAGGGGGGTGGGCCTGGATAAGATGCTCTGTCGGAGAATCGGTGCAGACTCGATGGGTCGAATGGTCTCCTTCTGCACTGTGATCTATTATCACCTTAATGCTTCAGAAAGTGTTGTGACTGTTTAGAATCTATCTGTGAGGCATTGTTGGGTGTTCAGTCTTGATGAGGACAAATTGTGTGGTATTGCGCAAATAAATTGAAATCAACGTAGGAGTTCGATGACTCTATGTGAAACCAAGGTCCCATCTTCTCTCTCAGCCGGATGTAGATGGTTGGTCGTCACCATTGAGTGATGAGCAGGGGAGTCCTCCCCAGGCTCCTGCCCAACGGTTAACTCCCATCACTCTTTTGCCACCGAAAAGAAGATTATCTGGTCTTTTACGCCATTGCTTTGTGTGGGACCTTGCTGTGTGGAATTCATTACCACAGGAAGTAGTTGATGCCAAAACACTGAATGTATTCAAGAGGTGGCTGGATATAGCACTTGGGGTGAATGGGATCAAAGGTTATGGGGAGAAAGCAGGATTAGGCTATTGAGTTGGACGATCAGCCATGATCGTGATGAATGGCGGAGCAGGCACGAAGGGCCGAATGGCCTCCTCCTGCTCCTATCTTCTATGTTTCTATGTTTCTCTGTTTCTCTGTGTGCAGCTTTATTTCCTATGTTACAATAATGACCAGACACCATGTTATGTCTAGCTCCTTCTTCCTGTCTGTCTTTCTTTCTTTCTATTTTTTTCTCTCTTTCCCCCACATTTTCTAGTTCTCACTTTCTCTCGTTCTTTGCCACTTTCTCTCCCTCTCACCACGGTTTCCTTCAAAACATTGGCATGTTATTTTTAGTAGTCCACGCGTCCCACCCCGCCTGAGATTGATTTATAATTCCCTCAGCAAATGGGAATTGGCCAGTCAGATATTGCGCTAACAGGTTGAGGTTTACGATGTGGTAGGCTACATTACACCTTTAGCAAAGATATCTCTGCACTTACAGCAGTTACAGCAGAGGTGTTCCTATGTCAGAGCGCTCAGCAATTCCTCCTCTGTTCATACTGCCTGTTTCGTTCAACTTGAATCCCGATCACTAATTGTTTGATGAGAATGTTGCATTTGGGGGGGGGGCGGTTCTTGAACAATGCAGCCCAGCTCTCAAAACTGATTAATGGCCCCTTAAACCTCACCCATCATCGGCACAGTGGCACAGTGGTCAGGGATTCATAGAATCTACAGTGCAGAAGGAGGCCCTTTGGCCCATTGAGCATTCACTGATGTGAGGCTCACCAGCCTATAATTTCCTGGATTATCCCTGCTGCCCTACTTAAACAATGGAACAACATTGGCTATCCTCCAGTCCTCTGGAACTTCACCTGTAGCCAATGAGGATACAAAGATTTCTGTCAAGGCCCCAGCAACTTCCGGTCTTGCCTCCCTCAGTATTCTGGGGTAGATCCCATCAGGCCCTGGGGACTTATCTACTTTAATGCCTTTTTAAGGTGCCCAATACCTCCTCCTTTTTGATATCGACTTGACCCAGAATATGTACACACCCTACCCTAGACTCCTCATCCATCAAGTCCCTCTCTTTGGGGAATACTGAGGCAAAGTATTCATTTAGTATCTCACCCATATTCTCTGGTTCCATGCATAGATTCCCTCCACGATCCTTGAGTGGACCAACCCTTTCCCTGTCTCCACTTTTGCTCTTTACACAGGTATAAAATGCCTTAGGATTTTCCTTAATCCTGTTTGCCAAAGACTTTTCATAACCCCTTTTAGCCCTCCTAACTACTTTCTTAAGTTTATATCATTTATATTCTTCAAGGGCATCATCTGCCCTAAGCCTTTTAGACCTTACGAATGCTTCCTTTTCCTTCTTGTCAAGGCTCATAATACCCCTCGTTATCCAGGGTTTCCGATACTTGCCACACTTATTCTTCATCCTCACAGGTACATGCCGGTCCTGAATTCCAATCGACTGACATTTGAAAGACTCCCACATGTTGGATGTTGATTTGCCCTCAAACAGCCTCCCACAATCTACACTTTTCAGATCCTGCTGGTGGTGTGTATTGGCCATTCTAAATTCTCCCTCAGTGTACCCGAACACACGCCGGAGTGTGGCGATTAGGGGATTTTCACAGTAACTTCATCGCAATGTTAATGTAAGCCTACTTGTGACACTAATAATCAAGCTCGCCCCCTTCCCACACCTCTCCCCCACCCTCCCCACCGT
Source organism: Mustelus asterias (assembly GCF_964213995.1). Lineage (NCBI taxonomy): Eukaryota > Metazoa > Chordata > Chondrichthyes > Carcharhiniformes > Triakidae > Mustelus > Mustelus asterias. The sequence goes on along the minus strand of NC_135815.1, from coordinate 92,280,927 downwards.
AGTGGGTCAGATCTCAAACAATGATGAGGCAGAGTACAAGAATGAGATAGAAAATCTGGTGAACTGGTGCGGCAACAATAATCTCTCCCTCAATGTCAACAAAATGAAGGAGATTGTCATCGAATTCAGGAAGCGTAAAGGAGAACATGCCCCTGTCTACATCAATGGGGATGAAGTAGAAAGGGTCGAGAGTTTCAAGTCTTTAGGTGTCCAGATCCCAACAACCTGTCCTGGTCCCCCCCATGCCGACACTATAGTTAAGAAAGCCCACCAATGCCTCTACTTTCTCAGAAGACTAAGGAAATTTGGAACGTCAGCTACAACTCTCACCAACTTTTACAGATGCACCATAGAAAGCATTCTTTCTGGTTGTATCACAGCTTGGTATGGCTCCTGCTCTGCCCAAGACTGCAAGGAACTACAAAAGGTCGTGAATGAAGCCCAATCCATCACGCAAACCAGCCTCCCATCCATTGACTCTGTCTACACTTCCTGCTGCCTCAGTAAAGCAGCCACCATAATTAAAGACCCCACGCACCCGGAAATTCTCTCTTCCACCTTCTTCCGTCGGGAAAAAGATACAAAAATCTGAGGTCACGTACCAACCGACTCAAGAACAGCTTCTTCCCTGCTGCTGTCAGACTTTTGAATGGACTTAAGCATTAAGTTGATCTTTCTCTACACTCTAGCTATGACTGTAACACTACATTCTGCACTCTCTCCTTTCCTTCTCTATGAACAGTATGCTTTGTCTGTATAGCAAGCAAGAAACAATACTTTACACTGTATGTTAATACATGTGACAATAATAAATCAAATCAAATCACACAAGGCCACCTCAGACCGCCCCCCCTCCCCCCCGCCTCCCCCCCCCCCCCCCATGCTAACTCTTTCCCCCCTCTGATCCTGCTCCTATTTCTTACCTTCTGCTGTGCAATGTGTCTCAATTGTTGAACAGATTTCAGCTCCTGAACAATGAGGATGAATCACTATGGGGCTGGCCCTTCCGATGTTACAAATTTACTGCATAGATTACAGCTATGCCCGGCTAGGCACACATTGCCTGAGGGCTGATTAACAGAACTCCGTGCCACACCCACACAGTTTCTGCTGCTAATCTTCAAACAAATCTTTAGAACACATCCAAACATTTCAGAATTGGGAGAGCCCTTCACTTTCACAGCTGCTGAGACATTTCCTCTGATTCTACCACTGTTTGACCAGTTTGAGATTGGATGCCCTTTGACGAATATTAATTGTTCGAGAGTTAGCTTACGTCATTGACATTTGAAATTGATCAACTTCAAGGAATTGTCATGATTTCCGCACAACAGAAAACTTATATTAAAAGCACTGACTGAGTCACAGAATCACAGAATACTGCAGTGTAGATGAGGCTCTTCGGCCCATCGAGTCTGCACTGACATATGAAATGCCCTGACCTGCCCACCTAATCCCACTTGCCAGCACTTGGCCCATAGCCTTGAATGTTATGGCATGCCAATTACTTATCAAGGTACTTTTTAAAGGATGTGAGACATCCCAGCTCCACAACCCTCCCAGGCAGCGTATTCCAGACCGTCACCACCCTCTGAGTAAAAAAGCTTTTCCTCAAATCCTCCCTAAACCTCCCACCGCTCACTTTTAACTTGTGTCCCCTTGTAACTGACCCTTCAACTCAGGGGAACAGCTGCTCCTTATCCACCCTGTCCATGCCCCTCATAACCTTGTACACCTTGATCAGGTCGCCCCCCTCCCACCCCCCCTCCACCCTCCCCTCCCCTCCACCCTCCCTCAGTCTTCTCTGCTCCAACAAAAACAAGCCAAGCCTATCCAACCTCTCTTCATAACTTAAATGTTCCGTCCCAAGCAACATCCTGGTGAATCTCCTCTGCACCTCCTCCAGTGCAATCACGTACTTCCCATAATATGGCGACCAGAACTGCACACAGTACTCTAGCTGTGGCCTCACCAAAGTTCTGTACAACTCCATCATGACCTCTCTAGAAGATGTGATTGATAAGAGAGGTGCGCTGCGTGTAGTTTGTTTGTTATGGAATTTAATAAATCATCAAGAGTTTTGGTACATTATAGGCTCTGCAAATGAAATTAAAAATGATATCAGCTGAAGCGTTCTTTTAACATTCTTTGCAGCAAACATCCATGTCCACAGCAAACATTGCTTCATGTTTATCTATTGATTAGTGTCACAAGTAGGCTTACATTAACACTGCAATGAAATTACTGTGAAAATCCCCTAGCCGCCACACTCCAGCGCCTGTTCAGGTACACTGAAAAATAATTTAACACCTAACCAGCACGTCTTTTGGACTGTGGGAGGAAACCGGAGCACTCGGAGGAAACTCGCACAGAGAATGTGCAGACTCTGCACAGGCAGTGACCCAAGCCAGGAATTGAACCCAGGTCCCTGGCGCTGTGGGGCAGCAGTGCTAACCATTGTGCCATTGTGCCGCCCAGCCAGTCTTGGTTTTGATGCTCAAGAAGCTTGGAGTGGGACTCAAACATCGAACCTTATGATTCTAAGATGAGAGCGGTTCCACAGCTCAGAAATAACAGGCGGAGGTCGAAGAATTCCAGCCTGGATTTCTCCAGGTTGACTAATGAGAGTGAAAATTTGATTTGATTTATTATTGCCACATGTATTGGGATACAGTGAAAAGTATTGTTTCTTGCGCACTATACAGACAAAGCATACCGTTCATAGAGTACATAGGTGAGAAGGATGGGAGAGTGTGCAGAATGTAGTGTTACAATCATAGCTAGGGTGTCAAGAAAGATCAACTTAATATAAGGTAGGTCCATTCAAAAGTCTGATGGCAGCAGGGAAGAAGCTGTTTTTGAGTCGGTTGGTACGTGGCCTCAGACTTTTGTATCTTTTTCCCGATGGAAGAAGGTGGAAGAGAGAATGTCCGGGGTGCGTGGGGTCCTTAATTATGCTGGCTGCTTTGCCAAAGCAGCGGGAAGTGTATCCGGAGTTAATGAATGGGAGGCTGGTTTGCGTGACGGACTGGGCTACATTCACAACCCTTTGCAGTTTCTTGCAATCTTGGACAGAACAGGAGCCATACCAAGCTGCGATACATCTGGAAAGGATGCTTTCTACGATGCATCTGTAAAAGTTAGTGGGAGTCGTAGCGGACATGTCAAATTTTCTTAGCCTCCTGAGAAAGTAGAGGCATCGGTGGGCTTTCTTAAAAATTAAGCTGAGCTGTCATCTATAAGAGAAAATATACAACATTGACAGTGATAATCACTCCTTCTTGGCACAGTCTTTTCATCCAGATCCATCCTCAATGTTTTTCATTCAGTTTATTGGTATGTCATCCCCCAGCCTTCAGTCAGGACCACAAATGAACCACATTTAGCCGATCATCTTACATTCAAACAAATGAATGCCAGACAGTGACTTTCCACAAAAAAGTACTTTATTGGCTGTTAAGCACTTTAAAACATCCAGTCGTTGTTAAAAGCTCTGTTTAAATGTGAGGTTTTCTTCTTTCCCTTTGGATGCTTTCAGTCAAGCCTTCAGTGCTATTCCCTTAAAGAGGCATGCCAGATCGCTAATGACCCTGTGTCAGACTAAGGACAGATGGAAACATAATAGGGTTCTGAGAAATTGAAAGGGGAGAGGGTGAGCAAGAAGGAAGGCCTGTGCGTCCAGGGAGAGCGGGAGAGATTAAATGACAAAAGGTTTTGCGATAATGTGGAAAATTAAGAAACAGGCGAGGTGTTTGGAGGAGGAGTGAATGGCAGGAGAGGAGCAAATTGGAGTTAAAAATAAAGAACGAGAGAAACCAATCCAGCAAAAATAAATGAAGCAAGATGGAGGCAAAGGCCATGAAATTGTTGAACTCAATGTGCAAAGATGTGCAGGTTAGATGGATTGGCCATGGTACATGCACGGGGTTACGGGGATAGGGCAGAGGGGAGGGCAGCACGGTGGCACAGTGGTTAGCACTACTGCCTCACAGCACCAGGCACCCGGGCTCGATGCCCAGCTTGGGTCACTGCCTGTGTGGAGTCTGCACGTTCTCCCCGTGTCTGTGTGGGTTTCCTCCGATTGCTCCGGTTTCCTCCCGCACTCCAAAGATGTGCAGGTTAGGAGGTTTAGCCATGGTAAATGCATGGAGTTACAGGGATTGGGCAGAGGGGAGTAATGCACATTCGTAGAGTTGGTGCAGACTTTGATGGGCCATGTAATGACTTTAATCAGGCAATTGAGGTGGACCTCTTAGAATATGAACTCCCTGATTAAGGGCCAAATTGATGGACCAATCAGGGAGCCTCTTGTTTTGTACTTAACCAGTCGTGTCAGTTCCTCTGGGACACCAGGTGTAGACTGCTAACTGCCGGCTCGATGGGCCGAATGGCCTTCTTTTGCACTGTAGGGATTCTATGATTCCATGAAACGCACTTGTTCATTAATTATACAAATGTTGGAGATAAAAATGAAAAAAATAATTTATTAGTTTCATAAGTAGGCTTACATTAACACTGCAATGAAGTTACTGTGAAAATCCCCTAGTCACCACACTCCAGTGCCTGTTCGGGTACACTGAGGGAGAATTTAGCATGGCCAATGCACCGAACCAGCTCGTCTTTTGGACTGTGGGAGGAAACTGGAGCACCGGAGGAAACCCACGCAGACACAAGGAGAATGTGCAAACTCCACACAGACAGTGACCCAAGCCAGGAATCGAACCCGGGTCCCTGGCGCTGTGAGGCAGCAGTGCTAACTTTCTTTTTGTGGGCACTAGGTACTTGGAGTAACTTTCCACTTTGTTGGGTAAATGCCAGCATTGTCATCCTACTGGGGCATCCTAATTAGGCCCAAGTTTAGATCTGGAGGACAGATTTTTAGCACTACAGTCAAGGGTGTGCTTGCAGCATGGGTTGGTACCTGGGACTTCGATGTTGTGGCCACCTCATAGAGCAGGGACAGGAATGGTTGTTGCAGGTTCCGGGGTTTAGATGTTTCAGTAAGAGCAGGGAAGGTGGTAAAAGAGGGGGAGGTGTGGCATTGTTAGTCAAGGACAGTATTACGGTGGCAAAAAGGACGTTTGATGAGGACTCGTCTACTGAGGTAGTATGGGATGAGGTTAGAAACAGGAAAGGAGAGGTCACCCTGTTGGGAGTTTTCTATAGGCCTCCGAAAAGTTCCAGAGATGTAGAAGAAAGGATTGCAAAGATGATTCTGGATAGGAGTGAAAGTAACAGGGTAGTTGTTATGGGGGACTTTAACTTTACAAATATTGACTGGAAAAGCTATAGTTCGAGTACTTTAGATGGGTCAGCTTTTGTCCAATGTGTGCAGGAGGGTTTCCTGACACAGTATGTAGATAGGCCAACAAGAGGCGAGGCCACATTGGATTTGGTACTGGGTAATGAACCAGACCAGGTGTTAGATTTGGATGTCGGTGAGCACTTTGGTGATAGTGACCACAATTCGGTTACGTTTACTTTAGCGATGGAAAGGGATAGGTATATATTGAAGGGCAAGAGTTACAGCTGGGGGAAAGGAAATTATGATGAGATTAGGCGAGATTTAGGATGCATAGGTTGGGGAAGGAAACTGCAGGGGATGGGCACAATTGAAATGTGGAGCTTGTTCAAGGAACAGCTACTGCGTGTCCTTGATAAGTATGTACCTGTCAGGCAGGGAGGAAGTGGTCGAGTGAGGGAACCATGGTTTACTAAAGAAGTTGAATCTCTTGTGAAGAGGAAGAAGGAGACTTATGTAAAGATGAGATGTGAAGGCTTAGTTAGGGCCTAATTACAAATTAGCCAGGAAGGACCTATAGAGAGATTTAAGAAGAGCCAGGAGGGGACATGAGAAGTCTTTGGCAGGTAGGATCAAGGAAAACCCTAAAGCTTTCTATAGGTATGTCAGGAATAAAAGAATGACTAAGGTAAGATTAGGGCCAGTCAAGGACAGTAGTGGGAAGTTGTGCGTGGAGTCTGAAGAGATAGATAGGCAAAGTTTTGGAAAGGATTATAAGAGATAGGATTTATAATCATCTAGAAAGAAATAATTTGATTAGGGATAGTCAACACTGTTTTGTGAAGGGTAGGTCGTGCCTCACAAACCTTATTGAGTTCTTTGCGAAGGTGACCAAAGAGGTGGATGAGGGTAAAGCAGTTGATGTGGTGTATATGGATTTCAGTAAAGCGTTTGATAAGGTTCCCCACGGTAAGCTATTGCAGAAAATATGGATGCATGGGATTGAGGATGATTTAGTGGTTTGGATCAGGAATTGGCTAGCTGTTAGAAGACAGAGGGTGGTTGATGGGAAATGTTCATCCTGGAGTTCAGTTACTAGTGGTGTACTGCAAGGATCTGTTTTGGGGCCACTGCTGTTTGTCATTTTTATAAATGACAAAGGATGGGTTAGAAATTTGCGGATGACACTAAAGTCAATGGAGTCATGGACAGTGCGGAAGGTTGTTGCAGGTTACAGAGGGACATAGATAAGCTGCAGAGCTGGGCTGAGAGGTGGCAAATGGAGTTTAATGTGGAAAAGTGTGAGGTGATTCACTTTGGAAGGAGTAACAGGATTACAGAGTACTGGGCTAATGGTAAGATACTTGGTAGTGTGGATGAGCAGAGAGATCTTGGTGTCCATGTGCATAGATCCCTGAAAGTTGGCACCCAGGTTGATAGGGTTGTTAAGAAGGCTTACGGAGTGTTAGCTTTTATTGGTAGCGGGATTGAGTTTCGGAGCCAGGAGGTCATGTTGTAGATTTACCAGGATGTTGCCTGGTATGGTGGGAAGGTCTTATGAGGAACGGCTGAGGGACTTGAGGTTGTTTTCGTTAGAGAGAAGAAGGTTAAGAGGTGACTTAATAGAGGCATACAAGATGATCAGAGGATTAGATAGGGTGGATAGTGAGAGCCTTTTTCCTCGGATGGTGATAGCTAGCATGAGGGGACATAGCTTTAAATTGAGGGGTGATATATGTAGGACAGATGTCAGAGGTAGGTTCTTCACTCAGAGAGTAGTAAGGGCGTGGAATGCCCTGCCTGCAGCAGCAGTGCACTTGCTAACATTAAGGGCATTTAAATGGTCATTGGGCGGCACAGTAGCACAGTGGTTAGCACTGCTGCTTCACAGCTCCAGGGACCTGGGTTCGATTCCCGGCTTGGGTCATTGTCTGTGTGGAGTTTGCACATTCTCCTCGTGTCTGCATGGGTTTCCTCCGGGTGCTCCGGTTTCCTCCCACAGTTCAAAGATGTGCGGGTTAGGTTGATTGGCCATGCTAAAAAATTGCCCCTTAGTGTCCTGGGATGCGTAGATTCGAGGGATTAGCTGGTAAAATATATGGGGATATGGGGGTAGGGCCTGGGTGGGATTGTGGTCGGTGCAGACTCGATGGGCCGAATGGCCTCTTTCTGTACTGTAGGGTTTCTATGTTTCTATTGGATAAACATATGGATGATATTGGAATAGTGTAGGTTAGATGGGCTTTAGATTGGTTTCACTGGTCGGAGCAACATGGAGGGCCGAAGGGCCTGTACTGCGCTGTAATGTTCTATGTTCTACATTGCTGGGATCCATGGAATTTGCTGTGCACCCAGCCATTTCTTGACATTTTATGGAGCGATATCTGCAGGGCTTTTGAGTTACTGAAGGCAATTGTCCCTGCAGATCTTGGGTAAGTGAGATTCCACACAGACCCGTGACCCAAGCCGGGAATCGACCCTGGGTCCCTGGAGATGTGCCAACCATTGTGCCACTGTGCTGCCCGCTGGGGGAAGAAAAGAAGATTGTTTAGCTGGGCAGCATGTTCAGAGGAAAAAGATAATTTTCTGAAACCTATAGATTGTGTCCGAACACGGTTTGCCATCCCATGCTGGAAGAAACCATCAGTGAATCAGTCGAATGATTCATGCCTTTCTATTCATGGTTGCAATGGGATATTTAAGAACTGATTGTTATCTTGTGAAAAAGTTGCGGTTTGTCGGCAGCTTTCAGATTTTAACTATTAAAGTTTATGCTTTGGGCTGTAAGAAAGAGAAAGCAAAGCAAAGAGTATGTCCGCGGTGTGTGGGGTCCTTGATTATGCTGGCTGCTTTGCCGAGGCAGAGGGAAGTGTAGGCGGACTGAGTGGATTGGAGGTTGGTTTGCGTGATGGACTGGGCTATGTTCACAACCCTTTGTAGTGTCTTGCGGTCTTGGTCAAAGCAGGAGCCATATCAAGCTGCGATATATCCGGAAAGGATGCTTTCTCCGGTGTAACTGTAAAAATCTTTTTCCCGATGGAAGAAGGTGGAAGAGAGTATGTCTAGGGCGTGTGGGGTCCTTGATTATGCTCGGCTGCTTTTCCGAGGCAATGGGAAGTGTAGACGGACTGAGTGGATGGGAGGCTGGTTTGCGTGATGGACTGGGCTATGTTCGCAACCCTTTGTAGTTTCTTGCAGGCTTGGGCAGAGCAGGAGCCATACCAAGCTGTGATACATCCGGAAAGGATGCTTTCTATGGTGCATCTGTAAAAAACGCTAAGAGCCATAGCAGACATGGCGAATTTCCTTGGTCTCCTGAGAAAGTAGAAGCATTGACAGGTTTTTAAAAATAGTGGCGTAGAATCTTTCGCGTTTCCCTGAGATGGGTTTAAACTCTCACCTGAAAGACAGCACCTCCAACAGAGCAGCACTTCCTCACTGGAGTATCAGCCTAGGTTTTACTGTTTAAGTCCCATACAACTTGAATCCATTGCCTCCTGATGCAGTACGAGGGTGCGACCAATCATGGCTGATACACATAGTGAGGGAGGTGGTGGCCTCGTGGTATTGTCACTGGTCTCACAATCCAGAGACCCAGGATAATTCTCGGAGGACCCGGGTTCGAATCCCGCCACGGCAGATGGTGGAATATGAATTCAATAAAAAAATACCTGGAATTAAGAATCTACTTATGACCGTGAAACCATTGTCGGGAAAACCCATCTGGTTCATTAATGCGCTTTAGGGAAGGAAATCTGCTGTCCTTACCTGGTCTGGCCTACATGTGACTCCAGAGCCACTGCAATGTGGTTGACTCTCAACTGCCCTCTGAAATGGCCTGGCAGAGGACTTTTCAAAGTGGGGGTCGCAACCGCACATGGATCAAGTGTATGTTCTAAATAGGCCATCTTGTTTTAAAAAACAGGGATGTCCTGATGTCCTGTTCGAAACATCGTGAGGTAAGTACAAAACACTGCGAGATGTTCTCTGATGCTGTTTAAAAGAAAAGTGGGAAGTTCTGTATATAGCACGCATTTTATGGAAGACGGTATGAAAATGAGGGACAGCACGGTGGCACAGTGGCTAGCACTGCTGCCTCACAGCGCCAGGGACCCAGGTTTGATTCCGGCCTTGGGTCGCTGTCTCTGCGGAGATTGCACATTCTCCCCTTGGGTTTCCTCTCACACTCTAAAGATGTGCAGGTTGGCTGTGGATTAGCCATGCTAAATTGCCCTTTCGTGTCCCAAGACGTGTTGGTTAGATGGGTTATAGAGATATGATGTGGGGTGAGCCTGGGTAAGATTCTCTTTCAGAGAGTCAGTGCCGACTTGATGGGCCAAATGGCCTCTTTCTGCACCATCGGGATTCTCCGATTCTATGATCTCTCGAATCCGACAATGACATAGGTAGCATGAAGAGGAACAGCTTGGCATTAGAACAAAGAACAAAGAAAATTACAGCACAGGAATAGGCCCTTTGGCCCTCCAAGCTTGCACCGACCAGGCTGCCCGACTGAACTAAAACCCCCTACCCTTCCGGGGACCATATATTCCCATCCTATTTATGTATTTGCCCAGACGCCCCTTAAAACTCACTATCGTATCTGCATCCTCTACCTCCCTCGGCAGCGAGTTCCAGGCACCCACCACCCTCTGTGTAAAAAACTTGCCTCGTACATCTCCTTTAAACCTTGTCCTTCACACCTTAAACCTGTGCCCCCGAGTAATTGACTCTTGCACCCTGGGAAAAAGGGTGCTGTGTTCTTCCTTAAATAAGGTGAGCAAAACTCCTCACCATGCACTAGCTGTGATCTTACCAGTGCTCCATTTAAGTTGCCTCAGACAATTCAAGTTATGTGCACTTTAAGAAAGGAGAAGGTAAGAAGGTGTATTTTTAAATGTAGGGTAAATCCCGTTTAGATTGCAACTGGAGCCGCAGTACTGCAGCTTCCTGTGTCAGTGCGTCATGAGGGGCGGCCATGTTGTAAAAGTGAGTCACCGGAAAAAAGTTTGAAAAACACTGGCCTGGCAAGCCAAGGGCAATTAGGGATGGGCAACAAATGGCGACCTTGTCAGCGACACCCATGTACCATGAATGAATAAAAAGAAACATAGTCACCTCCATACAGCAGCCCACTCCTTATGAGTTGCAGTCCCCCGTCCTGCCCTTCACTAGTACCATGGGCCTCCCATATCCTAGGGTTGGCCCACCGCTGTAACCAGGCATCTCCTACTCCCCCTTCGCCAGTCAGATTGTATTTCGCTTGGCCGGGGACAATTTCCCTGGATACCAGCTCCCCCAGCCCCTCCCATTTTGATTCCTGCCTGCCAGTGATGACACAGCTCTGACCACGGGAATATGTAAGTAAATCCCAGTGGGCGGAGGAGTTCGGACAGTTTTTTTCTTAAAGAGAAGGTTGAGAGAAGCTTTGACGGAAGTATCCAAAACCATAAGGGTTCTGGACAACAGGGGGAAACTCTTCCCACTTGCGAAGGGATCGAGAATGAGAGGGCGCGTGTTTAAAGTAAGTGGCCAAAGAAACAAAGGTGATAAGAGAAGAAAGCTCTTTGTTCTGCAGCGAGTGGTTAGGGTTTGGAATGTACTGCCCGGGAATGTGGTGGCGGCAGGTTTGATTGAGGTAATCCAGGGGGAATGAGATTGTTCTCTGAAAAGGAACAATGTGCAGGGTTAGGGGGAGAAGGCCGGAGAACGGCGCCTTGGTGAATTGTCCAATCAGAGAGCCGGTGCAGACACGATGGGCGGGATTTTACAGCCTCGCTCAGGCGAGACTGGAAACTCCCGCTCTAGGTCAAAGGAGATTTCCGTTGTCGGACCCTCGCCCGCTCCGTTTCCGTGGCGGGCGAGGTGGCAGGGTTCCAGTCGAATGGCCTTCCTCTGCGTTGTAACAATTCTGCATCTCTGTCGCTGGAATTTGACTTTCTCGCCCGTCATAGAATCGGGCGAGGGGCGGACAATGGAAATGTCCGTTGACCTGGGGTGGGAATTTCCGGTCTCGCTCGAGCAAGGCTGTAAAATCTCGCCCTGTGAGTTAAAATCTCCCGGGTGCTCTGTGGTGTTGCCGTCTTTGAACTTACGGCCTTTACTATTACAATCAGAATTCAGGCAGTCTCGCCACTTGAAGAAAGGGTCACCTCGACTCGGAACGTTGGCTCTATTCTCTCTCCGCAGATGCTGTCAGACCTGCTGAGATTTTCCAACATTTTCTGTTTTTGTTTCAGATTCCAGCATCCGCAGTAATCTGCGCTTACCATTTAACCATACTTTTTCAGTCTTTATGGCTAATTTGTACCGACTCAATTTAAATTGTCCTAATTTCTCACCCTGTTGTCTCTGTAAATGTCAGGTTCCATGCAACCTGATCTTCAGTGCGACATCCGCATTTAAGTCTATAACCTAATCAATGTGAGCAGTAACTTCCCATTAGTATACAAGCCAGAAATTAACTCTTTGCTCACCAAAGCTTAATTCAAAACAGGTATAAAAAACGATACATCGCGTAAGCTGCATAATGAACAAAAAAGATACAAAAAGTCCATATTTTCAACATCCTTCTAACCCTGAATTCAAATTGTCCCTTTTGTCTCCAATCTACACTCCCACCAGTAGACATTTTCCAGTTTTCATGTGTTCTTTAGATTGTTTACTAATTATTATTTCGAGGTTAGAATCTACTGTGGGGGGGCGGTGGTGTAGTGGTATTGTCACTGGAGCAGTGATCCAGAGACCCCGGGCAAGATCAGGGGACTCGGGTTCGAGTCCCTTAGCTGGCAGATGGTGAAATTTGAATTCGATAACAATCTAAGTTTATTTATTAGTGTCACAAGTAGGCTTACATTAACACTGCAATGAAGTTACTGTGAAAATCCCCTAGTCACTACACTCCGGCGCCTGTTTGGGTATACTGAGGGAGAATTTAGCATGGCCAACGCACCTAAGCAGCACATCTTTCGGACTGGAGGAGGAAACCCACACAGACACGGGGAGACAGACAGTGACCCAAGCCGGGAATCGAACCAGGGTCCCCGGCACCGTGAGGCAGCAGCTCTAACCATTGTGCCACCGTGCCGCCTGTGGATTAAAGGTCTAACGATGACCAATATTGGTTATCGTAAAACCCATCTGGTTCACTAATGTCCTTTAGGGAAGGAAATCTGCGTTCTTACCTGGCCTGGCCTACATGTGACTCCAGACCCACAGCAATGTGGTTGACTCTCGCATGCTCTGAAATGGAGGGCAGTTGGGCATGGGCAATAAATGATGCCCACATCCCATGAGTGAATTAATGAAAATTAGGGGTAATGAATTTGATGGATCAATGTTGTCCAATGAAATAACAAAAAAAGGTACTTGATTAGCCTTATATCTGGAACTGGATTGGTTATAATAGTTTTGAAGAAAGGTCACCGCTTGGAAATGTTAGACAGTGTTTAATTGAGGTCCTGCCCACTGGCTGGAGAGCCAACAAGAGCCCCGCGAGGGTCCACCAACATAGACCACCACACGCAGGCATTGAACTCAGATGAAGGAAATTTGGCATGTCAGCTATGACTCACACCAACTTTTACAGATGCACCATAGAAAGGATTCTTTCAGGTTGTATCACAGCTTGGTATGGCTCCTGCTCTGCCCAAGACCGCAAGCAACTACAAAGAGTCGTGAATGTAGCCCAGTCCATCACTCAAACCAGCCTCCCATCCATTGACTCTGTCTACACTTCCCGCTGCCTCAGCAAAGCAGCCAGCATAATTAAGGACCACACACACCCCGGACATTCTCTCTAGGGATACAAAAGAATGGCCTAGTTTGGACCAGGGAGCGGCGCGGGCTTGGAGGGCCGAAGGGCCTGTTTCTGTGCTGTATTGTTCTTTGTTCTTTGTTCTTCCACCTTCTTCCATCGGGAAAAAGATACAAAAGTCTGAGGTCACGTACCAACCGACTCAAGAACAGCTCCTTCTCTGCTGCTGTCAGACTTTTGAATGGACTTACCTTGCATTAAGTTGATCTTTCTCTACACCCCAGCTATGACTGTGACACTACATTCTGCACTCTGTCCTTTCCTTCTCTATGAACGGTATGCTTTGTCTGATAGCGCGCAAGAAACAATGCTTTTCGCTGTATGTTAATACATGTGACAATAATAAATCAAATCAAATCAGTTGATTTGATTTATTATTGTGCACCTCTGGGTGCTCCCTGAACTCAGGGAGATCTCAGTGTTTGTCAACGCCAAGGAGGTGTGGTGACACCGCATTGCATTGAAGAGACCAGGAGTCACACCTGATGGCCAAACCAACTGGTGAGTGAGGGCGGGAGGGAAGGGAAGGGGTGGCTGGATTTTGTGGGGGGGGGGCGAGGTGGGAATTCAGCAGTTAGGGCAGAGGATGTCTCTCAACAGACCCCTCCCCCTTTTCCAATGTTGGGTCCCTCAATCATGTGGGCTAAGTTTGTTTTGCTCAAGATGGCGCTGGAAGGAAGGCGACTTCTTGCAAACTATGCCCAGCATTACCGCTAATTTTGTCTTTCACTCCCAATCTTTGCTTCTGAAACCTCATTCTAACTCTTTTAATCAAATCAAATCACAGTGGCACTGCTGCCTCACAGCGCCAGGGACCCAGGTTCGATTCCAATCTTGGGTAACATTCCTGCGTGGGTTTCCTCCAGGTGCTCCGGTTTCCGCCCACACTCCAAAGATGTACAGGTCAGGTGGATTGGCCATGCTAAATTGCCCCTTAGTGTCCCACTGTGTGTAGGTTAGATGAGTTAGCCATGATGAATGTGTGGGGTTAGGGAGATAAGCTGGGGGAGGGGGCCTGGGTAAGATGGGCCGAATGACCTCTTTCTGCACTGTAAGGACTCTATCTTCTATCTACGAACTTTGTTCCTCCCGTCACAGATTTGACTACTAGGGGATTTTCACAGTAACCTCTTTGCAGTGTTGATATAAGCCTACTTGTGACACTAATAAATAAACTTAAACTTACTTTTCATTATTTATGTTGCTTACAACAGTGTCCCCTTCTACACACACAGTCACAAACACATGTCGACATTGTTACCTAATCTATTTACGTTTCTGAACCTCTCTCGATTTTATGTCTGGTTGGATTGCTGCCTTGTTGCAGTCATTTATTATCAAGGTCTTATTATCTTTCTGAGGTCGTTATGGAAAACTGTCCCTCAGTCGTATAAAATATTCATTTCATCCCTGTTGCCAAACCATGAGCTTTGAGAAAAAGACACATAGCTTGAAGGCTTGGCAAGGCTGGACAGATTATCCCGCGATTGTGGTCAAAATCGTCTGCTTCACACTGCTTTCCCATGGTGCGACTACTTTGTTGATCCTTGCTTTAAAAACATTTCCAGATGTTTCTTTGTGTAAAAGTTCATTTAATGTCACAATGAGTTGAAAAGGCTAATGTTCGTAGAAATCATAGAATCCCTACAATGCAGAAGGAGGCCATTCGGCCCATCGAGTCTGCACCGACCACAATCTCACCCCAGGCCTTATCCCTACAAATTTACCCCGCTACACCCTCTAACCTATACATCCCGGGAAACTATGGGCAATTTAGCATTGGTCAATCAACCTAACCCACATATCTTTGGACTGTGGGAGGAAACTGGAGCACCCATATGAAACCCACGCAGACACGGGGAGAATGTGCAAACTCCACACAGATAGTGACCCAAGCTAGGAATTGAACCCGGATCCCTGGAGTGTGAGGCAGCAGTGCTAACCACTGCCATATGTTGTGGGGCAGTTTTATATTAATTGATCATAGAATCCCTACAGTGCAGAAGGAGGCCAGTCAGCCCATCGAGTCTGTACCGACTCTCTGACAAAGCATTTACCCAGGCCCTCTCCCCCACCCTATCACCCATAACCCCATGCATTTACCACGGCCAATCCACCTAACCCGCACATCTTCCACAGTCCAAGAAGTGGGCGGCACGATGGCACAGTGGTTAGCACTGCTGCCTCACAGCGCCAGGGACCCAGGTTCAATTCTGGCCTCGGGTCACTGTCTGTGTGGAGTTTGCACTTTCTCCCTGTGTCTGCACGGGTTTCCTCCGGATGCTCCAGTTTTCTCCCACAGTCCAAGGATGTGTGGGTTAGGTTGATTGGCCATACTAAATTGCCCCTTAGTATCAGGGGGATTGGCAGGGTGACGGGAATAGGACCTGGGTGGGATCTGGTCAGTACGGACCCAATGGGCTGAATGGCCTCCCTCTGTACTGTAGAGATTCTATGATTTGCAGGTTAGGTTGTTTGGCCATGCCGAATCTTTGAACTGTGGGAGATGTGTGGGTTAGGTGGATTGATCAAGGTAAATAGCCCCTTAGTCTCAGGGTAAATATGTGGGGTTACAGGGGTAGGGCAGGGGCGGGATTGTTGTTGATGCAGGCTCGATGTGCCGAATGGCCTCTTTCTGCACTGTAGGGATTCTATGCTCTTTGAAGTGTGGGAGCACCCGGAGGAAACCCACGCAGGCATGGGGAGAATGTGCAAACTCCACACAGACAGTGACCCAAGCCGGGAATCGAACCTGGGCCCATGGCACTGTAAGGCCTGAGCAGCGCTCCGAAAGCGAGTGGCTTTTGCTACCAAATAAATCTGTTGGACTTTAACCTGGTGTTGTGAGACTTCTTGCTGTAAGGCAGCAATGCTAACCACTGTGCTACCGTACTGCCCTTGCTTACAGTTTAATCTTATATTTGTATTAAAAAGGAACAAGGCAAGAGTTTTACAACAGATGCACATTTTGTTAATTTGCAGCCAATTTTGATTGAGTAATGATGGTTTTTTGATGAGGTTAATACAGCTTTCAGCACTTCCCCTTTCTCTACATGTCTGCCTCTCAATCTGAATGATTCACCCACATATTCCTTTTCAAATGACTTAGTTTGTGTGCTCTCACCACATGTCCTTTTTCTTGGTTTGATTTGATTTAATATTGTCACACGTATTAGTATACAGTGAAAAGTATTGTTTCTTGCGTGTATACAGACAAAGCATACCGTTCATAGAGAAGGAAAGGAGAGAGTGCAGAATGTAGTGTTGCAGTCATAGCTAGGTTATAGAGAAAGATCAACTTAATGCGAGGTAGGTCCATTCAAAAGTCTGACAGCAACAAGGAAGAAGCTGTTCTTGAGTCAGTTGGTATGTGTCCTCAGACTTTTGTGTCTTTTTCCCGATGGAAGAAGGTGGAAGAGAGAATGTCCGGGGTGCGTGGGGTCCTTAATTATGCTGCTTGCTTTGCCGAGGCAGTGGGATGGGAGGCTGGTTTGTGTGATGGATTGGGCTACATTCATGACCTTTTGTAGTTCCTTGCGGTCTTGGACAGAGCAGGAGCCATACCAAGCTGTGATAGAACCAGAAAGAATGCTTTCTATGGGGCATCTGTAAAAGTTGAAGAGAGTCGTAGCTGACATGTCAAATTTCCTTAGCCTCCTAAGCCCTTTTCCACACAATCTCTGACTCGCTTTAGTTCCACAGATTCTTACGATCCGGTCAGAAAGTGGCCAAAACCCCCACAAGCACACCAGCTTTGCAAATGGGGTTAGTCGACCAAATGACTGATCCTGCAATATTGGTGGGCAAGGACCACGTGAATGATCTCAATAAAAAATGTTACAGGGAAGCCTGCATCAACTGAGGGGATGGGGGGATTGGGAGTGTGGCGGCACGGTGGCGCGGTGGCACGGTGGCGCGGTGGTTAGCTTTGCTGCCTCCCAGCTGCAGGGACCTGGGTTCAATTCTGGCCTCGGGTCACTGTCTGTGCGGAGTTTGCACGTTCTCGCCCGTGTCTGCGTGGGTTTCCCCCGGGTGCTCCGGTTTCCTCCCACAGTCCAAAGATGTGCGGGTTAGGTGCATTGTCCATGCTAAATTGACCCTAGTGTCAGGGGATTAGCAGGGTAACTATGTGCGGTGACAGGAATAGGGCCTGGGTGGGATTGTGATCGGTGCAGACCTGATGGTCTGAATGGCCTCCTTCTGCATTGTGGGGATTCTATGGCCTAGTGGTATTATCGCTAGACTATTAATCCAGAAACTCAGCTAATCTTCTGGGGGACTTGAGGTTAAGTCCCACCACGGCAGATGGTTGAATTTGAACTCAATAAAAAAATATCTGGAATTAAAAGATGACCATGAAACCATTGTCGATTGTTGGAAAAACCCATCTGGTTTACTGATGTACTTTAGGGAAGGAAATCTGCTGTCTTAACCTGGTCTGGCCTGCATGTGACTCCAGAGCCACAGCAATGTGGTTGACTCTCAACTGCCCTCAAGCAACTAGGGATGGGCAATAAATGCTGGCCAGCCAGCGACGCCCATGTCCCACGAATGAATAAAAAAACAATCTCTTAAAGTGCTGCTGTGCTTTCTAAATGGGGGCAACTTGTTTTTCTTTTGTTTGGAGGTGGAAATTGTAGTTGGAGATTGATTATAATCACTCAACATTGACCGGAGGAACTTCCAGGACTGGCTCCCTTCGACAAGTGGAGATGGGGGCTTTGAACGAGAGCAGAAAAATGTCAATTAAGCCGGGCCTGAGGGAAGATAGTCACTCCTGAAAAATCAACCATCCTCTTCTAGTTGGGACTGGATAAACTGGCTGGCATGGCCAATAGCATCTGACTTGTTTCATATAACTGTGTAGCTCTGATTATCTATGGTCGGAATGACCCCATAGCATCAATGTTGTGAGCGGCAGCAATGTTTATCAATATTGGCGGAGGAGGTGAGGTAGGACAGTCCCTTCAGGTGGGGGTGGGTTGTCGGTCAAGTTATGACAAGTGGAATAACTGACTCGTGACCCCCCCCCAGTTTGCAGTTCAGCCTCAGCGCACACCATGCCTGGGTCATGTTGAGGTCGAAGTATTCTGGGAGGTAGGAGCAGCTAAGCATATGACTACAGCTCTCACCAATTTTTACAGCTGCACCATAGAAAGCATCCCTTCCGAATGTATCACAGCTTGATATGGCTCCAGCTCTGTCCAAGACCGCACA
This sequence comes from Mustelus asterias, assembly GCF_964213995.1. Classification (NCBI taxonomy): domain Eukaryota; kingdom Metazoa; phylum Chordata; class Chondrichthyes; order Carcharhiniformes; family Triakidae; genus Mustelus; species Mustelus asterias. The sequence continues at coordinate 92,262,652 of NC_135815.1, read as the reverse complement.
AAACTACAAAGGGTTGTGAACGTAGCCCAGTCCATCACGCAAACCAGCCTCCCATCCATTGACTCCGTCTGCACTTCCCACTGCCTCGGGAAAGCAACCAGCATAATCAAGGACCCCCATGTAGCCTGGACCTACTCTCTTCTGGGGTGGCACAGTGGTTAGCACACTATGCAGACGCTGCGACAACGGATGAATGAACACCGCTCGACAATCACCAGGCAAGACTGTTCTCTTCCTGTTGGGGAGCACTTCAGCGGTCACGGGCATTCGGCCTCTGATATAAGAACATAAGAACATAAGAACATAAGAAATAGGAGCAGGAGTAGGCCATCTAGCCCCTCGAGCCTGCCCCGCCATTCAATAAGATCATGGCTGATCTGACGTGGATCAGTACCACTTACCCGCCTGATCCCCATAACCCTTAATTCCCTTACCGCTCAGGAATCCATCCATCCGCGCTTTAAACATATTCAGCGAGGTAGCCTCCACCACCTCAGTGGGCAGAGAATTCCAGAGATTCACCACCCTCTGGGAGAAGAAGTTCCTCCTCAACTCTGTCTTAAACCGACCCCCCTTTATTTTGAGGCTGTGTCCTCTAGTTTTAACTTCCTTACTAAGTGGAAAGAATCTCTCCGCCTCCACCCTATCCAGCCCCCGCATTATCTTATAAGTCTCCATAAGATCCCCCCTCATCCTTCTAAACTCCAACGAGTACAAACCCAATCTCCTCAGCCTCTCCTCATAATCCAAACCCCTCATCTCCGGTATCAACCTGGTGAACCTTCTCTGCACTCCCTCCAATGCCAATATATCCTTCCTCATATAAGGGGACCAATACTGCACACAGTATTCCAGCTGCGGCCTCACCAATGCCCTGTACAGGTGCATCAAGACATCCCTGCTTTTATATTCTATCCCCCTCGCAATATAGGCCAACATCCCATTTGCCTTCTTGATCACCTGTTGTACCTGCAGACTGGGCTTTTGCGTCTCATGCACAAGGACCCCCAGGTCCCTTTGCACGGTAGCATGTTTTAATTTGTTTCCATTGAGATAGTAATCCCATTTGTTATTATTTCCTCCAAAGTGTATAACCTCGCATTTATCAACGTTATACTCCATTTGCCATATCCTCGCCCACTCACTCAGCCTGTCCAAATCTCTCTGCAGATCTTCTCCGTCCTCCACACGATTCACTTTTCCACTTATCTTTGTGTCACCTGCAAACTTCGTTACCCTACACTCCGTCCCCTCCTCCAGATCATCTATATAAATGGTAAACAGTTGCGGCCCGAGTACCGATCCCTGCGGCACGCCACTAGTTACCTTCCTCCAACCGGAAAAACACCCATTTATTCCGACTCTTTGCTTCCTGTCGGATAGCCAGTCCCCAATCCACTTTAACACACTACCCCCAACTCCGTGTGCCCTAATCTTCTTCAGCAGCCTTTTATGGGGCACCTTATCAAACGCCTTTTGGAAATCCAAAAACACCGCATCCACCGGTTCTCCTCCATCAACCGCCCTCATCACATCTTCATAAAAATCCAACATGTTCGTCAAGCACGACTTTCCCCTCATGAATCCATGCTGCGTCTGATTGATCGAACCATTTCTATCCAGATGCCCTGCTATCTCCTCTTTAATAATGGATTCCAGCATTTTCCCTACTACAGACGTTAAGCTGACCGGCCTATAGTTACCCGCCTTTTGTCTCCTTCCTTTTTTAAACAGCGGCGTAACATTAGCCGTTTTCCAATCAACCGGCACTACCCCAGAATGCAACGAGTTTTGATAAATAATCACTAACGCATCCACTATTACCTCTGACATTTCTTTCAATATTCGGGTAAGCGTTCTCCAAGGCGGCCTTCGCGACACACGACAGCGCAGAGTCGCTGAGCAGAAACTGATAGCCAAGTTCCGCACACACGAGGACGGCCTCAACCCGGATATTGGGTTCATGTCACACTATTTGTAACCCCCACAGAGTTTCACTGGCTGTCTTGTCTGGAGACAATACACATCTTTTTAGCCTGTCTTGATGCTCTCTCCACTCACGGGTTGTTTTGTTCTTAAAGACTTGATTAGTTGTAAGTATTCGCATTCCAACCATTATTCATGTAAATTGAGTCTGTGTCTTTATATGCTCTGTTTGTGAACAGAATTCCCACTCACCTGAAGAAGGGGCTTGCAGCTCCGAAAGCTTGTGTGGCTTTTGCTACCAAATAAACCTGTTGGACTTTAACCTGGTGTTGTTAAGCCTCACAGTGCCAGGGACCCAAGTTCGATTCCAGCCTTGGGTCACTGTCTGTGTGGAGTTTGCATGCTCTCTCCGTGTCTGTGTGGGTTTCTTCCGGGTGCTCCGGTTTCCTCCCACGCTCCAAAGATGTGCAGGTTAGGTTGATTGGCCATTGTAAATTGTCCCTAGTGTCAGGGGGTTAGCAGGGTAAATATGTGGGGTTAAAGGGAATAGGGCCTGGGTGGGATTGTCCCCAACCTACTAGGGCCTGGGTGGGATTGCCGCTGTGCAGACTTGATGGGCCAAATATCCTCCTTTTGCAATGTGAGGATTCTATGTGATTCTATGATTCTTCCACCGTCTTCCATCGGGGAAAAGATGCAAAAATCTGAAGTCACGTACCAACCTACTCAAGAACAGCTTCTTCCCTGCTGCCATCAGACTCTTGAATGGACCCACCTCGCATTAAGCTGATCTTTCTCTACACCCTAGCTATGACTGTAACACTACATTCTGCACCCTCTCCTTTCCTTCTCCCTTATGTACTCTATGAATGGTATGCTTTGTCTGCATAGCGCGCAAGAAATAATACTTTTCACCGTATCCTGAAACAATAATAAATCAAATCAAATCAAATATTAAATCAAATCTTTTGCTGCCAAGCGACTGCTCTCACTGCGTTTTGGGCAATCTTTTCCCAGTTAAAGATAAAATCACTGAAGGATCTTTCATGGAAAATCTGTTCTGGCTTCATTGTAGTTGGACAGAGAGGGGAACTTGGATCCCACAGCAGAGGCATTATTGTAGATGATGAAAAAGTTTTTTACATTGGTGTGATGACTTCAGCCAGGCTAATGAGGTTAGCTTGCTAAAGTATGAACTGCAAGATGAATCCGACACCTTCCGTGCCCGCTGGGCACCGCAGGGGCAGGGGTGTATTATCAACCCCGATAATCACATTTGATATTTGATGTTTTAAGTTTCCTTTGTACTTTGTCTTTTATTTTAGGCGGGTCCCCCTTCTTTAGGGGAGCTGCCCCTTTTAAATTGTCCCTGAGTTAATTTGATTTTGTCTAATTTGTTGGTATCAAAAGAAATACCTGATGAGTACTAATTGATGGTTAAATCAGGGAGTCTCATGCTCCCTATTTAAAGCAGGTGTGTCAGACTCCCAGCCTGCATTCAGCAGGGAGCAACTGGAGAGTTGGCTGTGTACAGATGTATGGTGTAAATAAAGTAACTTGGTGACAGGACTTTCGCCTCCGTCGAGTTATTACAATTGGGGAAATAAGGAGAAAATGCTAACAAATGGCTGGGAAATAAACTTCATATTAATCCTTTCTTGACTGCGGGACAGCATGTCAAATATTTTAAATTAATGACTAACATCTGTTTTATTTGGATTGTTGCTATTTCCCAATACGCTGGGACGTTGCCCGAATCGAGGGAATTTTAGAAGATCAAAATATCTCTGCAGCCACTTCATAAAAGGCCCTAGAGTAAAACAAAACTGCCAGATTTGGAATGGGATTTGCCAGCTTTTAGTTCCAATAATTGTCCCTGTATCTTTCTCCCAGTGATTGTGCTTGTTTCAACTCATCTTTACTTTCCCAACCCAAGAAATAGGAGCAGGGGTCGCCCACCAGGTCCTTCAAGCCTGCCCCATCATTCAATATGATCATGGCTGATCTATGTTGGTCTCAACTCCTTTCTGTGCCATTTCCCCACAGCCCTCTCCATTCTTCAATCCATCAAATATTTATCCACCTCCACTTTAAATACTTCCAATGATCCAGCCTCCACCACTCTTTGGGGCAGAGAATTTCAGAGTTTCACCACCCTCTGTGAGAAGAAATTTCTATGCATCTCAGTTTTAAATGACCGGCCCTTTATCTTGTCGCTATGTCCCCTTGTTCGAGACTCTCTCACTGGTGAAAACATCTCACCATCTACCCTGTCAAACCCCTCAGGATCTTATATGTTTGAATAAGGTCACCCCTCACTCTTCTAAACTCCAATGCATACGGACCCAGACTCTTTAGCCTCTCTTGCTAGGACAACCCTCTCATCCCAGGAATTAGCTTGGTGAATTTCCTTTGCATTTTCAAATATAAGTACTCCTTGTGTCTTCTACAGGGAAGACGTGAGCAAGATGTGTGTTCAAAGCTTCTGCCATTTCCTGGTTTTCCATTAATAATCCCCAGTCTCACCCTCTAAGGGACTACTGCGCACTCTTTTCCATTTGAAATACCTGTCGGAGCTCTTACCGTTTTTCCATTGGCCACATATACCCCAACGCTGAACCGGAATGAACATACGAATTAGGAGCAGGGGTAGGCCATTCGGCCCCTCGAGCCTGCTTCACCATTCGATAAGACTGTTTAAAGGCTGGTCTGATCGGGGCCTCAACTCCACACTCCCACCTAACCCCTAACACTTAACCTTTGGCTTCCTTGTTAGTCAAGAATCTATCTACCCCGCCTTAACAATACTTAATGGCCCTGTCTCAACTGCTCTCTGGGGAACAGAGTTCCAAAGATTCATGATCCTTTAAGAGTAAAAGAATGTCTCCTCATCTCCGTCTTCAATGGGTGACCCCTTATTTTTAAACTGTGTCCCCAAGTTCTAGTCTCTCCCACCAGGGGGAAGCATCCTCCCAGCATCCACTCTGTCAAGTCGCCTCAGAATTTTATATGTGTGCTGGTTAGGTGCATTGGCCATGCTAAATTCTCCCCCACAGCGTCAGAGACCCGGGTTCGATTCCAGCCTCGAATCACTCTCTCTGCGGAGTCTGCACGTTCTCCCTGTGTCTGGGTGGGTGATGCACCATCAATCGAGCAAAGACTAGTTTGTATGCAAGAACAAAGAGGCTTTTATTAGCAAAAGACTTGGAGCACACCCATGCCGATGAACTGGTCCAGAGACTGAGGCAGGGGGTGGGGAGCTGCCACCTTTGTACCTGGACCAGGGGGGGAGGAGTCCCGGGCAGGGCTGGCAGGGACTTGTCCAGGCATGTCTCACACACACAGGCAATAAGCTAACAGTGGTTTACCACAGTGGGTTTCCTCTGGGTGCTACAGTTTCCTCCCACAGTCCGGAAGATGTGCTGGTTTGGTGCATTGGCCATGCTAATTTCTCCCGTGTACCCGAACAGGCGCCGGAGTGTGGCGACTGGGGAATTTTCACAGTAACTTAATTGCAGTGTTAATGTAAGCCTACTTGTGACACTAATAAAATAAATTTTAAATAAAAATATGTTTCACTGAGATCACCTCTCATTTGTCTAAACTCCAATGGACACAGACCCAGCCTGTCCAATCTTTCCTTATAAGATACTTCCGTCATCCCAGGTATCAGTTGGGTGAGCCATCTATGAAGTGCTTCACAACTTCTAAACATAATGAAACAATTTGATCAATCATTCTCCTTTCCCCCTCACTCACTGTTGGCTGGGAATGTTCTCTGAGTTGCTCCCGCTATACTCACATAGTTTCACCATAGAATCATAGAAACCCTACAGTGCAGGAAGAGGCCATTCGGCCCATCGAGTCTGCACAGACCACAATCCCACCCAGGCCCTACCCCCACATCCCTACATATTTACCCGCTAATCCCTCTAACCTACGCACCTCTTGACACTAAGGGGCAATTTTAGCATGGCCAATCAACCTAACCCCACATCTTTGGATGATCCCAGCAGAGATCCTGTTTACAGCCAATTCAATCTATGAGATTTGTTAATGAGTGGCAGGGGAAATCTCTTCACACACTGGGGGCTATCTTACCATTGTGTCCCGTCGGCCAATGGGTGGGGCGAGCCAGTGAAATCGCAAGAGAGCCGACAAATGAGGTTCACGCCCGATTTCTCACCTCTCGCGAACTTACCGGCACCAGGAATCCGGCACGGTCAACCTCGCGCCTGGAAAGGGGGACCGCTGTGCACAATGCAATGGCGATCGGTGGGGGGAGGGGGTGGTGATTGTCCCAGGTTGGGCGGGGTGGGGGGGGGGGGGGGGCTCATGATCGTTCTGGGCTGGGAGGGGCTCACAGTAGCGGTGGTGGGGGGCGCGTGGGTTTATGTCATGAAGGCCAGCTATAGCAGCAGAGGTCATGATAGATCTCTGCTGCTGTCAGAGCACAGAAACCTGCCCGTGTGCAATTATAATAGAGTCATAGAGATTTACAGCATGGAAACAGGCCCTTCGGCCCAACTTGTCCATGCCGCCTTTTTTTAAAAACCCCTAAGCTAGACCCAATTGCCCGCATTTGACCCATATCCCTCTATACCCATTGTACCCATGTAACTATCTAAATGCTTTTTAAAAGACAAAATGGTACCCGCCTCTACTACTACCTCTGGCAGCTAGTTCCAGACATTCACCACCCTCTGTGTGAAAAAATTGCACCTCTGGACACTTTTGTATCTCTCCCCTCTCACCTTAAACCTATGCCCTCTAGATTTAGACTCCCCTACCTTTGGGAAAAGATATTGACTATCTAGCTGATCTGTGCCCCTCATTATTTTATAGACCTCTATAAGATCACCCCTCAGCCTCCTACGCTCCAGAGAAAAAAGTCCCAGTCTATCCAGCCTCTCCTTGTAACTCAATCCATCAAGTCCCAGTAGCACCCTAATAAATCTTTTCTACACTCTTTCTAGTTTAATAATATCCTTTCTATAATAGGGTGACCAGAACTGTACACAGTATTCCAAGTGTGGCTTTACCAATGTCTTGTACAACTTCAACAAGACGTCCCAACTCCTGTATTCAATGTTCTGACCGATGAAACCAAACATGTGGAATTGCGCCCTTTGCGGCTATCAGCCGGCCTTCGGGCGATTTAAGCCCTCGCCCACTCCCCATACTGGAGGAGTTCAAGTTTGTTAAGTTTTTTTTGCCAAATTGTGGAAAGATTTGACTTCTTATTTGCCCAAACATTGGGCGTGAATTTCTTCCATTTTCATGCTCATTTGGGCCTTACAATTTCCTTTGGTAGGATCATCCCCAATGTGTTTTGAGGCAACAGAATATACTTTCGGGATTCATGGTCAAGCCAGAAATCACTCCAACACTTGAGATTAGATTGGAAAGGCGGATGAGGAATAAGGTATTGAAGGGTATGTGAACAGAGTGGGGTGAATGTGATTAGAACGATTTGGCATTGCAGCGGTTAAATACCGACGCAGAACGGTTGGCACACATGGCTTGCCCCTGAGTTCAATGTAATTTTCCACTTCATTAGTCAGTCCTGCTTGACGCACAGGGAACGACTTGTTCTTTAACTGTATGGCTGCAATTAGCCGAGGTTATAATATGGCGAAAATGGATTCTGGGCAATATTCCTGGAAGTTTTTGCAATGTGTGGGCTTTATTGGGAAGCTGACATTAGATGATGTAACATCACGGATAACTGATGATTGGGATGACCTTACAGCAAGGAGGTTGGATGATATGACCCACAGGAACAAAGTGAGAGCAGTTGTATGTATCATTTAATAGTTGAGTGTGTCTTGCACCTTGTGACACATTGGCCCAGATGTCTGTGCAGGGAGAAGGGTGGTGAATGTGTGCAATTCACTACCGCGTAGTTGAGGGCAAAATGTTGGCTGATTTCAAGAAGAAATTAGATATGGATGGCACGGTGGCACAGTGGTTCGCACAGCTGCCTCACAGCGCCAGGGACCCGGGTTCAATTCCGACCTCGGTCACTGTCTCTGTGGAGTTTGCACGTTCTGCCCTTTGGGTTTCCTCCGGGTGCTCTGATTTCCTCCCACAGTCCAAAGATGTGCGAGTTAGATGGATTGGCCACGCTAAACTGACCCTGGTGTGCGGGGGATTAGCAGGGTAAATGTGTGCTGTTACGGGAATGGGGCCGGGGTGGGATTGTGGTTGGTGCAGACTTGATGGGCCAAATGGCCTTCTTCTGCACTCTAGGGATTCTATGATATAGCTCTTGGGGCTAAAGGGGTCAAGGGATATGTGAGGAAGGGGAGGGGGGGGATGAGGATATTGAATTCGATGATCAGCCATGATGAAAATGAATGGCGGAGCAGACTCGAAGGGCCGAATGGCCTATTCCTTGTTTCTAGTTTCTATGCTGGAGTCCTATACCCAGAAGTCCTGTGTGAAAATCCCTGAATCAGAGAATCCCTACAGTGCGGAAGAGGCCCAACGAGTCTGCACTGACTCTCTGACAGAGTATCTTACCTTTGCCCTCTTCGCTTAACATTCCGCATGGCTAATCCATCGGGTGCCAGTGACGGGGAGTGAATGGCTGGAGAACTCCGGCCCATATTGTAGTGGAGCCTAAGTTTCAAGTTGGCGATGACTGACGCTTGTGAAATTGCAAGCTCGGAGGGACATCTCCCAACTTCCTTCCACGTTACGTAGAAGGAATTTGCATTGTGGTGTTTAAGATTAAAATTGAATTCCTAGTCATATCCTTTCACTGTTCCTGATTGAAAGGACATTGGTGGGTGTGGTGAGTGGCTCCAGGAAGACATTGCATATGGTATAGTACCACTTCTAGGCTTAACATCAACACCTTCTACACAGTTCACCCTAATTTCCTATTCTTTGACTCACTTCCCAAAGTTCATGGAGTCAGTCCAATTTTTAATAATGATTAGAAGCTATTTTCAAACTGCATTTCCTTAAGTAGTCTTCAGAAAGAGCTAAAATTGCCTGCCCAACCCTCTTTGTCTGAGTCTGACTAACTCTATCACCCTCAGGCATGTACCTAGAAATCAAAATATCTCTTCCACGTGGGATGTTTTCCTGCTAAAGTCATTCCGATATGGAACGATGAGGGGGTCATTCACAATTCCCTTTGTTCTCTCAATTATTTGTAACTCATGTTCGGAAAGGAGGGAGGCGGCAGGTCGGGGCGGGAATCTTAATCTTATTTCGGCTGCCCTCCTCTCTCATGTCTCCTCATGGGGTGGCATGGTGGCACAGTGGTTAGCACTGCTGTCTCACAGCGCCAGAGTCCCGGGTTCGATTCCCGGCTTGGGTCACTGTCTGTGTGGAGTCTGCACGTTCTCCCCGTGTCTGCGTGGGTTTCCTCCGGGTGCTCCGGTTTCCTCCCACATTCTGAAAGACGTGCATTAAGTTGCATTGACCCGAACAGGCGCCGGAGTGTGGCGACTAGGGGAATTTCACAGTAACTTCATTGCAGTGTTAATGTAAGCCTTACTTGTGACCAATAAATAAACTTTACTTTTTCATAATAAGAGTTCGCGCTTAAATAGGAAGAGTAAGAAATAGTGAACAGACTGGCAGATAGACAGTGCGGTGAATTATAAAATTAAGGGACCAATGGCCGGAATTCTCCCAGTCTTGCACGTCCCACCACCAATGCCAGTGAGAACGGAGAATTATCGCTCGCTCTGTTATCTATGTTAGGGGCGTAGCCCCTTTAAGGGAATGGGTCATGCGATCCTGGTTGTCTGGAGATCTGCCAGGGATTGCCCTGGGAGGGCAGAAGGGGCCGGAGTGTGGAGCGAGTGAGACCTGCAAATAAATACTTGCATTCCCCCGACATCTCTCTGTGGACTCAGTTCTTGGGGATACACCCCAATAGCTGAGTACATAACAGAGTCAAATCTCCATTGACTGCAGCGGGACTGGAAAATCACAGCTGGGGTTGGGGTGAGGGGAGGTTGGAGAATTCCGGCCAATGTGAAAGATCATAGAATCAGAAAAATAGCACCAAAGGAGACCATTCAGCCCCACTACGCAGGTAATTATCTAGTTCCCTTTTGGACATCACAATGGAACCTGTTTCCACCGCAGTCTGAAGCAATGAGACCATCCCAGATTCTAACCAGCTGCTGCATTGTAAAAGTTTCTCCCCATGTGGCCTTTGGTCCATTTGCCAATCACATTAAATCGATGTTCTCCGGCTTCTGAACCTTCCGGCAATGGGAACAGTCTCTATCCATCTGCTCTGCCCAGACCACCTCGCGACCTTTGAACACCTCATTCAAATCTCTTCACAACCAATTCCTCTCCCCTGCCCCGCCCAGCTACTCCGATCTATCCACGCCACAGAAGTTCCGCATCCCTGGAACCTTCCGGATGAATCTTTCCTGCGCCTATACATTCTCCCGAAATGTCCAGAATTGGACCCAGAGACCAGAGCTGAAGAAAGGATAAGAGGGAGGCCAAAATGAGGAAAAGAGAAGAACAAAATAAACCAGGGGCCAAGAGGGAATAAGGTGATTAAGTGTATTTAGAAGTCAGGTTAAGGAGGAGAAAGAAGGAACAAGCAAGAGAAAACCTACAGCAAAAATAAACATGGGGCAGGGTTTAACACCTGCCCGTTTCACTCCACCCCTCCCCCGCTGTGCCATTGGCCGATGGTGGGAGCCTTTGGTCCCGTCCTGATGATGCTCTCGGTTTGGTGCCCCTTTTACCTGCCTTCCCACCGTTATCCTGCATTTTCTTCCTTTTCAGATAAAAGACTCATTTTAAAATGGATGGCATGGTGGCACACTGGTTAGCCCTGCTGCCTCACAGCGCCAGGGACCCGGGTTCAATTCTGCTCTTGTGTGATTCTCTGCGTGGAGTTTGTACGTTCTCCCCTTGTCTGCCTGGGCTTCCTCCAGAAACCCCTCTCTCTGATTGCTGACCACCTGGCACCCCACCCCCCCTCCAACTGCCAGCCTTCCTGACCCCCCCCTTCAATTGCTGGCCTACTGGACCACCCCGCCCCCCCCTCCCCCCCGCCCCCCCCCCCAGACTACACCCGATCTCCCTCTCCAACTGCGATCTACCCACTCCCTGACACCACCCCCCAGACCCATGGCTAGGCTTGACCCCCCACCCCCGCACCCCCAGACCCATGGCTAGGCTTGACCCCCCCCCCCCGATGACCAGCCTCGATTGCCCCCTCATTCCCTCCCCCACCAATCCCACTTGCAGAGTGGCAGCGGGTCCCCCACCACCAGCAGTCACCACCCACATAGTACCCCTCCCCCCCCCCCCCCCAGTATGCCCCACCCTCTCTGGCCCCACCCTTTGGCACTGCTGAGTGCATGGTGGGCAGTGCCATGGAGCCAGGCTGGCACTGCCCAAGCAGCACCACCCCCCTCCCCCTCCCCTTGCCCCCAACTTCCGATTTCTGGTGTGTGTGTGTGTGTGTGTGTGTCCCCTTGCCCCCAACTTCCGATTTCTGGTGTCCCCCCCCCCCCCCCCCTTGCCCCCAATTTCTGATTTCTGGCATGGAGTTGATTCTGCTAACAAAAAGAGCCTCGGAGACTCGGAGTATGGCTGGTCGCGAATCTCATGAAAGGCCCCTTTGCTGCTGTCTCCTGGCCCGCTGCACTGCTGGGAGAATCCAGGCCATGATTTTTCTCCGGGTTGTACCCAGCCGTGTCTTGGAGATTGATCTTCAATCCCTGGAGACTCCACGAAAATCCTGGAGGGGTGGAGAACCGATTGACCCGGATGACACCTAAATTAAGAATTTTTCTTTACATCTCTCAGTGTTAAATGCGTGCAGTGAATGTGTGCACACTGGAAAAATAGTCAAATCTGCAATAGATGGCTTTGTCACAAAGCTATTTCTTATGACAATGCAACAATCAAAATACATTTAGAGTTTGCAAGCAGCGAATGATTTAGACCATCGCCTCAATCGTGCAAAAAAAAAATTACTTCAACTTTCTTTTCAATCAAAGGGCATGGAAGGAGCATTGATAAGAAATTGAAAGGTTAACAATATTTGATTTAAAAAGTGGTGACTGACATTAAAAACCCTGCACATACTTTCTGCAAGACACATACTTCCTATTACCTCTCCAAGTTTAGATGCAATTCCTTCGTGCATCCTCTGACTCACCTCAGTGAAAGCCAATGGGAATAGTACTGGAACAATTTAGTTATGGTTGATTGGCTAATGGTTGATTGAGTATGCAGCATTGTTGCAGACAATTAACTTGGCCACACGTGCATCCTGCAGAGGATCACTGAGCTTTGGATTGTTAACCAGAGGCTGCCCCTCTCTTTTATAGAAAGTGGTTATCTGACAATGGAAAAGTTAATTTCTAAAATGTTCCTGAAGTATTTTTTTTTCATGTGTTACTTCAAGGTGTTCTATGAAGCTCGCCTGATCGGTAACGTTTTACGTCGAATTTGCCTAGCATGAGAGGGTTTCACTTCAGGGGTGTTCCAACTGACTCACGAGGAGCTTTTATCAAAAACAAAGACGAGCAAAGAAAGAACTAAGAAAATTACAGCACAGGAACAGGTCCTTCGGCCCTCCAAGCCTGCACTGACCATGCTGCCCAACTGACCTAAAGCCCCCTACTCTTCCGGGGACCGTTTCCCTCTATTCCCATCCTATTCATGTATTTGTCAAGATGCCCCTTGAAAGTCACTATCGTATCTGCTTCCACTACCTCCCCCAGCAGCGAGTTCCAGGCACCCACCGCCCTCTGTGTAAAAAACTTGCCTTATACATCTCCTTTAAACCTTACCCCTCGCACCTTAAACCTGTGCCCCCTAGTAATTGACTCTTCCATCCTGGGGAAAAGCTTCTGACTATCCACTCTGTCCATGCCCCTCATAATCTTGTAGACTTCTATCAGGTTGCCCCTCAACCTCTGACTTAAGGATATTGTTGACGTGTATAGTAGGACACTTAGCAATAACTTTTAACAATTACAAACAAGAAACACAACAACCATGATAATGCATAGCTCTCAAGGAAATATCTCTAATGTGTTCCCAACAATCAATGCACAAAACCCTCCAAATAAACACAATACAGCATAGGTTAATGTCCACTTGTGACAGGTATCCAGCCTCCTGGGTTGAGTGCTGAAAATCCCTTGTGAAGAAACTTAGAAGAGGTTGTAATCAAATCTATTTCCCAAAACATGGCTTCTTTAAGGCAGAACCAAACTAAGAGAAAATAAAACAGGAAGAGAAAGAGACCGCTTCTTAGCTTGCTTCTAAACTGTTTCCAAAAAAACTGCCCAAAAACGAAACTGAAAGCCCAAAGGAAAAACACCTATCACCTGACAGCCACAAACTAAACTGAAAGCCCTATCACCTGACTGCCACAGCTTAGCTCCACCCCCCACCCGTCCCCCATGACATCGCTCAAGTTGCAAGCTGCATGATTTTTAAAAAACCTTTCTTAAAGGTACACTCACATGACACATGGGACGTGGGCATTGTTGGCTGGCTGGCATTTATCGCAAAATATTTCTAAGGCTGTAAATCTGAAATTGGAACAAAATATGTTGGAAAAACTCAGCAGGCCGGGCAGCATCCAGCCAAAGCTAGGCAAATCTTCCAGCCTCATTTTACATCCTCATGAATTTGTTGCCTTCAACCTGAGTGCAAGATTCCATCTTCATTCTGCATGGCGAACAATTGAGACTGGCTGCCTCTATCTTTCTTTTCTCTGTCGTTCTCTCATATTCTTGCAGACCTGACTGTGAGTTTCAGTGATGTCTTAAGAAAATCCAGTCAACCAATACTCCAATGGCTTTCCCTCTCAACGACAATCTCCATGACAACATGAATCACAAAGTAAAGTTTATTCATTAGTCACAAGTCGGCTTACATTAACATTGCAATGAAGTTACTGTGAAAATCCGCTAGTCGCCACACTCTGGCACCTGTTTGGGTTACACTGAGGGAGAATTTAGCACGGCCAATGCACCTAACCAGCACGTCTTTCAGACTGTGGGAGGAAACCAGAGCACCTGGAGTAAAACCACACAGACACGGGGAGAACGTGCAAACTCCGCACAGACGGTGACCCAAGCTGGGAATTGAACCTGGGTCCCTGGCACTGTGAAGGCAGCTGTGCCAACCACTGTGCCTCTGTGCTGCCCCATTGGCCTTGTATCCAGGTAGAAATACTGATTAACTTACTTCTAAACCCCAAACTCCATTGTACCTTGGAATTAGATAAAAAGTTAAAAGTGTGACTGTGTATAAATCCAGAAATTCATAACACCTCCCGGTGAAACTTGGAGACTAACCATCTACCATTTGCCAGCACAGATTGTCTGCAGGTGTGAATATGTGGCACCTTCTTCCCACTAAAACAATCTGCTTCCCCCTCCCCACCTTTAACCTTTAACAACTGAGCCACCTAGATTATTTCCAGGCAAATATCAGAATGTGTGACACGACCCTGCCAAGCCTCCAAAATATGACACTCTGATCAACATTGTAATCATAGAAACTCTACAGTGCAGAAGGAGGCCATTTGGCCCATCGAGTCTGCACCGACCACAATCCCACCCAAGCCCTACCCCCACATATTTACCCGCTAATCCCTCTAACCTACGCATCTCAGGGGCAATTTTTAACCTGCCCAATGAACCTAACCCGCACATCTTTGGACTGTGGGAGGAAACCGGAGCACCCGGGGGAAACCCACGCAGACGCGAGGAGAATGTGCAAACTCCACACAGACAGTGACCCAAGCCGGGAATCGAACTCAGGTCCCTGGAGCTGTGAAGCAGCAGTGCCAACCACTGTGCTACCGTGCTACTGTAGTTGTAATACCAGCTGCCTGGTCTCAGCTGTCAAAGCCAACCTTAAACTCAGAAGTTTAAAATATTGCACTGGGTGTCAGGAACAAATTTGATTTGATTTGATTTGATTTATTATTGTCACAGTGAAAAGTATTGTTCCTTGCGCGCTCTGCAGACAAAGCATACTGTTCATAGAAAAGGAAATGAGAGAGTGCAGAATGTAGTGCTACAGTCATAGCTAGGGTGTAGAGAAAGATCAACTTAATGCAAAGAATTCCATTCAAAAGTCTGACAGCAGCAGGGAAGAAGCTGTTCTTGAGTTGGTTGGTACGTGACCTCAGACTTTTGTATTCTTTTCTCAATGGAAGAAGGTGGAAGAGAGAATGTCCGGGATGCGTGGGGTCCTTAATTATGCTGGCTGCTTTGCCGAGGCAGCGGGAAGTGTAGACAGAGTCAATGGATGGGAGGCTGGTTTGCGTGATGGACTGGGCTACATTCATGACCTTTTGTAGTTCCTTGCGGTCTTGGGCAGAGCAGGAGCCATACCAAGCTGTGATACAACCAGAAAGAATGGGGCATCCTCCCTCTTACCTGAACTGCAGCTCCCTCTCAGGTTGAGGGCATCCTATTGACCCGCCAGGTGGGATGTTCTGGCTGCATTCAACCAAAAACGGCATAGTAGCACAGTGGTTAGCACTGCTGCCTCACAGCAACAGGGATCTGCGTTCAATTCCAATTGTGTTGAGTTCCCAACCGTATCTGCGTGGGTTTCCTCCGGGTGCTCCGGTTTCCTCTCATAGTCCAAAGATGTGCGGGTTAGGTTGATTGGCCTTGCTAAATTGACACTCCTGTCAGAGGGATTAGTTCGGGGAAATATTTGGGGTTACGGAGATAGGGCCTGGATGGGATTGTTGTTGGTGCAGACTTGGTGGGCTGAATGACCTGCACTGTCGGGATTCTATGGAAACTGGTAAATCCCGCCCGAGATCAACAGACCTTTCCATGGTCCGTCCTTCGCCTGCTATGATTCCTGTGGTGGGTGGAACGGGAAAATCCAGCCCTCCATCTTTGGGAGCCCACTTGTCATCCTTAATTGGATGGTGACCTTTCAGTTCTCACACCAATACGTAAATACACTCCCTGTTGGCTGATTTTAGAATTTGCTTTCAAATTTAACCACCTGCCGTGGTAGGATGTGAATCTGAACCCCAGAACATTGCCCTAGGTTTGTGGTTTACCAGTTCATTGACCTATATCACTAGGCCATAAGAGGGACCCAATTGGATGGTGTTATCTGCACCCCCTCCCCCCAAAACAAATCATAGCCAGGTGACTTTCCCACATCGTGTGGTGTTGTGTCCTCTTTTTGACTTCGATGTCTTTCTCCCAAAAGGCTACATCTTGGTTTAAGTATTTGTAATGAACAGTTGGAAAACAGATATAAATAAAATAAGAAAATATGGAATATTTCATAAGTTCATAAGATATAGGAGCAGAATTAGGCCATTCGGCCCATTGAGTCTGCTCCGCCATTCGATCATGGCTGATATGCTCCTCATCCCCATTTTCCTGCCTTCTCCCCATGACCCTTCAACCCATTCCCAATTAAAAATCTGTCTAACTCCTCCTTCAATTTACTCACTGTCCCAGCATCCACCGCACTTTGGGGTAGCGAATTCCACAGATTCACAACCCTTTGGGAGAAATACTTTCTCCTGAACTCTGTTTTAAATTTGCTATCCCTTATCCTAAGAACTCTTGTCCTAGAATCCCCCACAAGCGGAAGCATCCGCTCCATGTCTACTTTATCCATACCTTTTATCATCTTGTATACCTCAATTTGATCTCCCCTCATTC
This sequence comes from Mustelus asterias, assembly GCF_964213995.1. Lineage (NCBI taxonomy): Eukaryota > Metazoa > Chordata > Chondrichthyes > Carcharhiniformes > Triakidae > Mustelus > Mustelus asterias. The sequence goes on along the minus strand of NC_135815.1, from coordinate 92,246,048 downwards.
TTCCAGAGAGTACAGGCCTAAACTGTTCAATCTCTCTTCACACGACAAACCCCTCATCTCTGGAATCAATCTAGTGAACCTCCTCTGAACTGCCTCCAATGCCACTACATCTTTCCTCAAACAAGGGGACCAAAACTGTGCACAATAGTCGAGGTGCGGCCTCACCAATGCCTTGTATCATTGCAACAATACTTCCTTACCTTTATATTTTATCCCTTTAGCTATAGATGTCAAGATTTCCTTTCTCATTTTTGCTCAGGATTTATTTTAATTTTTAAACCTTGAATTATATCTTGGTTTCCAACTAGCCTTGCTTTAAAATGTGCCACATAACAGAGTCGCTGAGAGATTGAGACATGTTGAGAATTTGATATTCAAAGCAAGCATGGTGACCAGTAACTAGAAAATATTTTTTATTGGCTACTAAACAACATTTAGATTTGTGCGTAAGATTTAGTTACAAATGCTGTACCATCATTTAATATTTGCCTCAAATCTTCACAGGAATTGTGAGAATTGATTTGTCCGAATAAATGATGATAAACTGCTCCAATCAGAAAAATGCAAAATATCGATGAAACAATCACAATGAGTTATTGTAACGATGCGTGCTTCATTAACCTGACAGGATAAATGCTGAGAGGATGTTTCCCCTCATTGCCTAGCAACCTATTCAGTTCCAGGGCAATGAGGGATAGGGAAATAATAGGGCGGCACAGTGGCACAGTGGTTAGCACTGCTGCCTCACAGCGTCAGGGACCTGGCTTCGATTCCCGGCTCGGGTCGCTGTCTGTGTGGAGTCTGCACGTTCTCCCCGTGTCTGCGTGGGTTTCCTCCTGGTGCTCCGGTTTCCTCCCACAGTCCAAAGATGTGCAGGTTAGGTGGATTGGCCATGCTTAATTGCTCCTCAGTGTCAGGGGGCCTAGCTAGGGTAAATACATGAGGTTATGGGGACAGGTGGGATTGTGGTCAGTGCAAACTCGATGGGCCAAAGGCCTCCTTCCGCACTGTATGATTCAATGCCCACATCCCCTCAGCAAAAAAAAGGTTTTGAGGCTTTTTCCCAGGGTAACTTGATGGAGGAGCCGCGCTCCGAAAGCTCGTGATTCCAAATAAACCTGTTGGACTTTAACCTGGTGTTGTGAGACTTCTTACTTCTCCCAGGGTGGAAGTGTCAATTACAAGGGGGAACAGGTTCAGGGCGAGAGGGGGGAAGTTTAAGGGAGATGCGCAGGGGAATTTTTTCACCTTAGAGAGATGGGTGCCTGGAACGTTCTGCCAGAGGAGATGGTGGAAGCAGGCACATTGGCAACTTTTAAGAGGCTTCTGGATGATTAGATGAATAAGGAGGGAATAGATGGATGCGGACTAAGTAAGGACAGAAGGCTTTCTTTAGTTTAGTTAAGGCATTATGAATGGCAGAAGCTTGGAGGGCCGAAGGGCCTGTTTCTGTGCTGTACTTTTCTTTGTTCTTTACTTTGTTCTTTTTATGGGACAGTCTAGGAATGGAGGGCATTGTCTCAGAATAAAGCAGCGACAATTTAAGGCTGAGATGAGAAGGGATTTCTTCTCTCAGTAGGTTGTGAGTCTTTGGAACTCCTTGCCACAGGGAGCTGTGGGGTAGAGTCCTTGTGTATATTTAAGGCAGAGATGGATAGATTTTTGATCAGGAAGGGAATGAAGGGTTACGGGGGAAGGGCAGGAAAGTGGGCGTGAGGAATGTCCGATCAGCCATGATCCTATAGGATGACGGAGCAGGCTCGAGGGGCCAAATGGCCTCCTCCTGTTCCTAATTCTTATGGTCTTATAGGTACGCAAAAGGTATTTATTAACAAGGAAAAGCTATACAGAGGCTGGCATCTCTCCACCACCAACTGCCCCCATCCCCACTGGCTGACCCAGTCCCTACATATCTTCTCCTTGAATCATAGAACCCTTACAGTGCAGAAGGAGGCCATTTGGCCCATCGAGCCTGCACCATCTGCAACCCCACCCAGCCCCTATCCAACGTATTTAGCCTGCTAATCCCCCTAACCAACACATTTTGGGACACTAAGGAGCAATTTAGCATGGCCAATCATGGCACGGTGGCACAGTGGTTAGCACTGCTGCCTCACAGTGCCAGGGACCCGGGGTTCAATTGCCAGCTTGGGTCACTGTCTGTGTGGAGTTTGTACGTTCTCCCTGTGTCTGCGTGAGTTTCGTCCGGGTGCTCCGGTTTCCTCCCACAGTCTAAAGATGTGTGGGTTAGTTAGATTAGCGGTGCTAAATTGCCCCTTAGTGTCAGGGGCACTAGCTAGGGTAAATGCATGGGGTTATGAGGATAGGGCCTGGGGTGGGATTGTTGTCAGTGCAGACTCGATGGGCTGAATGGCCTCCTTTGGTCTTGTAGGGATTCTATGATTCTAACCTAACTCGCACATCTTTGGGACTGTGGGAGGAAACTGGAGCACCCGGAGGAAAACCCACGCAGGCACGGGGAGAACGTGCAGACTCCACACAGAGGGTCACCCGAGGCCGGAATTGAGCCTGGGTCCCTGGTGCTGTGAGGCAGCAGTGCTAACCACTGTGCCATTGTGCCACCCTCTTCTGTCTAAGAGAGAACTCCACCTCCTGGGGTGATTCCCCACTGTCAGTCCCAATTGGTCCCTCAAGCCAGGTGAGCCTCTTCTGCTGTGTTGCTCTTGAAGGGACAATCACTACAATCAGTTAGTAATGTAAATAGCGAGTGATGGAAAAAAAGAATAAGCCGATGATTGGGGATTAGCTACATTTTGACGAACTGTTTTTATGAGGGATTGCAAAGGTGCAAGTTAAATGGCAATCGCAAAGTAAAACACCAAAGGAGACTAATGCTGAGATTTCCTTACTCAACAAGGCATGGAGTTCCTGCAGGAGTGGAACAAACCCCTAATCTTGCCGGCTGCTGTCAAGCAGTCTGAAGTGACAGCAACAGCTGCCTTCAACATCCACCCAATTGTCAAAACAACGGCTTTTAGTACATGGTGTTGATATTTCGATCTCTGTGGAATTTATAAATCAACAGGAAATTATAAACAAATTTAATCCTGCAGAAACATGAAGAATTGTAGCATTGTTGAGGACACCCAATCTCATTCCAAGTAGCGCCTTTACGATTGACACTGAAGCCAAGAGCGTGAAGTTTCGCAGCGCTTACCAGGACCGCAAGATCTTCAAATATGCTTCATGAGGTCCAAGTTGAAGTGCGGCCACTGAAGCAATGTTAGTGTCGCAAGTCAGCTTAGTTTAACACTGCAATGAAGTTACTGTGAAAATCCCCTAGTCGCCACACTCCGGCGGCGCCTGTTTGGGTACACTGAGGGAGAATTTAACATGGCCAATACACTCTAAACAGCACATCTTTCGGACTGTGGGAGGAAACCGGAGCACCCGCAAGAAACCCACATAGACACGAGGAGAACGTGCAGACAGTGACCCTAACATAACTTCAAGACATCAACCCAGACAGGATCTAAAGCAGATCTTAGAGGTAAAAGTGCTGACCGGTGCCCTCAAATTTAGAGGCCCCTATCCTATTCGAATGTGGTTATCGTCTGTTGGAAGCCATGGCTTGGCCACAGTTCCTTTCCACTCTTGCGCCAAGTATGAATAAACAACAACTGGAGTTCACCTAGTCATTCCTTGAATGCCTGCCATTGCCTGTCCACTGTCTTTCCTTTCAATAATCCTTCCCAGTCCATCATGGCCAATTCATGCCTCATACCATTATAGTTACCCTCATTGAGATTCAGGACCCTGGTCTCAGAATCAACTACCTCACTATCCACCTTGAGAAAGAATTCTATCATAATATGGTCACTCATCCCCAAGGGGTCTCTCACAACTAGATTGCCAACTAATCCTTTCTCATTACGCAATGCCCAGTCCAACATGGCCTGTTCCCTTGTTGGTTCTTCAACATAATGGTTCAGAAAAACATCTCATATACACTCCAGAAATTCCTCCTCTATTGTACTGTGACTAATTTGATTCTCCCAATCTATGTGTGTGATGAACCACTGTAACTATATGTGTATGCCTGGACACACCCATGCTGCACCTGGCCCGAGACTCCTCCCTTTCCACCTGAGACTCCTCCCTTTCCACCTGAACGAGGTATAAAGGTGATGGTTCCTCCTCCTCGCCTCAGTCTGGGCCAGGTCAGCTACAAGGGTGTGCTCCAGTTCTTTGTGAATAAAAGCCCGTTATTTCACTCACTCATTGGAGTCCTCATATCGTAATTGATAGTGCATCAATATGCAGATTAAAGTCATCCATAATCACAACTGTTCCTTTGTCACATGCATCTCTGATTTCCTGTCTAATGCCATTCCCAACATTCACTCGACTGTTTAGTTGTCTGTATACCACCCCCATCAATGTTTGTTGCCCCTTAGTGTATCGTAACATGACCCAGACAAATTCCACATCGTTGGTACTAATATTTTTCCACAATATCGTATCAATATCTTCTTTAACCAACAATGCAACTCCACCACCTTTTCCTTTCTGTCTGTCCTTCCTAAACACTGAATAGCCCTTAACGTTTAGTTCCCATCCTTGGTCACCTTGGATCTTATGGACCTTGTCTCCATAATCCCAATTATACCATAACCCTGTGCATCTATCTGCACAAATAATGCATCAATCTTATTTCGAATCTTCCAAGTGTTCAGGTACAAAATATTAAGGCTAGTCCTTTTAATGTTCCATTCCAACTATTTTTTACTTTGTCCTTATCTGATTCTGGCTCTTAATTTCTCTGCCCATCACTTTCCTTGTTCTCCATGCTGTCTTTTTCTCGTAGAGAGTCATAGAATCCTTACATTGCAGAAGGAGGCCATTCAGCCCATCGAGCCCTAACCAACACCAATCCTACCATGGGGTGGCACTGTGGCACAGTTGTTAGCACTGCTGCTTCACAGCTCCAGGGACTCAGGTTCGATTCCCGGCTTGGGTCACTGTCTGTGTGGAGTTTGCACGTTCTCCTCGTGTCTGCGTGGGTTTCCTCCGGGTGCTCCGGTTTCCTATTACAGTCCGAAAGACGTGCTGGTTAGGTGCATTGGCCGTGCTAAATTCTCCCTCAGTGTACCCAAACAGGTGCCGGAGTGTGGCGACTAGGGGATTTTCACATTAACTTAATTGCAGTGTTAATATAAGCCTACTAGTAACTGATAAATAAATAAACATATAAACCAAGGCCCTATCCCCATAATGCCACGTATTTACCCTGATAATCCCCCTGTCACTAAGGGTCAATTTAGCATAGCCAATCAACCTAACCCGCACATTTTTGAGAGGGGGCGAGGAAGCTGGAGCACCCGGAGGAAACCCATGCAGACACGGGGAGAACGCGCAAACTCCGCATAGACAGTGACCCGCATAGAGAGTGATCGAGGCTGGAATCAAACCTGGGTCCCTGGCACTGTGAGGCAGCAGTGCTAACCACTGTGCCGTCGTGCCGCGCCCTGCTCTGAATGCTTACAAAGGTTCCCATCCTCCTGCCATATTAGTTTAAACCCTTCCCTGGCAGGAGTGTGACGGCAAGTCATTTGATGGAACTTCCAGGAATACGCTTAATCACAACTGGCTAAATCAGAGTCTTGTGGGCTCGAGACCCTGTCTGGAAATGTGACCACGTACTGTATGTAACATTAGTTACATTAGTGCCATTCTGAGGGGAGTACTTTATTTGAACTTTGCAGCATTCGCTGCTGTTCCTTCCCCAACATGTTGGAGCTGGGGAAACCTTCAATATTTTCTAATTAAATTGAAGTGTTCTGTTTCGGGTCATTCAGAATTTGAAATTGAGTTTAATGTTTCGCATAACATGGTGCCTGTAATATTATTACCCAGTAATAATGAATGCCACTTGTCGGCGGGGAGTGCTGTTAGATTTTATTTGATTTAGGCACCAAAATTTTCCCATCCTGCCCGCCATGGGAATTATAGTGGGTAAGGGGTGGACCATGCAAATGTCCGTTGATCTCGGGTGGGATTTTCCGGTTTAGGGGCAAGCGAGACTGGAAAATCTCGTCCGGGGAGTTTAGTTTATTCACTATTGTCACAAGTAGGCTGACATTAACACTGCAATGAACAGTAAGAAGTCTCACAACACCCAGGTTAAAGTCCAACAGGTTTACTTGGTCGCACGAGCTTTCGGAGCACTGCCCCTTCATCAGATGAAGGAGGCCATCTTGGCCCACCTGTTAAATAAACCTGTTGGAGTTTAACCTGGTGTTGTGAGACTTCTTACTGTGTCCACCCAGTCCATCACCGGCATCTCCACATCACTGCAATGAAATTACTGTGGAAATCCCTGAGTCGCCACACTCCAGCGCCTGTTTGGGTACACTGAGGGAGAATTTAGCATAGCCAATGCTCCTAACCAGCACATCTTTCAGACTATTGGAGGAAACCGGATCACCCGGAGGAAACCCACGCAGACACGGGGGAGAATGTGCAAACACCTCACAGACAGTGACCCAAGCCGGGAATCCAACCCGGCAGCTGTGAGGCAGTAGGGCTAACCGCTGTGCCACCGTGCCGTCCATGTTTGTTTATGATGGAGGAGCAGCATTTTGACTGTTTGATGCATACAGACTGAAACGTGTTGGCCCGAATCTCCCCCAGAATGGCACCTGCCATTGGATTGCCACTTCTCTCCAAGGCCTGGCTTTCCCAGCCCTGTCATGGTGGGAGCCGCCGTGGGGGGTGGTGGGAGGTGGGGGGGGGGGAGTGGTATCACAGCCCTGTCATGGTGGGACCCACCACGTCAGGGGGGGCAGTGGTGGTCCACCCAAAGGTTCATTGATTAGCGATCGGACTGGACAATCCTGGCGGTAGGCAGGGCTGGAAAATCCCGTCCCCAACTTTTCTCCATCGCTCCGGAGATCCTGTATTTCTGGCCAAAAGTCTGATCCTGAAATGGAGCTGCCCTTGCGAGGGAACACAAACCATCTCCTCTTCCTACTGCACTTGCTCTTGTACTCTGGTAAAGTCAAATGTTCCAAAGCATCTACAGAATGCTACAGAGGGAAAGGTGGGTAAGCTGAGTGGGTAAGAATCATAGAATCCTGACAGCACAGAAGGAGGCCATTCGGCCCATTGTGTCAGCCTCGACTCTCAGACACAGTGTCTTACCCCTAACCTATCCCCATAACTCTACATATTTACCCTGCTAAGCCCCCTAATCTATACATCCTAGGACACTAAAGGGTAAGTTATCATGGCTAATCCCCCTAACCTGCACATCTTTGGACACTAAGGGGCAATTTACCATGACTAACTCCCCTAACCTACACATCCTTGAGCACTAAGGGGCAATTTAACATGACCAATCCACCTAACCTGCACATCTTTGGAGTGTGGGAGGAAACCGGAGCACCCGGAGGAAACCCACGCAGACACGGGGAGAATGCACAAACTCCAGACAGTCATTCAAGGTTGGAAGTGAACCCGGGTCCCTGGCACTGTGAGGCAAAGGTGCTAACCACTGTGCCACTGTGCAATTCCAAAGTAGGTATACTGGCTCTGGAGATACAGGCCGGAGTGGGCAAGGGGTGGGGCATGGGAAGATCCATTGATTTCGGGCGGGATTTTACGGTTTTGGGATGAGCGAGGCCATAAAGTTTCATCCAGAGTGGTTGACGGGTGGCTGATGGAGGTAGACTGGCAGGGTGGCAGGTGGGTAGGGTGGTAGATGGGAAGGTTGGTAGGAGGGTGAGGTGGGTACGTGGATAGGGTGGCGGGTGCTCAGGGTGGTAGATGGGTCAAGTGGGTGGGTGAGTTGGTGGGTAGGGCGGTAGTCAGATTGAGTCAGGATGGGAATCGGGTGGTGGGGACTAGTTTGGTCAGGTTAGAGGGAGTCGGTGGAGGTCAGGAGGTAGAGGAGTTCTTGGGAGGGAGTCAGAGGAGTCGGGAGCTAGTCACATCAGGTTGGGGGCTATTCAGAGCGGGAGGGATTCAGGTGTCAATGTGACAGTCAGGTATGGGGAGGATTTGGTACATTGGCCAAGGAGGGAGTAGGGGGACATCAGTTAGAATCATGGAATCATAGAATCCCTACATTGCAGAAGGAGGCCATTCAGCCCATTGAGTCTGCACTGATCACAATCCCACACAGGCCCAATTCCCGTAACCCCTCATACTTACCCTGCTAATCCCCCTGACACTAGGATCAATTTAGCACGGCTGATCAACCTAACCCACACATCTTTTGGACTGTGGGAAGAAACCGGAGCACCCGAAGAAAACCCACGCAGACACGGGGAGAATGTACAACCAGCACACAGATGGTGACCCGAGGCCGGAATTGAACACAGGTCCCTGGCGCTGTGAGTTGTATGGCTGCCCAGGGGTTAGACATGGTCTAAGTGACTGACATTTCCTGGGTAATTTATGCAGATAAGTAAGAGCTGTAAGGAGTCTCTAACTCAGAATTGGAGACCTTTTCAGAGGGTCCTGGGGAGCAGAGTTTGGACAGTTCCCATGGAGACATGGCATGGGGGATTGTGAGGGCCCCCATAGCTCAGCTTCTGAGGATAGTCTTGTCTCTGACGATTGGAAAACCATAAGATCCAAGCCAGAGTAAGCAAGAGCACATCATGAAAAAGAAACAACCTTCAGGGGTTGCCTGGAGCTCCACATTTGATTTGATTTGATTAATTATTGTCACATGTATTAGTGTACAGTGAAAAGTATTGTATGCAGACAAAAGCATACTATACACAGGGAAGGAAAGGAAAGAGTGCAGAATGTAGTGTTACAGTCATAGCTAGGGTGTAGAGAAAGATCAGCTTAATGCATGGTAGGTCCATTCAAAAGTCTGATGGCAGCAGGGAAGAAGCTGTTCTTGAATCTTGGTACTTGACCTCAGACTTTTGTATCTTTTTCCCAATGGAAAAAGGTGGAAGAGAGTATATCCGGGGTGTGTGGCTCCTTAATTATGCTGGCTGCTTTTCCGAGGCAGCGGGAAGTGTAGACAGAGTCAATGGATGGGAGGCTGGTTTGCGTGATGGACTGGGCTTCGTTCATGACCCTTTGTAGTTTCTTGCAGTCTTGGGCAGAGCAGAAGCCCATACCAAACTGTGATACAACCAGGAAGAATGCTTTCTATGGTGCATCTGTAAAAGTTGGTGAGAGTCGTAGCTGAAATGCCAAATTTCCTTAGCCTCCTCGGAAAGTAGAGGCGTTGGTGGGCTTTCTTAACTATGACGTCGGTATGTAGGGACCGGGACAGGTTGTTGGTGATCTGGACACCTAAAAACCTGGGAGCCGAACATCTCAGACAGCAGAGATAGATCACACATGGAAGATTGTGAGATGCTATTGTAGTGAACACTGCTAGATGGTGCCATTGAGGTCTATTGTGAAGCTGGGAAGCTTGGTGGAGGATCTCTCGATTAACTGCTACAGAGCGAAAGTGCTAAAAGGGCCACAGTGAAATGTTAATCATTGAAAACAATGACAGGAAACTGAAAAAAATAATTTCATAAAGAGGCCTGGCAGGAGAGAGAGCCATTCGAATCATTTGCATTGTTGTGTCAGATTTTGCTCTCGCGGGACAGAATTTAATGCCCCCTGCCCTTCCCTCTGTGGTGGGTTTGGTGTGAGGGGTGACGGATATCGTGGGGGGGGATGGCGGATAACATAGCTCCTGGCAGCAAAAGGACCTGTTCCCTGTTGAAGTGATTGGTAATATTTCCTCTTAAAAAATTGGGATTGGCCCTCTTGCAAGGGGGAAACTGGGAGGAGGGGGGATAAGCAAGGCTGAGTGTTTCTCCTGAGCACTGAGTTTCCATAGAGTCATACAGTGCAGAAACAGGCCATTCAACCCATCAAGTCTACATTGACTCTCCGGCGCAGACAGTCACCCAAGGCTGGAATTGAACCCGGGTTCCTGGCACTGTGAGGTGGCAGTGCTATCCACTGTGCCACCGTGCCGCCCAAATAACTCTTGGCAGCTGGGGCTGAGTTTTCACATTGGAGCATGGGGGCACAAGTGTCGGGGCTGTTTCCAGGTCTCGAACCCAGCCCCGAAGGATTAGATGGGGGGGAAACAGCCACACTGAATATTGACCTTGTTCCCTGTCCAATTCAGGACAGCGGGATACCATTCAAAGCTGGAAGACCAAGCAGGTGCCTTCCAGTTTCACAGGAGCTGCCGGCTAATGAATGGTCAGTAACTGAGGGGGCATGTCAACACGGAGGTGCCAGTTCACCAACTTTAGAAAGAAAACCAGCAGCGATAGAGCTCTAAAAAATTATAAGAGGCATCGACAGGATGGATAGTCAGAGGTTTTTTCCCCAGGATGTAAGTGTCAATCACAACGGGACACGGGTTCAAGGTGAGAGGGGGAAAGTTGAAGGGAGATGTGCGAGGGACGTTTTTTATGCAGAGAGTGGTGGGTGCCTGGATCGCGCTGCCAGAGGAGGTGGTGGAAGCAGGCGCATTAGCAACATTTAAGAGGCATCTGGATGGGTTCATGAATAGGGAGGGAATAGAAGGATATGGATCGGGTAAGGGCAGAAGATTTATTTTTAGTTTGGTTCGGGCATCATGATCGACACCGGCTTGGAGGGCTGAAGGGCCTGTTTCTGTGCTGTGCTTTTCTTTGTTTTTTGTTCAAGACCATTGCTGTGGAGGCCAAGATGTGGAGATGTCGGTGTTGGACTGGGGTGGGCACAGTAAGAAGTCTCACAACACCAAGTTAAAGTCCAACAGGTTTATTTGGAATCACGAGTTTTCAGAGCGCTGCTCCTTCATCAGGTGAGTGGTGGGTGAGTTGGGGGAGGAGCTTTAAATTAAAAAATTTACTTATTATTCTCACAAGTAGGCTTACATTAACGCTGCAATGAAGCTACTGTGAAAATCCCCCAGTCGCCACACTCCGGCGCCTGTTCGGGTACACTGAGGGAGAATTTAGCATGGACAATGCACCTAACCAGCACGTCTTTCAGACTGTGGGAGGAAACCGGAGCACCCGGAGGAAACCCACGCAGACACGGGGAGAACGTGCAAACTCCACACAGACAGTGACCCAAGCCGGGAATCGAACCCGGGTCCCCGGCACTGTGAGGCAGCAGTGCTAACCACTGTGCCACCGTGCTGGTGAGCCAACCCGCAGCACAACCATCGTCTCCCCCCTCAACCACCACCACCCCCCACCATTTCCTCACCCCAAACCACACCCCTGCCCCACCACCACCACGCCTAGCACTCTAGCAGGAGGCAGGGAGGCTGGAGTGCTATGGCACTCCAGCCTGCTCCTGCTGCTGGGTGCCCACCCCCGAGAAGTTGACCCCAATCCCCTCGACACACCGGAGGCCCACTGGATAATTCAAGTCCCCCCCCCCCTCAGCAGCCCAATTGGCTGCCTGCTCGGAGTAGGCTTGGGAACCAGGCTTCTCAGAGTGGTGTGGGCCCTGCAGGCCCCATCTGCCTCCATTGCTGACCTTTTGTGAGGCTGAAACATCCTGTCTGATGTTTTCCTTTCCCACCAGCTGGAGCTGGGAGAATGAGAGGAGAGACTGCGATGGAATGCAGGCTCTTCCAACTGATCAAAGAGGGCCAGATTTGAAAGCCTGGCTGCCTTTTGTTCTGTTCCTGAACAAATCTCCGCTCCGTCCTTCCTGCTTTTCTTAAGTTGTCGACATTTTTTCTCTCACTTTTTCCTGTCGTAAACAGTGGCTAATTCTTTCTTTTCTCCTGCACTTCGTTGAACGTTGCTTTGTGTTTTCTTCTCCCAGTTGGACCCAGATTTCCTTTCCCCCCGAGGAGTTTAGAAGCATAGACATATACAGCACGGAAACAGGCCCTTCGGCCCAACTCATCCATGCCGACCAGGTTTCCTCAACTGAACTAGTCCCATTTGCCTGCGCTTGGCCCAAATCCCTCTAAACCTTTCCCACCCATGGACCTGTCCAAATGTCTTTTAAATGTTGTAATTGTACCTGCCCCTACCACCTCCTCTGGCAACTCATTCCAAACACGCACCACCCTCTGTGTGAAACTTTTGCCCCTCATGGACCTACCTCATGCGAGGTAAGTCCATTCAAAAGTCTGTTGGCGGCAGAGAAGAAGCTGTTCTTGAGTCGGTTGGTACGTCACGTCAGACTTTTGTATCTTTTTCCCGATGGAAGAAGGTGGAAGAGAGTACGTCCAGGGTGCATTGGGTCCTTAATGGACTCCCCTACCCTGGGGAAAAGACCTTGGCTATTCGCCTTATCTCTGCCCCTAATTATTTTATAAACCTCTGCAAGGTCACCCCTCATCCTCCTACACTTAAGATGAATTGTAATTAGAATACAAGAGCAGGAACGTACCTCTGAGGCTGTATAAGGCTCTGGTCAGACCCCATTTGGAGTTTTGTGATCAGTTTTGGGCCCCATATCTAAGGAAGGATGTGCTGGCCTTGGAAAGGGTCCAGAGGAGGTTCACAAGAATGATCCCTGGAATGAAGAGCTTGTCGTATGAGGAACAGTTGAGGACCCTGGGTCTGTACTCCTTGGAGTTTAGAAGGATGAGGGGGGGATCTTATTGAAACTTACAGAATACTGAGAGAGCTGGATAGAGTGGATGTGGAGAGGATGTTTCCACTAATAGGAAAAACTAGAACCAGAGGGCACAACCTCAGGCTGAAGTGCCGATCCTTTAAAACAGAGATGAGGAGGAATTTCTTCAGCCAGAGAGTGGTGAATCTGTGGCACTCTTTGCTGCAGAAGGTTATGGAGGCCAGGTCATTGAGTGTCTTTAAGACAGAGATAGATAGGTTCTTGATTAATAAGGGGATCAGAGGTTATGGGGAAAAGGCAGGAGAATGGGGATGAGAAAAAGCCATGATTGAATGGTGGAGCAGACTCGATGGGCCGAGTGGCCTAGTTCTGCTCCTATGTCTTATGGTCCTATGGTCTTATGGCAAGAAGTCCCACAACACCAGATTGTAGTCCAAAAAGTTTATTTGGAATCCCGAGCTCCAATGCCGGCATTTCCACTCTTGATGAATTGAGGTGAGGGGCCAACTCCCACCCCCTGGACTTCCCCGATAATATCCTCCCAGCATCCTCCCTGTTACGCCCCCTCAGGATCTGACATGTTTCAAGAAGATCACCTCTCGTTCTCCTGAACTCCAATGGCTATGGGCCGGATCGACATCACAGGACCATGATTTTGATACCAAAAGGGTTCCATTGACTGAGGGTGGCGGATTGAAAAACCATCAGTGAGCCTCTGTCGAATTAATTCTGGTTGCGTTGCTGGTGTTAGCTGACTGACCCCATTACAAGGTGGTTGGCCTGACTGTCAACCTAAGGTAGGAGGGCGGCACGGTGGCACAGTGGTTAGCACTACTGCCCCACAGCGCCAGGGACCTGGATTCGATTCTGGCCTCGGGTCACTGTCTGTGCAGAATTTGTACATTCTTCCCGTCTGTGTGGGTTTCCTCCGGGTGCTCCGGTTTCCTCCCACAGTTTGAAAGACATGCAGATTAGGTGGATTGGCCATGCTAAATTGACCCTAGTGTCTGGGGGATTAGCAAGGGTAAATATGTGGGGTTATGGCGATAGGGCCTGGGTGGGATTGTGGTCGTGATGCGCGATTAATTCACTCGGGAGGCTGGATCGTACCCGGGAAATAAAGGCTTTTATTAGTAACAAGAATGGAGCATACTGCTTAACAATACAATCCCAGACTAAAGGGTCACCAGGCAGTGCAGTGACCTTTATACTCCTATAGGTGGTAGGCGGAGCCAACCGGAGTGTACCACAGAACAATACCAACAGGTGGAACACCCCAACCCTAACCCCAACAGTAACAAGAGTAACATATGTACAAGTACCCATAGTGATAACCATCTATGGTTCAGTACCCATAGTGATAACCATCTATGGTTCACCACAGGTCGGTGTCGACTTGATGGGCTGAATGGCCTCCTTCTGGCCTCCTTCCTTGTAGGAAGTATAGAAGGACACCGTCATGACCGATAGTAACTCTACCTTTGGCCAGAGATTTTAACGACATTGTGGCCATGAACCTTAAGATCTGGGATAAAGCAAACAACATATTTACTTTGCACTTTGTAGATTTAGTGACCAGATTTAGTCAATCAACCGTTGTACCTAGTAAAGAAAAGAAAGTAATCCTGGATCAGATCATGGAAAGATGGATAGGGACAGGAATGGGGCCACCGGCAAAGTTCCTTACAGACAATTAGGGGGAGTTTGCTAATGATGGGTTTAGGGATAAGTGTGAAAACATGAATATCATAGTCATGAAATTGGCTGCGGAAAGCCCATTTAGTAATGGGGTATGCGAGGGAAACCATGCGCTAATAGATGACAAGCTCCGGAAAATTTTGGCAGATAGACCAAACTGTAAGTTAAATTCAGCCTTAGCATGAGCGGTACATGCAAAGAATTCATTGCAGATGTAGTCCGTAGCAATTAGTATTTGGTAGAAATCCAAAAATTCCAACCATTCTGAATGATCAGCCTCCAGCTTGGGAAGGCACTACAATTAGCTCTGCCTTTGCTGAGCACTTAAATACATTGCATATAAGTAGAAGAACATTTTTGGAAGCAGAAGTCTTTGAAAGAATTTGCAGGCACAATGTATGGCCATCAAACACCATTTTTCAGCAAGGAGTCATAGTATACTATAAGAGAAACAATTTTAATCATAGAATCATAGAAATCCTACAGTACAGAAAGAGGCCATTCGGCCCATCGAGTCTGCACCGACCACAATCCCACCCAGGCCCTACCCCCATATCTACCCACTAATCCCTCCAACCTATGCATCTCAGGACACTAAGGGCAATTTTTAGCATGGCCAATCAACCTAACCCACACATCTTTGGACTGTGGGAGGAAACCGGAGCACCCGGAGGAAACCCACGCAGACACGAGGAGAATGTGCAAACTCCACACAGACAGTGACCCAAGCCGGGAATCGAACCCAGGTCCCTGGAGCTGTGAAGCAGCAGTGCTAACCACTGTGCTACCGTGCCGCCCAGAGAAGGTTAAAGGCATAGATGGCAAAACAATTGTTTTGCAACATGGTAATCAGACTGTTAGGGTACATTCATCATGGATAATGGGTACAGATTACAAACTTGCAAATTTAGGAAGAGTAGACGAACATGATGAGGAACCAGAGCCATCTGATGGTCCTGTGTTACAGAATTATGAGGACCAGTTAACTGAAATAGGCAGGGTATCAATAGAGGAACACAATACTTCTGATGAACTAGAACAGGCCATTTTTCCAAAAGGATAACTGCCAAAAGTTGGTACAATAGTGACATACTTGCCTGAAGGATCCAGTCAATGGAAGGATGCAACTGCCATTAGTAGAGCAGGGAAGGCCACTGGAAAGCACAGTAAGAAGTCTCACAACACCAGGTTAAAGTCCAACAGGTTTATTTGATACCACAAGCGTTCGGAGCACTGCTCCTTTATCAGGTGAGTAAGTATGGAAAGTATAAACTTTCTGGAAAGTATAGACACTGGTTGAATGTACAGAGGTTGGACTTTAACCTGGTATTGTGAGACTTCTTACTGAATGTACAGAATACAGGGGAGGATGTCAGGACCATGGATTGGGAACACAAAGTTCAAAAATGGAGGGTGCAGAAATGTAGCGTCAGTTCAGACAGTAAGTCCAATAGTGAACGTGATCACAGGAAGAGATTGAGAACTATTGAAAGAACTATTGAAAGAACATCCCAAAACAGGAGGGAAAGATCAAGCAGTGGTAGCACAGGACGAGATATCAGGTGGGATAGGAGGTGTGGCTTGACAAGGTCTCGGAATATGGGTAAGACTACGAATGCTACTTGGAGTAGAAGCCCACAAGCTCGTGAGATTTTGGTGCCTTCCAATAAATTAGATGAAAAAGTTATAAAAGATGCCAAACAGCAAGAATTGCATAGTTGGTGTGAATTTGGGATATACACGGAGGTACCAGATAGGAGACAAAGAGCTCTATCTCACAGATGGATTTGCACGGAAAAGGTGCTTCCTGATAGAACATATAAGGCAAAGGCCAGGCTTATGGCAAGGGGATTTGAAGAAAACTTAGAAGACCAGGATTTAAGGGTGGATTCACCTACGGCGGGAAAGGTTATTTAAAGATCTTCTTGGCTCTGTTAGCCACAAAGGCATGGGAATGCAAATCTATAGATATAAAAGCTGCCTTTTTGTAGGGGCATCAGTTTCACAAAGACATTTCTCTCCGTCCTCCTAAAGAGACAGTTAAGACAGAAAGGGTACTCTGGAAGTTAAATAAATGTGTATATGGGCTAAATGATGTGTCTAAAGTTTGGTATTTTTCAGTAAAGGTGGTTTTGTTCAAGTTAGGCTGTTGCCAGTTGAAAGCAGATCCTGTGAAGTTTTACTGGCACTGTGAAGGAAATCTTTCTGGTATCTTTATGATGCATGTCATGATTTTTTGTGGGTGGCAGTAGCAATTTCGAAGTTATAGTAATCTCTGGGCTGAGGATGGAATTCAGGGTTGGAAGTCAGGCTTCAGGCGCTTTCAAATATATTGGGCTGGAAATTGAGCAGAATGAGTCAGGGGTCACTTTGCATCAGCAATCTTATTGGGAGAGTATCAGCCCAGTAGCAATTAGCAGTGGTAGGCCTTCACAAAAGAATGCGATGGTTTCCAAGACAGAAAAATAGGAACTCCGAAGTTAGATTGGGCAACTGCATTGGTTAGGTAGACAGGCCAGACTGGGCATTAGTTTTGATGTCCTAGATCTGAGTACAAAAATGAGTGATCTTACAGTGGAAGACATATTGAGAGCAAGCAAAACATTGGCCAAACTAAAAATGCAGGAGTGTGTTTTGAGGTTCCCATTTTTGGGTGATCTTAGGCCCGTGAAACTCATAGTTTACAGTGATGCATCCTATGCCAATTTGTGTGATAGATTCTCAAGTGTGGGAGGTTTTATAATTTTTCTATGGGGAAAATGGAAAATGTTGTCCCCTTGTGTGGGAAACAAAGAAAAGAAGGAGAGTGGTTAAAAGCACATTGGTCACTGAGGCACTCAGCCTTGTGGAGGCAGTGGATATGGCCTTTTATATATCCCAGATATTAACAGAAATTTTGGGGTTAGGGGATTCGGGTAAAATACCCATTGAGTGTCACATTGACAATAAATCCCTTGGGGAAAATGTGCACTTCACAAAAAGTGGAGGATCGACATAGCCAGCTGAAAGTAGACTCTGGACAAAGGGGAAATATCAAAAATTAAATGTGTCGATGGTAGCCATCAGTTATCAGATTGTTTTACCAAGAGAGGGGCTTGTTCGAAGAAACATTTGGACATTATTAAGGAAGGGCATATCTTCCTGTGAATGTATGTTTTTTTGTCTTTTCTTCAAGAAATGTATAAATAAAAGGGAAAGGGAAAGGGAAAATAGGGCAGCACGGTGGCAGAGTGGTTAGCACTGCTGCCTCACAGCGCCAGGGACCCAGGTTCAATTCCTGGCTTGGGTTGCTGTCTGTGTGGGATTTGCACATTCTCCCCATGTCTGCATGCGTTTCTTCCGGGTGCTCCGGTTTCCTCCCGCACTCCAAAGATGTGCAGCTTAGGTGCATTAGCCGTGCTAAATTCTCCCTCAGTGTCCCCGAACAGGCACCGGAGTGTGGCAACTAGGGGATTTTCACAGTATCTTAATTATAGTGTGAATGTAAGCCTACTTGTGACACTAATAAATAAACTTTACTTTTGTTTTGTGTTTTCTGCTTTCGTCAAAATATTTTTTTTATCCAAGGACGGGGAGACTGTTCGGAATATGTTAACGGACCTTCCAATTAAATCCTAATTCGAGGTAAATTATTCAGCAGAAGTCACTGATATATAAAGGGGCTACAGGTGGCACTGGGGTGTTGATGCAGAATTTTTTGTGAAGTTTGATCAAATAAATAAATGTAGTTTATAAAGAAGCTGGACTCATGTCTCCTTTACTCAGCTGCAACCTAGAAGCTCAAATAGTGATGGCCTAATGATATTATTGCGAGACTATTGAGAAAGTCAGCTAATGTCCTGGGGACCCGGGCTTGAATCCCGCCACAGCAGATGGTAGAATTTGACTTCAATAAAAAATATCTGGAATTAAGAATCTACTGATGACCATTGTCGGAAAAACCCATCTGGTTCACTAATGTCCTTTTGGGAAGGAAATCTGCCATCGTTAGCTGGCCTGGCCTACATGTGACTCCAGAGCCACAGCAATGTGGTTGACTCTCAACTGCTCTCTGAAAGCTCGCCATCACCTTGTCAAGGCAACTAGTGATGGGCAATTAATGCTGGCCAGCCAATGACGCCCATGTCCCATGAATGAATAAAAAATAACTCTCTGTTAGGTCCTTTGAAAATGCTTGATAAATAAAAAGTTAAAGTTTATTTATTAGACACAAGTAAGGCTTACATTAGCATTGCAATGAAGCTACTGTGAAATTCCCTTTGTCGCCACACTCCCGTACTTATTTGGGTCAATGCATCTAACCAGTACGTCTTTCAGACTGTGGGAGGAAAGCGGAGCACCCGAAGGACACCCACGCAGACACGGGGAGAATATGCAAATGCCACACAGACAGTGACCCAAGCTGGGAATCAAACCCGGGTCCTTGGCGCTGTGAGGCAGCAGTGCTAACCACTGTGCCGCCGTGCCACCCCAAAAGCAAATTACTGCAGATGCTGGAATCTGAAACCAAAAGAGAAAATGCTGGAAAATCTCAGTAGGTCTGGCAGCATCTGTAAGGAAAGAAAAAAGTACTGATGTTTCGAGTCCTGATGACCCTTTTGTCAAAGCTAAAAGGCATAGAAAATGGGAGATATTTATAGGGTGAGGGAATGAAAGATGAGCCATTGCCACAAAAACAAGGGGAAAAGACTACTAATGGCAGCCCATAGAGAGAACAGAAGGTGTGAATGGCCAAACAGCAGAGAAGCTGAAATCAGAGGGTACATCAGAGTGTAAATATCTCCCACTTTCTCTGCCTTTTAGCTTTGACAACGGGTCATCTGGACTCGAAACACCAGCTCTTTGCTCTCCTTACTGATGGTGCCAGACCTAGAATCATAGAATCCAACAGTGCAGAAGGAGGCCATTCAGCCCATCGAGTCTGCACCAACCACAATTCCACAAAGGCATCCGGAGGAAACCCACACAGACAGTGTCCTAAGCCGGGAATCGAACCTGGGTCCCTGGCGCTGTGAGGCAGCAGTGCTAACCACTCTGCCACCGTGCTACCCCTGAGATTTTCCAGCATTTTCTCTTTTGGCCTGTGGAGATGCTTGTTTGCCAGTTGAGGGAAAACGCAACTTGTTTCTTTACAGTTTAAAACGATACAGAGGCTTGCAGCCTTGAGGCTGCAATCAGCTCCCGAGATGACTCTGAGGACAAAAGCCCATGCCTAACAGGGTGACATCCCCTGCTCCCTGATTGGTTCCCCGGGTCATCTGTCCCTCACTCTGCAGATTGCTCCTTAAAGGGGCAGTCACCACATGTCCACAGAGGAAGTTTATTAAGCAGGTACCAGCAGGCTTCGGTGGCTCTACTGCAGGGCTGACCTGCTCTGAAACGGGGCCCAAATGTCAGCAATTTGCCTTTGTCAACGAGGCCATCGCAGAAACGAATCGAAACAAAAATGGGCAGAACTGGAGTGAGGAGGGAACCGTCCCACTTTAACTGGTCTTTCTTGCCAATCAGGGCAAGTTAGCCGTTCCTGTTTTGCTTTCCAACGGTGTCTCAACCAATCTCCTGGCATCACTTTTGTCGCTGGTGCACCACACTGACAGCTGTGTCTTTAAATGGTCCTTTTCAGGAAAGAGCTAGCAATGGTATGCGGCGGTTGTCATGACGTCTGAACTCACTGCACTGAGTCCCAGTGTGCAATTATGATTAATCCCCTGGTGGCCAGGACTGTTATTTATTTTAATAAAGAGTGGAGGTATTGAAACCATGCTGCAGACTCATCTGCACCAGAAACAAGAAAAGACATGTTTATGTTCCCACTGGAAGCCCCTTAGGCTAGAGTGTCCCTTTAAGGGACAAACTCTTGGAGGGTCAAGGGTCAAGTTCTGTCATATGAGGAGAGACTAAGTTGGTTTGGATTATATTCACTGATTTGATTTGATTTATTATTGTCACATGTATTAATATACAGTGAAAAGTATTGTTTCTTGCGCGCTATACAGACGAAGCATACCGTTCATACGGAAGGAAAGGAAAGAGTGCAGAATGTAGTGCGACAGTCATAGCTAGGGTCTAGAGAAAGATCAACTTAATGCGAGGTAGGTCCACTCAAAAGTCTGACAACAGCAGAAAAGAAGCTGTTCTTGAGTCGGTTGGTACGTGACTTCAGACTTGTGTATCTCTTTTCCGATGGAAGAAGGTGGAAGAGAGAATGTCCGGGGTGCGTGGGGTCCTTAATTGTGCTGGCTGCTTTGCCAAGGCAGTGGGAAGTGTAGACAGAGTCAATGGATGAGAGGCTGGTTTGTGTGATGCACTGGGCTACATTCACGACCTTTTGTAGTTCCTTGCGGTCTTGGGCAGAGCAGGAGCCATACCAAGCTGTGATACAACCAGAAAGAATGCTTTCTATGGTGCATCTGTAAAAGTTGGTGAGAGTCGTAGCTGACATGCCAAATTTCCTTAGTCTTCTGTGAAAGTAGAGGCGTTGGTGGGCTCCCTTAACTATAGTGTCGGCATGGAGTTTAGAAGAGTGAGAATGGTGGAGTGGACTCGAAGGGCCGAATGGCCTACTCCTTCCATGTTTCCATGTGATCCGTTCAGCCAAACTGGTCAATCAGCCAATCCTGGTGCTAAGCATGGGTTTTCCTCACCAGTTGGGAGTGCGGTTGCCTTTGTTTCCCTCTCTGTACATCATTACTTACATAGGAACACAGAAATTAGGAGCAGAAGTAGGCAAATTCAGCTCTTCGAGCCTGCTCCACCATAATCAGATCATGGCTGATCTCTCCCTGGTCTCAAATCCACCTCCCCACCTGTTCCCCATATCCCTTCAACCTGCTTTTCTAAAATCAGGAATATATCTATCTCCTTCTTGAAACCATTCAATGATTCAGACTCCACCGCGCTATGGGGCAACGAGTTCCACAAATTCACCACCCTCTGCGAGAAGTAGTTCCTCCTCATCTCAGTTTTAAATCTACCGCCTCTCAACCTATACCTGTGACCTCTTGTTCTAGATTGCCCCACAAGGGGAAACATTTAGTCCATGTTTACTTTGTCAATCCCTTTTAGTATTTTATATACCTCAATCAGATCCCCTCTTATCCTTCTAAACTCCAGCAAGTATAAACCCCAAACTGTTTAAACTCTCCTCATACGTCAACCCTTTCATCCCCGGAATCAATCTGGTGAACCTCCTCTGAACTGCCTCCAATGCCACCACATCCTTCCTCAAATAAGGAGACCCAAACTGGACACAATACTCCAGATGTGGTCTCGCCAACACTCGATACAATTGCAACAACACTTCACTACTTTTATACTCCAGTCCATTTGCAATAAATGTTAACATCCCATTTGCCTTTTTATTACTTGCTGTACCTGCACATCGATTTTCCGTGATTCATAAATCCACCTTAATAAACTGTTCATTCATTAATCTACTTGGTGATCACCCATCTTTGCAAGATACTGCATAGAAACATAGAAACATAAAAGACAGGAGCAGGAGGAGGCCATTTGGCCCTTCGAGTCTGCTCCATCATTCACTACAATCATGGCTGATCGTCCAATTTAATAGCCTAATCCTGCTTTCTCCCCATAACCTTTGATCCCATTCGCCCCAAGTGCTATATCCAGCCACCTCTTGAATACATTCAATGTTTTGGCATCAACTATTCCTGCGGTAATGAATTCCACAGGCTCACCACTCTTTGGATGAAGAAATGTCTCCTCACCTCCATCCAAAATGGTCCACCCAAAGTCCTCAGACTGTAGCCCCTGGTTCTAGACTCCCCCACCATCGGGAATATCCTCCCTGCATCTGCCCTGTCCAGTCCTGTAAGAATTTTATAAGTCTCTATGAGAGATATTACACCCCTTATCGGAATTATAGAACCATAGAATCCCTACAGTGCAGAAGGAGGCCATTTGGCCCACCGATCACAATCCCACCCTGGCCCTAGCCCCATAACCCCAGTTATTTACCCCCTGACACTAAGGGGCAATTTAGCATGGCCAATCAACTTAACCTGCACATCTTTGGAGTGTGGGAGGCTAGGTGGATTGACCATGCTAAATTGCCCCTTAGTGTCCAAAGATGTGCAGGTTAGGTGGATTGGCCATGCTAAATTGCCCCTTAGTGTCCAAAGATGTGCAGGTTAGGTGGATTGGCCATGCTAAATTGCCTCTTCGTTCCCAAGATGTGCAGGTTAGGCGGATTGGCCATGCTAAATTGCCTCTTCGTTCCAAAGATGTGCAGGTTAGGTGGGTTTGCCATGCTAAATTGCCCCTTAGTGTCCAAAGATGTGCAGGTTAGGTGGATTGGCCATGCTAAATTGCCCCTTAGTGTCCAAAGATGTGCAGGCTAGATGGATTGACCATGCTAAATTGCCCCTTAGTGTCCAAAGATGTGCAGGTTAGGTGGATTGGCCATGCTAAATTGCCCCTTAGTGTCCAAAGATGTGCAGGTTAGGTGGATTGGCCATGGTAAATGAGCGGGATTATGCAGAGAGAGTTTGGGGGTGGGCCTGTGTAAGATGCTCTTTCGGAGAGTCAGTGCAGACTCAATGGGCCGAATGGCCTCTTTCTGCACTGTAGGGATTCCATGGTTCCAAGTGTTTGACAATCTCCTGATCTGGCTCCATATCAGTTTGTTGTCTGATCATCCCGATGAGGCACCTTGGCACATTTTACCACATTAAAGGTGCTATGTCAATGCAAGTTGTTGTTACTGTGAGAATAGAATATCAGCACTGGGCGCTGCACTTTTGGAGGGACTTGAAGGCCACAGTGGGAGCGCAGAAAAGATTCACAAGAATGATTCCAGGGATGAGGAATTTTAGTTCTGAAGATAGATTGAACAGTGGGACTGTACCTTGGAGACCAGAGCGAGGTGACAATGTTTAAAAATAAGCGGCAGAATTTTACCCTTATTTGCAGAGTCTGGAAAAGTTGCGATGAAGCCATCGGCACCAATGGTGGCTTTCTCCGCCAGGCTAAATTGCCCTCAGTATCAAGGGGATTAGCAGGGTAAATACCTGACATTATTGGGTTTGAGCCTGGGTGGGATTGTTGTTGGTGCAGTTTCGATGGGCTGAATGGCCTCCTTCTGCATTGGCGGATTCTATGATTCATGTAAGAGAATGTAGAATAGAGGGTCGCTGTTTAAAAACAAGGGGTGGCCCATTTCAAACAGAGATGAGGAGAATTTATTTTCTCAGAGGGGTGAGAGTCTCTGAAACTCTGCCTCAAAAGGGAGTGGAAGCAGAGTCTTTGAATATTCGTAAGGCCGAGATAGATAGATTCTTGATAAGCAAGGGGGTGAAAGGTTATCGGGGGAGGCAGGAATGTGGGGTTGAAGTTACAAATAGATCAGCCATGATCTGATTGAATGGTGTTTCAGACTTGAAGGGCTGAATGGCCGACTTGTGCTCCGAATCTGTCTGTGTGTATGTTTGCATGTTCATCTAAGAGCACACCACCAGACTGCTCCTTGCTCTACAGAATGTTATAGAGTAAATGGCAGAAACCTTAAGAGTATTGATAGGCAGAGGGATCTGGGTGTACAGGTACACAGGTCACTGAAAGTGGCAACACAGGTGGAGAAGGTCGTCAAGAAGGCATACGGCATGCTTGCCTTCATCGGATGGGGTATTGAGTTTAAAATTGGCAAGTCATGTTGCAGCTTTATAGAACCTTAGTTAGGCCGCACTTGGAATATAGTGTTCAATTCTGGTCGCCACACTACCAGAAGGATGTGGAGGCTTTGGAGAGGGTACAGAAAAGATTTACCAGGATGTGGCCTGGCATGGAGGGTATTAGCTACGAGGAGAGGTTGGAGAAACTTGGTTTGTTCTCACTGGAATGACGGAGGTTGAGGGGCGACCTGATAACAGTCTACAGGATTGTGAGGGGCAGAGTGGACTGTCAGAAACTTTTTCCTCGGAGGGGAGAGTCAATTTCTAGGGGGCACAGCTTTAAGGTGCGAGGGGCAAGGTTTAAAAGAGATGTACGAGGCAAGTTTTTTACATAGAGGGTGGTGGGTGCCTGGAACTCGCTGCCGGGGGAGGTAGTGGGGGAAGCAGATATGATAATGAGTTTTAAGGGGCGTCTGGACAAATACATGAATAAGATGGGAATAGAGGGATATGGTCCCCAGAAGGGTAGGGGGTTTTAGTTCAGGCGGGCAACATGGTTGGTGCAGGCTTGGAGGGCTGAAGGGCCTGTTTCTGTGCTGTAATTTTCTTTGTTCTTTGTAAATAATGGAATGAAAAATGTGCTGATATTCGTTTGTTTTTCTGATAAGCATTTGGCCTTTGGAATGACATTTTAAGTATAAAATGATGATAGTTACTGAGCTGATGATTAAACCATGAATTGATTGTGAACAACAGAAGCAAAATCAACAGATATTTGGCAGCGATGGATTTTTGATGTAAATGGAATGGCGCAGCACTAATGTTAATGAGCTTTCTATAGTTTGACAGCAATGCTGGCAATAGGCTGGAAAAGAAACCCTCCTGCCTGCAATTGTGCGGATCACTGGGACAGCAAGGTGGCACAGTGGTTAGCACTGCTACCTCACAGCGCCAGGGACCCAGGTTCAATTCCAGCCTTGTGTGACTGACTGTGTGGAGTCTGCACGTTCTCCCTGTGTCTGCGTAGGTTTCCTCCGGGTGCTCCGGTTTCATCCCACACTCCAAAGTGTAACGACTTTAATCAGGCAATTGAGGTGGGCCGGTTAGAATAAGAACTCCCTGATTAAGGGCCCAATTGATGGGCCAATCAGGAAACCTCTTGCTTTGTACTTAACCAGGCGTGCCAGTTCCTCTGGGACGTCTAGTGCACACTGGCAACCGAAAGCACTCTGTATGCTGTTGTCAGATTTTTAAATAAAGGGATTTTGGTGAAGGGACTTCTGCCTCTGAGGACTTACTACACAAAGATGTGCGGGTTAGGTTGATTGGCCATGCTCAGCTAGAATGCATAGACTACCTACAGTGCAGAAGGAGGCCATTCGCCCATCGAGCCTGCACTGACAACAATCCCACCCAGGCCCTATCTCCATGACACCATTAGTGCGCCTTTGTGTCAGGGCGATTAGCAGGATAATTATATGGGGATTACAGGGATAGGGCCTGGGTGGGATTGTTGTCAGTGCAGGCTCATTGAGGCCTCTTTCTGCACTGTAGAGATTCAATGATTCTATGAATTGCTCCCATTGTAGACCTTGCCCAGTTACTGCAAAGCAATGGTGTGGGAAACTGCCAGACCTTATCTATCTAGGCCCCAGTGGGGAGCGTGGCGAGATCTGGGCGTGTGATGGAATTGTGGACTTGGGGATACCTCGTCGGTCTTGCACCCTGCAAATCACCCCTGTCGAATAACTTTCTTCTTTCAAAACCTTGGATTGTATCCTCTCTCATTTGTCCATTGCATTCAGAGCTTGTGCCACTTGCTTGGGCAACACACTAACACGACTGCCTCAAAACCAGCCGAGGCTGTGGAAAACACAAAAGAGGAATCGGTCAAGAAATAAATGGCTCGCCCTGAAATAAATTGGATCTGTGAAGTCAATATAAAGGACAGTTCAGTGCTGAGATGTCTGGTGGTGAGTCAGTACAACAACATTACTTCAGAAAAATGCCCAGATAGGAAATTATAAACCTTCAAACAATAACAGAAAAGAGGAACAGCGAAAGCAGATTTGTAGACATTCTGATCTGAACTTTGCCACAGAAACCTCCACAATGTTGAAATCAAAGTTATAAATGCCTCTCATTGTCCCTTGTGCTTTTAAATCAGTGGAGGTCAAAGGGAAAGGCAGTAAGATTGGCATTGTGACTGTCACTCAGTCTTTTTAGATATTTAAAAGGCGATCCAAGGATTTTGTAGGATCAACAACCTCGATATTAATCCCTTCCCCCACCACTGACAGCGGGAGAGGATTGGGAGGAAGCGAGTGAATGGAGGAAATGTGATGCTATCCCTTTGTGACTGCCACTCTTTCTTAGGTGTGGTGGGTTTTCGGGTGCCTGGGTGGTCTTACATGGAGGGGTATTGTAATGACTTCAATCAGGCCATAGAGGTTGGCCGATTGGAGTATGACCTCCCTGATTAAGGATCCAACTGATGGGCCAATCAGGGAGTCTTTTCCTTGTATTTAACTGGGACTGTCAGTTCCTCTGGCACTCCCGAAGGTAGACTGCTGACTGATAGCACTCTGTGTACTGCTGTTGGAATTGTAAATAAAGGGATTTTAGTGAAGGGACTTCTGCCTCTGCAGACTTATTACAGGTATATTTACATCAGTGAATGGCATAGTGGCACAGTGGTTAACACTGTTGCCTCACAGCGCCAGGGACCCAGCTTCAACTTAGGCCCCAGGTCACAGTCTGTGTGGAGTTTGCACGGTCTCCCTCTGTCTGCATGGGTTTCCCCCGGGTGCTCCAGTTTCCTCACATACTCCAAAGCTGTGTGGGTTAGGTTGACTGGCCATGCTAAATTGCCTCTTTGTGTCAGGGGGACTAGCTAGGGTAAATAGGTGGGGCTGAAGGGGTGTGGCCTGGGTGGGATTGTGGTCGGTGTAGACTCGATGGGCTGAATGGCCTCCTTCTGCACTGTAGGAATTCTATTCTATTATTCTATAAACATGACTATGATTGAGAATGAAACTCTTTGCAAAATGGAAATACTTGGTGGAACAAAGTTGCACGAAACCCATTGAGAAAGCTTTCATAGAATTCCTACAGTGCAGAAGGAGGCAATTCGGCCCATTGAGCCTGCACCGGCCACCATCCCACCCAGGCCCTATCCCCATAACCCCATGCATTTTACCCAATCTAGTCCCTTCCCTGATACTAAGGGGCAATTTAGTATGGCCAATCCACCTAACGCGCACATCTTTGGACTGTGGGAGGAAACCAGAGCACCCGGAGGAAACCCACGCAGACACTGGGAGAATGTGTAAACTCCACACAGACAGTGACCCTAGCCGGGAATCGAACCCAGGTCCCTGGCGCTGTGAGGCAGCAGTGCTAAATACTGTGCCACCATACCAACCACTGATGTAAATATACCTGTAATAAGCCTGCGGAGGCAGAAGCCCCTTCACCAAAATCCCTTCATTTACAAACTCTGACAGCAGTACACAGAGTGCGAGCGGTCAGCAGTCTACCTTTGGAGTGCCAGAGGAACTGACACAGACAGTGACCCAAGTTGGGAATCGAACCGAGGTCCCTGGCGCTGTGAGAAAGCAGTGCTAACCACTGTGCCAGCCACCATGCCACCCTTTCATTCAAGACAGATACCTTATCACCCTCACCTCCCCCTGCGCCCATTCCCCTGTTGCCTCTTACTGGACTTGGTAAAGGTTATGATGTGGAGATTGGACTGGGGTGGGGACAGTAATGTTTACTTGGTAAAAGTTGGCACCCCGCCACCCTTTTAACCTAATCACTTGGAATGGAAAATAGTAATTCTGTCACCTGCTTTCTGATGTGCAAATAGAAAGTTTCACAACTTCAATTTCCCTATAGTTGACTCATTCCCCACCCTTGTTAAACTGAAAAGATCGTATCAGGAGCTCTGATTGATTTGATCGTATTCCACCAGAGCGTTTTATAATTCACACCTCGTTCAAGGTAAAGCAGTATAGGAAATGAGAACCTGTTCTAAATAGCCGAGGGCTATTCGGTGGTTACACTCAATTGACTTTCTTTGGTGTTAGATCATTGTATAAGATTCCATACTTTGACAGGTTGCGAGCAAGAATCTAAGAGGACTGAGCATTTAACATTTGGGGGCGGTATTCTCTGGAAAATCCCACCCTGTCTCAGATTTTGACACTGGGGAAGTTACGCTTGAGCAAAACAAGTCAATATTTGCCACCTTTTCGCTCTCATTAAAGACAGAATGTTGGGGCCTGGGATTCCAACACTGAGTAATGTTCCATTAACCCAAAATCTCAGAAAAAGGCCATTCAGCCCACTGTGTCTGCACCAGCTCTCGGAATAAGCATTTCACCTCGTGTAATTTTCCTGTCTTCTCTCTGTAACCCTGCACATTGCTTCTCTTCACATAATTACCTTGATGGTTTTGATGGTTTGAGTTATAAGGGGACTTGAGTTATAAGGGACTTGATGGTTTGAGTTATAGGGAGAGGCTGGATAGACTAGGACTTTTTTCCCTGGAGCGTAGGAGGCTGAGGGGTGATCTTATAGAGGTCTATAAAATAATGTGGGGCACAGATCAGCGAGACAGTCAACATCTTTTCCCAAAGGTAGGGGAGTCTAAAACTAAAGGGCATACGTATAAGGTGAGAGGGGAGAAATACTAAAGGGTCCAGAGGGGCAATTCTTTCACACAGAGGGTGGTGAGTGTCTAGAACGAGCTGCCAGAGGTAGCAGTAGAGGCAGGTACAATTTTGTTTTTTAAAAAGCATTTAGACAGTTACATGGGTAATAAGATGGGTATAGAGGGACATGGACTAAATGCGGGCAATTGGGACTAGCTTAGATTCATAGAGTCATAGAAGTTTACAGAATGGAAACAGGCCCTTCAGCCCAACTTGTCCATGCCACCCTTTCTTTTTTAAAACGCCTAAGCTAATCCCAATTGCCCACATTTGGTCCAAACCCCTCCACACCCACCACATCCATGCCCTCGAGCTTAGTGCTTAAAAAAAAGGGCAGCATGGACAAGTTGGGCCGAAGGGCCTGTTTCCATGCTGTAAGCCTTTGTTACTCTAAATAATGTCCTCTTGAATGCCTCAATTGAACTTGCCTCCATCACACTTCCAGGCAATGCATTCCAGACCCCAATCACTCGCTGGGTGAAGAACATTTTTTCTCATATCAATTTTGCCAATTACTTTAAATCTGTTTCTCAATCCTTTTACAAGTGGGGACAGTTTCTCCCAATCTAATCTGCTCAAATACCTCATGATCTCTATCAAATCTCCTCTCAGCCTTCTTTTCTCCAAAGAAAGGTGTGCTAAATTCTCCAATCCATACTTAGAACTAAAGTTCCTCAGCCAGATGGGATTTTTACAGAAACTAATGATAATTTTTACAGGCACCATCATAGCTTTCAATTCCACATGTACTCATGGAGTTAAATTCCACCAGCTGCCATGATGGGATTTGAACCTGCGTTCCCAAAAGAATTGCCTGGATCCCTGGTCAGTCCAGTGACATAACCATAGTGTCATCCTCCTATCAGGGAATGGGAGTGTCCGGGGTTGGCGGGGGGTGGCGGGGAGGGGGGGTGGGGGGGGAGCGGGGGGTGGGTGGAGGTTGGGGTGGGATTGCTGGGGGAAGGTGGGGGGGTGAGGATGTGGCGCAATGGTTGACATGTTCAAGCGAGTCTTAGCTGGGGCAGCATGAAGGGCCCAAAGTTTAATTATGGGGCCAAAAGGGAAAATGCTGGAAAATCTCAGCAGGTCTGGCAGCATCTGTAAGGAGAGAAAGGAGCTGATGTTTCGAGTCCAGATGACCCTCCGTCAAAGCTAAAAGGCATAGAAAGTGGGAGATATTTATACTGCAGGGGGAGGGAATGAAAGATGAGTCATAGCCACAAAAACAGGGGGAAAGGTTGCTAATGGCAGCCCATAGAGAGAATAGAAGGTGTGAATGGCCAAACGGCAGAGAAGCTGAAATCAGTGTGATGGAGGTGAAGGAGTTAAGAGAAAGGGATAGAGTCTTTACAGGATATAGGGTGTGAAGAGCTGTAGTTCAGATAGCTGTGGGAGTCAGTGGGCTTGTAACGGATATTGGTAGATAGATTCCTCTCTTTTCTCTCCTTACAGATGCTGTCAGACCTGCTGAGATTTTCCAGCATTTTCTCTTTTGATTTCAGAGTCCAGCATCCGCAGTAATTTGCTTTCAATGATGGGGCCCTGAGGAGTAAGGTGTTTTCCACCAAGGGTCCTCCAAAAAAAGAATCAGGTTTACACCTCCCTTACAGTGCCTTCCAGGGGATGTCCATTAGTAGCAAGCAATCTGCTCAATGGCCTGTTAAAACACCGGGGCATTACTGAACAGATACAACCTTGATTTGCGATACAAATTGTGTGGGTGCTTCAGCCGCACAAGAAAGCAACAACCTGATGCGCGTTACACCCATCGCTAACCCCAACAGCAACATATATACATACTTGTAGTACTGGCCAGACCCTGGCTCAGTACTACCTAGTGGGAACCAACGATGGTTCACCACACAACCTTAAAGCAGTTGAGAATGTGCAGCAAGGGTAACGCAGTGTGATGGGGCAGGATTTTATGGCCTTGCTTGCGCTAGACTGGAAATTCCCGCACAAAGTCAATGGAGATTTCCATTGCCGGGTCCTTACCCGCTCCCATTCCGTGGCGGGCAAGCTGGTAGAGTTCTGCCCATCAGCTCTCACTCCACTCTGTTTACAAGTGAGTGGAGGGAGGTACAATTCCCCCTCATGTATTTAAATGTGATTATATTAGTCACTAAGTGTTGCAATGGATTATGAAAGAAATAAAACAAAGATTATTCCTCAAGGAATTTCATGACGTCACATTAGGGCTGTATTGGTTGATCTGTGCAAATCATTAACTGATTTACCAGAGCACAGAATTGATGCAGTTGATTAATTTCCTTCCAAGTGGCAAGAACCTTGAGCTCGCGTGTCATGTCCTCGCACAGTGAGTGATTCCAAAAGGATTTGATTTGATTTATTATTGATTTATTATCGTCACATGTATTAATATACAGTGAAAAGTATTGTTTCTTGCACGCTATACAGACAAAGCATACCGTTCATAGAGAAGGAAAGGAGAGAGTGCAGAATGTAGTGTTACAGTTATAGCTAAGGTGTAGAGAAAGATCAACTTAATGCAAGGTAGGTCCATTCAAAAGTCTGATGGCAGCAGGGAAGAAGCTGTTCTTGAGTTGGGTTGGTACTTGATTTCAGACTTTTGTATCTTTTTTGATTTGATTTGATTTATTAAGTATTGTTTCTTGCGCGCTATACAGTCAAAGCATACCGTTCATAGAGAAGGAACAGAGAAATTGCAGAACGTAGTGTTACAGTCATTGCTAGGGTGTAGAGAAAGATCAACTTAATGCGAGGTAGGTCCATTCAAAAGTCTGACAGCAGCAGGGAAGAAGCTGCTCTTGAGTCAGTTGATACATGTCCTCAGATTTTTGAATCTTTTTTGATTTGATTTGATTTATTATTGTCACGTATTAATACGCAGTGAAAAATATTGTTTCTCGCACGCTATGCAGACAAAGCATACCGTTCATAGAGAAGGAAGAGAGAGAGTGCAGAATGTAGTGTTACAGTCATAGCTAGGGTGTAGAGAAAGATCAACTTAATGCGAGATAGGTCCATTCAAAAATCTGATGGCAGCAGGGAAGAAGCTGTTCTTGAGTCGATTGGTATGTGATCTCAGACTTTTGTACCTTTTTCCCGATGGAAGAAGCTGGAAGAGAGAATGTCCGGGATGCATGGGGTCCTTAATTATGCTGGCTGCTTATCCGAGGCAGCGGGAAGTGTAAACAGAGTGAATGGAAGGGAGGCTGGTTTGTGTGATGGACTAGGCTTCATTCACAATCCTTTGTAGTTTCTTGCAGTCTTGGACAGAGCAGGCGCCATACCAAGCTGTGATACAACCAGAAAGAATGCTTTCTATGGTGCATCTGTAAAAGTTGGTGAGAGTTGTAGCTGACATGCCAAATTTCCTTAGTCTTCTGAGAAAGTAGAGGCGTTGGTGGGCTTCCTTAACTGTAGTGTCAGCATGGGGAGACCAGGACAGGTTGTTGGTGATCTGGACACCTAAAAACCTGAAGCTCTCGCTCATTTCTACTTCGTCAGAGTCATATAAAGTTTGAATAGAAACTCTCATGTTGATGGAATGAGGAAGCAAAAGCATATAGAATATAGACCGTTTACAGCACAAAGAGAGGCCACTTGGCCCATCGTGTCTGTGCTGGTCCACAAAAGCAGCCACCCAGCCAAATCCCACTTTCCAGCATTTGGTCCATAGCCTGCAGGTTCCAGGACATTAGGTGCACATCCTCCTTTGACACGAGTTACGAGTTTCTGCCCCTAACTACTACCCTTTCAGGCAGTGAGTTCCAGACCCCTCTCCCCATCCCCCAATACACTAGGATGGCATGGTGGCACAGTGGTTAGCACTGCTGCCTCACAGCACCAGGAATCTGGGTTCAATTTCAGCCTTGGGTGACATCCTGTGCGGACTTTACACATTTTCCCTGTGCCTGCGTGCGTTTCTCCCGGGTGCTCTGGTTTCCTCCCACAGTCCACAGATGTGCAGGTTAGGCAGATTGGCCATGCTAAATTGTCCCTTAGTGTCTCAAGATGTGTACGTTAGGGGGATTGGACATGGTAAATATGTGGGGTTACGGGGATAGGCCGGAGGAGAATAAGAGGCTTGTATCAGTTACTCTGTTAGAGAGTAGGTGCCAACTCGATGGACCGAATGGCCTCCTTCTGCACTGTTGGGATTCTTTGAAAAGATTTCCCTCATCTCCCCTCTAATCTTTCTACCAATCCCTTGCCCTCTAGTCACTGACCTCAGCTAAAGTAAACAGACATTTCCCATATACATTCTATCCAGGCCCCTCACCATTTTTCCAGTCCTGGCAACATTCTTGTAGATCTTCTCTATCCCCTCTCTCTCAGGGCGGTAAGGTGGCATAGTGGTTAGCACTGCTGCCTCACAGCGCCAGGGACCTGTGTTCAATTCCGGCCTCAGATCACTGTCTGTGAGGAGTTTGCACGTTCTCTCTGTGTGGGTTTCCTCCGGGCGCTCCGGTTTCCTCCCACAGTCCAAAGATGTGCGGGTTAGGTGGATTGGCCATGCTAAATTACCCTTGGTGTCAGGAGGATTCGCAGGGTAAATATGTGGGTTAAGGGAATAGGGCCTGGGTGGGATGTGGTCGGTACAGACTTGATGGGCCAAATGGCCTCCTTCTGTACTGTAGGGATTCTATGATTCTAATGCAATTCTAATCCTCTCTGTAACAAAGTGATCAGAACTGCTCATATAAATCAACAATTCCTTTAGTCCTGAGTCCTCTGCATCAGATTTTGGATAGCTTGGATTTTAACTGTCTTCCTATT
Organism: Mustelus asterias; assembly: GCF_964213995.1. NCBI lineage: Eukaryota > Metazoa > Chordata > Chondrichthyes > Carcharhiniformes > Triakidae > Mustelus > Mustelus asterias. Next base: position 92,212,699 of record NC_135815.1, on the reverse strand, counting down.
CATTCGTGGGACACGGGCGTCGCTGGCTGGCCAGCATTTATTGCCCATCCCTAGTTGCCCAAGGGCAGTTGAGAGTAGAGAGTTGCTGTGGCTCTGGAGTCACATGTAGGCCAGATCGGATAAGGACGGCAGATTTCCTTCCCTAAAGAACATTAGTGAACCAGATGGGTTTTTCCGACTAATCGACAATGGGTCATCAGTAGATTCTTAATTCCGGATATTTTTCATTGAATTCAAATTCCACCAACTGCCGTGGCGGGATTCGAACCCGGGTCCCCAGAACATTAGCAGAGTTTCTGGAATAATAGTCTAGCGATGATACCACTAGGCCATCGCCTCCCCTCAGAGTTAACGGGTGGGATTTTATGGCCTCGCTCATCCCGAAAACATAAAATCCCGCCTGAGGTCAACGGATCTTTCCATTGTCCAGCCCTCGCCCGTTCTGATTCCCATGGCGTGCACGACGGTAATATTCCGGCCAATATCTGAATTCTTCCAAGTGTGTTCTCCGGTTTGACACAATTGAAACGGTGTGGTAAAAGCAGACTGAAAGAACTTCGCAAGCATCTTATTATATCCACAGAAATCTCCAACATGTAAGGCTTCATAGAATCATAGAATCCCTACCATACAGAAGGAGGCCCTTCGCCCCATCGAGTCTGTACCAACCACAATCCCACCCAGACCACAACCCTTCAACCCCACCTATTTTGCTAGTCCCCACAGACACAAAGGGGCAACTTAGCCAGGCCAATCAACCTAACCCGCACATCTTTCGGACTGTGGGAGGAAACTAGAGCTCCCGGAGAAAACCCACGCAAACACGGGGAGAAGGTGCAAACTCCACACAGATAATGACCTGAGTCCGGAATTGAACCCGGGTCCCTGGCGCTGTCGAGGCGGCAGTGCTAACCACTGTGCCCCCGTGCTGCCTCCATTCAAAAATAGAAAATTACTTCAGAAAGCTCTTGCAGTGAAGGATGCAGCATTTTCTGAGCAAGTTAAAGAAACAATTGCAACTGTAGGGAAGGATGACGTGCTGGATGAGGCGTCTCGTAAAGTCAAAAGCACCGTCAGATGATGCAATTCTCTGGGTCATAACCCTCGCGGTACATTGAATTTAATTCTCTCACAATCGGTCCTGTGAATAAGACAATATTTAATGAGGTGCCACTCAATAGAAAATGGGAATACCAAGATGGATGTGGTCAACCAAAGCAACTATTTGTTATCCAGGCAGTTAAAATTAGTCCGGCTGAAGCACGTAATCTGTTAATAAATAATATACAGCATGACACATGTAATCATAAATCTCACGGATATACAATCCTGATGAAGTGTACATGCGTCTGAAATGCTAATTTGTCTTTTCCCTTTATGAATACTCACTGGCACAGCGTTTTGTTTCCATCAGTAGGAGAGACTGGGATCCGAGGGCACAGCCTCAGAGTAAAGGGACGACCCTTTAGAACCGAGATGAGGAGGAATTTCTTCAGCCAGAGGGAGGTGAATCTGTGGAATTGTCCCGGTTTCCTCCCACAGTCCAAAGATGTGCGGGTTAGGTGGATTGGCCATGCTAAATTGCCCCTTAGTGTCAGGGGGACGAGCTGGGGTAAATGCATGGGGTTACGGGGACAGGACCTGGGTGGGACTGTGGTCGGTGCAGACTTGATGGGCTGAATGGCCTCCTTCTGCACTGCAGGATTCTATGAAAATGGATGCGGGAAATCTGAAATCAAAACAAAAGTTGCTGAAATAGGTTAGCACCGCTGTCTCACAGCGCCAGGGACCCGGGTTCGATTCCTGGCTTGGGTCACTGTCTGTGTGGAGTCTGCACATTCTTCCCGTGTCTGCATGGGTTTCCTCGGGTGCTCTGATTTCCTCCCACAGTCCGAAAAACGTGCTGGTTAGGTGCATTGGCCGTGCTAAATTCTCCCTCAGTGTACCCGAGTTTGGCGACTAGGGGATTTTCACAACAACTTTATTGCAGTGTTAATGTAAGCCTACTTGTGACACTAATAAATAAACTTTAAACTTTAAAGCTTTAAGCAGATCAGGCAGCATCTGTGGAGGTTGAGAAGCAGAGTTAACGGTTCAGATCAGGTGACCTTTCATCAGAACTGGTTCCACCACGGTTGGTCTCTCGGCATTGCTTGGAGCACCGGACACCTGCCAGATCCCTTCAGGTGCCACCAAATAAATAGCCATTTGCACTGCTGGGGAACCTGCCCACTGTGAGGGGGGGGTGTGGCGGGGGGGAATCACCTTCAGCGGGACTGGAAGATCTTGCCGACAGGAAGCACCGGAAAATCCCGACCAACATGCGGAAAAACTGTTTCCACTTTCAGTTGAACCCAGAACAAAAGCCTAAATTTAAGAAATCCGCTGCTGTTATTATTACAGAGACGAATGGTGACAGGGGGATTTTCGCAGTGACTTGATTTAATTTGATTTATTATTGTCACATGTATTAACATAGAGTGAAAAGTATTGTTTCTTGCGTGCTATACAGACAAAGCATACCGTTCATAGAGAAGGAAAGGAGAGAGTGCAGGATGTAGTGTTACAGTCATAGCTAGGGTGTAGAGAAAGATCAGCTTAATGCAAGGTAAGTCCATTCAAAAGTCTGACAGCAGCAGGGAAGAAGCTGTTCTTGAGTCAGTTGGTACGTTACCTCAGACTTTTGTATCTTTTTCCCGACGGAAGAAGATGGAAGAGAGAATGTCCGGGGTGCTTGGGGTCCTTAATTATGCTGGCTGCTTTTCCCGAGGCAGCGGGAAGTGTAGACAGAGTCAATGGATGGGAGGCTGGTTTGAGTGATGGACTGGGCTTCATTCACAACCCTTTGTAGTTTCTTGCAGTCTTGGACAGAGCAGGAGCCATACCAAGCTGTGATACAACCAGAAAGGATGCTTTCTGTGGTGCATCTGTAAAAGTTGGTGAGAGTCGTAGCTGACATGCCAAATTTCCTTCACTGCAGTGTTAGTGTAAGTCGGCTTGTGACAACAATAAATTAACTTTTAACTTTGGAAGAGAGTAGGCCTGGGGTGCATGGAGTCCTTGATTATGCTGGCTGCTTTCCCGAGGCAACAGGAAGTGTAGACAGAGTCTATGGATAGGGGGCTGGTTTGCGCGATGGACTGGGCTACGCCTTCCATTATCCACTCCAGGCAGCCAATCACCCTTATTATCTGCTGCCAGGAAGCTATTCTGAGACAGAACTGCCTCCCTGATGTTGCTGTCCGATATATCACTTGCATTGTCACCACTCCTCTACCCTCTCTTCCCAGTCTGGTGCCTCGGTACAATTCTGCTTGTTAACTCTGTTTTCCTCTCTCTCTCTCCGCAGATGCCGCATGACCAGCTGAGCGTTTCCGGAACATTCTGTTTTTGTTCCAGATCTCTGGTACTTAGCTTTTGTATGGGTACACTTTACCTCTTGTCATCCATCAGCGTTGCTCGTTGCAACTTGTAATCTCCTGCGAAGGCAGTGTCAAAGCTTTCCATTGAAACCTAACTATATCACAGTCGTGTCCTCTGCGAACGCATTGATTTAGCTTCCTGTAATGATAGAAAGGCTCCAAGCAGAGAGGAAAATTAATCTCTGCCAGAGCATTGACGGAGCATAAAATACGGATGGGCAGCTTGAAGGACAGGAGTCAAGGAACCTCCGAGGCGATTGGAAAACTGGAGTACTTTCAGTTTGTTAGTCTGAACTCATCCTTGCTTCCGGAGGAAACCCACGCAGACATGGGGCAAACATACAGACTCCGCACAGACAGTAAGGTATCTGGGTGATGCCAATACCAGATTTCCAATCCCATCGTGTCATTCATTCCCATCAAAGGTGGATAGTTCAGCCATTATGGGTGGCACGGTGGCACAGCGCTTGGCACTGCTACCTCACAGTGCCAGGCACCGGGTTCAATTCTGGCCTTGGCTCACTGTCTGTGTGGAGATTGCACATACTCCCCGTATCTGCGTGGGTTTCCTCCGGGTGCTCCGGTTTCCTCCCACACTCCAAAGATGTGCTAAATTGCCCCTTCGTGTCAGGGGGATTAGCAGGGTAAATACGTGGGGTTATGGGGATAGGGGCTAGGGTGGGATTGTTGTCGGTGCAGACTCGATGGGCTGAAGAGCCTCCTTCTGCAGGTTGGGGATTCTAGGATTCAATTTCCTTCCCTGAATGCACATCTTCTTCATTGGTTCAATACCTTTTCTTCAATACTTGTGATTTTCCATTTGTAGCTGGTTATTTTCCACTTTCATTCCCTCCGATAGTTTTCACAAGAAAACTATTTTCTCCCCATGAATTTCAGTCAAATGAAATCGATTAAAATAATCTCTTTATGATGAGCAGCAGTTGCTATGAAGGTTCGTCAGTGCTTCCCCACAGAGAGACGGGCACAGGAAGAGATGGATCTATTTTTCACTCAATTTTGGCAACTACTCAATACTTACGTAGAACAAGTTTAATTTTTTTTAATTGGGAATTTTACTGTCTTGGTTTGGGGTTGATTTTAACTCCTTGCAGGAATATGGCTGAGTGAGTGATAGGTTTTCCTGAGAACCAGGCCCAGTCGATTTTAATCGCTCATTAAGATCCCACTGGCTGACCTCCTGACTGAACAGCCAATTACTCAATCATTTTGATCATTAAATATCAGGCAGCATTATAGTCAGCAATCACCCTGTGTGGGGGGAAACGGTGAAGGACCACTGTGTGAACCTGCTCCAAGGCCTGGCCAGACTTGCCATCAACAGGTCCAGGCAGAGGGACCGAGGCGGGGGGGGGGGGGAAGGGGGTTTGGGGGGGGGAGGGAGGGAAGGAGGGTTTGCGGGGGGGAGGGGGGGTTTGGGGGTTTGCGGGGGGGGCGATCATCAGACCTGACTTCCTGCCCCTCCACCGTGGCTACATTCACGGCTGGGTGTCCCTGGAGAGGGAGCATGTGGGGTCCATGTTGAGGCCTTCCATGCCTATTGGGCACCACAGGGGCTGGGGTACATTATTGACCCCTTTAGTCACATTTTGGTTTGATGTTTTAACTTTTCTTTGCACTTCCTCTCTTGCTTCAGGTGGTTTCCCACCTCCCATCCCCCCTTTTTAAGGGCTGCCCCTTTTATTTTGCCCCTCTGTTTGTTTGTTTTAATTTATTTGATTTGCCGAAAAAAATGGCCACCCAGCAGTCAGGAGGTTCTCCGGCACCAAGGTAAGTGGTGAGTGATATTGGGCTGGGCTGATTGGAGGCAATCGAAAATTGAGGAAAAGGCACAAAGCAAGTAAGTTCCTCTGGCAAGCCAGAATCTACAAATAATTTAAACCAACACATCTTGCTGGATCTTTCTGAACCCAACAGGTTTGATACCACAGGCAAGCCATGAGGGTTTTCCCCACACCTGCCTGGGCCGATGTAATTGGGTTCTGAACAACCTGTCCTGGTCCCTCCATGCGTACGCTATAGTTAAGAAAGCCCACCAACACCTCTACTTTCTTAGAAGACTAAGGAAATTTGGCATGTCCGCTACAACTCTCACCAACTTCCACAGATGCACCATAGACAGCATGCTTTCTGGTTGTATCACAACTTGGTATGGCTCCTGCTCTGCCCAAGACTGCAAGAAACTACAAAGGATCGTGAACGTAGCCCAGTGCATCACGCAAACCAGCCTCCCATCCATTGACTCTGTCTGCACTTCTCACTGCCTCGGAAAAGCAGATAGCATAATCAAGGACCCCACGAACCCCGGACATTCTCTCTCCCACCTTCTTCCGTTGGGAAAAAGATTCCAGTGTCTGAGGTCACGTACCAACCGACTCAAGAACAGCTTCTTCCCTGCTGCTGTCAGACTTTTGAATGGACCTACCTCGCACTAAGTTGGTCTTTCTCCACACTCTAGCTATAACTGTAACACTACATTTTGCACTCTCTCCTTTCCTTCTCTATGAACGGTATGCTTTGTCTGTATAGCGCGCAGGAAACAATACTTTTCACTGTATACTAATACATGTGACAATAACAAGTCAAATCAAATCAAACTGCAAATATAAACAGGGATTCCACCGGCCTCAGGCAGGTGGGTCTTTAGTGTTTTCTGTCATTGAAACTTACAGTTGACGGGGTTGAGAGGTGACAGTGGTGGTTTCCAAATCCTCTGCCCGCATTTCTCCCTGGTGAAGTGAGCTTAAATGACTGCCATCCTCCCCCCTGCTCCTCCTGAACACCCTCCCTACCTCCCCCTCAACCCAACCCCACTTCTCCCCAACAACTTCTTTCACCAATGACCGTTCTGGTTCCTAAGTGTTATCATAGAGGTGTTTTCCAACAGATGGCGTCCATCGGGCAGGAGGTGGGCAGAACTGGCACGGCACCAACCCAGTGGAAGCGTTCGGAGGCTTCATTAGAATTCCATCCAGCTGTGGGAGGGCTCACCACATTCGAAAAGGGCAGGGAGCCTGGAGCACCGGTCGCAGGGCAAAGCCGGGGGGATGTCAATACCAGGCCTGGGGACTTAGCAGCATGCGCCCAGGTTTGAGCCTTCTTGTGTGCAGCACGGTGGCACAGTGGTTAGCACTGCTGCCTCACAGCCCCAGGGACCCAGGTTCAATTCCCGACTTGGGTTACTGTTTGTGTGGAGCTTGCACATTCTCCCCATGTCTGCATGGGTTTCCTCCAGGTGCTCCAGTTTCCTCACACAGTCCAAAGATGTGCAGCTTAGGTGAATTGGCCATGCTAAACTGTTCCTGAGTGTCCGGGGGATTAGCTAGGTAAATGCATGGGGTTATGGGGATAGGGCCTGGGTGGGACTGTGGTCGATGCAGACTCAATGGGCCAAAAGGCTTCCTTCTGCATTGTATGATTCTATGATTCTATTCTATGATCCTTGCACTGACCAAAAGCTGTCTTCAAGCTTCTTTCTTCCACCCTCCCTGTCCAGAATAGGTTCCAGAATGGCTGCCTCATTAATACCTCAGTGCCAACAACTAATGGGCGGAACATGCCAGGCATGTGCTCCATCAACTGGTACTTCAGAACTGCATCAGTCTTCTTTGGGCACCAATGAACACCGATATACAAGGAACAAAGGGGATACCGCCTGTTTGCCATTTCCAAACCTCTGTCAAAATGGTGGTGACATGGATGATAGTGGATGTTATGGTGCTGAAATGGAACCATTACTACATAACCCATCTGGCTTGCCATAGTCATGCGACCTCTGCCATGGAGGGAGGTGATGGCCTAGTGGCATTATCGCTAGGCTATTAATCCAGAAACTCGGCTAATGTTGTGGGGACCCGGGTTCGAATCCCGCCACGGTGGATGGTGGAATTTGAATTCAATAAAAAAAAATCTGGAATTAAGAATCTGCAGATGACCGCGAAACCATTGTCAGAAAAACCTCATCTGGTTCACCAATGTCCTTTAGGGAAGGAAATCTGCCGTCCTTACCCGGTCTGGCCTACATGTGACTCCAGAGCCACAGCAATGTGGTTGATTTTCAAGTGCCCTCCAAGGGCAACTAGGGATGGGCAATAAATGCTGGCCAGCCAGCGACGCCCGTGTCCCACGAATGAATAAACAAAAGAGGGACATCCTGCAGGCAGCCATCTAACATTAAGTTCAATGAAGACATTACACTGCAAGGTTGTCACTAGCAAGAGTCTGGTAACAGTGGAAATGGGACGGGCGTTATTACTATCCTCATCACACAGAGGGTGGAGTTGGAAGTGGCTCCTATGTGTTTTTGCAATGTGTCAACAGGCGAGAGAGTCTCTTACACATTATGGATCTTGACTGGAGCCAAGTGGCAAAGGGAACCGGTGTCACTGATAACAAATCAAATCCAAATGTATTTAGCGTCCAATATTTACACTTCTAAGTCCATTTGAGTTCTGATTACCAAGGCCTGAGGGAAGTGTTTGGCTCCTTTTCGGAGCTGTTGACTGCAAATTGTGATTCAAGCCGACTGCCCGTCTGAGTAAAGTAATTCCGTGCTGGAATGAGGCCCACTTCCCATTCTCACATCGCTCCTCAAGACAGGAAGAGTAAAGAGAAGAGCAGGAATGACATGTATCCCCTCCCCTGGCAGCATGCCAGCTACCCTATCACGCTGCCATCATCAGCCTGGGCAGGAAGTCAAACAAACTGTGAAACAATTGGACTCAAACTTTATTGGCAAAACATAAATCTCGATCTCAGTTTCAATCAAAATATTCAGCATAATCTGAGTACCACAAACAGCCCTGCCCTGTTTGATGGTTCCTGTCAAACCTCATGTTATCAATGCTCACCCGTTTCCCGCAACTGGGATACAGGAGCCGCCCTGTGTATGAAAGGCCATTATTTTTCTCTTTATAAGATTGTGCAGTCTGCGCCAATGCACTCACCTGTGTCTGGGATTTGCCGAGCAGCTAACGGTAATAAGAATTTAAAAGGGCCTGATAGATAGAAATCTGCCTAGCAACACTAGCAAGAATTTTAAAAGGCCTGAAAAAGATAAATCTGCCTAGCAACAGTAACAACCAGCATTTCCAGGGGTTGACAACCCTCTAAAAGTGACCAGGGCATTCCAAAGGTGGTCATTAATGATATTAATGATTTGGATGAGAATATAGGGGGCATTATTAGTAAGTTTGCAGATGACACCAAGATTGGTGGCATAATGGACAGTGAAGAAAGTTATCTCGGATTGCAACGGGATCTTGATCAATTGGGCCAGTGGGCTGACGAATGGCAGATGGAGTTTAATTTAGATCAATGCGAGGTGATACATTTTGGTAAATTGAACCAGGGCAGGACTTACACAGTTAATGATAGTGCATGGGGGAGAGTTACAGAACAATGAAATCTAGGGGTACAGGTTCATAGTTCCTTGAAAGTGGAATCACAGGTGGACAGAGTGGTGAAGAAGACATTCAACATGCTTGGTTTCATCGGTCAGAACACTGAGTACAGGAGTTGGGATGTCTTGCTGAAGTTGTACAAGACATTGGTAAGGCCACACTTGGAATACTGTGTACAGTTCTGGTCACCCTATTATAGAAAGGATATTATTAAACTAGAAAGAGTGCAGAAGAGATTTACTAGGATGCTACCGGGACTTGATGGTTTGAGTTATAAAGAGAGGCTGGATAGACTGGGACTTTTTTCTCTGGAGAGTAGAAGGCTGAGGGATGACCTTATCGAGATCTATAAAATAATGAAGGGCATAGATCAGCTAGATAGTCAATATCTTTTCCCAAAGGTAGGGGAGTCTAAAACCAGAGGGCATAGGTTTAAGGTGAGAGGGGAGAGATACAAAAAGGTCCAGAGGGGCAATTTTTTCCCACAGATGGTTGTGAGTGTCTGGAATAAGCTGCCAGAGATAGTAGTAGAGGCAGGTGCAATTTTGTCTTTTAAAAAGCGTCTAGACAGTTACATGGGTACGATGGTATGAGGGATATGGGCCAAATGTGGGCAATTGGGACTAGCTTCGGGGTTTAAAAAAAAGTGTGGCATGGACAAGTTGGGCCGAAGGGCCTGTTTCCATGCTGTAAACCTCTATGACTCTTGGTGTGCATTGCTCTAAGTAGTAGAAACTGATTACTTTGATGACTGCTGTACAAAGGTTAAGTTCCACAAGCAGAAATGGTTTACCTAAATGATTGGGTGATTCAGGACTACAGAAATGCAAAGCTCTAGAAGATGAAATAATTTCATATATGTAGACAGCCAACTCGTGAGTTTGAAATAACAAAAGGAGGAACAGTATAACTGTTAGCCCCCTCAGAATCAGAGGAGGAGGTCCACACCTCACAGCCAGAAGGCTTGCACCCATTTCACAGCCAAAGGGTCCTGTAACATTTTTTACTTCTCAAAGGTGCTAAAGAATCCCAGCACATCTGTCAGACTGAGCGTGCATCCGTCCCTCCACCCAGCCCTCAGGTCAAGCTGCTAAATAATCTGATAAAACCTGCGTTCCATTCCAGGGAGAAAGCAGATGCTCTCGTTAGTTTAGTTTATTTAGTGTTGTATCTAAGATGTAAAGCCATTGCAGGAAACCTTCACAAAGGCAATTTAAATAACTCTGCTGGACCAGGAAAACACATTTCCCAGACTTGATCATCAGCCCTGTATTGTTCAGTAACTATAAGCTGGATTTGACTTCGAGACTTATTGAATTTGGATGTTGTTTGGGAAAGGGAAGTCTTAGTGAATTCAGAGATCATAAATATATTTTGGAACGAGAGGTCGTCGCTACATAAACAGCGCGTGTGTTTAGTTATTGATATACTTAAGTGCCTTAGAGTATTGTAACTCTTTTTGTGTATTTTTCTTTTCAGTTAATAATTATTCTTTAATGATTGCTTAAACAATGACCAATGCCTCTACTTTCTCAGAAGACTAAGGAAATTTGGTATGTCAGCTACATCTCTCACCAACTTTTACAGGTGCACCATAGAAAGCATTCTTTCTGGTTGTATCACAGCTTGGTATGGCTCCTGCTCTGCCCAAGACCGCAAGAAACTACAAAAGTCGTGAATGTAGCCCAATCCATCATGCAAACCAGCCTCCCATCCATTGACTCTGTCTACACTTCCAGCTACCTCGGAAAAGCAGCCAACATAATTAAGGACCCCATGCACATTCTCTCTTCCACCTTCTTCCATCAAGAAAAAGACACAAAAGTCTGAGGTCAGCTTCCTCCCTGCAACCATCAGACTTTTGAATGGACCTATCTTGCATTAAATTGATCTTTCTCTACACCGTAGTTATGACTGTAACACTGTATTCCACACTCTCTCCTTTCCTTCTCTATGAATGGTATGCTTTGTCTGTATAGTGCGACTTTTCACTGTATGCTAATACATGTGACAATAATAAATCAAATCAAATCAAAGATTGGAGTGGTCACTCACAATATTCGAAAAAAAATAGACACCGCCACAAACTGGTGTAACAAGTTGGGACATCCTCGCAGGTAATGTCAGCGTGGCTTTTGACAAATTCAACAAATGTTGCTACTTGTGGATATGTATCTCCCAGACTGAACCCCGTGACATTTGGCCTGTAACCAGAGCAATGGCACTTTTCTTAAAACAATAGATCTCACATCCTCTTCCAATTCTTTTTGGTTGGACAATGTTCCATGACTCACTTCCACTTCATATTCCAAACTGCCTCTTTGTTTCACAAACCATGACAATGACCCACTCGTTACAAATGTAAAGAGAACTGTCACTAAAAAAATAATAAATGTTAATACCGTCGACAATTCTGAGCTATTTATTGCAGTTATCATAGAAGAAATCATAGAAATCCTACAGTGCAGAAGGAGGCCATTCGGCCCATCGAGTCTGCACCGACCACAATCCCACCCAGGCCCTACCCCCACATATTTACCCGCTCATCCCTCTAACCTACGCATCTCAGGACTCTAAGGGGCAATTTTTAACCTGGCCAATCAACCTAACCCGGACATCCTTGGACTGTGGGAGGAAACCGGAGCACCCGGAGGAAACCCACAGAGACACGAGGAGAATGTGCAAACTCCACACAGACAGTGACCCAAGCCGGGAATCGAACCCAGGTCCCTGGAGCTGTGAAGCAGCAGTGCTAACCACTGTGCTACCGTGCCGCCCCGTTTTAATATGAAATATTAAGACAGCTTACGATGCTGACTCTGTGATAACAAGATTAAAACACAATCATAGAACACCTGCAGTGCAGAAGGAGGCCATTGGGCCCATCACATCTGCACCGACTCTCATAGAACATAGAACATAGAACAGTACAGCACAGAACAGGCCCTTCGGTCCACAATGTTGTGCCGAGCTTTGTCTGAAACCCAGATCAAGCTATTTCCTCCCTATCATCCCGAAGTACTCCATGTGACTATCCAATAGCTTCTTAAATGTTCCTAAAGTTTCTGACTCCACTATCCCTGCAGGCAGTCCATTCCACACCCCAACCACTCTCTGAGTAAAAAACCTACCTCGGACATCCTACCTATATCTCCCACCATGAACCCTATAGTTATGCCCCCTAGTTACCGCTCCATTCAACCGAGGAAATAGTCTTTGAACGTTCACTCTATCTATCCCCCTCATCATCTTATAAACCTCTATCAAGTCTCCTCTCAACCTCCTCCGCTCCAAAGAGAAAAGCCCAAGTTCCCTCAACCTTTCCTCATAAGACCTACCCTCCAAACCAGGCAGCATCCTGGTAAATCTCCTTTGCATTCTTTCCAGTGTCTCCACATCCTTCTTGTAGTGAGGTGACCAGAACTGCACACAATATTCCAAATGTGGTCTCACCAAGGTCCTGTACAGTTGCAGCATAACCCTACGGCTCTTAAACTCAAACCCCCTGTTAATGAACGCCAACACACTATAGGCCTTCTTCACGGCTCTATCCACTTGAGTGGCAACCTTCAGAGATCTATGGATATGAACCCCAAGATCTCTCTGTTCCTCCACATCCTTCAGAACCCTACCTTTGACCCTGTAATCCACATTTAAATTTGTTCTACCAAAATGAATCACCTCGCATTTGTCAGGGTTAAACTCCATTTGCCATTTTTCAGCCCAGCTCTGCATCCTATCTATATCTCTTTGCAGCCTACAACAGCCCTCCACCTCATCCACTACTCCACCAATCTTGGTGTCATCAGCAAATTTACTGATCCACCCTTCAGCCCCCTCCTCCAAGTCATTTATAAAAATTACAAATAGCAGAGGACCAAGCACTGATCCCTGTGGCACTCCACTGGTAACCGGTTTCCAGTCCGAAAATTTTCCATCCACCACCACCCTCTGTCTTCTGTTAGATAGCTAGTTACGTATCCAATCGGCCAAACTTCCCTCTATCCCACACATCCTTACTTTCTTCATAAGCCGATCGTGGGGGACTTTATCAAACACCTTACTAAAATCCATGTATATGACATCAACTGCACTACCTTCATCTACACACTTAGTTACCTCCTCAAAAAATTCTATCAAATTTGTGAGGCAAGACTTGCCCTTCACAAATCCGTGCTGACTATCCCAGATTAAGCTGCATCTTTCTAAATGGTCGTAAATCCTATCCCTAAGGACCTTTTCCATCAACTTACCGACCACCGAAGTAAGACTCACTGGTCTATAATTACCAGGGTCATTTCTATTCCCTTTCTTAAACAGAGGAACCACATTCGCCACTCTCCAGTCCTCTGGCACCATCCCCGTGGACAGTGAGGATGCAAAGATCAATGCCAAAGGCTCTGCTATCTCATCCCTTGCCTCCCAAAGAATCCTTGGATATATTTCATCAGGCCCAGGGGACTTATCGGCTTTCAGTTTATTCAAAATTGCTAGTACATCTTCCCTCCGAACATCTACTTCCTCCAGCCTATCAGCCTGTGACACCATCTCTTCCTCAAAAACATGGCCCCTCTCCTTGGTGAACACCGAAGAAAAGTATTCATTCATCCCCTCTCCTATCTCTTCTGACTTCATGCACAAATTCCCACTGCCATCCTTGACTGGCCTCAGCCTCACCCTGGTCATTCTTTTATTCCTCACATAAGAGTAAAAAGCCTTGGGGTTTTCCTTGATCCGACCCGCCAAGGACTTCTCATGCCCCCTCCTAGCTCTCCTAAGCCCCTTTTTCAGCTCATTTCTTGCTAACTTGTAACCCTCCATCGAGCCAACTGAACCTTGTTTTCTCAACCTAACATACGCTTCCTTCTTCCTCTTGACAAGACATTCCACCTCTTTTGTGAACCATGGTTCCCTCACTCGGCCATTTCCTCTCTGCCTGACAGGGACATACCTATCAAGGACACGCAGCATTTCTTCCTTGAAAAAGTTCCACTTATCATTAGTGCCTTTGCCTGACAATTTTTGTTCCCATCCTATGCTTCCTAATTCCCGCCTGATTTCATCATAATTACCTCTCCGCCAATTGTAAACTATGCCCTGTCGTATGGCCCTCTCCCTCTCCATTGCAATTACAAAAGACACCAAATTGTGGTCACTATCTCCAAAGTGCTCTCCCACAACCAAATCCAACACTTGGCCCGGCTCATTTCCCATTACCAAATCCAATGTGGCCCCACCTCTTGTCGGCTTATCCACATATTGTGTCAGGAATCCCTCCTGCACACACTGCACAAAAACTGCCCCATCCGAACTATTCGACCTATAAAGGTTCCAATCAATATTTGGAAAGTTAAAGTCCCCCATGACAACTACCCTGTGACCTCCACACCTATCCATAATCTGCTTAGCAATTTCATGCTCCACATCTCGATTACTATTTGGGGGCCTATAGTAAACTCCTAACAACGTGACCGCTCCTTTCCTATTCCTAACCTCAGCCCATATTACCTCTGTAGGCAGATCCCCTTCGAAATGCCTTTCTGCAGCCGTTACACTCTCCTTGATTAACAGTGGCACTCCTCCACCTCTTTTACCAGCTACCCTACACTTACTGAAACATCTATACCCCGGAACTTCCAACAACCATTCCTGCCCTTGTTCTACCCATGTCTCCGTAATGGCCACAACATCGTAGTCCCAAGTGTCAATCCACGCCCCAAGTTCACCTACCTTATTTCAGATGCTCCTTGCATTGAAGTAGACACACGTCAACCCACCTTCTTGTCTGCTGGTACCCACCTTTGACCATGATACCCTTCCCAGTACCTCACTGCACTCACTGACCTCCGGACTACAACTCCTTTTCCCATCCCCCTGACAAATTAGTTTAAATCCCCCCGAAGAGCCGTAGCAAATTTCCCTCCCAGGATATTGGTGCCCCTCTGGTTCAGGTGCACCCCGTCCTGTTGGTACAGGTCCCACCTTCCCCAGAAAGTGTTCCAATTATCCACATAGCTGAAACCCTCCCTCCTACACCATCCCTGCATCCATGTGTTTAACTGCACTCTCTCCCTGTTCCTCAACTCGCGATCCCGTGGCACTGGCAACATACCAGAGATGACAACCTGTTTTGTCCTGGCTCTCAGCTTCCACCCAAGCTCCCTGAATTCCTGTTTTAAGTCCCCGTCCCCTCTCTTACCCATGTCTTTGGTGCCGACGTGCACCACGACTTGTGACTGTTCCCCCTCCCCCTTTAGAATCCTGAAGACACGGTCGGAGATGTCACGGACCCTGGCATCTGGGAGGCAACATACCATCCGTGAGTCTCTCTTGTTGCCGCAGAACCTCCTATCTATCCCTCTAACAAATGAGTCCCCAATAACTATAGCTCTACCATTCTCCCCCTTTCCCTTCTGAGCCACAGGGACGGACTCAGCGCTGGCGATCTGGTCACTGCGGCTTACCACTGGTAGGTCGCCCCCCCTCACCTGTATCCAAAGTGGAATACTTGTTGCTAAGGGGAACGACCACAGGGGATCCCCGCACCGACTGCTTCCTCCCAGCCCCTGTCACCCATCTATTTTCATTCCCTGGAGCAACTATATCCCTGAAGCTTGTGTCTATGGCCCTCTCTGCCTCCCTGATGACCCTAAGCTCATCCAACTCCAGCTCCAGCTCCCTAACGCTCCGACAGAGCATCTCACCCGGGTCCTATCCCTGGAACCCCACATATTTACCCCACCAATCCTCCTAACCGAGACATCTTAAGGGACAATTTAGCACGGACAACCCATCTAACCTACACATCTACGGACACACAGAAGCAATTTAGCCTGGCCAATCCACCTAACCAGCACATCTTTTGGACTGTGGAAGAAACCGAGCACCTGGAGGAAACCCATGCAGACATGGGGAGAACGTGCAAACTCCGCACAGTGACCTGAGGCCGGAATTGAACCCGGGTCCCTGGCAGTGTGAGGCAACAGTGTTAACCACTGTGCCACCCATCTTATTTGTGCAGCATACCCTCACGTTGGCCATTTAACTTTCTCCGTTCACAAGTTAAGTGGGTTGCTTTGATGCTGAAGCTTTGGGTTGGATTCTGCGGATTGATTGCGAATGCTTCCACACCCTGTGTCATTACAGTTTGACACAGGGTGATGACATGGTCTCGCTGGCTGATGAGAAGTGCCAGACATTTCAAAATTGTGTCATAGAAATCATAGAAATCATAGAAACCCTACACTACAGAAAGAGGCCATTCGGCCGATCGAGTCTGCACCGACCACAATCCCACCCAGGCCCTACCCCTACATATTTTACCCACTAATCCCTCTAACCTACACATCTTAGGACACTAAGGGGCAATTTTAGCATGGCCAATCAACCTAACCCGCACATCTTTGGACTGTGGGAGGAAACCGGAGCACCCGGAGGAAACCCACGCAGACACGAGGAGAATGTGCAAACTCCACACAGACAGTGACCCAAGCCAGGAATCAAACCCAGTTCCCTGGAGCTGTGAAGCAGCAGTGCTAACCACTGTGCTACCGTGCCGCCCCTTTAACAGAAATTTAAATTGTCGTTGTAACGTATTGATGATTTTTCTCTCTCTCCCAGTGAAAGTTTCTCACTGGCTGTGAAAATAAAAACGTCAATGGGTCATTCAGCCAGCCAGGCTCCACCCTCTGGAATGCTGGCACAGTCCCCTGGCACACTGACACTATCCCACACTGCCCCCTGGCACTGTCCCTGACATTGTCCCTGGCACTGCCCTGTGACACTGCACTGGCACCCTGGCACATTCCCCGGCACACTGACACTGCCCCAGCACTGCCTCCGGCACTGCCCCCTGGCACTGCCCCTGATACTGCCCCGACACTGCCCCGGCACTACCTCCTGGTACTGTTCTCTGCCACTGGCCCGGTACTGCCTTCTGGCACTGTCCCCTGGCACTGCCCCCTGACTGCCCCGGTGCTGCCCCCTGGCACTACCTCCTGGCACTGTTACCTGGCACTGTCCTCTGCCACTGCCCCTGCCACTGTCCCCTGGCATTGTCCCCTGGCTCTGCCCCCTGGTACTGTCCCCTGGCACAATGGCACTGTTGCCTAGCACTGTCCCCCCTCGGAGGCAGTAGTGAGCGGAGGATAACATTCTGCAGGGTGATCTGTTACGATCTGGAATGGAGTGCCTAAGAGATTGGAGAAGGAAGATTCAATAGTATCGTCCAGTGGGAATTGGATAAATACTTGAAGGGGAAACACATTGAAGGGTGGTTACAGGACAGAGCAGGATGGTGGGAATAATTGGATGGCTCTTCCAAAGAGCCAGCACTGTTCAGATGGAGCAAATGGCCTCCTTCTGTGTTGTATCAGCCTTTCCTAGTCACATAGAGCTCTTTAATGACCTGTAAAAACACTCACCATCATCTTTAACACTGATCTTCATTAAACAACATTGTTACATGACGATCCTCTCTTGCTTTTATGCCTGTTTTTATTTTGTTTTACTGGTGGAACTGATAAAATATCAAAAGACAATACCTACATCTGGATTTTAAGTGCTCTGTTTAGGCACTGATTAGAAACTTGGCACATGCAGCCCAGTCCTAGTACAGGCCAGGCTAGTGTTTGAAAACAACACCACTCAAACAACGATAACAAAACTGAACAATGCCAAATTCCTCGGCAAATGGAATGGGCGAATGAATGAATATTTTTAACCGGTTAGTTATTTTTTGAACTACAATGAAATCCAACTGTTTGCACTCTGATTAATATTTCCAAACATTGAAATGCTGTCAAAATACCTTCCCTGGTGAGACATTGCAATAAATTCTAATAAAAAGCAGGAATGTCTATTAAACTAAAGGAGGATAAAAAGTCTGAGGATCTGCGGGGACATATCCAAGACATTCCCTGGCTCCTGCAAATATAGTAGGAAGTTTCACAACACCTGGTTAAAGTCCAACAGGTTTATTTAGTGTCATGAGCTTTCGGAGGGCTGCTCCTTCCTCAGGCTTCTTCACTCACCTGAGGAAGGAGGAGCGCTCTGAAAGCTCGTGATACCAAATAAACCTGTTAGCCTGCAAATGTAGACCTTGCTCCCCGATTTTGAGTCCCTCCCAATATCCCTCTGAGTGACTTAACTTTTGCCCCTCTCATGGCAACTTTAGACTCGTAGAATCCCTGCAGTGCAGAAGGAGGCCATTCAGCCCATCGAGCCTGCACCATCAGATTCTCCAACCTTGCTGCAGCGGGAGCGTGGCATGAATAGCAGGTAAGATCACGCCATGGGAGCCAGCTAAGGGTTGGAGTTGGGGGGGGCTCTCTCCAGAGGCTGTTCTGAGGTGGCCATGGAAGCAGGCAGGCAGTGTGCGAGGCTGGTTAGTTAGAAGGCTTACCTCTATTCCCTCGGACATCAACCCCGTTCAATTCCTCTAGCATTCACATCTCTCCTCTTCTCATCCCACGCTCATCTCATTCCTCCCATCCATTCTCCTTGTCCCCTCATATTCCTCACGTCCTTTCTAGATACCCTCATGCCCTCTCCGTACCCCATGCCCTCTTCATCCTCCATTCCACTTTCATACCCTTTCCATTATCCTCATGTTCCTTCCTTGCTCCCATGACAAAATAACCAAACATGCTTTGAAAATCTCCTTTGGTCATCTTACAACCTCAAAAAAGCATGAAACACAAACATTCATAGAATCAATGAAAAAAGTTTTATCTTCTACACACCTTTTAATCCTTCCAAATAAACACACAGATATTGAAAAAAACATTTAAAAAGTAATAACTTACTACAACCTCAGAACAGTGCCAAATGTCACTACCCCACCCCTTTGCAACTGTGTAAATGTCACCGACACGGAGGAATGCAATAGCAAGCCTTGGGGTTCAGTGAAACATTCACAATGACACCATCCAGTACAACAGTTGTCCGTCTATCTGTTCATCCTGCTTCTGTTGATACAAATGCAGTTGTTTACAAAGGGTATTTTCAAGGTGTATTTTCATATTTTGTCACTTTCTGGAGCATTTCAAAGAATTGCCACACTTCCCTTTGGCTCATTATTTCTGATGTGGAGATGCCGGCGTTGGACTGGGGTAAACACAGTAAGAAGTTTAACAACACCAGGTTAAAGTCCAACAGGTTTATTTGGTAGCAAAAGCCACACAAGCTTTCGGAGCTGCAAGCCCCTTCTTCAGGTGAGTGGGAATTCTGTTCACAAACAGAGCTTATAAAGACACAGACTCAATTTACATGAATAATGGTTGGAATGCGAATACTTACAACTAATCAAGTCTTTAAGAGACGAAACAATGTGAGTGGAGAGAGCAAGTTTCACTGGCTGTCTTGTCTGGAGACAATACACATCTTTTTAGCCTGTCTTGATGCTCTCTCCACTCACATTGTTTCGTCTCTTAAAGACTTGATTAGTTGTAAGTATTTGCATTCCAACCATTATTCATGTAAATTGAGTCTGTGTCTTTATAAGCTCTGTTTGTGAACAGAATTCCCACTCACCTGAAGAAGGGGCTTGCAGCTCCGAAAGCTTGTGTGGCTTTTGCTACCAAATAAACCTGTTGGACTTTAACCTGGTGTTGTTAAACTTCTTACTGTCATTATTTCTGTGCAGAGTGGAAACTGGAAGAGTGGGTATGGAGGATATGTGGAAACCTTGAGGAATGTCGGGCTATGGTGTGTGGAGGGGATATGAGGGGCATGGAATATATGAGAACTCGGCACGATCTTTTAAAATGACCTATCAGGAGGCTGCCAACTCCACGGCCTCTATCCCCTTGGAGATCAACCCCGTTCAATCCCTCAAACATTCACACCTCCCTCCGCCCTCACCCCACGCCCATCTCATGCCTCCCATCCATTCTTCTTGTCCTCTCATATTCCCCATGTCCTTTCCAGATACCCACATATCCTCTCCATACCCCATGCCCACTTCACCCTCCATGCCTCTTCCCCAAAGGTATATGAACTGACTGAGCTGGCACAGCCTTCGGGAACCCTCCCAGCTATATGGAAATACCAAAGGCAGGAAAACTTGATTCCGGAGCAGGCATTTAAATGATGAACCCCATGTCGCTAAGTGAGCAATGCGTTGCGACCTGTCACGATTCTTGATGGAAATAGATGGCATGGGAAACTGATTAAAATGTATTAAAATGCAGCACTGCATGGGAGTCCTGTTTGGTCTTCCCCACATGGGTTTGCTCGTCACTGGAAAAGGAATATTTAGCCCATAGGGTCCCTGTCGTAAGCACAGCAAACAACTGGAGAAGATTCACAGGTGCAGAAACAAGAGGAGGGTAGCAAATTGATTTGATTTGATTTATTATTGTCACATGTATTGGGATACAGTGAAAAGTATTGTTTCTTACGCAGTATACAGACAAAGCATACCGTTCATAGAGTACATAGGAGAGAAGGAAAGGAGAGAATGCAGAATGTAGTGTTACAGTCATAACTAGGGTGCAGAGAAAGATCAACTTAATGTGAGGTGAGTCCATTCAAACGCCTGATGGCAGCAGGGAAGAATCATAGAATCCCTTTGGTGCAGAAGGAGGCCATTCAGCCCATCAAGTCTGCACCAACCACAATCCCACCCAGGCCCTATTCCCATAACCCCTCATATTTACCCTGCTAATCCCCCTGATACTAGGGTGAATTTAGCATGGCCAATCAACCTAACCCGCACATCTTTGGACTGTGGGAGGAAACTGGCGCACCTGGAGGAAACCCACGCAGACGCTGGGAGAACGTGCAAACTCCACACTGACAGTGACCCGAGGCTGGAATTGAACCCAGGTCCCCGGCGCTGTAAGGCAGCAACGCTAACCCCGGTGTGCCACCGTGCTGCCCAAGCCGTTCTTGAGTCGGTTGGAACATGACCTCAGATTTTTGTATCTTTTTCCCGATGGAAGAAGGAGGAAGAGAATGCGTCCAGGGTGCGTGGGCTCCTTAATTATGCTGGCTGCTTTTCTGAGGCAGCGGGAAGTGTAGACAGAATCAATGGATGGGAGGCTGGTTATGGATCGGGCTACGTTCACAACCCTTTAGTTTCTTGCAGTTTTGGACAGAGCAGGAGCCGTACGAGGCTGCAGTACATCTGGAAAGGGTGCTTTCTATTGTGCATCTGTAAACGTTGGTGAGAGTCACGTCGGACATTGAATTAAACACAGGTTCATAGGGAGAAAACAGCTGGGAATGAGAGGTAAACGCTCCAGGCAGCGGAGAGTGGGTAACAATTACCCACAATGCTCTGTTCAGGGACTGTTTCTGTCACTGAACATCAATAAATTGGACCCAGAACTATAAGACCATAAGACCATAAGACATAGGAGCGGAAGTAAGGCCATTCGGCCCATCGAGTCCACTCCACCATTCAATCATGGTTGATTTCAACTCCATTTACCCGCTCTCTCCCCATAGCCCTTAATTCCTCGAGAAATCAAGAATTTATCAATTTCTGTCTTGAAGACGCTTAACGTCTCGGCCTCCACAGCCCTCTGTGGCAATGAATTCCACAGACGTACCACTCTCTGGCTGAAGAAATTTCGCCTCATCTCTGTTCTAAAGTGACTCCCTTTTATTCTAAGGCTGTGCCCCCGCGTCCTAGTCTCCCCTGCTAATGGAAACAACTTCCCTACGTCCATCCTATCTAAGCCGTTCATTATCTTGTAAGTTTCTATTAGATCTCCCCTCAACCTCCTAAACTCCAATGAATACAATCCCACGATCCTCAGACGTTCATCGTATGTCAGGCCTACCATTCCCGGGATCATCCGTGTGAATCTCCGCTGGACCCGCTCCAGTGCCAGTATGTCCTTCCTGAGGTGTGGGGCCCAAAATTGCTCACAGTACTCCAAATGGGGCCTAACCCCATTTGGCGTTGAAATTTACACGTGGTTCCAAAATGGAAGTTAAATAATTCTGAGGCGCAAAGGAAATTGCAAGGTCTTATTGCTCAGATGGAGGAATGGGCTATAAAGTACAGATAGAAATCTGTACCAATGAACAATGTATTTTGTTATCATTTGAATGGGGGAAACCTAATTGCTGTAAAAGGGCAGAGGGATTTTTAAAGTTCAGAAGTTTTTAAAAGTTTATTTATTCGTGTCACTAGTAGGCTTGCATTAACACTGCAATGAAGTTATTGTGAAAATTCCCTAGTCGCCACACTCTGGCGCCTGTTCGGGTACACTGAGGCAGAATTTAGCATGGCCAATGCACCTAAACAACATGTCTTTCAGACGGCGGGAGGAACCCGGAGTACCCGGAGGAAACCCACGCAGACACGGGGAGAACATGCAGACTCCACACAGACAGTGACCTAGACAGGGTCCCTGGCACTGTGAGGCAACAGTGCTAACCACTGCGCCACCGTGCCACCCAGTACCCACCAGAAGCAACGTTACAAGTGACTAAGGTCATAAAGAAGGCTAATGGACTATTGGGCATTATGACAAGAGATATTAAGATTGATTTGTGATAGCACAACTATTTAAAACTAAAGAAAGATCACAGCAGCATTGGGTTTTAGAATTCACACTATAGTAGGGTTGTTGAGGTGTTGGAAAGGTTATATCATGGTAGAATACTGCGTGCTATGATGAAGCCCAAATGCAAAGAATCACTTGAAAGATTGGACCTACTTTCATTAGAAATGTGGAGGTTACAGGCTGATTCGATTCATGTCATAGAATGGTTACCTCCCAGAAGCAAGCCATTCGGCCCATCATGGTCCCTACTGGTTCTCTGCGAGTGCAACTCGGTGAGTCCCACTTCCCCCCCACCCTGTGCCTGTAGCCTTGCAAATCTTAGATAATTATCCAGTTCCCTTCAGCCTACCCGAAGCACCATCTCATTCGATCCTCAACACTCGCAGTGTAAGAGAAGTCCTCCCACGTGCTGGCTTTGCTTCTTTCACCAGTTACGTTAAATTGGGGCACCTTTAGGTTCTCAACACCTCCGTCAATGGAGGCAGCTTCTTCTTATCAATCCCCGTCCAGACCCCTCGTGCTTTTGAAGATGGCAATCAAATCCCCTCTCGACCTTCTCTTTGCGAAGAAGAATCTTCACCGACCTGATGTCTGAGGCATTTAAAATTCGATGGGGCAGAGCATTTGGAAACAGAGTGTTTCTATCACTTTAGTGGCCCAGAATGAGGGAGCATTGACCTTAAAATTAAATGCGAAAGGTTTACGATGCTTTCTGTCTGCATATGTTTGAGAGCAAGAACCTTGTCAACATTTTCTTCAACACAACACAATTTGCTTTATTCTATTTTAGTGACTTGCCATATTTAGTTTTATTGAACAAAATTTTTGAAAATCATGGGATGTGGGCATCGCTGGCTGGGCCAACATTTATTGCCCATCTCTAATTGTCCTTGAACTGAGTGGCTTGCTTGACTATTTCAGAGGGCGGTTAAGAGTCAACCACATTGCTGTGGGTCTGGAGTCACATGTAGGCCCAAACTGGGTAAGGACGGCAGATTTCCTTCCCATTAGTGAACTAGGTGGGTTTTTACAACAATTGATTCATGGTCATCATTAGAATATTAGTTCCAGATTCTCATTGAATTCCAATATCATCATCTGCTGTGGTGGGATTTGAACCGGATTTGATTGAATTTAATTTATTATTGTCACATGTATTAACATAGAGTGAAAAGTATTGTTTCTGCACCCTCTCGTTTCCTTCTCAATGCAGACAAAGCATACTGTTCATAGAGAAGGAAACGAGAGGGTGCAGAATGTAATGTTACAGTCATAGCTAGGGCGTAGAGAAAGATCAACTTAATGCAAGGTAGGTCCATTCAAAATTCTGACAGCAGCAGGGAAGAAGCTGTTCTTGAGTCGGTTGGTACGTGACCTCAGACTTTTGTATCTTTTTCCCGATGGAAGAAGGTGGAAGAGAGAATGTCCGGGGTGCGTGAGGTCTTTAATTATGCTGGCTGCTTTGCTGAGGCAGCGGGAAGTGTAGACAGAGTCAATGGATGGGAGGCTGGTTTGCGTGATGGATTGGGTTACATTCATGATCTTTTGTAGTTCCTTTTTTGGTAGAACCTAGTTTTGTAGAACCTGGGTCCCCAGAGCATTGCCCTGGGTCTCTGGATTACTAGCCCAGTGACAATCCAACTACACCATTGTCTCCAAAGCTAAGAAAGCCAACAAGTCATTAAAATTATTCACCAAAAGCACCAGATGGATCTAAATGACGCTACTCAGAACTATACAATGCCAAACATGCAAATATAATTCTACACTTGTTAAAGTCGACAGCTTGATATATTTGCAATGGGGGGAAAGCAGCTGTTGTGGATCTAGTACCATACCAACTGTACTAAAACTCATTCAGAGGGAGGTTGACAATTATATTTCAGACCTATCTCCTCCTTGCTGACGGTGGCAGGAAATGTACCACCGCGCCTGGCACGGAGTTGGCGCAGGCAAGGGTCCAACAACGGAAATTTCCATTGGCCTCGAACGGGAATTTCTGGTCTCGCTCGAGCAAGGCACGTAAACTCCCACCCGGAATCTGTGAGGGACTCGCGTTACATGTTAATGGAGCTTGCAGCAATCCAATAATAATCTTTAGATATACTGGAACTGAGAAAAGTAGCGTGAGGTGAACTCTTTCACTGGGTCCAAAAGTACCAATGAGGAACAAGTAACAGTCCGAGGGCTGACGGACATTTTTGATTTGTAATCATCCTTCATCAAAGGGAAAAGGATCTGAACTTGGCTCTCACTTACATCATGGCCGCGATTCTCCCATCCCGACCCGCCACTTGTCTGTCGGGTCACGGTGGGACATGTGCATCGCCGGCCTTGAACAGGGATTTGCACATGCGCCAGGAACCCGTGCGCATCTCCCAGAGCTGGCGAACAGTCGCCAGTCAGACCACGCTGGAAACCAGTGGGAAGACAGTTAAGTAATTTAAATCTTTTTTCAAATATGTTTTAAATGTCTTTTACATTTCATTATCGGGAACTTACCGGTCCCGATTGAACCTCACACCCCGACAGGAGTATTTCATTCCTGCGGGGTTTACACTAGCTCCCCACATTCGGGATGAAGTGGGAGCAATCGGGGCCCCCCAGGCGGTCTGGCGGTGGGGGGGTGGTGCCGCCTGGGCATGGGCACCCTGGCAGTGCCAACCTGTGTCCCCTGGCACTGCCCAAGGGGCAAAGAGGCCACACCCAGGGAGCACATTGGCTGCCCGGTGGGCAGTGCCAAGGCGGCGGGGCCTATTGTGGGCAGGGCCTACGGGTGAATGGTAAGGGTTGGGGGGTCCCACTGCCACTCTGCATGGCGATCGGTCTGAGCTGGAGGGAGGGCAGCAATTGGGGTGGGCTGGGGGTGGTGTTGTCTGCCGGTGGTCCCCTCATTTACCCTGCTAGTTCCCCTGACACTAAGGGGAAATTTAGCATGGCCAATCCACCTAACCCGCACATCTTTCAGACTGTGGGAGGAAACCCATGCAAACACGGGGAGAATGTGCAGACTCCACATGGACCGTGACCCAAGCCGGGAATCGAACCCGTGTCCCTGGCGCTGTGAGGCAGCAGTGCTAACCACTGTGCCACCATGCTGCCTATAAATGAAGCAAACAATTCTGAAAATAAATCACTGCGGCCGGAATCCTACGGCCGTCCCCGCCAGCAGGATTTTCCAGGCTAGCTGCGGTGGCCGGAGATTTGGCTGGGCGCCAAGTTCTGTGCCCTTGATGGCAGCAGCAGTGGGGCGTGAACGACCAGTAAGATCGCGCCTTGTGTTTACTTCACCATTCATTGGCCAAGTTGCTTGGGATGCGGATGCTGGCTGTATTCCCAAGCAAGGTGAGCAAGGTCCTTGTATGGAATTCTCCATCCCGCCCTGGGAAGGTTTGCAGGCCTGCGGAAGTGGAGACCTTGTGGGAGCCAAAAAGTGGGAAACTAGCCGGTGTAAAATCCCGTTGCGGTTCTTCCAGTGGCGGGTTAATGACGGGTCGGTCATCCCGCAGGCGAGTGGGCATGAACGCCACCTGCATCAGTGGATAGTTCATGAATGTTCATTAAGCAGCTACTCACCCTGTGTCTCGTCAGGCTTTCCAACCTTGTGTCACGTCAGCGGGTGCAGTGCAGAAAGAGGCCATTCAGCCCATCGAGTCTGCGCCGAGCATAGGAGGCTTAGGGGTGATCTTGTAGAGGTCTCTAAAATAATGAGCTGGGCATAGATCAGCTAGATAATCAGTATCTTTTCCCAAAGGTAGGGGAGTCTGAAACTTGAGGGCATAGGTTTAAGGTGAGAGGGGAGAGGTACAAAAGGGTCCAGAGAGGCAATATTTTCACACAGAGGGTGGTGAGTGTCTGGAACGAGCTACCAGAGGTAGTAGTAGAGGGGGTACAATTTTGTCTTTGAAAAAAACATTTCGACAGTTACATGGGTAAGTTGGGTATAGAGGGATATGGGCCAAGCGTGGGCAATTGGGACTAGCTTCATGGTAAAAACTGTGCGGCATGGACAAGTTGGGCCAAGGGGCCTGTTTCCATGCTGTAAACCTCTATAACCTATATGACTCAATGACAACAATCCCACCCAGGCCCTATGCCCGTAACCACCTCTGACACTAAGGGGAAATTTATCATGGCCAATCAACCTAACTCGCACATCTTTGGACTGTGGGAGGAAACGGGAGCACCCGGAGGAAACCCAGGCAGACATGGGGAGAATGTGCAAACTCCACGCAGACAATGACCCAATGCCGGAATTGAACCCAGGTCCCTGACGCTGTGAGGCAGCAGTGCTAACCACTGTGCCACCGTGCCGCCCCGTGTGGCGTGCAAGAGGCGGTCCTCACTCCGAAAAAGACTTTGGGGTGTGTGCTACTCCACCATAGTGCTGCACTGCTCCCGATGCGCTGTTCACCACTCTACCGGGCAGACTGGCTCCTGCCTCCATCTCCATGTCGAGCTGGGCTTCAGGCACAGCATTGTGCTGCGGCGCCTCATGGAGCCCCCTGTTTCACTGAGTCAGATCAGTACCTGCCTGTGCTTGAAGAGTAAGAAGTTTAACAACACCAGGTTAAAGTCCAACAGGTTTATTTGGTAGCAAAAGCCACACAAGCTTTCGAGGCTCTGAGCCCCTTCTTCAGGTGAGTGGGAATTCTGTTCACAAACAGAACTTATAAGACACAGACTCAATTTACATGAATAATGGTTGGAATGCGAATACTTACAACTAATCCAGTCTTTAAGAAACAAAACAATGGGAGTGGAGAGAGCATCAAGACAGGCTAAAAAGATGTGTATTGTCTCCAGACAAGACAGCCAGTGAAACTCTGCAGGTCCACGCAACTGTGGGAGTTACAAATAGTGTGACATAAATTCTGATTCTAGGATCGCATGATAAAGACTCAGGAGGAAAAAAGCAGAAATATTTATGTGAAATAGTGTGACATAAACCCAATATCCCGGTTGAGGCCGTCCTTGTGTGTGCGGAACTTGGCTATCAGTTTCTGCTCCGCGACTCTGCGCTGTGCTTGAAGAGTACAGGGGTCTCCTTCCCCACATCCCCCCCTCCTCCCAACCGCTCCCCGCCCAGTGCCACACGCCAGTGTCTATCTGAACAGCATTTGTGCTGTGGGACTCACCGCAATAAATGTCTGAGTCTTGACCAGGGATTGAGTGCGAGGTGAGGGTGCTGTGTGGGTGCGGCGGGGGGTAGGGGCAGGGGGGAGCTGATGATGGCAAGGGGGAGGGTACGTGGAAGGAGGTCTGTGCAAGGGCAGGGCGGGAGAAGGGCGAAGGCTCCTGATGGCCGGCAGAGGGGACAGGAGGTGGATGAAGGAGATGAACAATGGAAGGCAGAGGAAAGATCGAGGAGAGGGAAGCTGAACCCCAGCAAGGCCGCATGAAAAGTTTATAAAGTTTTATAAAGTTCATTTATTAGTGTCACAAGTAGGCTGACATTAACACTGCAATGAAATTACTGTGAAAATCCCCCAGTCCCCACACTCCGGCGCTTGTTCGGGTACACTGAGGGAGAATTTAGCATGGCCAATGCACCTAACCAGCACGTCTTTCGGACTATGGGAGGAATCCAGAGCACCCGGAGGAAACCCATGCAGACACAGGGAGAACGTGTAGACTCCGCACAGACAGTGACCCAAGCCAGGAATCAAACCCGGGTCCCTGGCGCTCTGAGGCAGCAGTGCTAACCACAATGCACACCCCTGACTTCAGATGTGGTGGATGGAGGTCCACATGGGGCAAGGGCTAGTGATGAACCCAGTGGGAAGGATGGATGAATTGAGGAATAGACTTCCTCTTGCAGGCTGCTAGCCTTTTCCCTCTGGGTGGCTGACATCCTGCATGGTCTGGTGAGGACAAGCGGGCTGGAGAGAGTGATATGAATGCGCTGGATGGGCACTTAAATATAGTGCTGGGACCTTTGAACCCATAAGGAGGGCGGGTGGATAAATCAGCTGCTGGCCTGCCAGGAGAGTTGCAGGGAACCTTGCCTGTGTATCGTTTTGTTCATTCGTGGGACATGGGTGCCGCTGGTTGGCCAGCATTTATTGCCCATCCCAAGTCGCCCTTGGAGGGCAGTTGAGAGTCAACCACATTGCCGTGGCTCTGGAGTCACATGTAGGCCAGACCAGGTAAGGACGGCAGATTTCCTTCCCTAAAGGACATGAGTGAACCAGATGTGTTTTTCCGACAATTGACAATGGTCCCATGGTCATCAGTAGATTCTTAATCCCAGATAATTTTTTTATTAAATTCAAATTCCACCAGCTGCCGTGGCGGGATTTGAACCCAGGTCCCCAGAACATTAGCTGAGTTTCTGGATTAATAGTCTAGCGATAATACCACCAGGCTATCACCTCTCCATAATTAATGAGTTTCCGAGCACGGAATTTGGCGAAGAGATCCCGCCATTCAGGTTGACGGGACAGGCGTTGCTGGAGCCACCCACCTCAAAATGGGAGCCTTCTGCTCAGGTGAGGCAGCAGAGAGGAGAAACCAATTGTTGGCGACAAATAAGCAGGATGTGGTCTGTGGAAGTTAAGTTGTAATTCCAGCTATGGCCAAATATTTAGTTCACTTTGTTCTGCAAGATTAAGGATGCTCACTTCAAATAAAGCACCATGGGGTTGCTGGGACTAGTGAAACTATAGTTAAAAGCAGTTAAGAACTGCAGACGGCAGGTGTGGAAAATTAAGTTACAATAACAATAGCAGGCAACTCTTGTCAACAAAAATGGAAACAAGGCCTCATTTGAGGCCACCGTTTGCGCATTCCGGAAAGAGATTAATCTAACCTTGTGTCAGTTTCATAAACACTGCATTCCCGGCCTTGGCCCACAGGACAAAGAGCAAAGAGGGCAAAAAGCTATGCTACGATTGGTGGACTATGTATGCAAATAAAGGATGAGAAAGTTGCTCGTTTCTCATTTGCTGTTATTAACTATGACTGCTAACTATCTGAATCAATCAACAGAACATCACAATGAAATTCCTATGTTTGTTCTCCTTGCTAACAAGTAATAGAAGATTAGGAAATAGAACCCTTGCCATGCGTTTTCTGGTTAATCCTCAACGGTGCCAAAGATTACAATGTTTTATTGAGTAAAAGAACCAGTAGCAAAGCTGGACAAAAGCCAACCCTTATGAATTCAATTATTGACCATTGATTAATAATTAAACAAATGTTTACATATCGGCCAAAAGCTTAGGCCACAAACATACCTCAGTCTAGGCCACATCTAAAAGAGCTACATGTGGAATGTAAGAGCAAGAGTAGGCCATTCAGCCCATTGAGCCTGCTCCACCATTCAATGCAATTATGACTAATCATCCGCTTCAATGGGTGGGATTATCTGGCAACCTGTGACGTTTTTCTTGGTGGCGCACCATTCGCTAGTTGCAGAATCTTCTGGGCCTGCCATTGTCAATGTGAATTCCCATTGTAGCCATCCCACGGGAAACCTATGGTACCTACAGTGCACCATCGACGGGGTGGGACCAGAAGATCCCGCCTGCATGAACGGCTGGAGAATTCCAGCCAATGCCTTTTCCCCACACTATCCCCTTATCCATTTATGTCATTGGGATTTATATATGTGTCAATTACTACCTTCAGCATACTCAATGACTGGGCTTCCATAACCCTCTGGGATAGAGAATTCCAAAGATTCGTAACACTCTCTGAAAAGAAATTTCTCCTCACCTCAGTTCTAAGCTGCTTCCTCCTTATTTTAAAATTGTGCACCCTGATTCTAGATTCCTCAGCCAAGGGAAACACCTTACCCGCATCTAGTCTATCTATTCCTTTGAGTATGTTGTAGTCTTCATGGAATCATAGAATCCTTACAGTGCAGAAGGAGGCCATTTGGACCATCAAGCCTGCACTGACAACAATCCCACCCAGGCCCTATCCCGTAACCCCACATATCTACCCTGCTAATCCCCCTGACACTAGGGGGCAATTTAGCATGGCCAATCAACACAACCTGCACATCTTTGGACACTAAGGGGCGATTTAGCATGGCCAATCCATCTAACCTGCACATCTTGGGACACTAAGGGGCAATTTAGCATGGCCAATCCACCTAACCTGCACATCTTGGGACACTAAGGGGCAATTTAGCATGGCCAATCCACCGAACCTGCACATCTTGGGACACTAAGGGGCAATTTAGCATGGCCAATCCACCTAACCTACACATCTTGGGACGCCCAAGGGGCAATTTAGCATGGCCAATCCACACAACCTACACATCTTTGGACTGTGGGAAGAAACCGGAGCTCCCAGAGGAAACCCACGCAGACATGGGAGAGCGTGCAGACTCCATACAGACAGTGGCCTGAGGTCAGAATTGAACCCAGGTCCCTGGCGCTGCGAGGCAGCAGTGCTAACCACTGTGCCACCAGGTCAGGGGTCTTTTCAAAGCATTGCCCAACAAGCAGTGGGAGTGACAAGGGAACTGAACTGGCGAGAGGAGTCAAAAACAACGGGCTCCACCTTCCTGGTGTTCCTGGAGAAGTTTCATGACTCACCTGTGACTAAATATCAAACAAGCTGCCTAATGGCACGCAGTCCTATGTTATACCACCAACCCTCCCTTTCAAAGGGCAAAGACAGACCTGAGAGTCACAGGATAAATAGAAGAATATCTTTGTTGATAATCAGCGAGTGAAATGAAACGTAAGAAGTGGTGAGTATTAAGAGTACAGCTATAAATATACGTGCAGTCAACAGGTTAATATTGGATCAATTATCCACATTAACAATAGCTTCAGATAATAACTTCAACTAATGAATGTCAAAGCAAGTTTCATTTGTGAATGGGGGTTGTTATTTTTAACTTTGTTTCCCTTCTTGTAAGTCTGACGTTTCAGAGGTGACCTTGAGCTACGAGTGATACAAAACCTTTTGTTCAACTAAAATTCACTTGAAGTTTTCCAGTGATGAAACCATATTTAAAGAAGAAATATCATTTGCTTTCACACAGGAGAGAGGTACATTGAACAATAAAGTACAACCCGCACTTTTGTTTCCCCTTAGTTATTGATTAATGCCTGCATTGGAATAACGGGGCCAGCCTTCCCTTGTAACATCAATCATGGTGTTCCTCATGTTGTCACTCCATTCATGAGAGCTGTCATCATTTCTTGTTATATATATTATATGTAATCAGGGTAAGGTAGTGGAATTATTAATCTAACTGGTCATTTGAATGTTTATGTGACTACGCTAAACGCTTGGCCTAATTGTGACGTTGGGCAGTGGGTGATATCAGGTCAGCCACCTTATATATCTTTTCCGACTTTCGTTTTTGCTTCGACAATGGGGCACAAGGTTCCTTTAGCTGCGTAATACAGCGTTTTCACACAGAAAGATTCCCACCTCTCCATGCAGCATGGGTGGTCACCTATGCTCACCGACAGAACAATGTCAAGGGTGGGATTTTACGGTCTCACTCATCCTGAAACTTTAAAATCCCACCCAAGGTCAACAGACCTTTCCATGCCCCACCCCTCGCCCGCTCCGATTCCCGTGGCAGGCGGGCTGGTAAAATTCAGGTCCAACTGTCTTTCTACTGCTGTTTTTTTAAAATTCGCTATTCATGGGACATGGGCATCACTGGCTGGGTCAGCATTTATTGCCCATCCCTCGATGCCCTTGGAGAGCAGTTGAGAGTCAACCACATTGCTGTGGCTCTGGAGTTAGGTTGATAGGCCATGCTAAATTGAACCTAGGATTAGCAGGGTAAATATGGGGGGTTACGGGAATAGGGCCTGGGTGGGATTGTGGTTGGTGCAGACTTGATGGGCCGAATGGCCTCCTTCTGCGGTGTTGGGATTCTACAATTCTATGAACTAGCTGGGGCTCTTTTCTATAGAAAAGTGAAAGTTAAAGGATGGCCCAACAGAGCCCTATAACATTAGAAAAGGTAGATAAAGAAAAGATGTTTCCACTTGTAGGTGAACATCAATATTGGGAGGGTTAGTAATAAATCCTCAAAGGAATTCAGGACAAACTTCTTTAACCAGAGTGGTTGGAATATGGAACTCCCTATCATTCATAGGCCAGACCAGGTAAGTGCGGCAAATTTTCTTCCCTGAAGGACAACAAGTGCTGACAACAGCAAGCTTTCTTCATCCTAACTAGCTGATTGGCTAGACCACTCCTGTCCCTCTCTCTGCAAATTATGGCCACATTTCTGAGGCATCGGTCAATTTTGTTTTATTTATTCATGGGATGTTGGCATTGCTGGCAGGGCCAATGTCTTTTGCCCATCTTGAATTGCGTGACTTTTCAGAGGACATTTTAAGAATCAAACCGCATTGCTGTGGTTCTGGAGTCACGTGTGGGCCAGTCCAGTGAGGAGCTTCATGGCAATTGCTTCACGGTCACTATTAGGCTTTTAATTCTGGATTTTTATTGAATTCAATAGCTCCCACCAGCTGCTGTGGTGGGATTCGAACCTGGGTCCCCAGAACATTACCCTGAGTCTCTGAATTGCTAGTCCAGTGACAATACCACTACGCCACCTCCTTCCACCTTTGCCCACCCTAACGTAATGGATTGTGAGTAGGGGTGAGTGGAAATGAATAATCAAACTTTTTGTTTCGGTTTAGCAAACTGTAGCTTGAGATTGAATTGGCCTTGATGTCTTCTGGGCCTTTTGGCCCAGGTCACGCATCAGATCAAGCCCAAATCGGGGCCTTTTCTTGTCAGCTTGGGTCTCACGTATGGGGACCACGAATTGGATTCAATTTGAATTGGTTTTAGGAGCAAGGAAGGAGATGGATTCAGTCTTGCCCTGTCCACTCTGCGCATTCCCTCTTTCACCTTCTTCCGTTGGGAAAAAGATACAAAAGTCTGAGGTCACGTACCAACCGACTCAAGAACAGCTTCTTCCCTGCTGCCATCAGACTTTTGAATGGACTTACCTTGCATTAGCTTGTTCTTTCTCTGCACCCTGGCTATGACTGTAACACTACATTCTGCACCCTCTCCTTTCCTTCTCTATGAATAGCCAAGTTCCGCACCCATGAGGACGGCCTCAACCGGAATCTTGGGTTCAGGTCACATTATCTGTAACCCCCACGACTTGCCTGGCTTTGCAGAATCTCACTAACTGTCCTGGCTGGAGACAATTTAACCTGTGCTTAACCCTCTCTCCACTCACACTGTCTGCATCTGTGAAGACTTGATTACCTGTTCTGACTTGCATTCCAACCATTATCTTGTAATTGAGTTTGTGTCTATATATGCCCTGTTTGTGAACTGAATTCTTCACTCACCTGATGAAGGAGCAGTGCTCCGAAAGCTTGTGCTACCAAATAAACCTGTTGGACTTTAACCTGGTGTTCTGAGACTACTTACTGTCTGCATGAACAAAGAACAAAGAACAGTACAGCACAGGAAACAGGCCCTTCGGCCCTCCAAGCCTGTGCCGCTCCTTGGTCCAACTAGACCAATCGTTTGTATCCCTCCATTCCCAGGCTGCTCATGTGACTATCCAGGTAAGTCTTAAACGATGTCAGCGTGCCTGCCTCCACCATCCTACTTGGCAGCGCATTCCAGGCCCCCACCACCCTCTGTGTAAAAAAGTCCCTCTGATATCTGAGTTATACTTCGCCCCTCTCACCTTGAGCCCGTGACCCCTCGTGAACGTCACTTCTGATCTGGGAAAAAGCTTCCCACCGTTCACCCTATCTATCCCCTTCACAATCTTCTACACCTCTATTAGATCTCCCCTCATTCTCCGTCTTTCCAGGGAGAACAAGCCCAGTTTACCCAATCTCTCCTCATAGCTAAGACACTCCATACCAGGCAACATCCTGGTAAACCTTCTCCGCACTCTCTCTAACGCCTCCACGTCCTTCTGGTAGTGCGGCGACCAGAACTGGACGCAGTACTCCAAATGTGACCTAACCAGCGTTCTATACAGCTGCATCATCAGACTCCAGCTTTTATACTCTATACCCCGTCCTATAAAGGCAAGCATACCATATGCCTTCTTCACCACCTTCTCCACCTGTGTTGCCACCTTCAAGGATTTGTGGACTTGCACACCTAGGTCCCTCTGTGTTTCTATACTCCTGATGACTCTGCCATTTATTGTATAACTCCCCCCTACATTATTTCTTCCAAAATGCATCGGTATGCTTTGTCTGTATAGTGCTCAAGAAACAATACTTTTCACTTATGCTAATACATGTGATAATAATAAATCAAATCAAATCAAAGTAATTGGCTTTGTAACTTTAAGAATAGAGTAAGGATTAAAAAGAAAGACTTGGCCTTGATAGCTGTAGTACTCATGGTTGGGTTGACTACCAATACTTACTGTCCAGGAGTGCACATTCGGAAAGCCCACCTGAACAATAGCCTCAACTGCTCCGAGTGACAGGGAGTTCCACATTCCAACCACTCTGGGTAAAGAAGTTTCTCCTGAATTCCTTTGAGGATTTATTACTCACTCTCTCATTTTGATGTTCGCTGGGCTCACCCACAAGTGGAAACATCTTTACTTTAGCTACCTTTTCTAATGTTATAAGGCTCTGTTGGGCCATCCTTCAACCTTGAACGAAGTGACGGTGCCACAGTGGTTAGCACTGCTGCCTCACAGTGCCAGGGTTCGATTCCTGGCTTGGGTCTGTGTGGAGTTTGCACATTCTCCCCCGTGCCTGCGTGGGTTTACCCAGTGTGCTCTGTTTTCCTCCCACACTCCAAAGATGTGCGGGCTCGATAGATTGGCCATGCTAAATTGCCCCTTAGTGTCAGGGGAACTAGCTAGGGTAAATGCATGGGGTTATGGGGATAGGGCCTGGGTGGGATTGTGGTCGGTGCAGACTCATTGGGCTGAATGGCCTCCTTCTGCACTGTAGGATTTTATGATTCAGTTCTTTGAACCATCACTTTTGTATAGAAAAAAGCCCAGCCAGTTCATAACTTACCTTCTCCTTAACATCCCTCTTTCTTCACTATCTCCACATACTTCCATTCCTTTAGTACTCAAAGATCTGTCTGAACAGATAAAGACACAACTTTTCACTCATTTTTTTTAACGTTTACTTATTAATGTCACAAGTAGGCTTACATTAACACTGCAATGAAGTTACTGTGAAAATCTCCTAGTCGCCACACTTGGCGCCGGTTCGGGTACACTGAAGGAGAATTTAGCATGGCCAATACACCTAACCAGCACGGCTTTCGGACCGTTGTAGGAAACCAGAGCATCTGGAGGAAACCCACACAGACACATGGAGAATGTGCAGACTCCGCGCAGACAGCGACTAGAGCCGGGAAGCGAACCCGGGTCCCTGGCGCTGTGAGGCTGCAGTGCTAGCCACTGTGCCGCCCCCTTGGTTCCTTGCAGTTCCTGGAGTCCTGTATTTAGGAATCTCCTAATTCCAGAGAAAACTGACTCTACACTGCCAAAGATTGTCCAGTCTCACAGGAAAGAACTAACAACAGAATGTGCTGTTTTTATTTCAGATTTATGGTAATTTTCTTTATTATGAGGAAGGAAATGAAATTGCCAGATCCAAAACGCAATAAATCCGTGGCTTGCTCTGCTGATGTTAGTCATGATGGCACAGCGACTTATCCACCTTGAGTTTTGCTCATTGCTTTTCAATCAAATGCTCTTTTACCTCGAACAATTAATCCATATCCTTCTCTGATACGTACATTCTCACACGCCCCATCCATTCGAAAACCTAATGCAATGTATTTCTATGATATCTTCACCATACTCTCATCTGCCACACTTCAACTCCAATTTTAGCTCGAGTTTGGGCAAAGAGTGCTAACCTCTCCCATAGAGTGTCAAGTGTTTTAGCTCCTTACCTTAGAATCCCGACAGTGCAGAAGGAGGCCATTCGGCCCTTCGAGTCAGCTCCAACTCTCCAAAAGAGCATCTTACCCACCCCCCCCCCTCTTTATACCCATAACCCCTCGCATTTACCATGGCCAATCCACCTCATCTGCACATCTTTGCGCTTTCCCCATGTCTCTCCTCATATCTGTGTGGGTTTCCTCTGGGTGCTCTGGTTTCCGACCACATTCCAAAGATGTGTAGGTTAGGTGGATTGCCCATGCTAAATTGCCTCTTAGCGTCTAAAGTTACACAGGTTAGGTGGATTGGCCATGCTAAATTGTCCCTTAAAGTCCCAAGATGTGTAGGTTAGGTGGATTGGCCATGCTAAATTGCCCCTTAGTGTCTGTCCCAAGATGTGCAGATTAGGTAGATCGGTACTGCTAAATTGCCACTTAGTGTCCCAAAATATGCAGATTAGATGGATCGGTCATGCTAAATTGCTCCTTAGTGTCCCAAGATGTGCAGATAAGGTGGATCGGTCATGCTAAATTGCTCCTTAGTGTCCAAAGATGTGTAGGTTAGGTGGATTGGCCATGCTAAATTGCCCCTTATTGTCCAAAGATGTGCAGGTTAGGTGGATTGGCCATGCTAAATTGCCCTTTCGTGTCCAAAGATGCGCAGGTTAGGTGGATTGGCCATGCTAAATTGCCCCTTAGTGTCCAAAGATGTGCAGGTTAGGTGGATTGGCCATGCTAAATTGCCCCTTAGTGTCCAAAGATGCGCAGGTTAGGTGGATTGGCCATGCTAAATTGCCCCTTAGTGTCCAAAGATGCGCAGGTTAGGTGGATTGGCCATGCTAAATTGCCCCTTAGTGTCAGGGGGAACTAGCTAGGGTGAATACGAGGGATAATGGGGATAGGGCCTGTTGTCGATGCAGGCTCGATGGGCCAAATGGCCTCCTTCTGCACTGTAGGGGTTCCATGATAGAGCAGAGGCTCAGACTAGGATTGAGTGAGAAGCTGAGAGCAGGGGAATGAGGCATGAGCTAGGCGGAGGGAGTGAGGCAATGGTCTCGGATGGGGCGGAGAATGATATTGGGCTGGGTGACACTGGTGGAACAGGGGCCATCATTTCTGAGGTTTGGGAGAAAAGCATTGATGGGCCTTGAGAGTGGAGGACTGCCAATTGAAGGAAAGGCTGTTTGTGTTCCACTCGTAGGTCAGGAAGCCCCGAGCACTAGCTGGGCCAAGAGGCACGTCAACAACAGCTCAAACATCTGTTGCACTCTGACCTTTCCCATGAGCATGTCGGCCTTAGAAACAGAATTTTTAGATCAGCCTGTTTCGGGTGGCCCAGGAACTGAACCTGCCCAAAAACCTGACAGGGTCGTGGCATGAATTAATGGAGGGAGCTTCCTTTGCCCGTGAATGGATTCAAGTAAACAATTCCCAAGCTGCGGTAAAGCTAACAGCGCAGTTAACTTGCCAATATTTATGAACATCGACACTGATGTGAAGAGGCAATAAATCAACTTCCTCTAGTCCAGCAGCAAGGTTGTGGGTAGCTGCCTCTACAGAGATATGACTATTTTAATCACACTGAACAGAAGCTGGGAAAAAAACCCAATTGTTAAGTGTTGCAATGCCAAGAACCAACTCCAGCGTCAACCATGAATCAAAATTAAGTTGTTATTTTTAGATTCATTTGGGTTTACCCAAGTTTAACCGTTTGCTTGCACTCTGGAAGGCAGTGACAGACATTGCTACAGGAAAAAATATAGGGTGGAATTTCACCGCCCCGCCTGCCACGGGATTCGGAGCAGGCGAAGGGTGGGCAATGGGAAAGTCTGTTGACCTTGGATGGGATTTTACGCATTCGGAATGAGCAAGGCCATAAAATCCTGCCCAGAAAGTTGTCTGGGAACTAATGGCGTGGTTCAGTGAAAAAGTACACAGCTATAGCTCAATCCTAATTACTAATGAGAAACACGATAAAATGTGGAGTAACCGCTTAATGTTGTAGCTGAATAATTGCTCTTGTGCCTTCTTTTAGATAGAATCCCTGTCGTGCAGAATGAGGCCATTCGGCCCATCGAGCCTGCACCAACACCAATCCCATCTGGGTCCTATACCCGTAACTCCACGTATTTACCCCAGCTAATCTCCCTGACTCTAAGGGGCAATTTAGCATGGCCAATTCAGCACATCTTTGGATTGTGGGAAGAAACTGGAGCACCCAGAGGAAACCCATGTAGGCACGGGGAGAACGTGCAAACTCCACACAGAGAGTCACCCAAGGCCTGAATTGAACCCGGGTCCCTGGCTCTGTGAGGCAGCAGTGTTAACCACTGTACCACTGTGGCGGACTTCAAAGTGCCCATAATGGCAGGCAATTTTCCAACCATAGCCATATAGAATCATAGAATCCCTACAGTGCAGAAGGAGGCCATTTGGCCCATTGAGTCTGCACTGACCACAATCCCACCCAGGCCCCACAACCCCATGCATTTACCCTAGCTAGTCCCCCTGACACTAAAGAGCAATTTAGCATGGCCAATCAACCTAACTCGCACATCCCCTACAATATTATATGTGGACCAACAAGGGACATTTTTACCTCTGCCTGGAGCATCTGATTGCTCATTTGCATATGCAAATTAATGGGCCGCGAGCCTATACCAGTGGTTACCGCCGAGGAAGCCTGTGCCATTGCTGGCTGCACTCAGTGTCACCTGCTCGAGGGATCGCCTGCAAATTAGAAGTAACTTGTTTAAAGATAGGTCAATGAGCAGCAGACGTGCTCCCCTAATCTCGTATTTAATCCTCTTAAATCCTCACTGTCACTCCCGACTCTTATTTCAACTCCCCCGTCCCTCAATGACCCCCATGATTCCTAATCTTCCCTGTTCCCAGATCCTAATTCCCGATTTCCTGACCTCGCTGGATCTCGTTGAAACTTCCGGAATACTGGGAGGCTCGGATAGACTGGATATGGAATGGATGTTTCCATCAGTACGGGAGACTGAGATCCGAGGGCACAGCCTCAGAGTAAAGGGGTGGCACTTTAGAACCGAGATGAGGAATTTCTTCAGTCAGAGGGTGGTGAATCTGTGGAATTCATCGCCACAGAGGGGGTCGGATCATTGAGTGTATTTAAGACAGCGATAGACAGGTTCTTGACCGGTAACGTGATCGAAGGTTACGGGGAAAAGGCGGGAGAATGGGGCTCAGAAACTTATCAGCCATGATTAAATGGCAGAGCAGACCCAATGGGCCAAATGGCCTAATTCTGCTCCTATGTCTTATGATCTTAAGACCCCACCCCGACCCACCAGATCCCCAGTCCTTCAACCCAGGCTCTAACTCAATCCTTGTAATGCCTCCAACCCTGATCAGACCCTGGATCTGGCCACAGAAATCATAGAAACCCTACAGTGCAGAAGGAGGTCACTCGGCCCATTGAGTCCGCACTGATGACAACCCCACCCAGGCCCAATCTCCATAGCTCCACATATTTACCCCTCTAATCACTCTAACCTATGCATCCCAGGACACTAAGGAGCAATTTAGCATGGCCAATGCACCTAACCCGCACATTTTTGGAGCGCGGGGGGAAACCGGAGCACCCAAGGAAACCCACGCAGACACGGGGAGAATGTGCAAACTCCACACAGACAGTGACCCAAGGCCGGAATTGAACCCAGGTTCCTGGCGCTGTGAAGCAGCAGTGCTAACCACTGTGCCACCGGGCGGCCCAACTTACCGGCCATGCTAGCAGCAGCCCAATTTCTGACTAGTAAACTTTCTTGACTTGCCAAATTTCTTCACAGTAAGCTATGAAGCCACACTGGTTCCATCATCATGAGGATGGAGGATCAGTATTCCAGGAGCGTCAGGCCTTACCATTCTGCCTGAAGCATCTTGCACTAAGAATAAAAGCATGAGCAAGCTAAACAGCCCCCCAAGCCTGCTCTGCATTCAATAAGAATCCTAAGAATCATGAGAATTAGGAGCAGGAGTAGGCAATTCAGCCTCTTGAGCCTGTTCCGCCATTCAATACCATCATGGCTGATCTCATCTCTGTCTCAAATCCACTTTCCTGCCTGTTCCCTTCAAACCCATCACTAATTAAAAAGCTCTCTATCTCCAGCTTAAGTTTACTCAATGTCCCAGCATCCCCCGCTCTCCGGGGTAGTGAATTCCACAGATTCACCACCCTTTGAGAGAACTAATTTCTCCTTATCTGTTTTAAACCTGTCACCCCTTACCCTAAAACAATGACCTCGCATCCTGGATTGCCCCACAAGAGGAAACATCCTCTCCATGTCTACTTTGTCAATCCCCCTTATAATCTTCTACACCTCAATTAGATGGAATCATAGAATCCTACAGTGCAGAAGAAGGCCATTTGGCCCATCGAGTCTGCACAGACCATAATCCCACCCAGACCCTATCCTCATAACCCCATGTATTTACCCTAGCTAGTCCCCCTGACACTGAGGGACAATTTAGCATGACCAATCGGTCTAACTCGCACATCTTTGGGGAGTGGGAGGAAATCGGAGCACCTGGAGGAAACCCACGCAGATATGGGGAGAACGTGCAAACTCGACAGACAGTGACCCAGACAGTGTTTTGGGGAGCTGAAGGCTACAAGCTGCTCTGAGTTTTCAAGATTATTTGAAATCAGCATTCAACTCAGGGAACTGGATTCCTGTATCATGTGAGCTTTAGCCTGTGCAGCTATAAATCTGTTTAAAGGGTTTTGTTTATTGGATTTTGGTTTAATTGGAACACATTAGAGATATTAATCAAAAGTTATACATTATTGTCGTTATTTTGTTTCTTGTTTGTAATCGATAAAAGTATTTGTTAATTTCCTTACTATACATGTTAACTATATTCTTAAATAAACTTTGTTTGATAAAAGCTCCTCAGTGGGTCATTTGAATCATACCTGAATTGGAACCTATCATGCTTATCCTCGCCAAATTCAAGATGCAAAACATATGATCCAGGTGGCCTCCATAAAACACTTTGGAATTTCAAACCTGAACCATAACAGTAGTTGTGAGCGACATAGACCCTTGGGGTTATGAACAATACAGAAAGTTGTGGGTTGGAATACTTATCTCTAATATTCCTCTCTATTCTATAAATGTTTCAATGCCCTGTTTTTTTCAGTGCTTTTACAGGCTGCAGGTTGGGCTCCTGGGTATGTCTTTTTGAACGTATTCTCTGTTCTGCTGATGTCCTTAAGGAGTGAACAAGTGTAAATCTTGCTGCGGCACTTTTCTCATCTCCTACTTCTTTTCAAAAGTCAGACTCATTAACAATGAGCAGCTGGCTCACTTCCTCTCATAGAAACATAGAAAGTAGGAGCAGGAGGAGGCCATTCGGCCCTTTGAGCCCGCTCCGCCATTCCTTTTGATCATGGCTGATCATCAAATTCAATATCCTGAATTTTGTTTCTCGTTTGTAATTGATAAAAATTCTTGCTATTTTTCTTACCAAGCATGTTAACTATATTCTTAAATAAACTTTGTTTGATAAAAGCATTCAGCTAAAGGTATTAATTATGACTCCAGGCGCCATATTGCAGTGAATTCTTTAGTCAATCTCGTAATGAACAACAGTGTATTTTCAAAGAATATAACGCAGTGGCTCAGTTAGAAAGCCCCTGACAGACACTTATGGCTTTCCTGTAATTCTCCTGGACCCCACACATCCCGCTGCTCCCCAGCAAGTCAATAATTTAAAATCCAATGCATGGTTCCCAAATCACGTCATCTTTCGATCTGTGGTTGCCTAATTGACAGCTATGATTATTTAACCCACTG
This sequence comes from Mustelus asterias, assembly GCF_964213995.1. NCBI lineage: Eukaryota > Metazoa > Chordata > Chondrichthyes > Carcharhiniformes > Triakidae > Mustelus > Mustelus asterias. The sequence goes on along the minus strand of NC_135815.1, from coordinate 92,170,667 downwards.
TCCGTCAGTCAGTCAATATGATGGATTGGTTCTTACCTCAGATTGTTTTTTTGTAACTATCATAACAGATTATTTTCATTCAAGTGAATCGTGGACTGACAGCTCACTTCAAAAATTGTGAGCTACTGGGAACACATATCCACGCCAGGTTTAACAATGAAAGCAAAAAACTATCTTTTGCACAATTTTAACTCTTAATAAAGTATGGGCGGCACAGTTGTTAGCACTGCTGCCTCCCAGTGCCAGGGACCAGGGTTCGATTCCAGCCTTGGGTACCTGTCTGCATGGTGTTTGCACATTCTCCTCGTGTTTGCTTGGGTTTCCTCCGGGTGCTCCCATTTCCTCCCACAGTCCACAGATGTATGGATTAGGTGGATTGGCTCTGCTAAATTGGCCGTTAGTGTCTAAGGATGCGCAGGTTAGGATGATTGGTCATGGTAAATTGCCCCTTAGTGTCCAAAGATGCGTAGGTTAGATGGATTGGCCATGCTAAATTGTTCCTTGGTGTCCAAAGATGTGTGGGTTAGGGGGATTGGCCATGATAAATTGCCCCTTAGTGTCCAAAGATGTGCAGGTTAGGTGGATTGGCCATACTAAATTGCCCCTTAATGTTCAAAGATGTGTGGGTTAGGGGGATTGGCCATGATAAATTGCCCCTTAGTGTCCAAAGATGTGCAGGTTAGGTGGATTGGCCATACTAAATTGCCCCTTAATGTTCAAAGATGTGTGGGTTAGGGGGATTGGCCATGATAAGTTGCCCCTTAGTGTCCAAAGATGTGAAGATTAGGTGGATTAGCCATGCTAAATTGCCCCTTAGTGTCCAAAGGTGTGTGAGTTAGATGGATTGACCATGCTGAATTGCCTCTTAGTGTCCAAAGGTGTATAGATGAGGGGGATTAATGATGGTAAATGTGTGGGGTTACAGGGATAGAACAAGGGATTGGGCCTGGGTGAGATGCGCTTTCAAAGAGTCGGTGCAGACTCAATGGGCCGAATGGCCTCCTTCTGCACTGTAGAAATTCTACGGTTATGAAGTTACCTGCCATCATTTTGATTTGGGGATTATCATGCAGAAAAACAATAACTAATTCAGGGAGCAGCAATAACCCTTTTTCACACTCCGTTATAATGTGCCTTTCTACCCACACTGATTGCTTACTGAGCTCTCTGGTAGATTGCAGCCAGTTGCGGATAAGAGTTCAGTATTCCAACCCGGCTCATTCCCTGAAACTCCCAACTCCCCATCCAGCATTTGCTCCTTTCCCCTTTGATCCCACCCTTGAATACAAAAAGTGAAGACGAAATACTCGGTCTGTCTGCTTGTTTTTCCCATGCATTGAGTTTCAAATCGCAGTGGACACTTCAAATGTTGAACACCTGAAGATTCATCCCCTCAATACGCGGCAGAACCGTCGGCAGGTGCGCTGCCACTCTGCACCCGAACCCACTTTCGGGGTGAAGACGTTTCTCCTCACCTCCGTCCTAAAACTGCAGTAAGAAGTCTCACAACACCAGGTTAAAGTCCAACAGGTTTATTTGATAGCACGAGCTTTCGGAGCGCTGCTCCTTCATCAGGTGAGTGCAGGATTTGGTTCACAAACTGGGCATATATAGACACAAACTCAATGACAAGATAATGGTTGGAATGTGAGTCTTAACAGGTAATCAAGTCTTTGCAGGTGCAGACATTGCGAGCGGAGAGAGGGATAATCAAAGGTTAAAGGGGTGTGAATTGTCTCAAGCCAGGACAGTTAGTGAGATTTTGCAAGCCTAGGCAAGTTGTGGGGGTTACAGATAGTGTGACATGAACCCAAGATCCCGGTTGAGGCCGTCCTCATGTGTGTGGAACTTGGCTATCTGTTTCTGCTCTGCAATTCTGCGGTGTCGTGTGTTTTGAAGGCAGCCTTGGAGAACACTTACCCGAAGATCAGAGGCTGAATGCCCTTGACTGCTGAAGTGTTCCCCGACAGGAAGGGAACACTCCTGTCTGGTGATTGTCGAGCGAGATTCACCCCTTATCCTCAAATTATAACCCCCTAGTTCTGGATTCTCCCCCCATCGGGAACATTCTTTCTGAATCTAGCCCGTCCAACCCTGTTAGAATTTTATAAGTTTCTATGAGATCCCTCACACTCTTCTAAAAGCCAATGCATATAATCCTGAGGTGGAGATGCCGGCGTTGGACTGGGGTGGGCACAATATGAAGTCTAACAACACCAGGTTAAAGTCCAACAGGTTTATTTGGAATTGCGAGCTTTCGGAGCGCTGCCCCTTCATCAGGTGAGTCACCTGATGAAGGAGCAGCGCTCCGAAAGCTCGTGATTCCAAATAAACCTGTTGGACTTTAACCTGGTGTTGTGAGACTTCTTACTGGACATAATCCTGACCGATTTAGTGTCTTAGCAACAGAGGTTCATCAGACTAATTCCTAAGACGGAGGGATTGCCCTTTGAGAAAAGACTAGCGCCAGAATCCTACCACCTCACCTGCCATGGAATCGGAGCGAGCGAGGTTCCGACAAAGGAAATCTCCATTGACTTTGAACGGGAATGTCCCATCTCACCTGAGACAGGCTCTAAAATCCCGCCCTGGAGTTTGGAAGAATGAGAGGTGACCTCTTCTAAACATAAAAAAATTCTTATAGGATTCGACAAGGTAGATGCGGAGCAGATGCTTCCTGTGGCTGGAGAATAAAGAGGCGAGGGCATTAAGGACAAAGATCAGGAGGAATATTCTCACTCTGAGTGTGGTGAACCTTTGGAATTCTCTACCCAGAGAGCTGTGGAAGTTCAGACACTGAGTATGTTCCAGGCTGAGATTTCTAAATGTTAAAAATATCCAATGATCCGGCAATGGTGCAGGAAAGTGGTGTTGGAGTACACTCGCCACGATCTCTCTGAATGGCGGTGAGCTGATTGGCCTCCTTCTGCTCCTAGTTATTATACTCCATTTTTAACAATTGCCTTTCCTATTTTGGCAGTCGCTGCTCAGAATGTCTTGGAAAACGTCCAATGTTTGTAACTCGCTTGGAATTTCTATTTGGAGGGATGACAGGATTTATGGAATAGGATACAATGAAATGCATATGGAGCTGGGAGTATAAGTCAAGTAAGAAGTTTAACAACACCAGGTTAAAGTCCAACAGGTTTATTTGGTAGCAAAAGCCACACAAGCTTTCGGAGCTCTTAGCCCCTTCTTCAGGTGAGTGGGAATTCTGTTCACAAACAGAGCTTATAAAGACACAGACTCAATTTACATGAATAATGGTTGGAATGCGAATACTTACAAATAATCAAGTCTTTAAGAAACGAAACAATGTGAGTGGAGAGAGCATCAAGACAGGCTAAAAAGATGTGTATTGTCTCCAGACAAGACAGCCAGTGAAACTCTGCAGGTCCACGCAACTGTGGGAGTTACAAATAGTGTGACATGAACCCAATATCCCGGTTGAGGCCTCAAGTCTTAAAGACTTGATTATTTGTAAGTATTCGCATTCCAACCATTATTCATGTAAATTGAGTCTGTGTCTTTATAAGCTCTGTTTGTGAACAGAATTCCCACTCACCTGAAGAAGGGGCTAAGAGCTCCGAAAGCTTGTGTGGCTTTTGCTACCAAATAAACCTGTTGGACTTTAACCTGGTGTTGTTAAACTTCTTACCGTGTTTACCCCAGTCCAACGCCGGCATCTCCACATCAGTCTCAGTCAAGCACAGTGCTCTCCCTGAAGACCAACAACCTTCCTCCTCTGGGCCCTTATTTGCAAAATTTACATCAACTTACAAGGGAAACCCGTACAAATGCCTGTAATGAAGTCTTCTGGCTGAACAAAACTTTTATTAACAGGGGGTTGGAGTTTAAGAGCAGTGGGGTTATGCTGCAACTGTACAGGACCTTGGTGAGACCACATTTGGAATATTGTGTGCAGTTCTGGTCACCTCACTATAAGAAGGATGTGGAAGCACTGGAAAGAGTGCAGAGGAGATTTACCAGGATGCTGCCTGGTTTGGAGGGTAGGTCTTATGAGGAAAGGTTGAGGGAGCTAGGGCTGTTCTCTCTGGAGCGGAGGAGGCTGAGGGGAGACTTAATAGAGGTTTATAAAATGATGAAGGGGATAGATAGAGTGAACGTTCAAAGACTATTTCCTCGGGTGGATGGAGCTATTACAAGGGGGCATAACTATAGGGAAGGATATCAGAGGTAGGTTCTTTACGCAGAGAGTGGTTGGGGTGTGGAATGGACTGCCTGCAGTGATAGTGGAGTCAGACACTTTAGGAACATTTAAGCGGTTATTGGATAGGCACATGGAGCACACCAGGATGATAGGGAGTGGGATAGCTTGATCTTGGTTTCAGATAAAGCTCAGCACAACATCGTGGGCCGAAGGGCCTGTTCTGTGCTGTACTGTTCTATGAAACAAGGCTGTGGAAATGTCATCTCCTCGAACTGTATGCAATATTGAGTGTTCATCTGAAATCTTGCTGGTGCTAATTAATATGCAAGTGGTTTGTGTGGCAACAAATTGCCAATTAACTGGAATTACAGGGCAGCTCCAGTTCATGAGCCTGAAACGACACAAGAAGCATGATTCTGTTCGTCAAATTGAACGCGACATTGGGCCAGGAAAAAAAGCCAGCAATTTCCAAGAAGGGTGGGCAAGAAAGGGCAAAAGAAGCCATTAACCAAGAGGGGCAAGGAGAGGGAAAGAGTGAGGAAAGAGCTAGGGGTGGCATGGTGGCACAACATGGTGGCACAGTGGTTAACACTGCTGCCTCACAGCACCAGTGACCAGGGTTCAATCCCCGGCTTGGGTCACTGTCTGTGTGGAGCTTGCACATTCTCCCCGTGTCTGCGTGGGTTTCCTCCGGGTGCTCCGGTTTCCTCCCACAATCTTGTGGTAATATCATCAGGGCCTAGTTTTAAGACTGATTAAATTGGATATCCTAAATTAAAGAATTGGGCATATTAAAATCAAACACAGTCAAACCTCGGGCAGACCAGACTTGACTAAGGTCAAAGATACAAAGACACAGGAACATGTCTGGGTCTGGCCCATCAATCACCCATCAAAGATCATCGCACTGAGACCCAGCAGGAGATCATCGCACCCCATTGAAATGCACCGGCCTATTGCTAGAAGCCCAGATCGGGCCAGACTTTCTGTCACCTAAAGTTCCTGCAGTTACCTTATCTGGCAACAGGTTACATGTAAGCAACAACATGCAGATGGACACCTGGGGGGCGGACCCCGATGTCCTGTCAGGCAGACATCAAGAAACCCGCTGGGTATTGGGACCCCCCCTCCTGAGACCTCATTGGCCGGAAGCCAGAGAAGTTTCTGGAAAGGCAGGGAGGCAGGGGGATAAAGGTACGCATCTCAGACACACCAGCAGCGAAGGCTCGACGAGGGAGCCAACCTTGACATCTGGAAGACTGACCAGAGAAGGAAGGAAGGAAGAAGCTGCCATCGAGACTCACCTGTGTGATGATGGACCAGACGGACTCAGAGAATCGGGCCTGCAGTTTAACCAAACCATTTTTGTGGGGAGTACACATGAATTCTGGGGTATCTTCTTGTTTTATGTGGGTAAGTTAAGGGTTAATAGTGTTATTATTAATAAACTTATTGAACCTTTACTTGTGTCCTTTGTCCATCTTGCAAATAAGGGCACCTCGGTGAAACTTTTGAGTAAGTAAACTGGCCGAAAGTATCTGAGGTTTTACAGGTACAACAGTCTGAAAGACGTATATGTCCCTTCCCACCCAAATTGAGAGGGTATTTAACCAGTGGATTATGGAAGAGATGTAGGCCTCAAAATAAACACCCCAGTAAAATACCCCAGGCCTCAAACTTGGGCAATATCTTTTACACTCAGTCGCCTGTTTAAATGGCCAGATCTGCAGACCAGATACAAATTCCCAACTCAGGAGTGTGATGGAATACTCCCCACTTGCCTGGATGGGTGCAGCTCCAACAACACTCAAGAAGCTTGACACCATCCAGGACAAAGCAGCCGGCTTGATTGGCACCACATCCACAAACATCCACTCCCTCCACCACCGATGCTCTGTAACAGCTGTGTGTACTATCTACAAGATGCACTGCAGCAATTCACCAAAGATTCTTAGGTCCTTCCAAACCCACGACCACTTCTATCTAGAAGGAAAAGGGCAACAGAAACTTGGGAACACCACCACCTGCAAGTTCCCCTCCAAGTCACTCATCATCCTGACTAAAAGTTAAAGTTTATTTAGTAGTCACTAGTAGGCTTACATTAACAATGCAATGAAGTTACTGTGAAAATCCCCTAGTTGCCACACTCCGGCGCCTGTTCGGGTACACTGAGGGAGAATTTAGCATGGCCAATGCACCTAACCAGCACGTCTTTCAGACTGTGGGAGGAAACTGGAGCACCCTGAGGAAACCCACACAGATATGGGGAGAATGTGCAGACTCCGCACAGACAGTGACCCAAGCCGGGAGTTGAACCCAGGTCCCTGGCGCTGTGAGGCAGCAGTGCTAACCATTGTGCCATGGTGCTGACTTGGAAATATATCGCCGTTCCTTCGCAGTCACTGGGTCAAAATCCTGGAATTCCCTCCCTAACGGCATTGCGGATCAACCCACAGCACGTGGACTGCAGCGATTCAAGGAGGAAGCTCATCACCACCTTCTCAAGGGCAACGAGGAATGGGCAATAAATGCTGGCCAGCCAGAGACACCCATGTCCCATGAATGAATTAAAAAATAAATGGCTGGAGGTTAATATCCCCTCCCACATTTGAAGTGAAAAATAATATCGTTCATTAGCTCCAATCCAGGCAGGCCAACATGCTGGACCGTACTGGAAAATGCTAATGACGCATAGCATTCTTAGAACCACAAATCAGCCAGCAAATCCAGGGTTAAGCTGAACGGAAAAGCAAGGCAGGCGTCAAGTGATCCATCATTGGAAATGTCAATGAGGGAGAAGTATTGAATAGCGTTGAAGGTCAGAGACTGACATGATGGACCATGCAGGTGGTTAGAATGGGACACCAGAGAGAGACGATATTGATAATTAGAATTACTCCTGTGAGCGATGGCAAGTTGAGATTAGTAAGGCAAAAAAAAGTTAATTGTATTTTAGCTTGCAAGATCTAAGTTGACAGGTCAATGGTTGCCTTGCTGATCTGGGGCAGGGTTGAGGAGACAAATACCAGCTAGCACACGCAGATGCATACAAATGGCCAGAGCTGCAGATCAGATACAAATAACTCAGTTCGTCACTAAAGGCCAGAACCCTAACTCTCATCTTTCACACTGACAATACCAATAAACCTGGAAGAAACAGGAAAATATCAGTCCTCAGGTACATATTTAAGTAGTTGCATGATTACTTTAAGAGCAGATCAGATGATGGTGACGTCATTAGGATGCTTCAGAGGCTCCTGTTTTTAGTTCTGGTTGGACTCTATATGGGCAACATCTCTTTCAATAAACTTGTTGTGTGGTACTTTGAATCTACGCGGGCACCATAACTTTCTTCAGTCCCTAACATAGTTGGGACATTACATCAGGTCCCTATATCTCTCCTCCAAATGCACAGGCTGCAATGCCATTGAAAAGCAACACATAGTCACCATTAGATCACCAGGTAGCATCAATACATGATAAAGGATTGAGTCGAACAGAGGAAGTATGAAATAAAGGGAATCCAATCTGCCCATTGAGCTTACACTTTCCTGGACTATATGCTTGGGCGACACGGTGGCACAATGGTTAGCACTGCTGCCTCACAGCGCCAGGGACCCGGGTTCAATTCCTGGCTTGGGTCTTTGAGGAGTTTGCACATTGTCTGCGTGGGTTTCCTCCGGGTGCTCCGGTTTCCTCCCACAGTCCAAAGATGTGCAGGTTAGGTGCATTGGCGAATTCTCCCTCAGTGTACCCGAACAGGCGCCGGAGTGTGGCGACTAGGGGAATTTCGCAGTGACTTCATTACAGTGTGAATGCAAGCTTACTGGTGACTGATAAATAAATAAAAATAAACTTACAACCTTTAAAAAATATTTGGATGAGCGTTTGAAATGTCATAACATTCAAGGATATGGGACAAATGCAGGAAAATGTACCATTAGTGGTAGATATTGTCAGTGCAGACTCAATGGGTTGAATGGCCTTTTCTGCGCTATATGATTCTATGACTGGAAAGAAAGTTGGAGCCACATCACTGTCTGTGGCTCCAGACTACAACATACATGTAAAAGTACACGCTTTTGTCACAACTATAACTCACGCCACTGCCACTTATCTCCTTCATTGACTTTTCAACTGCTCCCTCCAGAATTGCCAACCAGCCACAGTGCCTCATCTTTGTCTCATATGAGGTGTAAACATCCCACATGAATGTCACTATAGCTGAAGTGCTTGTAGCCATTTTCTCTTGAGTCGTGGCAACTCAATCTCACCTGTGCCACCGTGCGGCACAGTGGGACAATGGTTGGCAGTGTCAGTGCCAGGGACCTTGGTTCGATTCTGGTCTCAGATGAATGTCTGTGTGAAGTTTGCACATCCTCCCTGTGTCTGCGTGGATTTCCTCCGGGTGCTCCAGTTTCCTCCCGCAGTCCAAAGATGTGCGGGTTAGGTGGATTGGCCGTGCTAAATTGCTCCTTAGCATCTGCAGGATTGGCAGGGTAAATACGTGGGATTACTTGATTTGATTTATTGTTGTCACATGTATTGGGATACAATGAAAACAGTTTTTTCTTGCGTGCTATACTGACAAAGCATACCATACATAGGGGAGAAGGAAAGGAAAGGGTGCAGAATATAGAGTTACAGTCAGAGCTAGGGTGCAGAGACAGATCAACTTAATCTGAGGTAGGTCCATTCAAAAGTCTGATGGCAGCAGGAAAGAACCTGTGATCTCAGACTTTTGTATCTTTTTCTTGAAGGAAGTAGGTGGAAGAGAGAATGTCCGGGATGCGTGGGGTCCTTGATTATGCTGGCTGCTTTGCCGAGGCAGCGGGAAGTGTAGACAGAGTCAATGGATGGGAGGCTTGTTTGCGTGATGGACTGGGCTTCATTCACATCCCTTTGTAGTTTCTTGCGGGGATAGGGCCAGTGTGTTTGTTGTTGGTGCAGGCTCGATGGGCCGAATGGCCTCTTTCTGCACTTGTAGGGATTCTATGATTCTATGTGTCATTCGTAATGGGAAGAAATGACGAAATGAATGCGACAAGGTGGCTTTGCTCTTCCTAGTGTTTAGAATATCAGCTCTGTGGACCAAGTGAGGCTTAGTTTTCTGCTGGCTCATAGAATCCCTACAGTGCAGAAGGAGGCCATTCGGCCCATCAGGTCTGCACTGACCACAATCCCACCCAGGCGTTACTCCCATAACCCCACATATTTATCCTGCTAATCCCACTCACACTAGGGTCAATTTAGCATGGCCAATCAACCTAACCCGCACATCTTTGGACAGTGGGAAGAAACCAGAGCACCCGGAGGAAACTCATGCAGACACAGAGGGGACATGCAGACTCTGCACAGACAGTGACCCAAGCTGGGAATCGAACCCAGATTCCTGGCGCAGTGAGGCAGCAGTGCTAACCACTGTGCCACCATGCCACCCATTTTGCCACTGTGCCGCTACTCATTCCTCAGTGGCCTTTTTTTGCTACTTCTTATTTATTTCGATTCACTCATTAGTTGTTTAATTAGTGCTGTTGCAGGTCACTGTATTTGAGCCAATAATGAATTTTAACTGACAATGCTTTGAGATGTGAAAATTTTCAGCTATTACGTCGAGGTAATGTTCTGACATACTGGGTGGGATTTTATGGCCTCCCTCAAGGTCAAGGTTCTTCCCATTGTCCGTCCCTCGCCTGTTATGATTCCCGTGGCGGGTGGGATGGTAAAATTCCAGCCACTATTTTTGAACATTGTAGCACAACGGGCAGGTGGACTTAAGACTTTTAATTGCATAGGGCAGCATGGTGGCACAGTGGTTAGCACTGCTGCCTCACAGCAGTTCGATTCCAGCCTCAGCTCACTGTCTGTGTGGAGTCTGCACGTTCTCCCCAAATCTGCGTAGGTTTCCTCCTGGTTCTCCGGTTTCCTCCCACTTTCCGAAAGACGTGCTGGTTCGGTGGATTGGCCATGCTAAATTCTCCCTCAGCTTACCCGAACAGGCAATGGAGTGTGGCGACATGGGGATTTTCTCAGTAACTTCATTGCAGTGTTTATGTAAGCCTACTTGCGACAATAATAAATATATTTGATAGAGAGACATCTTTAATTATTACCCCATATGTTATTAATTAGTTCAAATTATTCAGGCACAGTGGTTAGCGCTGCTGCTCACAGTGCCAGGGACCTGGGTTCGATTCCCGGCTTGGGTCACTGTCTGTGCGGAGTCTGTGCATTTGCTCCGCTTTCCTCCCACAGTCTGAAAGATGTGCTGGTTAGGTGCATTCAAAAGGGAAACTGCATTCAGCTAAATTGTTTTGCAAACCTAGACATTATGAGGGAAATGTGAACTCACTCAAACACTCATAGATTTGCACAGTTACTACCCAGCCCTATGAGGGGAAATCTTTACAATGAATTGCATCCGTCTTTCAATATGTTTCATGCTTTAAAACTGCTGGCCGAATGGAATTGGAAAACAAAGTTGGTGTGGGAGTAAGTTTGGTGAGGGGGTTTTTTGGTGAGTGGGGTGAGACCACATCTGGAGTATTGTGTCCAGTTTGGGTCTCCTTATTTGAGGGAGGATGTGGTGGCGTTGGAGGCAGTTCAGAGGAGGTTCACCAGATTGATTCCGGGGATGAAGGGGTTGATGAATGAGGAGAGGTTAAACAGTTTGGGTTTATACTCGCTGGAGTTTAGAAGGATGAGAGGTATATAAAATACTAAAACGGATTGATAAAGTAAATGTAGACCAAATGTTTCCCCTTGTGGGGCAATCTTGAACAAGAGGTCACAGGTATGGGTTGAGAGGCGGTAGATTTAAAACTGAGATGAGGAGGAACTACTTCTCGCAGAGGGTGGTGAATTTGTGGAACTCGCTGCCCCATAGCGCGGTGGAGTCTGAATCGTTGAATGGTTTCAAGAAGGAGATGGATATATTCCTGATTTAAAAAGGAATAAAGGGATATGGGGAACAGGTGGGGAGGTGGATTTGAGACCAGGGAGAGATCAGCCATGATCTGATTGAATGGTGGAGCAGGCTCGAAGGACTGAGTTGCCTACTTCTGCTCCCAGTTCCTATGTTCCTATGATAACTGCTAATGGGTCTCCAGCAGGAAACCACTACTTTCTGATAGTTTCCTGCCCAGTTATAGTAGTACAAGGCTATGGCAGTTTTAACTGTCAAGTTCGTCATTCTGTAGCTGGCCTATTTATCACCTATTCTGGGAGTAAGGTTTGGCAGAGAGCGACCTCTATGAAACCCGGCCAGCTCTCAGGTAAGAGTGAAGCTCCGTGGTATGGAGGATGGAGGGACATTCTGGGCAGGGCATGCTTAAACTCTCTTTGTCGGTCCCACAGGAGCACTGCTGTGGGATAAGCTTTCAAGTTTATTTATCAATGACACAAGTGGGCTTACATTAACACTGCAATGAAGTTACTGTGAAAATCCCCTAGTCTCCACATTCTGGCACCTGTTCGGGTACACTGAGGGAGAATTTAGCATGGCCGATGCACCTAACCAGCACGTCTTTCGGACTGTGGGAGGAAGCCGGAGCACCCGGAGGAAACCCACGCAGACACGGGGAGAACGTGCAAACCCCACACAGACAGTGACCCAAGCCAGGAATCGAACCCGGGTCCCTGGCGCTGTGAGGCAGCGTTGCTAACCACTGTGCCACCTTTTCGGATGGAGGCAGTTTTCCAGTCGGTTAGTGCCGGGGACCATTTTATCTTCTTGCTTCCCAAGAACAATTTTGCAGAGGCCACCCTCTGCTGTAATCACGTATGGGGCAGTTGGAGTCTCGGGAAACCTTCCATTCACAAAATCACCAAATGACAACACGTCAAGTTATTTGTGTAGCCACCTCCCAAATCCACCTCTCAAATCCACCTCCCCACCTGCTCCCCATATCCCCTCATCCCTTTTTTTCATTAGAAATCTATCTATCTCCTTCTTGAAACCATTCAACGATTCTACAAGACTCATTTGTCGTTGTGTGACACAGTTAGCATCAATACCTTTCATCAGGAATGATGTGGTTATAAAGTAAACCTGAATTGGATTCTCTTCTCATTTTGTTTCCAATAATTCCATTGTCATTAGTGGTTGCATTCATAAATTATATTTGGATTCTGAAAATCAAAGAAAAAAGAACAAAGAACAATACAGCACAGGAACAGGCCCTTCGGCCCTCCAAGCCCGTGCCGCTCCCTGGTCCAAACTAGACCATTCTTTTGTATCCCTCCATTCCCACTCCGTTCATATGGCTGTCTAGATAAATCTTAAACGTTCCCAGTGTGTCCGCCTCCACCACCTTGCCTGGCAGCGCATTCCAGGCCCCCACCACCCTCTGTGTAAAATATGTCCTTCTGATATCTGTGTTAAACCTCCCCCCCCTCACCTTGAACGTATGACCCTCGTGAACGTCACCACTGACCTGGGGAAAAGCTTCCCACCGTTCACCCTATCTATGCCTTTCATAATTTTATACACCTCTATTAAGTCTCCCCTCATCCTCCATCTTTCCAGGGAGAACAACCCCAGTTTACCCAATCTCTCCTCATAACTAAGCTCCTCCATACCAGGCAACATCCTGGTAAACCTCCTCTGTACTCTCTTCAAAGCCTCCACGTCTTTCTGGTAGTGTGGTGACCAGAACTGGACGCAGTATTCCAAATGCGGCCGAACCAACGTTCTATACATCTGCAACATCAGACCCCAACTTTTATACTCTATGCCCCGTCCTATAAAGGCAAGCATGCCATGTGCCTTCTTCACTACCTTCTCCACCTGTGACATCACCTTCAAGGATCTGTGGACTTGCACACCCAGGTCCCTCTGCGTATCTACACCCTTTATGGTTCCGCCATTTATCGTATAGCTCCTCCCTACATTATTTCTACCAAAATGCATCACTTCGCATCTGAACTCCATCTGCCATTTCTTTGCCCAAATTTCCAGCCTATCTATATCGTCAACTGGCAAACGGTTCTGCACCTCCTCCATCACAGCTGCGTCTCAAGTTTACACCACCTCTTTGAGTGTGAATTTTTTGTGCATTATATTATCAACTGAAAAATCCATTCCGAATCGGAAGTAATATGTCTGGGGGAAGATGACAGTAACAGGAGTGACCGGAATGCCAGTCTACCTTTCAAACGTACGATACTCTGTTAACTAAGCTAAAAGCAAGACACACAGTATAGGAAAAGGTATCTTCCAGTCAAAATGTCTTCGGCCCATCGAATCTGCACCGACATTTATGCCTCACAGGGCCAGGGACTTGGGTTCGATTCTGGACTCGGGTCACTGGCTGTGATGAGTTTGCACATTCTCCCCGTGTCTGCGTGGGTTTCCTCCGGGTGTTGCGGTTTTCTCCCACAGTCCAAAGATGTATGGGTCAGGTTGATTGGCCATGCTAAATTGCCATTTAACAGGGACTAACAGGGTAAATACATGGGGAGAACGTGCGAACTTCACACAGGTAGTGACCCGAGGCCGGGAGTGAACCTGGGTCCCTGGCACTGTGAGGCAGCAGGGATCTGGCTTCAACAACATTAGATTACTCTCATTTTAGGTTTGAGTTGACATTTGATTACTGATCAAATAATGGGCATGGTAGTCCAATCATTCTCCGGAAATTACAAAATAATTCTGTGATGTCCATTAATTCAGGATGTCACTAATACACACGGCAGCCCCACTGTACTATCTGGCCTTGCACACAATGACATACACTAGGAAGCATTACAGTTACGCTACATGGCAAGGGCTCATCACTGACTAAACTTTTACATTGGAGGAAGTAACGTTCCGGAAATAATACTTTGCGATTAGAAGACTTGGAATGACTCACATGCTGTCAATGAACATATTGTAATGTCGTCAGTTTGTGATAAAGCTCCCTTTTCACCATGGACGTGACATACTAGCTATCATTTATTTGTCTTAAGTTAATTTTAGCCGGTTTGAAGGATGTTACATCTTTTTTACAAAGCGCAGTAAAACTGTCCATTATCCATGTCCGAGTGTGCTTCCCAAATGTCATAGAATCACAGAATCTACATCATGGAGACTGGCCCTTCGGCCCAAACTGGCCCATGCTGACTAAAAAGTCCATGTAAGCTTACCCCATTTGCCTGCATTTGGCCCCTTTCCCTCTAAACCTTTCCATGTATCCATTTAAATGCCTTTTATTTAACATTCAGTGCCTTCATTTAATGTTTTCATAGGTTGAAGCCTTGCACATGTCATTCGCTCAGTGCCAGTTGTTGTTTCCATGGGACTCCTTAGCACCTTTGGGACTGAGACATTATTGACAACATGACAACGATCCAAGCCTTTTTGCAACTTTTGAGGAGGAATTTCTTCAACCAGAGGGTGGGGAATCTGTGGAACTCATTGAACCAGAAGGCTGTGGAGTCCAGGTCATTGAGTGTATTTAAGACAGAGATAAACAGGTTCTTGATTGGTAAGGGGATCAAAGGTTATGGGGAAAATGAGAGTGAGAAACTTATCAGCCATGATTGAATGGCAGAGCAGACTCGATGGGCCGAATGGCCTAATTCTGCTCCTATATCTAATGGTCTTATGGTCTAAACATTGGCAAAACCAAAAGGAATTTTGCATTCCTCTAAGAACTGCACATCCCTGCGTCCCCTTCCCGTAATGCGAGCTTAGACTCCACCTGATGGGTTGCACCATTTACTTTTAAAGTAAAAAAAGTTTATTCATTGGTCACAGGTACGCTTACATTAACACAGCAATGAAGTTACTGTGAAAATCCCCTGGTCGCCACACTCCGGTGCCTGTTCGGGTACACTGAGGGAGAATTTAGCATGGCCAATACACCTAACCAGCACGTCTTTAGGACTGTGGGAGCACCCGGAGCAAACCCACACAGACATGGGGTGAATGTGCAGATTCCGTACAGACAGTGACCCAAGCCAGGAATCGAGTCCGGCTCCCTGGCGCTGTGAGGTAGCAGTGCTAACCACTGTGCCACTGTGCCACCGTGCCACCCAACCTTGGGACACTGATAAAATAAACTCAATAGAGAGGCCCTAATTTGGTAAAAGTTTCTTTTCATAAAAGTAACCCCTTGCCCCTGCTAATATTCTAGAGAACCCACAGTGGTAATTTTTTTCACAGCTTTTAGACTCACTTGCCAAGTTTAAATATCAGCATTCCGTGGAGCGTAAGTTAAATAAATTTGAAAAAAGGTTATAATAGCAGGATAGTTGCAATCAGCGTCTGCAAGACTAGCTGGGTGTGAGTTCCTGAATTATTGATGTTTCAGGGTAAACACATTTGCAGAATATATCTTCAGCTCCATTCACATATTTGAAAACCTCTGCATCCTGTTATTCTGCGTTCTCAGTCCTCATGTTTAGCTGCCCTTCAACTTGTTGTCTTTGGAACAAGTATTTATTTTGAAACTTCTTGTGCCAAGCCAGGACCCTCAAAGGATCCTGCCCCTTCTTCCCACTTCAACCCATTTCCAATCCTTATCCTCTGTTAAGGTGTTGGCCGTGACTCAGGCTGAGTCAGAAGGTTATAAGTTCAGGTCCCACCCCAGACGTTTGGGAACAAGTTCTAAGCCAATTACAATAGGTAGGTGGTGACGCAGTGGTACTGTCACTGGGCTGGTAACACCCCAGGGACCAGAGTTCGAATCCCACTGTAAACAATGGTAAAATTTGAATTCAATGTTAAAAAAAACACTAAAATTAAAAGGATAACTGTGAAATCATTGTTGGCTATTCGTAGAATCTCAAAGTGCAGAAGGACGTCATTGAGTCTGCACCGACCACAGCCCCACCCAGACCCTATTCCTATAACTCCACGTATTTACCTTGCGAATCCCCTTAACGCTAGGGTCAGTTTAGCATGGCCAATCAACTTAACCCATGCATTTTTGGACATTTATTATTGTAAAGACCCATCTGGTCCGGCCTTTTAGGGAAGGAAATCTGCCATCCCGACCCATTCATGGTCTATATGTGACTCCAGGCTCACATAGGCTGACTCTTTCACGTGCTGTGAAAGCCACTGTTAAAGGGCAATTAGGAATGGGCATTAAATGCTGGCACAGCCAGTGTGCCCTCGTACTATGAATGAAAATACAAACGCAGTACTGAGGGAAAGTTGCGCTATCAAGGGTGCTGTCCTTTGGGGGAGTGCTGCCCCGTCTGGGGTGCTGTCCTTTGGGGGAGTGCTGCACCGTCTGGGGTGCTGTCCTTTGGGGGAGTGCTGCCCCGTCTGGGGTGCTGTCCTTTGGGGGAGTGCTGCACCATCCGGGGTGCTGTCCTTTGGTTGAGTGTCTGCTTCCCAGTTGGATGCCAATACCTGGCCAATATTTATCCTTCCACCAAAACTAAAACAGGGTTACTGTTTTGTGGGCCTTTGATATTGGCACATATCCCTGCATTGCAGTGGCGACCACACTGTATTTGATTAGCTGTGATGTGTTTTGGAATGTCCTGTGGTTCTGAAAGATGTTCCATAAATCCAAAGTCTTTACTCTCAATAGTGTTGGCACATGTAGCTGTAGGAATTGAAGTTAAAAATAAGCTCAGCGTGCTACAAAATGTTGCTAACTGATAAGGAATGATGTTGCATCAATCACATTTTGGAGATGTCACAGGCAAGCTTTACATTCCTGGAATTACTTCTGAAGTGTGATTGGTGGTGAAAAGCAAAAGTGACGGTCAGCATGGCACGGTGGCACAGTGGTTAGCACGGCTGCCTCACAGCACCAGGGACCCGGGTTCGATTCCCGGCCTCGGGTCACTGTCTGTGTGAAGTTTGCATGTTCTCCCCGTGTCTGTGTGGGTTTGCCCCGGTTTCCTCCCACGGATTAGTCGGGTAAGTAGGCGGGATTACGGGGATAGGGCCTGGGTGGGAGTGTGGTCGGTGCAGACTCGATGGGCCAAAGGGCCTCCTTCTGCACTGTTGGGATTCTACGATTTCTATTTCCAAATCTTTTCCTTAGGTTTGGCCGGAGTCAGAAAATAAATTGCAGAACATCATGCCAAAAATAGGTGACTAAAATTTAACAAAATGATGAGTGAAAAATATCGCTTGCCTCAGCTGACAATTTTTTAGTGGATTAACTGTCGATTTTTATTACAAGTTAATGAATCAAATGTTGTGTGTGACGGAGGAACTGCACAAAGACTTGTAATTATAATCCATAGTTTGTGATATTTCCCATTCCCCAGACTTATCACAAACTATTATAGTGTGTCACCATGAAAATATTCCAATAACAAGAGAATACGCCAGGATAATGACAACACCGTCCAAATCATTCTCAGGAGCCACGATAGAAGTGCCATAAAAAAATAAGCTGTAAAATATAAATCATTCCCTCAAACAAAAAAGGCCAAAGCACTTATATTCCCAGGACAACTCACAAAAGAACATCAAGCCAGATTATACAAGATGGTCTTCGCTATGTGCAGTTCATTATCCCATCAAATGTTGCTGAATCTCATGATGCTTGCTCTGGTTTGTGTGTCAAAGAGTCATCGAGAAATACAGCATGGAAATAGGCCCTTCGGCCCAACTCGTCCATGCCAACCAGGTTTCCTAAACTGAACTAGTCCCGTATCCCTTCGTTTGGCCCATATCCCTCTAAACCTATCTTATTCATGTACCTGTCCAAATGCATTTTAAATGTTGTAATTGTACCCGCCTTTGCCACGGGGAGGTGATAGCCAAGTGGTATTATCGCAAGATTATTAATCTAGAAACTCAGCTGATGTCCTGGTGACACGGGTTCAAATCCCGCCACAGCAGGTGGTAGAATTTGAATTCAATAAAAGAAAATCTGGATTTAAGAATCTACTGATGACCATGAAACCATTGTCGGCAGTCGGAAAAATCCACTGGTTCACTAATGTCCTTCAGGGAAGGAAATCTGCCGTCCTTACCCGATCTGGCCTACCTATGACTCCAGAGTCACGGCAATGTGGTTGACTCTCAACTGTCCTCTGAACCAAGGCAACTAGGGATGGGCAATAAATGCTGGCCAACCAGTGAAGCCATACTCCATGAATGAACAAAAAAACCCACCTCTGGCAGCTCATTCCATACACGCCCCATCCTCTGTGAGAAAAAGTTGCCTCTCAGGTCACTTTTAAATTTTTCTCCTCTCACCTTAAACCTATGCCCTCTAGTTTTGGACACCCCTCGCCTGGGGTGAAGACCTTGGCTATTCACCTGATAGAAGGAGGTCATTTGGCCCATCGTAGTTGCACTAACTCTCCGAAAGAGCATCTTACCTAGGCCCGTGTGTCGCTCAGCGCATCCAAGTTGCTATGAATTTTATACATGCATGTTACCAAAGACGCATGTAAGATTGAGTTACCACAACTCAAGAGAAGGTAGCTGCCAGCACTTCCACTGTAGGGATGTTGGTGAGGATGTTTGCACTCTCTATGATGCAACAAGATGCCTTTTGCTGATTGCTTTACATTATCTTTCCAATCAGAGGTCTTGTGGTGCAGTGTTCTGCCTCTGAGCCACTAATTCTGGGTTCGAATCCCACCCCATGACTTGTTGGTCAATGAAAATGTGTAGATAACGCGGTCAAACGGGTTAAGTATCAACCTGCAAATCCTTCCAAACAGGTTGGTGGTGAGAGTGGGAGAGAATCCTGGTGATGGAAAGAACAATGGAGCTTTGGCCATTGCAGTTCAGAGCTCTGGGCTACAAGCACATGTGAAAAGTGTATGTAGTCACAGGAACCTGACCCTCTGAGTGAACACGACCACCATCTATATTGCAAGGTGTTTCAGGATAGAAATTTCCCGATGCAGTTCTGTGGGAGTTTTACAACATGGGAAAATCCCAGTGGCTTATCCCAGCGCAGCTGATGCAAATTGATCAATTAATCTGTGTGAGTTTCCGCACGTATATGTGAGGATGTGCCTTATCATGTCCTTACCAAACACTTCACAACTGGTGAGTTGCTTCTATGATTCAGTGACTGCTGGCAGCTAGGTCAGCCGAATTAAACAGCGAATGATATGAATTTAATATCTGTGGCCGGGTTATTGGTCAGGATTCCTGGCCCCCACCTTGGGGGCGATTTTCCTGCCTCGATGCGCCTGGTGTAGATCGCGCAGGTCGCAAGAAATTGCGTGCAGGCCCAAAAACCGGTTTCACATCCAATGCCATACGGTTTGC
Source organism: Mustelus asterias (assembly GCF_964213995.1). Taxonomy (NCBI): domain Eukaryota; kingdom Metazoa; phylum Chordata; class Chondrichthyes; order Carcharhiniformes; family Triakidae; genus Mustelus; species Mustelus asterias. The sequence continues at coordinate 92,151,303 of NC_135815.1, read as the reverse complement.
ACTTGCCCCGGTCCCTTTCTAGTGGTGCAAACCGGATTAGGCCAATTAGCATATTTAAAGTAGCATTTAAATACGCATAGCCCATTCGATGCCGAATTCTCCCAACTCCTGGGATCTTCGGGTGCAACGGGTGGACCCCACTTGTGAAGAGCTGACATGATGGCCATGCCAGGGGGCTCGAGGACCATTGAAGCCCTCATGTGCTCGGGGATGTGGCTGGGCAGTGCCCATCTAGCAGTGCCCGCCTGACACACTAGCAGTGCCATGTGGGCACTGGCAGTGTGCTGGGGCAATGGCAAGAGGGTGGGACCTGAGCGGGGTTGGAGCCTGAGTGGGAGAGGGGTCTGAATGGGGGCTATGACAGGAGGAGGGGCGGGCTATAATGATGGGGGGAGGGGGAGCTATGATTGTGGGTGGAGGGGTGGAGGCCAAGATGGCGGGCTATCACGGGGATCTATAATGGAGGGCTATGCAGCAGGGGCTATGCAGGGAATCTATGTAAGGGGGTCATGCAGGGGGACTCATGCAGGGGCGAAACTTGAAGGGGGCAAATCAGGGGTCCTGAAGGAGGTCCCCATTGGGAGCACCCCAATGCCTTGATGGCGGCAATCCATGTTGGGGAAGGGGTGGTGAAACATGCCGCCTGCCAATGAAGGTGGAGAGGGTCTCCCAATGTCCATGAGGGGAGGGAAGGGGTCTCCTAGCGCACCGTGAGATTGGGGCGCTCTTCCAAGATGGTGCCCAGTCACTTTGCAGCTGGGTTCACCTGTGTGGTTAGGACCCGCCCCTCCCAGAACTGGCGCGTAACTCACCACTCTCCCAAAAAATGACTCGGTGTGGGACGGTTGCAGTCCAGTGTGCGCCCTGACACCTATTCAGTCCTGGAAAAACGGCGGCCCTGGTCTCTTTGAAGAATCTTATGAAATCATACCCATACACACAAAAATGGGCGGCACAGGGGCACAGTGGCACAGTGGGGTTAGCACTGCTTCCTCACAGCACCAGGGACCTGGGTTCGAATTCTGGCTTGGGTCACTGTCTGCGCAGAGCCTGCACATTCTCCCCATGTCTGCATGGGTTTCCTCCGGGTGCTCCAGTTTCCTCCCACAGTCCAAAGATGTGTGGGTTAGGTGGATTTGCTGTGCTAAATTGCCCCATAGTGTCAGGGGGACTGGCTGGGGTAAATACATGGTGCTATGGGCATAGGGCCAGGGTGGGATTGTGATCTGTGCAGACTCGGTGGGCCGAATGACCTCCTCCTGCTCTGTATAATTCTATGATTCGATGAAACAGAGAGATGTTATCTTATCATCAGGAATGCAGCACTACCCCAGAATTGGGGCAGCCAGGTGGCACAGTGGTTAGCACTGCTGCCTCACAGCGCCAGGGACCTGGGTTCGATTCCCGGCTTGGATCACTGTGTGGAGTTTGCACGTTCTCCCCATGTCTGCATGAGTTTCCTCCGGGTGCTCCGGATTGCTCCCACAGTCCGAAAGACGTGCTGGTTAGGATGCTTTGGCCACGCTAAATTCTCCCTCAGTGTTACCCGAACTGGCGACTAGGGGATTTTCACAGTAACTTAATTGAGGTGTTAACGGAAGCCTACTTGTGACACGAATAAATAAACTTTAAACTGAGATTACATTCTCAGGTTTTGGAGTAGATCTGTTGGTTTATTAATGCGTATTCTTGCTGGTGAACTGTCACTTGTAAAAGAATGCAAAAGAAGAGGAAATGGTTAGAACATCTTGTAAATACAGTCCTGTAAACACCAGCCCAAGGATAATGGGGTAAAATACTGGGGGTGAGATACAACTTTGGCACGGGCAACAGCACGATCAACCACCAGTGATATACCCTGCCAGATTTTCCCTTTTCATTGTTTGGCTGCATAACGTATAGCCATTCTGCTCAAAGCAAAATGCCCCGGATGCTGGAATCTGAAACACAAACGGAAAATGCTGGAAAATCTCAGCCGGTCTGGTTGCATCTGTGGAGAGAGAATAGAGGCAGCGTTTCGAGTCTGGATGATCCTTCGTCAGAGCTGAGAGAGCAAAGAGAATCAGAAGAGATTTATATTATGAGGGTGCAGGAAGGGCTGGAATTGGACAAAGGGAATGTAAATGAGGGTGAAGAAGGCTGAGAAAGGTGCTAAAAGTGTCCATTAAGGGATCAGAATGTGTGAATGGCAGAACAGAGGTACAGATTGTTAAGACAGTCCCCTGAAGTGGGGGGGGGGGGGTGGTGGGGGAGTTGATGGGGAAGGGGAGAGGTGGCAAGATGGAGAATGCACAGTAGGAAGGCTCACAATATCAGGTTAAAGTCCAACAGGTTTATTTGGCAGCACAAGCTTTCGGAGCGCCGAGAAAAACAGATAGCCAAGTTCCGCACACATGATGACAGCCTCAACCTGTGCTTAACCCTCTCTCCACTCACAGATGTGATGATCCTGCAGAGCCTCTTCCTGCACTGTAGGGATTCTGTGGATTAATAGTTTTTAAGCTGATGCAGATTCAGGGGGACAGGAAAGAGTGGAGGACAAGAAAAAAAGGAAAAGGAATTGCCTGCAATAGGATGGAGGGGCAGGAGTGATTAAATGACAAAAGAGATGAAGGCGCAAGGCAAAAGAGATGGAAACGGCTCTTGTAAGGAAGCAACAGATAGGCTTCGAGTGTATGTGCTCACAGTGATACAGCAGAGAGAAGGAGAAGCATGAAGAAGCTGGCAGAGAGAAGAAGGTTTCTGAGGAGCAGGCGAGGAGGAGAGAAAGGCGGACAGGCCCTAAGAATACAAACCACCCCCAACGTCCATGCATCAACAGAGGAACACACTCCAAGCACCAACACTGGCCGGCATTCTCCCAAAAAAACTCTTGAGTGTCAAATTCGCGTAAAAACTGTTTTTTTCAGCGGGGGTTTCAAAATGAATCTCCCACACACCCGCACTGCAGAGTGCATTAGCGTAAATCAGTCCAGAAAGCTGTGGCCAGGGCCTATTCCCGCTGGAGAGGCCAGCAGCATAGTGCAGAGCGGGTCACTCCGCGTGTGCCGATCTGTCAGCGCCGAGATTGGCGAATGCACAGTGCCAGCCTCCCAATTGCTGGCCAGCTCGATCACTGGCCAGCGCTCAGACCCCCACAAAGCCAGCCCTCCAACTCCCCTATGGCCCGATTGCTGGCCCCCAAGTGGGTGATTGAGGCGGGCCAGTTTCGCTCCCCCGCCACCTGCCCACCTCAATCATCCTCCCACCAACTCCGATCAACCGCCCGATCTCGCCCTCTAACCCCCGGCAGCCCTGACCCCCCCGGCAGACCCCCAACCCCTGCAGCCTCGACACCCCCCAATCTCGATGCCCCGATTGTTGGCCTCCCTTGTTCTGCTCAATCCCAAAGGCAGCAGGACCCCCCATCCCTACTGTTCCCCCATATTAGGCCCAGCCCCATCAAGCCCCACCTCCTGTGGCCCCGTCCCTATTAGACCCTGCCCCCTTGGCACTGCCCCATTGCCCAATGGGCAGCACCAAGGTGCCTTCTGAGCATTGGCACTTTGCCCCTTGGGCAGTGCCAGGGGCCCAGGCTGCCACTGCCAAGTTGGTAATGCTCATGGGTCACATCCCCCCCCGGCCCCTGACCCTTTGGGGAGCCTCGATTGCTCCCCCTTCATTCCAGCGGGGTTGGACTGCTTGCTCCCCGAAAGTGGAGAGGCACTGGCGGTTGGGGGGGGGGGTGGGGTGCAGGGAGATGGTGGCGGGTCTGGAGATTTCAGTCCTGGGCCCACTAATAGCATTTAAAATATCTTTAAATTATTATTTGATTAATTTATCACACACCATCCTGATTTGGAACTATATTGTTGCTCATTCACTTCATTCACTCATTCATTCAGTGGATCCAAATTCTGAACCTCCCTTCCTAACAGCACTCTGGGTTTACCTACACTGTGCAGTCCGCAGCAACTCAAGGAAGTGGCTCACCACCACATTCTCAAGGATGATTAGGGATGGGCAATAAATGCAGGCCTTGCGGGCGTTGTCTACAGAAAGAAGTTGAAAAGTCCAAGCGATCACAGGGAAAGTCTCAGTCGCAGAAACCAATCTATTGCTGTTGACTCCTACAGAAAGATCCATATCAGAGTAATTTCCAATTTTGGAGATGAAATGTGAAGGAGTTCACAAACGAACTCGTCAATAAATGGTAACTTCTCAAATTGAAGAGTCGAATTCAAAACAAAGTGGTTGAATTTAATAATTTGCCACAATTTCTAACTTAAAGTGGACGTACATTGCGGTTAGCAGTGACATGGCTGGGAGCCAGTATTTAGCCAATCATCCCAATATTGTCCCATTTTAAAGCCAAAAGATAAGTTTATGCATCTTGCTCACTTATTAATCTGGATTGACAACACAGAAAATTGTATATTTCTCAATATAATTTATCAGGATTTGATACTGAATAATGGTTTCACCCTCCCATCATGATTTGTGGATATTTGTTCGAATGTAACTGGTGCCAACTTTGTATCAGATGTAATGTGACCAATGGTAACAAGTTGTAAGGGTCAGCTGACCCAGTAAACCATGGAACCAATTACAGAATGATGTGATTGTCAGCTGACGAGCTGACTCATAGAATCACAGAATCATAGAATCCCTACAGTGCAGAAGGAGGCCATTCGGCCCATCGAGTCTACACTGACCACAATCCCACCCAGGCCCTATTCCTGTAACCCCACGTATTTACCCTGCTAATCCCCCTGACACTAGGGTCAATTTAGCAAGGCCAGTCAACCTAACCCGAGCATCTTTGGACTGTGGAAGGAACCAGAGCACCCGGAGCAAACCCACGCAGACACGGGGAGAATGTGCAAACTCCACACAGACAGTGACTCGAAGCCGGAATTGAACCCTGGTCCCTGGCGCTGTGAGGCAGCTGTGCTAACCACTGTGCCACCGTGTCGCCCACAAAGTATATCTAAGTATATCACAAAGACTCACTATAAGTAAGAACCTGTTGGGAATTGTGGGAAGCTTGGAATGGCCCAGGGTGAGGCCCCAAGTTTGGAGCAATGAAGTTTCTTTATTAAACCCTTTCTTTGATTTATAAGTTGGAGTAAGTTTTGTTATACGTTTATTGTCTGCATTTGAAGAGATTTTTTTTTGTATTTTTATTCCAATTCAATCAAATCAAGTCCAATTCAGAGTCTCAACAAGTTGAGACATTCCCGATCCAAGCTGACAAGACAGGGCCTACACTCCTATCTTGGGCCTGATCTACGTGAGCCAAGCTGGTTGGAGGAGGGGGAGGATTCCTCCTCCAAGGCTTGATCTCATTTGCATCTTAGCCAAAAGGCCGAGATGCCGCTTTTAAAAATTGCTTCATGTGAATATGAAGCTTAAATGTAACCTAATGGCCTCAACCAAGCACAGCATCCGATCCAGACCACACTTGATCTTAGCCAAAAGGCCGAGAAACTGTTTCTTCAGAAGGAACTCTGCATTTGAAGAGTTCCTTCTGAAGAAACAGTTTTGACCAAGGTTGACGATGTAACAAACTCGACACTAAGGTTAAACATAGTAATCTCACCAACCTTCTTACTCATGGTGACTCAGAAATTTGCATATGTAGAATTCAATAGAATTTACAGCACAGGCCTTTCAACCCAACTGGTCCACACTGCTTTTTATGCTCCACTCGAGCCTCTCCTCCACCCCACATCACCTCACGCTATATTAGAGATAGCATCAGATTCAAGGAAGGTCTGTCATATGACAAGAGACTGAATCGGTTAGGATTATATTCACTGGAGTTTAGAAGAGTGAGAGGGGATTTAATTGCAACTTATAAAATTTTAACAGGGTTAGACAGGGTAGATTCAGAAAGAATGTTCCCGATGGTGGGGGAATCCAGAACTAGGGGTCATAGTTTGAGGATAAGAAGTAAACCTTTTACAGCTGAGGTGAGGAGAAATTTCTTCACCCAGAGGGTGGTGATTTTGTGGAATTCATTCCCACAGAAAGTAGTTGAGGCCAAAATGTTGTCTGATTTCAAGAAGAAATTAGATATAGCTCTTGGGGCTAAAGGGACCAAGGTATATGAGAGGAAAGGGGGGGATCAGGATATTGAATTTGATGATCAGCCATGACCATAATGAATGATGGTATGGCTCGAAGGGCTGAATGGCCTCCTCCTGCTTCTAGTTTCTATGTTTCTGTGACCCAAATTGTTCTGTGACCGGGTGGCACGGTGGCACAGTGGTTAGCACTGCTGCCTCACAGCGCCAGGGACCTGAGTTCAATTCTGGCCTCAGGTCACTGTCTGTGTGGAGTTTGCACGTTTTCCCCGTGTCTGCGTGGGTTTCCTCCGGGTGCTCCGGTTTCCTCCCACAGCCCAAAGATGTGCGGGTTAGGTGGATTGGCCATGCTAAATTACCCTTAGTGTCAGGGGGATTAGCAGAGTAAATATGAGGGGTTACAGGAATAGGGCCTGGGTGGGATGGTGGCCTGTGCAGGCTCAATGGGCTGAATGGCCTCCTTCTGCACTGTAGGAATTCTATGATCGATGGGTGCTGCTGGGAATTTTTTTGCCTGCGACAGCTAAATGAATTAAACCTAGTAATGGAACCTGGAGCGCGTGAGACTCAGTTCCAATTTCTTAACAGTTGTAAAAATGAGATTAAACCATGCAGTAACTTGCAGAAAGATGGACTTTCAAAGGGAGAGCATTAGTCATTTGACCAATCACCTGCACTTGCCACAGTGTCAGCTTAGATGAGTGCACTTAACCTCCAGCAGCGGATCGTGAGAAAATAGGAACTTGTGATGAGAATGAGGCCATTCATCAGATCAGCACGACAGAACACTTGCAACAGAACAGAAACCAATTGGTAAATCAGATTCTGGTGATAAGACAAAATAATTTCACAGCTCACTTTGCATCTGTGCGCATGTGTGTAGATGTTTTATAATTTAAACATCTGTTTATACTTCTTTTTATTTGTTTGTGGGATATGGGTGTCACTGACTGCATTTATATTCAGGATATTGAATTCGATGATCAGTCATGATCAAAATGGCGGAGCAGGCTCGAAGGTCGAATGGCCTATTCCTGCTTCTAGTTTCTATGTTTCAATGATTATATTCCTTTCTCCCTCATGCGGCATGGTGGCACACTGGTTAGAACTGCTGCCTCACAGCGCCAGGGACCTGGGTTCGAATTCCGGCCTTGGGCCACTGTCTGTGAGGAGGCTGTATGTTCTCCCCGTGTCTGCGTGGGTTTGCTCTGGGTGCTCCGGTTTCCTCCCACAGTCCAAAGATATTTCAGTATACTCAGAATCATAGAATCCCTACAGTGCAGAAGGCAGCTCCCCAGCCCATCGAGTCTGCAGTGACTCTCTAATAGTGTATCTCTGCCGCCCTATCCCCATAATCCTCACATTTACCATGGCTAGTCCACCTAACCTACACATCTTTGGCCTGTGGGAGGTTAGGTGGATTCATAGAATCCCTATAGTGCAGAAGGAGGCCATTCAGCCCAACGAGCCTGCACCGACTACTATCCCACCCAGGCCCTGTTCTCGTAACCCCTCATATTTACCCTGCTAATCCACCTGACGCTTGGGTTAGTTTAGCATGGCCAATCAACCGAACCAGCACATCTTTGGATTGTGGGAGGAAACCGGAGCACCCGGAGCAAACCCACGCAAGACATGGGAAAAAGTTGCAAACAAATTGGTCATGCTAAATTACCCCTTAGTGACCAAATGATGTGTAGGTTAGGTGGATTAGCTCTGGTAATTGTGTGCGGATTGGGCAGGCAGGGAGGGGATGGACTTGGGTAAGATGCTGTTTCTGTGAGTCAGTGCAGACTCAATGGGCTGAATGGCCTCTTTCTGCACTATAGGGATTCTATGGTGTTTACCCAGCTTCCCTGAAAATACATTTATTCTGATTGCCACAAGTATACCTCATGGTTGTGAAAAGTTTATTTATTAGTCACAAGTAAGGCTTACATTAACACTGCAATGAAGTTACTGTGAAATTCCCTGAGTTGCCACACTCCGGCATCTTTGTTCGGGTACACTGCACACACTCTCTCACGACTGCACTTCCAGGTTCACTATAAATATATCCTTTATATATCCTGCCGTCCTTACCCGGTCTGGTCTACCATGTGACTCCAGAGCCACAGCAATGTGGTTGACTCTCAACTGCCCTTGGGCAACTAGGGATGGGCAATAAATGTTGGCCCAACCAGCGATGCCCATGTCCCACAAATGAATAAAAAATAAATTATTCCCCAGTCCCTGAAAGTTAGTTTCCATCACATGACTGCCGGGTTAATGCTTCTGCGTTCCAGACCAACACAATGCAATAACAATTGACAATGGCCATTCACTCTTATCTCTGTCTCAACTTGAAAACAGATATTTTCCTATAGTTCATTATGGCACTCTGAGGTCAACAGGCTAGAAGTGATATATTCCTCAAATGCTTGTTCACCCTGACACAATGAGATGTTTAAACTTTACAGCTGGCTGTGAAGTTCCCTTATTAGATTCATAGAATCATCATCAAATCCCTACAGTGCAGAAGGAGGCCCATCGAGTCTGCACAGTCCCACCCAGACCCTATCCCCAGAACACCACCTAATCCCTGGGGTTGGCACAGTGGTTAGCACTGCTGCCTCACAGCGCCAGGGACCCGGGTTTGATTCCCAGCTTGGGTCATTGTTTGTGTGGAGTCTGCACATTCTTCCTGTGTCTGCGTGGGTTTCCTCCGGGTGTTCCGGTTTCCTCCCACAGTCCGAAAGATGTGCTGGCTAAGTGCATTGGCCATGCTAAATTCTCCCTCAGTGTAGCCGAACAGGTGCCAGAGTGTGGCAACTGGAGGATTTTCACAGTAACTTCATTGCAGTGTTAATGTACGCCTACTTGTGACATTAATAAATAAACTTTAAACTTTATTTACTCTGCTCATCCCCTGACACTAAGGGACAATTTAGCATGGCCAACCAACCTAACCTGCACATCTTTGGACTGTGGGAGGAAACTGGAGCATCTGGAGGAAACCCACGCAGACACGGGGAGAATGTGCAAACTCCGCGCCGTCACCCAAGGCCGGAATTGAACCCGGGTCCCTGACACTGTGAGGCAGCAGTGCTAATCGCTGTGTCACCTTGCCACCCCATTATTATTGTTATTATTCTGTTCCATCATAACTAAATACTGACCACAGAATTAAATATGGTCCGCAGTTTAAATGTCCGTAGTCACATGTTAAGTTGCAGCCATCTCAACAGAGTTACATAGGAACAATGGAATTAGGAGCAGGAGTAGGCAAATTCAACCCCTCGAGCCTGCTCCGCCATTCAATTAGATCATGGCTGATCTCTCTCTGGTCTCAAATCCACCTCCCCACCTGTTCCCCATATCCCTTTAGCCTGTTTTTTAAAATCAGAAATATACCTATCTCCTTGAAACCGTTCAACGATTCAAACTCCACCGCGCTCTGGGGCAGCGAGTTCCACAAATTCACCACCCTCTATGAGAAGTAGTTCCTCCTCATCTCAGTTTTAAATCTACTGCCTCTCAACCTATACCTGTGACCTCTCAACCTATACCTGTGACCTCTCAACCTATACCTGTGACCTCTTGTTCTAAAGTTTGTGTCCACTCCCAAGATCTTACCGTCCATTATATTATCTAGGGAATTTCACAGTAACTTCATTGCAGTGTTAATCTAAGCCTTACTTGTGACACTAATAAATAAATTTTACTTTATTTTAATTTATATCCAACATCCTCGTGCTAGTACGGAGTGTGAAGCTGTGCATTGGAGGAGTGGGTCACTGAGGGATTTACCTACACCACATGGATGATAGTAGTTGAAGGAGGCAGCTCACCAGCATCTTAGGGCAATTAGGGATGGGCAATAAATACTGGCTTTAGCCCACATCCCGTAAATACATTTAAAAAAATCAATTCTTTCCAGTGGTAAAGATTGACGGGTATTTGGCAAAACAACTTGCTGCGTAGATCTATCAATATGTGCCTCTGCCCTAACATCAGAGCATTGTAATTGGAATATAAGGTTATTTGCTCATATTAGTGCAAAACTCGAACTGAAATCACCTTGGTTTATTATAAAATGTCACCAGATCAGCCGGGGCAGTTGCAATTCAGTTCCTGCTGCATAAAGTCACGAAACTCTCTCTAATTTTGCACTCTTTGACAGCTCTAGTCAAAGAGAACAACAAGAATTGTTATACGGAAAACAGGAATGATTGTGGTTGACTCTTGCCGTGATGTGGAGTTGCCGGCGTTGGACTGGGGTAGGCACAGTAAGTAGTCTCAGAACACCAGGTTAAAGTCCAACAGGTTTATTTGGTATTTCCAACCATTATCTTGTAATTGAGTTTGTGTCTACATGTGCCCTGTTTGTGAAACAAATCCTGAACTCACCTGATGAAGGGGCAGCGTTCCGAAAGCTTGTGCTACCAAATAAACCTGTTGGACTTTAACCTGGTGTTGTGAGATGACTTACTGTGACTCTTCAATGCCCTCAAGGTTGCGCAATAAATGTTGGCCCAGCCAGTGACGCCCACATCCCAAGAATGAATCAAAAAAAGATGAATTCAAGACAAGAGCTGTACTATCTGCTGCTCCCAATTATATCAAGTAGGTCATGGATATATTGGTCAGAATGGCCCCACTTTCAACACTGCTCCATTGCATTTGTTGAAGGAACACAGGGTCATTGATTATTGCCATATACCTAACTTCATAGAATCCCTACAGTGCAGAAGGAGGCCATTTGGCCCATCAAGCCTGCACCGACAACAATCCCACCCAGGCCCGATCCCCGTAACCCCACGTATTTACCTCACTAATCCCCCTGACACTAAGGGGCAATTTACCATTGCCAATCAACCTAACCCGCACATCTATGGACTGTGGGAGGAAACCGGAGCACTCGGAGGAAACCCACGCAGACACGGGGAGAACGTGCAAACTCCACACAGATAGTTGCCCGAGGCTGGATTTGAACCGGGTTCCTGGCGCTGTGAGGCAGCAGTGTTAACCACTGTGCCACCGTGCCATCCATGGGTTCATCCCGATTGTCATTAAGCATTCATGTTTACAACAATCTGGAAAAGTGGGAATGAGGTAAGACTTTTAACCTCACCTCTTCAAAAGAATTCAATCAAATTTGTTAGGCATGACCTCCCTCTGACGAAGCGATGCTGACTATTTCCTGATCAAGCTTTGCCTTTCCAAGTGGACATAGATGCTCTTCTTCAGAGGTTTCTCTAATAGTTTCCCTTCCACTGATGTGAGACTCACTGGTCTATAGCGGTGGCACAGTGGTTAGCACTGCTGCCTCACAGCGCCAGGGACCTAGGTTTAATTCAAGTCTCGGGTCTGTGTGGAGTTTGAACGTTGTCCCCGTGTCTGCGTGGGTTTCCTCCGGGTGCTCCGGTTTCCTCCCACACTCCAAAGATGTGTTCATTAAGTGGATTGGCCGTGCTAAAATACGCCTTAGTGTCAGGGGGATTAGAAAGACAAATACGTGGGAGTTACAGGGATAGAGCCATGGGAGTGTTGCTGGCACAGGCTTGATGGTCCAAATGGCCTCCTTCTGCACTGTAGGAATTCTATGAACCTATGTTGCATCTTGACCATCCTTAACGCAGTTCAGGCTGTGCAAGACATACAAAGAAAGGGCTGTTTGAAAGCTTAGTGTGGGTGAGGAACAGAGCATGGCATTGTCCATTACCCCCTAAAATATCTTTTGCTCCCCTCTAGATCGTTCTGGTAATGTCCATGAGCAGGAGCAGATCTGGAGTAGCAAGAGATGAGACTGCTGTCTCATGCAAGGCAAGGTGGTGGGGTGAGAGTTACAGAAAGAGGACCCCTTCCCACAACTCCATCCTATATCGGACAAGACCAGCGGTGGCGGGTTGGTGTGGTGGGATCAGGTACAAGGTTACATGCCTCAGTACAAAGTGGTCGAGGGTTACCTCTGTCCTAACGTGGCTCCCACAACTGTGACTGATTCACAACTTTCTTCCTCTCTCTGTTTCCTGGGACTGACACGCCGCTTGTTTGAGATCCCGCGGGCTCCAGCAACTCTTCAATACCGATCGGCAATCTGTCAGATGTGAACTTCGGCAGGGAGCATTTGTCGACAATTCGACTGTGGTGGCATCACCGTGATTCTAACCATTTCCTTACCCTGCACCACAGCAGGTGTTCTTTTCAGAACCAGCTGGTGACCAAGGGTAGGAGGTGTGGTCCCATGCTCGTTTTTGGAAGAGAATGAGGGGTGACCTTATCGAGGTATATAAAACCATGAGAGGCAGGGATAGGATGAACGCATATAGTATTTTACCCAGCAAAGAGGAATTGAAAACTAGAGTGTGTAGGTTTAAAGTGAGAGGGGAAAGATTTAAAAGGGACCAGAGGGGCAACTTCTTCACACAGGGGGTGGTGCTTATATGGAATGAGCTGCCAGAGAAAGTGGTTGGGGTAGGTACAATAGCAACATTTTAAAAAGCATTTGGATAAGTACATGGGTGGGAAAGGATTATTTGATTTTGATTTGATTTGATTTATTTTTGTCACATGTATCAACATACAGTGAGAAGTAATTTTTCATGCGCATTTTGCAGACAAAGCATACCGTTCATAGAGAAGGAAAGGAGTGAGTGCAGAATGTAGGGTTACAGTCATAGCTAGGGTGTAGAGAAAGATCAACTTAATGCGAGGTAGGTCCATTCAATGGCCTCAAGGAAGAAGCTGTTCTTGAGTCGGTTGGTACAGGACCTCAGACTTTTGTATCTTTCCCCGACGGAAGAAGGTGGAAGAGAGAATGTTCGGGGCTCCTTGATTGTGCTGTCTGCTTTTCTGAGACAGAGGGAAGAGTAGAAGGGGTCAGTTAAAGAGGTATGGGCCAAACGCAGGACTAGCTAGGAGGGCACTATGGTCGGCATGGATCGGTTGGGCTGAAGGGTCTGTTTCCGTGCTGTATTGCTCTATGACTCTGTTATGGGTGGAATTTTCCCATCCTGTCCATCACGGGAATCGGAACAGGCGGGGCAAGGTCCGTTGACCTCGGACGGGATTTTCCAATCTTGGGGCGAGCGTGGCTGGAAAATCCTGCCCTATGACTCTAAGGGCGGAATTTTATGAGATTTTTTCTAATTGTCAACCAGGCGTGAAACTGGGAGAGTTCCAGATCAGTTTTTTGGCTGCATTTGCAGGCCCAATCTTATACACTCTGTCTTTAAAATTTTGGGTGAGTCCATTTCTCGCTACGGAAGGCAGTGGGCGGGGCTTAATGTGCCCGACAGCCTGAAGAGGGAGGTAGTGCGCATGTGCAGAGCTCTGATGCTGCACATGCGCATTAACAGGAGAGACAAAGAGAGAGCTGTCAGGCCCCTGCTACTGCAGGCAGCCTTAAGTAGCAACCTCCCCCACCCCGCAATCACGGGGGCTTGTGGCCCGAGATGCAGCCCCCATCACCCCCCACCCGCCACCTAGGCCGATCCCAAACCCCCTCCCTCCCCCACCAATCGCACACAGAGTGGCAGTGGGCTCTCCTCCCTCCACAGGCCCCACCCCTCTTTGGCCCCTCCCCCCAAATATTCTGCCCCCACTTGGCCCTGCCCATAGGCCCTGTCCGCCTCAGGTCCCACCCCTGGCACTGCCCCCACAGTCTCCAATCCCTCTTGGTCCCACCCCTGGCACTGCCCAATGGGCATGGTTTGGGTGCCCAGTGGACATTGCCAAGGTGCCCGGGTGGCACTGTCAGTCTAGCACTGCTCAAAGGGCACCCTCGCCTTGTCCTCTGCCTCTTCGGGGAGAATTTCCCCGCCGCAAAATGGGCGTGAAGCTGCAGTAGAATCCCGCCCTAACCTGTCTGTCATTCATCGAGGACAATTGTTGGAGTGTGACTATTACCTCACTCGAGATGAGGTAACTCAGAACAATCCGCTTGTTACATCTGCTCTGTGACATGTATGGGCCATGCATTTGATTCTGGGAATGCAATTCCGTAAAGAAGATCAGCCCTGTGATATTTTATATGTTTATTATTTTCATTCCTTGGAAATTCTGGTAACACATATAACAAACACGTTTAGACTCGGCAGACACGTGTGAAGGAAATAATCAAGACAAAACCACATACCAAGGCGACCAACATTGTTTTACCCAGATGCTGTGTCGCTAACAACCCCTTCTGAGTCAATTCACATTGTGCATATGTTAAAACATTTTATCCATCAATAATCTTGGACGTAACAGGCACAGTTCACCTGTCCTGGAATACTACCAGCGACCTGTCATGGCAAACTCCTCATACTCTGCAGGGCCAAGCCACATTTTTAAATCCCTTCTTCCTTAGTTCTTCAAGCTATCTTGGCCAGTAATCCTAATTTTGGGGACAATGCGCTATTTTCCATCCACCCCTCTTTCTCCACACCTACAAGTCAAGACAAGAGGAGATCTTGTGGAGATGTGGGCAGCGTCCCTGCCTCCAAGCCAGAAGCTCCGGGTTCAAGTTGCATCCCAGGACTTGATGGCCAAGGAAGGTACGTTCATAACGCGGCCAAACAGGTTGGCTGTGTCAACCTGTAAAATCCTTCCGAACGTGCCAATGGCTGGTGGTAAGAGTGGGAGAGACTCCAGGTCAGCCTCACTTGAAGAGGAGTGGCGCCCCTCAAGCTATAAGCCCCTGGTGACAGACTGGGGACCTGTTCTGGGAATTTCTAGCTATGGAAACAGATGGAAGTCTGCTTTAGTGCACCAACAGGTGCAGGAAGAGAATTCAAACAAGGATAACTTCCAACTGCGTCTTTCTGGTTCTTGCTTGAGGGAGCATTAGGCCCAATTTTCCTTAACTTTATCCCCACCTCTCACACAGTTCACCAACACAAAGCAGGTGAATAAGGGGCTGATAGCCAAGGTGCCTGGACACTGCCTATTCTGCTGCCACTCCCTCTGGGTTGTGCTGCCCAAGGTGCCCTGACAGTGGAGTGGGACAGCTCAGCACACATCGGGTGTAACACTGAGTAAAACTGAAAGATGTAACTGGTCTGACAGACTCAATTTGTGAGTGAACCACGATACAAGTGGCTACGTAAAAGCGCCCACATCAAACCTGGCCAGAGGGGTTTGTGCCAACTCTGAAACAAGCAGAGAAGGGAGCAAGAAGATGCCAGGAAAAGGTAACACAGAGGTTAAAATTTTAAATATCACATTTTTATAACACAGAGTTTAAGTACGAGAATACCTCAGTAGTATGCCTCATAGAATCATAGAAACCCGACAGTGCAGAAGGAGGCCATTCGGCCCATCGAGTCTGCACCGACCACAATCCCACCCAGGCCCTACCCCCACATATTTTTACCCACTAATCCCTCTAACCTACACATTTTAGGATTCTAAGGGGCAATTTTTAACCTGGCCAATCAACCTAACCCGCACATCTTTGGACTGTGGGAGGAAACCGGAGCACCCGGAGGAAACCCACGCAGACACGGGGAGAATGTGCAAACTCCACACAGACAGTGACCCGAGCCGGGAATCGAACCCGGGACCCTGGAGCTGTGAAGCAGCAGTGCTAACCACTGTGCTACCGTGCCGCCCGTGACATTTACAGTGTTTGCATTATAGGGGAAAAGTTATATTGAATCATAGACCCCTACAGTGCAGAAGAGGCTATTTGTTCCATCGAGTTTGCACTGTCACGTCCTCTGCCCTATAACCCCACACATTTAGCATGGCCAATCCATCTAACCGGCACGTGGGAGGAATCCGAAGCACTCGGAGGAAACCCACGCAGACCCGAGGAGAACGCGCAAACTCCGCACAGTGACCCAAGCCGGGAACCGAACCTGGGTCCTTGACGCTGTGAGGCAGCAGTGCTAACCACTGTGCCACCGTGCCGCCCTCGTTTCAGACCTAATCAACATTTCTAAGTTGTGTCAAATCGGCAGAGTGTACGAACATGTGTTAATCAATTCATCAAAATAAATAAAACCTTCCGGTTTTCCAAAGGTGTTGACTGAAGCTTTTCAACGGTTATTAGAAGAAGACAATTCGATGTCTGATATTTATTTCTTCTCTTGTAATATGACATTTAAGGAGCGTTATTCCGATTGCGTGCCTGGGACGTTTCACTCAGTGTTAATGTATGCTCAACCTTGTCCCTTGCCTGAGGTGTGGAGATCCTCAGGTTAAGACCGTAGGAACATTAACATCCAGAGGGATCTGGGCGTGCAGGTCCACAGTTCCCTAAAAGTGGCAACACAGGTGACCAAGGTGATTAAGAAGGCATATGGCATGTTCTCCCTGCATCTGTGTGACGTTCCTCCGGGTGCTCCAGTTTCCCCCCACACTCCAAAAATGTGCTGGTTAGGTGGATTGGCCATGCCAAAATGTCCCTTAGTGTCAGGGGGATTAGCAGGGTAAATATGTGGGGTGATGGGAATAGTGTCTGGGTGGCATTGTGGTCGGTGCAAACTTGATGGGCTGAATGGCCTCCTTTTGCACTGTAGGGATTCTATGCTTGCCTTCATTGGCCGGGGCATTGAGTACAAGAGTTAGAAAATCATGTTGCAGCCTTGGTTAGGCCACATTTGGAGTATTGCGTGCAGTTCCGGTCACCACACGACCAGAAGGACCTGTTATTTTTTGTTTCCGATTCCAGCAGTAATTTGCCTTAACCAAGATGACAATGACCAGATAATCTGCTTTCTGAGATGCTGATTTAGGATTAAATGTTGGCCAGGATATCACAGATACTCCCTCCCCCACTCACCGCCACAAGCTTTAGAGTCATGACTCTAGCTTTATTGAAGCATTTATGATGCAGAAGGAGGCTATTCAGTCCTTTGAGTCCATGCTAGTGCTCTATGGAGTAAAGCTGTCAATCACATTTCACTGCCCTGCCCCCAAAACCCTGCAAGTTTATTTCCTTCAAGTGTTGACCCGGGTTCCTTTGGATAACTTTGATTCTCTCCACATCGACCACCCTCGTAGGCAGCGAATTCCAAGCCATTGTCAAACACTGTATGGTGGCACAGTGGTTAGCACTGCTGCTTCACAGCGCCAGGGACCCGGGTTCAATTCCCGGTTCGGGTCACTGTCTGTGTGGAGTTTGCACATTCTCTCCGTGTCTGCGTGGGTTTCCTCCGGGTGCTCTGGTTTCCTCCCACAGTCCGAAAGACATGCTGGTTAGATAGATTGGCCATGCTAAATCGCCCCTTAGTGTCAGGGGGACTAGCTAGGGTAAATGCATGGGGTTACGGGAATAGGGCCTGGGTAGGATTGTGGTCGGTGCAGACTGGATGGGCTGAATGGCCTCCTTCCGCACTGTACAGATTCTATGATTCCACATCCCCCTGCAGCTCTTTACCAAAATCTTGAATCTCTGTCCCCCTGGTCTTTGTCCCAACAGCTGACAGGAACAGTTTTTCCCTGTCCACCTTGTACGATCCTATCATAATCTTGTACGTCTCTATCAAATCTTCCCTCAATGTCCATTGCTCCAAGGAGAACAACACCGGTTGGTCCAAATGAATCTTGTGGCTCAATGCCCCCATCCCTGGAACCATTCTGGTAAATCTCCTCTGTGCCTTCTCAAGGTCCTTCCCATTGTTCCTGAAGAGTGCTGACCAGAATTGGGAACAATACACTCGTTGTGGCATAACCAGAGCTTAATAAACATTCCTCATAACTTCTCCGGTCTTGTACTCAATACCTCTACATATCAAACCCAAGATCCCATATCCTTTTGCTAACCACTCGCAATTTACCCTGCCACCTTCTATGATCTGTGCACATGCAACCCCAGGTCCCTCTTTCGCCACATACCCTTTGGAATTGTGCCCTTAAGTCTATATTGCCTCTCATTATTTCATTTGCCAAAATCATAGAACCCCTACAGTGTAGAAGGAGGCCATTTGGCCCATTGGGCTGTACCAACCACAATCCCACCCAGGCCCTAGCCCTGTAACCCCACATATCTACCCAAGTTAGTCCCCCTGACACTACGAGCAATTTTCCACGGCCACCCAACCTAACCCACACGTCTTTAGAGTGTGGGAGGAAACTTGAGCACCTGAAGGAAACTCACGCAGACACGGAGAGAATGTGCAAACTCTACACAGACAGTGAGCCTGGGCCAGAATTGAACCCGGGTCCCTGGCGCTGTGAGGCAGCAGTGCTAACCACTGTGCCATCGTGCCACCCTCTGTGAGAATGTACTCTATTAAATTTTACCACTTCTTTTTCCCTATTCTGCTAGCCTATCCATGTCCTGTTGCACTCAATTTGTCTGGAGACAATACACATCTCTTTAACCTGTGCTTAACCCTCTCTCCACTCACATTGTCTGTACCTTTAAGACTTGATTACCTGTAAAGACTCGCATTCCAACTATTATTTTGTAAATTGAGTTTGTGTCTTTATATGCCCTGTTTGTGAACAGAACTCCCACTTACCTGACGAAGGAGCAGCGCTCCAAAAGCTAGTGGCTTTTGCTACCAAATAAACCTGTTGGACTTTAACCTGGTGTTGTGAGACTTCTTACTGTGCGCTCAATTTGGCCCATCGAGTCTGCACTGACCGCAATTCCACCCAGGCCCTATCCCTGTAACCCCACATATCTACCCTGCTCGTCCCCCTGACACTAAGGGGCAATTTAACTTGGCCAATCAACCTATCCTGCACATCTTTGGAGTGTGGGAGGAAACCAGAGGACCCGAAGGAAACCCACGCAGACACGGGGAGAATGTGCAAACTCCACTAACCTCACTCTTTGCCACGCCGTCAAATTTTGCAATTTTACGCAGTATTCCAATATCGAGTCATTAACACATATTAGAAAAAAAGCAGTTCCCCGAGCCCTGACCCTTGGATAACAGCAGTATCTGCCGTCCTCCAGCCTGCAAGATAACCATTCACCATCATTGCTGGTTTCTATCCTTAAGCCAATTCTAAAAATCTAAGCTGACACTGACTTTCCCATTCCTCAAGCCAGAATTTTATTAACCAGCCCTTAATATTGTATTTAACCAGCCTTTAATATTATAGTCTTGAAAATAAAGTGTTTACTTTCACCCGATAGAGCAGCCGAGGCCTCAGTTTAACATCAGGTAGTGGGGGGGGAGGGTGAGTGAGGAGCTGGGGAGTGGGTGTAGTGTGATGTTAATATAGAAATTTAGAGGCCCAGGCACTTGCTCTGGGGGCTAACGTACAAATCCCATCTACAGCAGCTGATGGCATTGAAGTATTATTGCTGCCGCCCCCTCCCCCCGTCACCCCCGCCAGGAGTGGTTCACTCCAGCGGGCTTTACAATGGCTCCCCACTAATGGGGAACTGGCAGCCAACCCCGCTGGAGTGAAGAGAGGCCATTGAAGCCCTCCCAGGAGGTCGAGGATAAAGGGGGGTGCACTTTGGGCAGTGCCAGCCTGACAGTGCCAGCCTGGCCCACTGGCACTGCCTAAGGGTGCCCCCCTGGCACTCCCCACCGGGGAGCGCTATGCTGCCATCCCCTCGGGCAGGAATAGGCTTCACCCTCTGATTTCCAGAGGGAATCCCGCTTGGGCACTCGGTGATTCACAGCGTGTGAGAGATTCAATCTGGAAAATCACGTGAAAGAAATCGGCGGGAGTTACTCTCGTTTTCACACGAATTGGGGACTTGGAATTTTTTTCAGAGAATCCTGGCCAAAATCTTCATAAAACAGTGCCTCTGGCAATGCAGCATTCCCTCAATACTGAACTGGACGGCACGGTAGCACAGTGGGTAGCACTGCTGCTTCACAGCTCCAGGGACCTGGGTTCGATTCCCGGCTTGGGTCACTGTCTGTGTGGAGTTTGCACATTCTCCTCGTGTCTGCGTGGGATTCCTCCGGGTGCTCCGGTTTCCTCCCACAGTCCAAAGATGTGCGGGTTAGGTTGATTGGCCATGCTAAAATTGCCCTTAGTGTCCTGGGATGCGTAGGTTAGAGGGATTAGTGGGTAAAATATGTAGGGATATGGGGGTAGGGTCTGGGTGGGATTGTGGTCGGTGCAGACTCCATGGGCCGAATGGCCTTTTTCTGTACTGTAGGATTTCTAAGATGGAATATCAGTGCCTCTGACAATGCAGCACTGCCTCAATACTGAACCGGAATATCAGTGCCTCTGACAATGCAGCATTCCCTCAATATTGAACTGGAATATCAGTGCCTCTGAAAATGCAGCACTCCCTCAGTACTGAACCGGAATATCAATGCCTCTGGCAGTGCAGCACACTCTAAATACTGAACTAGAATATCAGTGCCTCTGGCAGTGCAGCACTCCCTCAATACTGAACTGGAATATCAGTGCCTCTGGCAGTGCAGCACTCCCTCAGTACTGAACCGGAATATCAGTGCCTCTGATAGTGCAGCACTCCCTCAACACTGAACTAGAATATCAGTGTCTCTGGCACTACAGCACTCCCTCAATATTGAACTGGAATATCAGTGCCTCTGGCAGTGCAGCACTCCCTCAATATTGAACTGGAATATCAGTGCCTCTGGCACTACAGCACTCCCTCAATATTGAACTGGAATATCAGTGCCTCTGGCACTACAGCACTCCCTCAATATTGAACTGGAATATCAGTGCCTCTGGCACTGCAGCATTCCCTCAATACTGAACTGGAATATCAGTGCCTCTGCCAGTGCAGCACTCCCTCATTATTGAACTGGAATATCAGTGCCTCTGGCAGTGCAGCATTCCCTCAATACTGAACTGGAATATCAGTGCCTCTGGCAGTGCAGCATTCCCTCAATACTGAACTGGAATATCAGTGCCTCTGGCACTACAGCACTCCCTCAATATTGAACTGGAATATCAGTGCCTCTGGCACTGCAGCACTCCCTCAATACTGAACTGGAATATCAGTGCCTCTGGCAGTGCAGCATTCCCTCAATACTGAACTGGAATATCAGTGCCTCTGGCACTACAGCACTCCCTCAATATTGAACTGGAATATCAGTGCCTCTGGCACTGCAGCACTCCCTCAATACTGAACTGGAATATCAGTGTCTGCCAGTGCAGCACTCCCTCAATACTGAACTGGAATATCAGTGCCTCTGGCAGTGCAGCATTCCCTCAATACTGAACTGGAATATCAGTGCCTCTGGCAGTGCAGCACTCCCTCATTATTGAACTGGAATATCAGTGCCTCTGGCATTCCCTCAATCCCGAATGTGATTATCGATTTAATTTTGTTGTTCTGGAGTGGGAATTGAACTTAGAAACTTCCTGAGGCAGAGGGGAGATCACAACCAACTGAACCGCAAGTGACACCCTGGGGAGTGTCTGTGCAAGACCTTTATCGTCCCTGTGAATATCTTGAGAAAGTAATAGTTAATATATTCATATCCAACATCCTGCCCGTTCAACAATATGCATTTAAAGGAGCTATAATTGACTTCACTCTAAAGTATTGTGATGCTAAGTTAAGCAGAGCAGTAATACATTTGTAGCATCATTTAATGATAATATTTGGACTGTATTCTGATAGGACTATATTACTTTTAAAACTTTAACTTATGGCCTGTTTTTGTGGTCACAATTTCGCATCAGGAACATTAGCAGTGAAGTGCTATTAGTGTAGCTGTACACAGAGCTCACACTTCAGATAATGCTATTGAGGCAACACAAGGACAAGAGAGGAAGCCATGTAAACTTCAGCGAACCCCATCACAGTAAGAGAAAATGCTGGGAGCTTCCTGCGGAACAGTTCTATCCAGAGGTCACCGACCTCTTCTCTGACCACACAATGCTGCCGGACCTGCTGAGTTTCGGTTTAATTTATTCGTTCCGGGGGGTTTTGGGCGTCGTGATGGCGGGGCCAGGATTAATATTGCCCACCCCTTTCCAGCACTTTCTCTTTGTCTTTCCCGTTTCCAGCATCCGCAGTATTCTAACTTTGCAAAATTCACTCAATAATGAATCGGAATACACTGCCACCCAAAATCATCCTTAAAAGTACCAAAACCTTTTTAAAAAAGTACCTGACCTTTTTTTTAAAGAAAAGAAATAATTCCAAATGAATCTAAAACAGCTTTCTTCCCCAAAAGCATTCAGGATATTGAAAGTTTGTTCACTGTGTTTCGATCTCAAGTCTATATCATGGTCTGATTTGCCTCCAGCTCCATGTAGCAATCAGTCTCGGGATTGCAGGCGGCAGATGTGGCTTTTCCAGGTGTTGTGAGTGAGGATAATCGAGCTGTTTGGACCCAGCTGTAGAAATCTCCAGCCTTGCTGCCCTTCCCTCGGCCTGACTTGTGGCGACAGTACAGGACTAAAGCCAGCCCGCACAGCAGCAGGAGCAAGGCAGCTACTGTGCCCAGGGCACAGGGCAGTAACCAGGCTCTGCCCTCTTGGCTCCCCGCCTGCTTGGGAGTCCATGCTCTGCCCGGGGGCTGTCCGACCGTTGGCGAAGTCGTGGGTGAGCCGCTTCCTGGGCTGAGGTCTGCCACTGTCCCATCCCCCTGTGTGCCCCAGGCGGCATCACCTGCCCTCTCTGACTCGGTGGCTGCAGAGTCCATCTGCCCCGAGGTGGTGCCCAGGTGGGTGGTATGGACCCCAGGACCAGCTGTCACGGGGGCACTCCGGTCGCCAGCTGGGGTCAGGTCCGCGGGGGTGGCGGTCAACGTGGTGCCCAAGTTCTTCGGGGCACATGACACCCCGTCTTCAGCCAGAGTGTAACCCCCAGCGCAGGAACAGTGGAAGCTGCCCTCAGTGTTGGCGCACGTGCCCTGGCAGGGGTGCCCTGTGCATTCATCCAGGTCAAGGCAGGAGTGCCCGCTTGCCACGTAGCCCGCCCTGCAGTGGCATCGATAGGACCCCTCCATGTTCTGGCACACTTGGGCACACGGCTGGGTTACGCACTCGTCAACATCTTGGCAATGTCCTTCCACTGGGGTAAAACCCTGAGCGCAATGGCAGCTGAAGCTTCCGGGTGAGTTGATGCAGAGCTGGGGGCAGTGAGACTTGTGGGCACATTCGTCAATGTCCAGGCAATGGTGCCCGTTGCCCGCCAGTTCGTAGCCCGGGGCACAGGTGCACTGGTAGCCTGCCAAGAGGTTGTGGCATTGGTGTTCACAGGGGACGCCCTCGCAGTGGTCCACTAGCTGACAGGAGTGCTGGTCGCCCGCTAGCTGGTAGCCCTCACGGCACTGGCAGTGGTGGCCCTTCGGCCCGTCACTCTGGCAGAGCTGCGCACAGCCCCCGTTCTCCACGCTGCAGCCAGAGGGAGGGGCGCAGAATGGACCATCCAGGGACCAGCCAAATGTCTCTGAGCTTTGCTTCTGGCACATGACATACCCCATCGCCGGCACCTCCTCACAGGACACTGTCGCCAGGGAGCCGAAGGGTACCAGGCTCAGGGAGGAGCTCTGGGCATTGAAGGGGGTGCTGTAGGTGACCAGGCCTGGCCCACTCAGCCCAATGGCTTGGCACATGCCTTTGAAGTTGAACTTACAGAGGTACCCATCCAGGTGTTGGGTGCACACCCCATCCCACCACTTGAAATCCTCCGGGCTGCTCCGGGACACTGCGACGTGGACACACCGACGGGAGGTACAGGTGCCCCGCGGTTCCCTGCCCCAGTTGGAGAAGGTGGTCTGGTCGCCCCCCGAGGTCCAGAGGAAGCCCCTCAGTGGTTTGTGCTGCTGGTAGCAGTGCCTCTGGGGCAGCTGGAGACCCATCCAGAAATTCCAGCGTCGGCCGGGAGGAGGAGGGGGCCCGGAGGGCAGGGTGGACAGCAGCTCCCGGATCTGGCCAGCCTCCCCGGCGTCCTTGACCGTGGCCAGGTCACCTCCGTTCGCCCTGCAGCTCGCCAGTGCCTCCTGGAAGGGCTTCCTGCTCCTGTGCGCGGTGTAACAGGCATCGCTGGCACACACGGTGTGAGAGGGCACCGGCTCAGACTCCACCGCGGGCAGAAACACTTGGAAAAGCAGCAGCAGCAGCAGCAACAACATCCTCCTACCCTGGAATAAACCGGGAATTAAACTGTCGGTTTTAGTCTCCAAACACTCAGCGATAGATATCAAAGCGACTGGCTGCAGTATAACCTCACTACCCACCTCCCCCACCTCCCCCCCCCTCCAACTTTCTGACAAAAGCCCAGGGTTGTAAAGATTCTCCCACGGCCCCAGCATTGCTGAGCGGAAGCAATGAATAAGCCACTGGAGAGTTGCAATGTTAGCATTCCATTGCCCCTCTCCCCTTACATTCCAATGTGGGAAGCAAAAAATAAAGTGAAAGACCCTTGCATATGTATTCCCTCTGTTCCCCTGTGTGACTGAGTTGTTACACTGACATATATAATAATGTCAGTGCTTCAAGTGCTTCCAAAAATAGACTCTACTTACAAATCTGTGAGAACATTATAATCATTCCAAAATGACCATCACACAAAAAGCGTACCATTCAGGCTCTTTATATACTTCAAGTTACATTCCGAGATGCTTCAATCGAGGGAATGTTTCAGACATTTTAAAATGGTCATACAATTGTTGCATGGTTATGTTGCACTCAACTGATGAAGGAGCGGCGCTCCGAAAACTCGTGCTACCAAATATACCTGTTATCAGCTTCTCGGCCTTTTGGCTAGGATCAAGTGTGGTTGTGCGGATGCTGCGCTTGGTTGAGGTCGTTGGGTTGCATCGAGGCTTCGTATGTTTCATATGAAGCAATTTTTGGGGGCGGTGTCTCGGCCTTTTGGCTGGGATGCGGGTGGGCTCGGGTCTTGGAGGGGGAGTTGCTTTCCCTCCTCCGATCGGCTTGGCTCGTGTGGATCGGGCCCAGGACAAAGTGGATGGTCGCTTGCCCTGTCTTGACGGCCTGGATCGGAGATGTCTCGACTTGTTGGGACTCTGAATTGGACTTGATTTGATTGAATTGGAAAAGTATTTAAAAAAATATACCTGTTGGACTTTAACCAGGTGTTGTGAGACTACTTACTGTGCCCACCTCAGTCGGCAACTCCACATCATGGTTCTTTTAAATTGGCCACATAGATAAAGTTGCACTCCGAGGCGCTTCAGTACAATTGAGATACATGTAGTACTCATTGCATACACCCAGTGAGTCATTCAGTCCAAGGAGGTTCTGCTCCCCTCAGGTCACCGCGGCTGAAAGGTCTTAGACAGTGTCCTTTCTCCCGCTGCCCCTCTGCTGCAGCTGTCCCGAGCTTCAGTGCGTCCCACAGCATGTAGTCCCAGTCTGCAACACTCAGTTGGGGACAAGGGAGGGATTTTCCGGCCACGCTCGCCCCAAAATTGGAAACCCCCGCCATGGTTCGCCCCTCGCCCGCTACGGTTCCCGTGGTGGGCGGAACAGGAAAATTCGCCCCCATCTCTTTCATTTAGGACAGGAGACTGAACTCTAATGGCTTCAGGTAAAATTGACCAAAGCTAGTGCGGGGGTGACTTATCTAATGGTCAGCTCAACTCAACTCAGCACGGTGGCACAATGGTTAGCACTGCTGCCTCACAGCGCCAGGGACCCAGGTTCGATTCCTGACTTGGAGTCAGTGTGGAGTCTGCACATTCTCTCCGTGTCTGGGTGGGTTTCCTCCGGGTTCCTCCCGCAGTCTGAAAGATGTGCTGGTTTTATTTATTTTATAAAGTCTATTTGCTTATCAGTCACAAGTGACGCTTACATTAACACTGCAATGAAGTTACGGTGAAATTCCCCTGGTCCCCACAGTCCGGTGCCCATTCGGGTCAATGCACTTAACCAGCACGTCTCTCAGACTGTGGGAGGAAACCGGAGCACCCGGAGGAAACCCATGCAGACACGGGGGGAACATGCAAACTCCACACAGACAGTGGCCACGCCACACCATACATTGGCCACGCTAAATTCTCCCTCAGTGTACCCGAACAGGCACTGGAGTGTGGCGACTAGGGGATTTTCACAGTAATTTCATTGTAGTGTTGATATAAGCTTACTTGTGACACTGATGAATAAACTTTAAACTAATGGCTTTAGGTAAAATCGATCGAAGTCACCCTAAGGTAAGGCGGGGTGAGTTATCTCATGGTCAGCACAACTCATTGGTTATGGAAAATTCAACGGCCTTGTTGATGTGATGGCATAGCTTAGATGCTTTTAGAAAGTAGTCCCGTCAGCCAACCCAGACCCGCACCCCACCCCCCACTTCCTGAGATCCTTATCATCGGGGAGGTCGTGGGAATGTTGCATTTTCAAAGTACTGCCCTACCAAAACATCTGTACTCACTGCACTTAAGCACACGATTGGGAACTTTGTTTTATTATTCCAAACTAGATTTTACCTATATATAACTCCCTGAGTTCAAACACTTTGCAATCGAGGAAGAATGATTGGCTTATTTTTGCACCAAGAAAAATAAAGGGTCTAGATATTTCCCAAACTGGATGGATTTTTGGAAAAGATTGATTGCATTCCCAGGAGAAATGCTATTCCTCATTCAGGAATGTTGTAAAGGCTCAACAGAATAATTATTCTCTCATCAAAAGTAAAACCGCATACATCTTGAGAGAGACACTTCAAGAATGTCTACTTCTTATAACTGATGTGCTTCGATTATTTCTTCTGTCAATTAAGAGTTACCTAGGGAATAGTAAACCAAATGTGAGCAACTCTGCACAGACCACATATCCTGCTTGTTGTTTTAAACAAACTGGCATTGTGATGCACTTAACTTTTAGAACCAATGATGAATATATTACCCAAAATGTATTAAATTCTTCACCACTCTGTCCACCTGTGACTCTACTTTCAAGAAGCTATGAACCTGTACCCCTAGATCCCCTTGTTTTGTGACTCTCCCCAACGCCCTCCCATTGAAAACAAAGAGTAGGAATTAATGAGTCCTTTTCAAATTGGCAGGCAGTAACTACTGGGGTGCCACAGGGATCGGTGCTGGGACCCCAGCTATTCACAATATATATGAATGATTTGGATGAGGGAACAAAATGTAACATCTCAAGGTTTGCAGATGATACCAAGTTGGGTGAACTGTGACGAGGATGCAGAGATCCTTCAGAATGATCTGGACAGGTTGGGTGAGTGGGCAAATCAATGGCAGATGCAGTATAATTTGGATAAATGTGAGGTTATTCACTTTGGAAGCAAAAACAGGAAGGCAGATTACTACCTGAATGGCTGTAAATTGGGAGAGGGGGGTGTGCAGTGGGACCTGGGTGTCCTTGTGCACCAGTCGCTGAAAGTAAGCATGCAGGTGCAGCAGGCGGTAAAGAAGGCAAATGGTATGTTGGCCTTCATTGCGAGAGGTTTCAATTACTGGGGCAGGGATATGTTGTTGCAATTGTACAGGGCCTTGGTGAGGCCACACCTAGAGTATTGTGTACAGTTTTGGGCTCATTTTCTGAGGAAGGATGTTCTTGCTCTCAAGGGAGTGCAGCGAAGGTTTACCAGGCTGATTCCGGGGATGGCGGGACTGATGTATGAGGAGAGATTGACCAGGTTAGGATTGTTTTCGCTGGAGTTCAGATGAATGAGGGGGGATCTCATAGAGACTTATACATTTCTAACAGGACTGGACAGGGTAGATGCAGGGAGGATGTTCCCGATGGTGGGGGAATCCAGAACCAGGAGTCACAGTCTGGGGATTCAGGATCGACCATTTAGGACGGAGGTGAGGAGACATTTCTTCACCCAAAGAGTGGTGAGCCTGTGGAATTCATTACCGCAGGAAGTAGCTGATGCCAAAACATTGAATGTATTCAAGAGGTGGCTGGATATAGCACTTGGGGAGAATGGGATCAAAGGTTATGGGGAGAAAGCAGGATTAGGCGATTGAGTTGGACGATCAGCCATGATCATGGTGAATGGCGGAGCAGGCTCGAAGGGCCAAATGGCCTCCTCCTGCTCCTATCTTCTATGTTTCTATGTTTCTATCAACTGAATAAGTCGTGCCCTGGTTCGATCTACCAAAATGCATCACCTCGCATTTATCTGAATTAAACCCATCTGCCATTCATATTTTCCCACAAAGTACTAAATGAAAGCAATAAAAAGATGTTTTGCAACAATATTACAGCGATCATACCTGCAGAGTCAAAACAAGTACTTGGTTGTTAAATTGCATTGTGATAAATTGCTATTTACTTGACCTTCTCTATAGGATCCTGGCTTGCTGGCAGTGTGTTACTATACATTGGTCCAGGGTTTGCAGTGGGAATAACGTTAGGGTTAACAGTGGTCACCCTTATTTACAACAAAATCAGACACTAACGTCCGGTGTGGGTGCATATGCACCCATAAACATGGGCATCGGGAAGTTGCTGTCCAAGATACCTACCTACTCCTTCAAAGCCACTTACCTGATGAAGGAGCAGCGCTTCAAAGGCTTGTGATTCCGAATCAACCTGTTGGGCTTTAACCTGGTGTTGTGAGACTTCTTACTGTACTCCTTCAAAGACTGTGCAAGAAAACAACATCTCGTCAAATGACTTATCTCTCAAACGCATTGAATTTTCTTTCCTTATATATTATGTAGGAAATGCATCTTTGGCATAAGCAGTTCATGTCAATGTCCCTGCCCCCCTCCCCCCCCCCCCCCCCCCCCACTCCCCCTCCCTCTCCCCCACACAACCCCTGCAGCCTTTTCTGCAACTCCGTACATTCTCACTTTTCAGGTAATGGAAACAGGAGCAGTCCATTCGGCCCTTCGAGCCTGCTCCGCCATTCATTTTGATCATGGCTGATCATCGAATTCAATATCCTGATCCCCTCCTTCCTCCCCATATCTCTTGAGCCCTTTAGCCCCAAGAGCTATCGCTAATTTCTTCTTGAAATCAGACAATGTTTTGGCCTCAATGACATTCTGCGGTAGTGAATTTCACAGACGTCACGGTGTCATTATCAGATAAGTTGTGACGCCAAAGCTCCGAAGGAAATTTCAGCGCAGATGACCAGAGCTTTGTTATAAGACGTAGCGATTTAAAAGAGAAAGGGTAGAGAGGTTTAGAAAGACTAAGTGTTGGAGCGGTTGATCAAGGCAGGGTTGCTATGCAAATCTAGACTGTGCAAGTGGTCGGTTCTGATGAAGGACAGCAATCCCGGAGGGCTGTAGGTCAGAGGAGATAACGGAGATGGGGATGGGAGAGGCCACGCAGAGGATTTAATAACAAGAATGAGAATTCTTAAATCCGGACATTACCTGACCCCGTGCCAACATAACTCAATGGGAACAGGGGTGATCGGTGAACAGAACTTAGAGCTTTGGATCAGATCAGAATTACAGATGGTATAAAGTAGGTGACTCAACAAGGGCTGCTGACTCACCGTCACCTATTATATGGTAATGCACAAAGTCATGATCGGAGATGGGTGGAGAACTGGCTTGGCCATAGGAGACAGAGGGTAGTGGTCGAAGGGTCTTTTTCCGGCTGGAGGTCTGTGACCAGTGGTGTTCCGCAGGGCTCTGTACTGGGACCTCTGCTATTTGTGATATATATAAATGATTTGGAAGAAGGTGTAACTGGTGTAATCAGCAAGTTTGCGGATGACACGAAGATGGCTGGAATTGCGGATAGCGAAGAGCATTGTCGGGCAATACAGCAGGATATAGATAGGCTGGAAAATTGGGCGGAGAGGTGGCAGATGGAATTTAATCCGGATAAATGCGAAGTGATGCATTTTGGAAGAAATAATGTAGGGAGGAGTTATACAATAAATGGCAGAGTCATCAGGAGTATAGAAACACAGAGGGACCTAGGTGTGCAAGTCCACAAATCCTTGAAGGTGGCAACACAGGTGGAGAAGGTGGTGAAGAAGGCATATGGTATGCTTGCCTTTATAGGACGGGGTATAGAGTATAAAAGCTGGAGTCTGATGATGCAGCTGTATAGAACGCTGGTTAGGCCACATTTGGAGTACTGCGTCCAGTTCTGGTCGCCGCACTACCAGAAGGACGTGGAGGCATTGGAGAGAGTGCAGAGAAGGTTTACCAGGATGTTGCCTGGTATGGAGGGTCTCAGCTATGAGGAGAGATTGGGTAGACTGGGGTTGTTCTCCTTGGAAAGACGGAGAATGAGGGGAGATCTAATAGAGGTATACAAGATTATGAAGGGTATAGATAGGGTGAACAGTGGGAAGCTTTTTCCCAGGTCGGAGGTGACGATCACGAGGGGTCATGGGCTCAAGCTGAGAGGGGCGAAGTATAACTCAGACATCAGAGGGACGTTTTTTACACAGAGGGTGGTGGGGGCCTGCAATGCGCTGCCAAGTAGGGTGGTGGAGGCAGGCACGCTGACATCGTTTAAGACTTAGCTGGATAGTCACATGAGCAGCCTGGGAATGGAGGGATACAAACGATTGGTCTAGTTGGACCAAGGAGCGGCACAGGCTTGGAGGGCCGAAGGGCCTGTTTCCTGTGCTGTACTGTTCTTTGTTCTTTGTTCTTTGACCTCCTTGGGTCTCTGTTTTGCCTCTGTTCAGGAAAGAGACTAATCTAACCTTGTGTCAGTTTCATAAATACTGCATTCCCGGCCTTGGCCACAGGATGAAACAAAGACAAGTTACCATGACGAATACCAAAAAAACAAGATATGTTGACATATTATGCTAATGAAGGAGACAGTTTTCTATTGGATAAGAAAGGGCAAAAAGCTATGCTATGATTGGTGGACTATGTATGTAAATAAAGGATGAGAAAGTTGCTTGTTTCTCATTTGCGGTAATTAACTATAACTGCTAATTATCTGAATCAATCAACAGAACATCATAGTGAAATTCAATGTGTCAGTTCTCCTTGCTAGCAAGTAATAAAAGTTTAGGACATTGAGTACTCACCGTGCGTTGTCTGGTTAATCCTCAACACATGCCGGACTTCAACAATCTTCATGCTGATGTGTTCCCACACAGATCCCTAGTTAGCCTGATTCAATGTCTAGCTGGAGGAGAATGATGGAAGCCACTTTTGCATTACTCAGCTTTCCAACGTACCCAAATGGGGATTTCTGTAGTTATTGGTTCCAACCAATGAGTCCCCATTGTTATGATGCAGAGATTAATCCCCTTTACCTCGCTTCTTGATCTGTTAAACGTGTTTGGGAAGGTGTTAACTGTTCTTCACTAACATTTAGAGGTTCGTTAATAGAAATACCCAACTTTAAATGAATAATTAATAAGTGACATGTTTAACCAGCCGGGAACTTTAACTAAACAAGGAACATATCAATTAAAGTAAGGTTCGACTGGAATGCTGTTCAAATAAATACAAGGACCATTCATCACCAAGCAATAATACTAACTTAGTCATTCTAAAAAAATATATACAAACAGCTTGTGTGGCTTTGGAAAAAAACCTTTGAAGTTCTTCTGTTGATATCGCTGTTGGTAATCTCTTTCTGATTTATACCTTTCTGGTAGATAGATGGAGATTACTCTTAAGATATATTTTTCATAGGCAGAGAGCTGCTCTTACCCTCTCTATGTGCTGAGAGGTGGCAGTTTTTCAGTTCAACTTAACTGAACTGAATTAACTGAACTCACTCACTGACTGAACCAACCAAACTGAAGGTAGGCAATTGAGTTCCTATTTTTATCCCTGATGACCTATCAATTTTCTATACCATGATTGGTCTTATGTTGTCAACAACAGTAAATTCAAACTTGATAGGTTCCTGATGTCTTCTTTAAACTGATAGGCTGTCAAAATGCAATGACCTGCAAAGCCTGTTACCAAGGCAACCCTGATGCTTGGTACTGGTTACAAATGTTGCAATCTGAGTACCCTGTGTGCACCTGCATTTTAAACATCCAACCACTGAACACAAAACCAACTTTTAAAGAGGTCACACTTAGCAAACTCAACTTTACAACACCATACCACCTCTAATCCTACTGTAGACCCAGTGGTTAGCACTGCTGCCTCAGAGATCTGGGTTCAATTCTGCCAAACCTCTCCCCGAGGTTTCTGATAATTGAAGGTTAACCATCTGGGTCCATAAATAATTATGTTGTCATTGTAGGGAGGAGCAGGGAGGTAGAAGAGTAAAACTGAAAACACTAACTCAGCCCAAGGAGGTTTATTGGTATGGGATTGGATCAACACAGTCAGTCTCCCACTTATAGGTTAATTGCAACTCTGAAGGCTTCAGTCCTTCGAAAAGTTCAAATCAATGATGTTTGCAGTCTTCCACATGCATCACATTGAAGATAAGTGAGGATTTGGTGCAGAAATTAGACTCTCCACAGGGGGGGGATTTTCCCATCCTGCCTGCCATGGGAATCATAGCGAGATGTGTGGGATGGACCATGGAAAAGTCCATCGACTTCGGGCGGGATTTTCCAGTTTTGGGGCGAGCGCGGCCGCAAAATCCTACCCATTGTGTTGACTCATCATGTACATAAGCAGAATGTGGGGTGGGTGAAAATTATCGTTCATACTTTAGCCATTTACCCAAGAAAAAAAAACATAATGGCAAAACACCTGCCTACAGAGAGTAAAAAAAAATCCTGGCCTTAATTCTCCAGCTGTTTACTGCCGTTGCCAGCGAGAATGGAGAATTTGGCGCTCAGCCAAGTCTTCATTCACAGCAGAGGAACTGGAGAATCCAGGCTGTGCGCAAGGTCAGAGAATCCAACTCCACAGTTCCGTAGAAGAGTCAGATGGACCCGAAACCTTAACTCCGTTTCTCTTTCCAAGGATGATGCCAGAGTTTATCCAGCCTTAAACTATGGAATTCCCGACTCAAACCTCACCGCCACTCTCATTTCCTTTAAGACACTCCTTAAGATTCTACCTCTTTGGCTAAGCTTCCGGCCACCTGTCCTAATGTGTCTCAGTCTCATGTTCTGTTTGGCAATCGTTTCTGGGAAACACCTTGGAATGTTTTAGAATGTTAAAAGTCATGTATTGATGCTGCCTCTTGGAAAGCAGCCAGCCTCTTTGGCAGCCTTGGCCACATCCTGGTACCAGAGGACAATTTAATGTGGCCCTCTTGCTCACCAGTTCGGACAGGGTAGCCTGTGAACGCCCTTGGCTCTGTGTCCAACTTCTGGTGTGTATCAACAACATGGGTCTGGATTTTCCAGCCCTTCCAGCTGGCAGGATGTTCCGACTCTGTCGAAGGTGATCCCACCACCTCCCCATCCCCCCCACCCCCTGCGATGAATTTCCCAGCGGCGGGCAACGCAAATGGCCATTGACTTCGGCGGGGCTGGAAGACCCCGCTAATGGCCAATGGTGAGTCACTTCCACTGCAGGAAAAACATGTTGTGAAGGCGGGAGAGTGGAGGGGGCGGGGGCAGAGGGGTTGAAATCCCAGCCTAATCATAGAATCATAGAATCCTTGCAGTGAAGGAGGAGGCCATTTGGCCCATAAAGTCTGCACCAACCACAATCCCACACAGGCCCAAACCCCATAACTCCATGCTTTTACCCTAGCTAGCCCCCCTGACACTAAGGAGCAATTTATCACGGTCAATCCACCAAACCCGCACATCTTTGGAGTGTGGGAGGAAACCGGAGCACCCGGAGGAAACCCACGCAGATTTGGGGAGAACGTGCAGATTCCACACAGACAGTGACCCGAGGTTGGAATCGAAGCCGGATCCCTGGCACTTTGAGGTAGCAGTGACAACTACTTTTGAACGATGCCGAGAGTGCGATGAATCCCACGACACGCTGCATCTTTGCTGTTTCGCGATGCAGAGAATGCTACTCCGAGCTGCTGACAACCATCTACAAAGCTGAATCCAATGAAACGACCTTTGCTGACGTGTCTGTGGGACTCGAGACATTAATTTGCATTCCGGGAAGTCGGAAGCATCAATCCCTTGGCCCCTGACAGCCAGGGAAAATAAATGGTTCCCATTTGTTGTTAAGATGTTAATACACTTGTTGCCTGTTTGTGCTGCTGTGCTATAATGATCTGACTTGTGCCAGTCAGCTGGCAATGTTATTCTGCACTGCTGATATCATCCTCTCTTCATCATCAATCTATTTGATTCAAACCCTACTCCCTAATGCAATTGCTGCCACTTTCATTAAACCAAGGTCACAATTTATATGATTGAAATGATCGATGGCGAACTGAGTGCTTGACACAACACTGGTAACACATTTGAGTTCCGCTCATTGCTTGAACAGCAGGATCAGAAGCCCAGCTTTACTACAAGTATTAGGGTCATAGACGTTTACAGCATGGAAACAGGCCCTTCGGCCCAACTTGTCCATTCTACCCTTTTTTTATAAACCCCTAAGTTAGTCCTAATTGCCCACATTTGGCCCATATCCCTCTATACCCATCTTACCCATGTAACTGTCTCAATGCTTTTTAAAAGACAAAATTGTACCCGCCTCTACTACTAGCTCTGACAGCTTGTTCCAGACACTCACCACCCTATGTGTGAAAAAATTGCCCCTCCGGACCCTTTTGTATCTCTCCCCTCTCACCTTAAACTGATGCCCTCCAGTTTTAGACTCCCCTAGCTTTGGGAAAAGATGTTGACTATCTAGCTGATCTATGCCCCTCATTACTTTATAGACCTCTATAAAATCACCCCTCAGCCTCCTACGCTCCAGAGATAAAAATCCCAGTCTATCCAGCCTCTTCTTATAACTCAAACCATCAAGTCCCGGCAGCATCCGAGTAAATCTTTTCTGCACTCTGTCTAGTTTAATAATATCCTTTCTATAATATTATTTCTATAATATTCTTGAATCTTACAGTCATTGCAGCATCGAAGGAGGCCATTTGGCTCATCAGGTTAATTTCTGGTCTTCCTTATTCTTATTGCTTGGCTTTCACCTTCAATCATCAAGGCCCTTGCAACAAATCCATATTGTATGGGGCAGCACAGTGGCACAGTGGTTAGCACTATTGCCTCGCAGCGCCAGGGACCCGGGTTCAATTCCCAGTTTGGGTCACTGCCTGTGCGGAGTTTGCATGTTCTCCCCGTGTCCGTGTGGGTTTCCTGTGGGTGCTCCGGTTTCCTCCCACAGTCCAAAGATGTGCGGGTTAGGTTGATTGGCATGGTGGCACAGTTGTTAACACTGCTGCCTCACTGCACCAGGGACCCGGATTCGATTCCCGGCTTGGGCCACTGTCTGTGTGGAGTTTGCACATTCTCCCCATGTCTGCGTGGGTTTCCTCCGGTGCTCCGGTTTCCTCCCACAATCCAAAGGTGTGCGGTTAGGTGGATTGTCCATGCTAAATTGATCCTGGTGTCAGGGGATTAGCAGGGTAAATATGTGGGGTTATGGGAATAGGGCCTGGGTGGGATTGTGGTCGGTGCAGACTCGATGGACCAAATGGCCTCTTTCTGCACTGTTCGGATTCTCTGATTCAAATTTTTTTTTTCTTTCATGAGTAGAAGGCATTGCTGGCTGGGACAAGAATGGGCATCTTTTGCCCATCCTAATTGCCCCTGGAGACCCAGTTCGAATCCCACCAGGGCAGATGATGGAATTTCAATTCAAAATTTTAAAAATCTGGAATTAAGAATCAACTGATGACCATGAAACCATTGTCGATTGTTGGATAAACCCATCTGGTTCACTAATGTCCTTTAGGGAAGGAAATCTGCCGTCCTTACCCGGTCTGGCCTATATGTGACTCCAGAGCCACAACAATGTGGATGACTCTCAACTGCCCTCCAAGGGCAACTAGGGATGGGCAATAAATGCTGGCCAGCCAGCGATGCTGTCCCAATAGAATAGAAAAAATTGAGTGACTTGTTTGATGGGCCAAAAGGCCCCTTCTTCACTGTAGGG
The DNA here is from genome assembly GCF_964213995.1 of Mustelus asterias. Taxonomy (NCBI): domain Eukaryota; kingdom Metazoa; phylum Chordata; class Chondrichthyes; order Carcharhiniformes; family Triakidae; genus Mustelus; species Mustelus asterias. Next base: position 92,115,515 of record NC_135815.1, on the reverse strand, counting down.
ATTCTACGAATCTATTCTATGATAAAATAACTCCACGTAATTAGTGTGCTGGTTAGAGATCTATAAATCAACCCGGGTTCAGGTGAAAGTTCATTGACCTGAAACACTGACAGGAATTTTCCATTTTGAGCCTAAGGGCCCAATTTTACCATTGTGTCGCACTGTTTTCGGGCGCGAAAACATGGTAAAGTCGGGCGTGAGGCCATGAACGCGATCCGCGCCCGCTTCCGCGCAGATGCCCACTTTACCGTGGCCCGGGATGGCCGCGATCCGATTCGCACCCAAAACAGGCGCAACGGCGATTTAAATGCACTTAAATTGAATTAATGGGCTGCCCGCCCAGCTTTACCAGTATTTCCCCCTTTACCACCGCGTTCGCCCGTCCAGATTCAACGTGAAACAGACACGCTCGGGAAAGGTCTGTTTCGGGCACTCCAGCTGCTGAAGAGGTAAGTTCAGAGCTTCTAACGACTCTCTGACTCAGATCGGTGGTGGGAGGGGGAGGGAGAGGCGCGTCAGATCATTCTTTGGTGGGGAGCAAAGTGGGAGGAGGAGGCGGGTCAGAGGATCTCTGGAGTCGGGAGGGGAGGGAGGACAGATCGCTCCCTGGTGGGGGTGGAGGGTAGGGCAGAGGAAGGGGGCGGAGGGGAGGCGGGCCCAATCATTCTCTGGTGGGGGGGGAGGGAGGAGAGAGGCCTGATCATTTTCTGGTGGGGGATGGGGAGGCGGGTCAGATGTATCTCTGGTGGTTGGGGGTGAGGGAGGAGGGAGGCCCGATCGTTGTCTGGTGGGGGCCGGGGGGGGAGGGGTGGGAGGCCCAAACTTTCTCTGGAGGGTAGGGGCGGGGGAGGCTCGATCATTCTCGGTGGGAGGGGGGGGGGGTGGTGGGGGGGAGGCCCGATCATTCTCGGGGTGGGGGGAGAAGTCCGATCATTCTTGGGGGGGGGGGAAGTTAATTCTATCCCATCACATTTCTAATTCTGATCATTCCTGTTATAAATGCTACTTAGATTGTATTTCACTTGCCATGAATGTTGTTTTTTTTTCCCCTACACCAGCAAGTTCAGAAGAAATAGAAATTATCTTATGACCATTTCCCAAATTAGCTTCTAAACTTGGAAATGCAGCTCTTAGAATTTACTGCAAGTTGGCTGTTTCTAAACATCGGCTGTTGCTAAAGACAATTCCAAAGGTTGTTGAATCAAGCAACGGTTATTTGTACAAACACCTATATGTTTCATTACACACTTCAATAAAGGCCTGGATATGTATCTCAGTGGATTTTGCAAGTACAGGCAGCAGAGAGAAGGGATTTCACAGCTAAAATAGTGCACATGCACTTAATTAGTGAAACTCCCAAAGTGCTCGGCTGTGAGTATGTGAAATATACTGGGAAGGAGACCGGATGGATCTCTGGTGGGGGGCAGATGGATCTCTGGTTGGGGGGGATGGGGGTGGGAGGTCAGACTGACCTCTGGTGGGGGGGGTGGGGGAGGGAGGCCAGATGGATCTCTGGTGGGGGGGAGGGAGACCAGATGGATCTCTGGTGGGGGTGGGGGGAGGGAGGCCAGATGGATCACTGGGTGGGGGGGGGGGGGGGGGCAGGGGCAGGGGGGTCCACTGCCACTTTGTGGGCGATCGGTGGGGGGGGGAAAGGGGGCAGGGGGCTCACGATCTGGTGGGGGTGGGTGGATAAAGGGGAAAGTTATGTTGTCGGGGTGGGAGTGATGTCTGTGGGGACCATTGCTCCTGCTTTTTGTTCTCGGGCCGCTTTATCCGTTTTTTGCGGCCCGGGAGCGATGTGACGGCGGCGCGATTTTCAATTTTTTTTCTAACTGCGCATGCGCAGTTCAAAGCTCCGATCGTTTCGGGCGCGCTAAGCACCGCCCACAGCGCAATTGGGACTTAGCCATTTTTTGCAGGCTAAGTGTGTATGGAGTTGCCTGAAAGCAGATTTCCAAGTCGGATCTGAATTGTGCCCAGATTCAGCACTTAGAATGAAAATGGTAAAATCAGGCCCTAAGTGTGGTGATGGGCGGGTTTTGCAATACATTTCCCACTGGGCGGCATGGCAGAAATTTGCACCCAATTTTCCGCTCAGAAACTAATTAAAAATGTACAGACAAGAAGCTCCGTTCCATGGGTGGCACGGCGGCACAGTGATTAGCATTGCTGCCTCATAGCACCAGGGACCCGGGTTCGATTCCTGGCTTGGGTGACTGTGCGGAGTTTGCATGTTCTCCCCATGTCTGCATGAGTTTAGAAACATAGAATCACAATAGTGCAGAAGGAGGCCATTTGGCCCATCGAGTCTGCACCAACAGCAATCCCACCCAGGAACTATCCCCGTAACCCCACATATCTACCCTGCTAAACTGATCTACCCCTGGCGCTAAGGGAGAGTTTAGCATGGCCAATCAACCTAACCTGCATACCTTTGGAGTGTGGGAGGAAACTGGAGCACCCATAGGAAACCCACGCAGACACGGCGAGAGTGTGCAAACTCCGCACAGACAGTGACCCGAGGCTGGAATTGAACCCGGGTCCCTGGCACTGTGGGACAGCAGAGCTAACTATTGTGCCACCATATCGTTTCCTCCAGGTGCTCCGGTTTCCTCCCACAGTCCAAAGATGTGCCGGTTAGGTCAATTGGCCATAACAAATTGCCCCTTAGTGTCCCAAGATGCGTAGGTTAGGGGAGAGAATTAGCGGCGTAAAAACACAGGGTCACGGGGATAACATGAGGGGTGGGCCTGGGTAAGATTCTCTGTCGGAGATTTGGTGCAGACTCGATGGGCTGAATGGCCTCCTTCTGTACTGTAGGGATTCTATGATTCTATGAATGAGATGGCGGAGTGGGCCACAGGAACGATCCACAAGCAAAAAACGTGTGGCGGTGACTTTCAGGGGCACTGGCTACTGCCACCCCCCCCACACCGCAACCCCCCCCACCCACCATCACCCCCCCCCCTCCCCACACCCCGAGGTGTTAGACCCTCCAGAAGAATGAGACAGATGTGATCCACCACATCTCTTGTGCAGATGCTCATCTCCAGACAGAAGAATCCTCATCGGTCGACCTTTAGTGGTGCAAGCCACTCCATGGGATGGGTCTAACCTCCTCATCGTCTGCGTGTTGCTAGGGTTCCCCTGGATCGTGGGCCTGAGGCCAGGCTTTCTCTGGAGGCTGGACTTAGTCTCTTCGTGCCCTTGGCCTCCACAATCGTATCACAGCCGTTAAGAAGGCAACATTGACTGCATTATTCAATCCTCCTTCTCGCTGGAGAAGATGAATGCAACAGGTTAATGAACTCTGGGCAAATATCGTGGGCTTTCCACTCATGCACAAAAAGCCACTGCCGTGTCTCAGATCTGTGTCTGTGCTACTAGCTCTTCACTAATGTAGCCTTGTAGCTGAGGTGCAAACTCACATGTCCAGGTGATTATTGAAATCTTAATCCCACAGAGGCTGCAAGAGTTTTGGATGCATTCACCTTACTAAAGGCAATCTCTGATCTGGTTTGTAGGTTAATCTCCACCTGCACTTCACCAATGACTGAATACCCTGTGGTCAGTTATCCGTGCCAATTAGAGGAAGCACTGAGAGGCTTTCACTGATGATCTGACAGATATGCAGCAACTTGCTTTCTGAATGGTTGGCTGTATCAAAGCTCAAACAGAAGAACTGTACTGGGAAGCCAATAATTCCTGCACTCTCTCGTTAAAGTTCACCAAAAGGCAATGGCTCCAAATGCACTTTCCCGAGAAAGTCTTCCTCATTTCTCTCAGCTCTGACTCTCATAGAATCATAGAATCCCAGTGCAGAAGGAGCCCATTCAGCCCATCGAGTCTACACTGGCAACAATCCCACCCGGGCCCTATCCCCGTAACCCTACATTTTTACCTTGCCAACCCCCCTGACACTAAGGAATAATTTAGCATGGTCAATCCCCCAACTGGCACATCTTTGGATAGAAAGGAGCAATTTAGCATGGCCAATCCTAACCTGCACATCTTTGGACCCTAAGAGGCAATTTAGTATGGCCAATCCACCTAACCTACACATCTTTGGACACTAAGGGGTAATTTAGCATGGCCAATCCACCTAACCTACACATCTTTGGACACTAAGGGGTAATTTAGCATGGCCAATCCACCCAACCTACACATCTTTGGACACTATGGGACAATTTAGCATGGCCAATCCATGAAACCTACACATCTTTGGACACTGAGGGGTAATTTAACATGGCCAATCCACCTAACCTGCACATCTTTGGACACTAAGGGACAATTTAGCATGGCCAATCCATGTAACCTGCACATTTTTGACACTAAGGGACATTTTAGCATGGCCAATGCATCTAACCTACACATCTTTAGACTGTAGGAGGAAACTGGAGCGCCCGGAGGAAACCCATGCAGACACAAGGAGAACACAGACATGGGGCAGACTCCACACAGACAGTCACCCAAGGTTGGAATTGAACCCGGGTCCCTGGCGCTGTGAGGCAGCAGTGCTAACCACTGTGCCACCGTGCCACCCATTCATAAAGTTTGATTCCCATCCACCTTTATTGTGTTTGTGTTCTTGTCTTCCATGTCTGGATTCAGCTTCCCCACCCTCGGTCTCCCCTCTGCCTGCCATTGTCTCCCCAACCAACACCACTGGCCATTGCCCCTGTGTCTTCATCATCCTCCCCCCCCCCCCCTCTTCAACCCTGCCATTGTACATTTGCCTTCATCTCTGTCAGCCTTCTCCCCTTCAACCCCGCGTTACAAATCTCCACCTCAGGTGCCTCAATCCGATGGTCACTTCAGATTTGGGGTTCTCACCCCTCCAGCACCTGGGAGCATAAGCCCTCCCTCCCTGCTACCAAGCACCCCCTATCCCTCACAATGAGGTTGGCCCCATCCTGACCACCCACCATGGTAATCCCTACCTCTCAGGCCCTGATATCCTGGTGCTTCCTGGAAACACGGTCCCAGGACTTAGGCTCGGCAAGGCACTGTACCTCCTCTGGCCACTGCAGCACTCCACCTGGAGGGGCAGGATAGCATCGTCCGATCTGATTCAGCTCCCTTCCAGGGGAGGATTGAAGTCTCATTGGCTGTCAATCAACGTTCAGTTGAGTGTGAATGGCAGTGGGCCAGTTGGGGTCAGCAGGGGTGGGCAAGGAAAGCCAAGCCTAGGTTTTGCATCTGCCCATGGAATCATCAAATAGAATCCTTACAAAGCAGAAGGAAACCATTCGACCCATTGCGTCTGCACCAGCAGAGCATCCCACCCAGTCCCACCCCTTGCCTTATCTCAGTAACCGCACACATTTACTAGGGCTAATCCCCATAACCTACACATCTTTGGACACTAAGGGACAATTTAGCATGGCCAATCCACCTAACCCACACATCGTGGACACTAAGGCACAATTTAGCATGGCCAATCCACCGGACCTACATATCTTTGGACACTAAGGGCCCGAAATCGCGGTAAAGTTGGGTGTCGGGCCTAGCAGATCCGAGCAGATCGCAGCTTTACCGACACCAGATTCGGGCACGGGTCCAGCCTGCACCCGAATCAGGCGGCCCGACGATTTAAATGCATTTGCGTACATTTGAATCAACTTAATGAACCGCGCGCCCAACCCTACCGCCAAATCCCACTTTACCGTCTTCTGGTCCGATACGAATCTGTGCTCTAATTGACCTGCCGAATAGAAATCCAAAGTCACCGCTACAGCCTCCGAAGAGCGGGGTCAGAGACTGCAACGGCCCTCTGACCCAGCTCCTCCTCTGGGGGAGGGAGGGGGCAGAGGGGGAGGAGGGTAGGAGGAGGAGAGGAGGTGTGATGTATCATCCTCTGGGGGGGGGGGGGGGGGGGATGGGAGGGGATGGGGTGTGACCGATCATCCTCGGGGGGGCGGGGTGGGGGGTGGGAGGAGAGGGGGTGTGACGTATCATCCCCTGGGGGAGGAGGGAGTGGGAAGGGAGGGGGTGTGACCGATCATCTCCTGGGGGTGGGAGGAGAGGGGGTGTGACGTTTCATCCTCTGGGGGGGGGGGTGCGCTGCCACTCAGCGTTCCGCTGAGGTGAATAATGACAGTCATGCTGTTTGAAGTATGCGGAGAGGAGGGATTCGTTCCTCCGGTGGGGAGGAGGGATCGGCCGGAGAGTGGCAGCAGAACCCCCTGCCCCCTCCCTCCCCACCGATTGGCCACAGGGTGGCAGCGCCCCGCGCCACCCCCCCCCCCCCCCCACAAGAGGATGATACGTCACACCCCCTCTCCTCCCCCCCTCCCCCCAGGTGATGATCGGTCACACCCCCTCTCCTCCCACCCCCCCTCCCCCCAGGTGATGATCGGTCACACCCCCTCTCCTCCCCCCAGGTGATGATCGGTCACACCCCCTCTCCTCCCCCCAGGTGATGATCGGTCACACCCCCTCTCCTCCCACCCCCCCTCCCCCCAGGTGATGATCGGTCACACCCCCTCTCCTCCCCCCAGGTGATGATCGGTCACACCCCCTCTCCTCCCACCCCCCCTCCCCCCAGGTGATGATCGGTCACACCCCCTCTCCTCCCCCCAGGTGATGATCGGTCACACCCCCTCTCCTCCCCCCAGGTGATGATCGGTCACACCCCCTCTCCTCCCACCCCCCCTCCCCCCAGGTGATGATCGGTCACACCCCCTCTCCTCCCCCCAGGTGATGATCGGTCACACCCCCTCTCCTCCCACCCCCCCTCCCCCCAGGTGATGATCGGTCACACCCCCTCTCCTCCCACCCCCCCAGATGGTCTGTGTCAGAGAGCCGCTCTCTCTGCTTTATTCTTTCGCGCCCGGGCGCGCTGCTTCAGATTTTTTTCGAACTGCGCAGTTCAGAGCTCCGATCGTTCCGGCAGCGCTAAGCCCCGCCCACAGCGCGAATTGGACTGGAGCCGGCAAAACGCATATGGGCGCGCTGGAAAGAGGATCCCGGGCTCGGATCCGTATTGTGCCCAGATCCCGCCCTTAGGCTCCGATTGGTAAAATCGGGCCCTCAGGGGCAATTTATCATGGCCAATCCATCTAACCCGCACATCTTTGGAGACTGTGGGAGGAAACCCACGCAACAGGGGGAGAATGTGCAGACTCCACACAGACAGTCACCCGAGCCAGGAATCGAACCCAGGTTCCTGGCACTGTGAGGCAGCAGTGCTAACCACTGCGCCACCGTGCCGCCCAATCTTCAGAGAAATCCAGATCTCCAGAAAGCCAATGTCATTGTGCTCCAAAATACCAGAAAATATCACACATGGTCACGCACACATCTTTGTTTAAATTAGAGAACATACGCTCTGCCAGAATAGATCCACGTCAGCACAGATGTTGAATACAAACAAGTGAATGAACAGTATTCGCTGCAAACAATGTATTGACAGAGATCACAGACCTTATCATTCTGTTTGAAATGTCAAAACAAAAGGACACTTCTCCTGCACTAACTCTCAGCAGAACACATGACTCGCGACTACACCGGAGTCCTGTTAGCTACATGACCCTGATGGCCTCAAACACACAGTTTTTATTGTGGGAAAGCTCTGAAAAAAATATATTTGGCCTTTTGAGTGGCATCCCAGAGTGCAAATCAAAAACAGAAAGACTTGCATTTGTATAGCACCCTTCATGATCATCGGACATCCCAAAGCACTTGAAAGCCAGCCTTTGAGTTGCAGTCACTGTCGCAATACAAGGAATGCGGGAGCCAATTTGTGCACAGCAAGCTCCCACCAAGAGGTCAACCTGTTCCTGTGATAAAAATGGAACTTAAGTCTTACTCGTTGAGTCAGATTCATTCAGTCTTACTCAAGTCTTGCTCATTGGCATCAGTTCAAACAGGCTGGGAGGAAAATTCAGATTCTCAGCAGGAATTTGAAGAGACGTGAGTGAAGAAGAGGGAGGATTTGAGGCGAATTTTGTAAGTAGGGAGCAAGATGGCAAGTTTGTGGGGTTTTGGGAAAGAATTCTAGGATATAGGGTTTTGATGGCTGAAGCTTCTATTGTTGCTGACAAGACAGAGGTAGGTGACTGTAATAAGTCTTCATAGGTAGAAGCCCCTCCACTAAAATTCCTTTATTTACAATTCCAACAGCAGTACACAGAGTGCTATCAGTCAGCAGTCTACCTTCGGGAGTGGCAGAGGAACTGACAGTCCCAGTTAAATATAAGGAAAAGACTCCCTGATTGGCCCATCAATTGACTCCTTAATCAGGGAGTTCATATTCCAATAACCCTGAATTTATATAGTGCCTTTTAGCCCCCAGAATACTTCAGCTTTACATCATAGAATCCCTACAGTGCAGAAAGAGCCATTCAGCCCATCGGGTCTGCACCAACCACAATTCTACGCAGACCCCATTCCCATAACCCTGTTTATCCTGCTAATCCCCTAACACTAAGGTCGATTTAGCATGGCCAATCCACCTAACATGCACATTTTTGGACTATGGGAGGAAACGGGAGCACCCGGAGGAAACCCACGCGGACATGGGGAAAATGTGCAAATTTCCACACAGACAGTGACCCGAGGCGGGAATTGAACCTGGATCCCTGGCGCTGTGAGGCAGCGGTGCTAGCCACTGTGCTACCATGCTGCCATCCAATGAAGCACTTTTGTAGTGTAGTCACTGTTGTATTGTGGGAAAGGTGGCAGCCAATTTGCACACAGTAAGATCCCACAAACAGCAATGAGGTAATGACTGGATCATTTGCTTTAGTGATTTGTGGTTGAGAGGTTGACAATTGTCCAGGGTATCAGGGAGAAATTCCTTGCTGTTTTTCAGACAGTGTTAGTGGATCTGAGCTGGCTGCCTGAGAGAACGGATAGGATCTCAGTTGAATTTTTTTATTCGAAATACACCTCCATCAGTGTGGTGCTCTCTCCGTCCCACACTGAATTGTCAGCTGGGATCTATGGATCCACAACCTTCTCATTGAGAGGCAAGAATTCGACCATTGAGCCATGACTGACACATCTGCTTGCCAGCATCAACTATCTCATCAGTGTTGACTCTTTTCTGGAGGGCCTTTTCAAACACTTTGGGGGGGATTTTCCAGCCATCCGGCGGCAGAATCATCTGGTCCCGCCAAAACCCACGCCGTTTTGCGTGACTCACTCATCCCATTACCGGGGAATCCATCACTGGAGATCACCTATGGCTCTCAAAAGACCCTTTGTGAAGTTGTATGAACTCAATAGTGGCATGATGGGAAAATTGGTCAACTCTCTGGTACAATGTAAGAACACTGACCAAGCTATTTCAAAATGCCTGACCTCTGAAAGGCCTGATAAGATTAACTCCTCATAAACTAGGCCAGTATGACCAAGACAAGATAAGGTCAGAGATGAAGGAGTCCCCAACCTTTTTCTGTTACATCAAAGGACAAGATAAGGGTATGAATAATGAGACAAAGAGTTCTAGGCGGTCAGCAAGTTATGACATGATTAACGACATTGCTTATGATTCTATTATTAATTGAATTCTTGAATATGCTCTGGTCACGCTACCTGATGATGATTATGTATAAATACTGAACTGATTCTTTGTGTAAGTGCGGACTTGTGGAAGAATCAGCAGTTGTACCAACTGCTCTCTGACCTTAAGTTTCAGCCATGTACTGCAGGCAGTCTTTCGTAAATAAAGGCTAGTTGTTTTGTCTGAACGAACTTTGCTGAGTTTTTCTATCACAGTCAAGAAGCAGGAAAATTTCCACTTCAACACCTTGCCGGTGAGAAGGGCCCGAAATGGGTGGAATGTTCTAGCACCACCCCCCAGCCGGTGGGACAGGTGAACCGCACAAAACGCTGTAGACAGCAGCAGGACCAGAGGTTGCAGCCAGTGGCCAATGATGCGCCTCTTTCGCTGCTGACAAACATGCCACAGGGAGAGGCGGTGGGATAATCCCACCCATTGTTACATTCAAACGACGGGATTTTCCAGATGTGCTCGCCCCAAGACCGGAAATTCCCACCCGAGGTCAAGGAGCCTTATAATTCCTGTGGCGGGCAGGATGGGAAAATTTCACACAAAGAGTGCTCAGAGTTTGAATTCTTTTCTCCAAGTGACGTTTGACACCATAATCCATTCTGAACTGGAGTTGGAGAGAATCATAGAATCTCTACAATGCAGAAGGAGGCCATTCGGCCCATCGAGTCTGTACCAGCCACCATCCCACCCAGGCCCTATTCCCACAACCCTATGCATTTACCCTGCTAATCCCTCTGACACTAGGGTCAATTTAGCATGGCCAATCCACCGAGCCCGCATATCTTTTGAAGTGTGGGAGGAAACTGGAGCATCCACAGTACACGGGGAGAATGTACAAACTCCACAAGGCAGCGACCGTTGGCCAGAATTGAACCCGGGACTCTGGCGCTGTGAGGTAGTAGTGCTAACCACTGTGCCACCGGCGCCTGTCTTATGAATCAATGGTATTAAGGGGTTTGAAGTGAAAGCATGGAAATGGAGTTAAGTCTTAGGTCAGCAATCATGTCATTTAGAACCCCACTGATGTTAAATGTGAGACTTTAACAGGTTCCAGTAGGGTAACTTTGAACACCGGTTCTTGGTGTTCAATCTGGTATACTGCGATAAAATTAGGTGAACAAGTGAGGAACAGTCTAGTCATTGTACAAACAATTAATAAAGAATATTTGTTAATTAAAAGAACACAAACACCAGGAAGGACTATAAGACACTACAGTTCAGTACACTGATGGCTACACACACATAGTATTACATGAAACTACCCCTTCATTCCCAACTACCTACGTTCTCTGAACTCTGAGATGCCCCTCTGACCCCAACAACATCCAACATTATGTAACTCGACAAGCTAAAACCAGCAAATAATTACCACATGCTGGTAATGTGGCCATATAATGTGGGGCGGCACGGTGGCACAGTGGTTAGCACCGCTGCCTCACAGCGCCAGGGACCCGGGTTCGATTCTAGCCTCAGGTCACTATGTGTGTGGTGTTTGCACATTCTCCCCGTTTCTGCATGGGTTTCCTCCGGGTGCTCCGGTTTCCTCCCACAGTTCAAAGATGTACACGTTAGGTTGATTGGCCATGTTAAACTGACCCTTAGTGTCAGGGGGATTAGGAGGGTAAATATGTGAGGAAACAGGAATAGGGCCTGGGTGGGATTGTGGTCAGTGCAGTCTCGATGGGCCGAATGGCCTCCTTCTGCTCTGTAGGGATTCTATTCTATTCACATTTCGGAAAACCATCTTCAGTTTCAGCGAAGCCCACTTCTTTTATGGAGGCAGTTTCTGTAGCTGGATGAGGCTGTGAGGGCAGCCGCAGCTGTGCCCCTTTCCCCACTCATTGTGCTATAGATATATCATTCTTTCCCTTTGATGTTACCCACCCTGTGGAATCGGCTCTCAGCATCCAAACGTGACAATTTTATTATCTCTCCACTTTGAAGTTACCTCCTCTATGCCCCCACTGTTTTCCTCCAGTAAGAGTTTTAACAACACCAGGTTAAAGTCCAACAGGTTTATTTGGTAGCAAATACCATTAGCTTTCGGAGCGCTGCTCCTTCGTCAGATGGAGTGGAAATCTGCTCTCAAACAGGGCACAGAGACACAAAATCAAGTTACAGAATACTGATTAGAATGCGAATCCCTACAGCCAACCAGATCTTAAAGATACAGACAATGTGGCTGGAGGGAGCATTAAGCACAGGTTAAAGAGATGTGTATTGTCTCCAGACAGGATAGCCCCAAGTCCAGGAGGCAAGCTGTGGGGGTTACTGATAATGTGACATAAATCCAACATCCCGGTTTAAGCCATCCTCATGTGTGCGGAACTTGGCTATCAGTTTCTGCTCAGCGACTCTGCGCTGTCGTGTGTCGTGAAGGCCGCCTTGGAGAACGTTTACCTGAAGATCAGAGGCTGAATGCCCGTGACTGCTGAAGTGCTCCCCAACAGGAAAAGAACAGTCTTGCCTGGTGATTGTCGAGCGGTATTCATTCGTCCGTTGTCGTAGCATCTGCATGGTTTCCCCAATGTACCATGCCTCGGGACATCCTTTCCTGCAGCGTATCAGGTAGACAATGTTGGCCGAGTTGCAAGAGTAGGCGTGTACCTGGTAGATGGTGTTCTCACGTGAGATGATGGCATCCATGCTAAAGTGACCCTTAGTGTCAGGGGGATTAGGAGGGTAAATATGTGGGGAAACAGGAATAGGGCCTGGGTGGGATCATGGTCAGTGCAGCCTCGATGGGCCGAATGGCCTGCATGAACCCAGGTAAATACTTGTGTTTCTCACTGATATGCTAACCCAATATCTCTTCAGGCAGCTGCCCTTATCAACTCCCTGTTTTATTGTCTTTTATCCCAATTTCATTTTTAAACATTAAACATCCGATTCTTAAGACATTGAAGGGTGGAATAGGCTCAAAGGGCTAAACGTTCGAAGTCTGTTCCTATGTTTCGATAAGAATGTGGGTATTACATAGTGTATGATTTATTAATGTCGTGCGTTAGACAATTGTTTGCCTCTCCTGAACAATCCCTCCACAAAGATCTGAAGAGCTGATACGTTTTTAGTTGACACGTTGCCACCTTCTGTGACGGCCATCATTTCTGTAAACTCCAAATGCATTGGGCCTGATTTTAACTCTAGAAGAGTGAATGGATCATGGGTGAATAAAAATAAGGCCGGAAAATGTTTAATTTGCATTCATTGTCATCAGATGTTCACCTATTAATTTAATATTGTGTAATTGGGCGGCATGGTAGCACAGCGGTTAGCACTGCTGTCTCAGAGCGCCAGGGGCCCGGGTTCAATTCCAGCCTCGGGTTACTGTCTGTGTGGAGTTTGCACATTCTCCCCGTGTCTGCATGGGTTTCCTCCAAGTGTTCCACTTTCCTCCCACAGTCGAAAGATGTGCAGGTTAGGTGGATTGGCCATGCTAAATTACCCCTTAGCGTCCAAAGATGTGCAGGTTAGGTGGATTGGCCATGCTAAATTACCCCTTAGCGTCCAAAGATGTGCAGATTGACTTTGCAAAATGGGAGAATTCCATCCAATGGGTCCAACTTTTCCATCCTATTCCCGCCCGCCGTGGGAATCCTAGCAGGTGGGATGGAAAATTTGGCAGACCACCTAGGCTTCCCCTAGGTGGGATACTCTGTCAGATAGTCATTGCAGACTCGATGGGCCAAATGGCCTCCATCAGCACTGTAGGGATTCTATAATTCTGTGATAATTGGGGTCAATTTGAGCTTTAAACTCAGACAGCATTTGATCACTTAAATCATTTAGATAAAATGAAATACAAGACAGCTGGATCATCCCAATTTCAGAACATAAAACAAACTCCAATGACTTGTCTCATGACTTTATCTAAAAATAACAGCTTATGTTCGTCTCATGTCCAATTTGTGCTCTGGTGACCTTGAGCAGGAAAGTGGAATGACAATTTACTTCAGTGTTTCAGTGTTTGCAAAGTGAATAGTAAGCACTCGCGCCCATTCTTTGTTCCCTGTATGTTGACTTGCTCACCAATGACCACAAAATCCAGACCAAAATAATCACCCAAAAAGGTTTGAACACACATAGTAGCACAGTGGTTAGCACTGCTGCCCCACAGCTCCAGGGACTCAGATTCGATTCCAGTCTTGGGTCACTGTCTGTGCAGAGTCTGCACATTCTCCCCATGTCTGCGTGGGTTTCCTCCGGCGTGCTCTGGCTTCCTCCCACAGTCCGAAAGACGTGCTGGATAGGTGCTAAATTCTCCCTCAGTGTTCCCGAAAAGGCGCTGGAGTGTGGCGACTCGGGGATTTTCACAGTAACTCCATTGCAGTGTTAACGTAAGCCTACTTGTGACACTAATAAATAAACTTAAAAAACTTTAAACTTAAAAATACATGAGGCCGGATTCTCCGGCCGCGCTCACCCCAAGACCGTAAAGTTCCACCCGAGGTTAATGGACCTTGACATGGTCAGCCAAATTTTCCACCCCACTGGCTAAATTCCCACGGCAGGCGGGAACGGGACGGGAAAGTTGCACCTTGTGGCTGGAATTCTCCCATTTTGGGACTTGCGTCCTGTGGAGGAGAGGTGATGTGGAATGTTTCCCGCCGCAGAGGCCAGTGGAAAAACGCACCAAACATTCTGGCCCTGGCTCCATTAATCACGCAACCAGATGTTTTACGCCATATTCTGTGAAGGGGCTGGCCTGATGGCAGACAATTTAAACCATTTTCTGCCCTGCTTTTAACTCTTTCACAATCCCCTTCACTCACGCACAGTTAAAACCAGTTTTAAGTTTTAGGTTTATTTATTAGTGTCACAAGTAGGTTAACATTAACATTCTGGTCGGCACGGTGGTGCAGTGGTTAGCACTGCTGCCTCACAACGCCAGGGACCCGGGTTCGATTCCCTGCTTGGGTTACTGTCTGTGTGGAGTTTGCACGTTCTCCCTGTGTCTGTGTGAGTTTCCTCCGGTTTCCTCCCACAGTCCAAAGACGTGCGGTTTAGATGGGTTGGCCAATGCTAAATTGCCCCTTAGTGTCCGGGGGACTAGCTCGGGTAAATGAATGGGGTTATGGGGATAGGGCCTGGGTGGGATTGTGGTCGGTGCAGACTCGATTGGCCAAATGGCTCCTTCTGCACTGTCGAATTCTATGATTCTATGAACACTGCAATGACCAAAAGAACAAAGAACAAGGAAAATTGCAGCATAAAAACAGGTCCTTCGGCCCTCCAAGCCTGCACCGACCATGCTGCCCGACTGAACTAAAGCCCCCTACCCTTCTGGGGACCATATCACTCTATTCCCATCCTATTCATGTATTTTTCAAGACGCCACTTATAAGTCACTATCGTATCTGCTTCCACTACCTCCCCTGGCAGTGAGTTCCAGGCACCCACCACCCTCTGTGTAAAAAACTTGAAGTTACTGTGAAAATCCCCTAATTGCTACACTCCAGCATCTGTTCGGGTAAATTGAGGGAGAATTTAGCTGTGGGAGGAAACCAGAGCACCCGGAGGAAACCACACACTCACGGGAAAAGGTGCAGACTCTGCACAGACGGTGAGCCAAGCCGGAAATCCAACCCGCGTCCCTGGCGCTATGAGACGGCAGTGCTAACCACTGTACCACCCGGCCTAACATGTCTGGATTTTACAGAAATAATGGCCGTCGCATTGAGTGGTAAAGTGACAACTGGGAACATGTCAGCTCTTAAGATCTTTGCGGAGGAAGTGATCATGAGAGGCAAGGAATTGTCAAGCACAAAAGTCATACACTATGTGATGCCCACATACTTGTATCCTACCCTGGGTGTCGTATTGAAAAGGTGCCCAACATCACTGACCCGTTATCGAAGCAAGGAGATGGACTTCCTGAAAGTGAAGGTGGATCTCTGGGAACAGTCTGAGGTTGGAACATGGATCTCCTCCGGGACACCAAATCTGGAAGGTCCATGTGTAGATGCTCCTCCGATGCACTGCTGTGGCTTTCCAGGGTCCAAGGTTGTGGGCAGCCTCCAGCCTGAACTCCGGAGGCAGCCCCAGGCATCGTTCAGGTGAGTCCCAAAATCCGCATGGCCCATTGACCCAGACATGTTTCCCGCTGGCGTGTTTCGCCACTGGCGCCCCGGAGAATCGGGATGGGTGGTCGGGTCTTCATCTGCATCCCATTAATGGGGAGCAAATCGGTTTAACATTGGCCTCCAGCAGGTTTTGTGATCTGCCATGGTGGGCATCTGCAGAAGATTTCGCAAGAAATTCACGCTGGTGTAAAAATGATATTTGGGTCTGGAACTGAATTCTCCCTCATTCCCCCTTGTACCCACCATTAAACCCATCCACCGACTGGGGTGGCCTAGTGGTATTATCACTCAACTATTAATCCAGAATCTTAGCTAATGTCCTGGGGACCTGGGTTCAAATCCCGGTAAGAAGTTTAACAACACCAAGTTAAAGTCCAACAGGTTTATTTGGTAGCAAAAGCCACACAAGCTTTTGGAGTCTTAAGCCCCTTCTTCAGGTGAGTGGGAATTCTGTTCACAAAGAGGGCATATAAAGACACAAACTCAATTTACAGAATAATGGTTGGAATGCGAATACTTAACGGTAAGTATTCATCAAAAACATTTTTACAATATCGACAAGTTCATCTGACAATTGGTTCCTAAATGATTTGAGTTGATTTATTATTATCACATGTATGAGTATACAGTGAAAAGTATTGTTTCTCACGCACTATACAGACAAAGCATACCGTTCATAGAGAAGGAAAGGAGAGGGTGCAGAATGTAGTGTTACAGTCATACCTAGGGTGCAGAGAAAGTTCAACTTAGTGTGAGGTGGGTCCATTCAAAAGTCTGATAACACCAGGTTAAAGTCACCAGGTTTATTTGGTAGCACAAGCTTTCAGAGCGCTGCCCCTTCATCAGGCGAGCAGCGCTCCGAAAGCATGTGCTACCAAATAAACCCCTGTTGGACTTTAACCTGGTGTTGTGAGACTTCTTGCTGTGCCCACCCCAGTCCAACGCCGGCATCGCCACATCAAACATCTGATGGGAGCAGGGAAGAAGCTGTTCTTGAGTCAGTTGATACGTGACCTCAGACCTTTGCATCTTTTTCCCAACGGAAGAAGGTGGAAGAGAGTATGTCCGGGGTGCGTAGGGTCTTTAACTATGTCGACTGCTTTGCCGAGGCAGCGGGAAGGGTAGACAGAGTCAATGGATGGGAGACTGATTTGCGTGATGGATTGGGCTACATTCACGGCCTTTTGTAGTTTTTTGCTTATGTACACAGAACTTCAACTGAGTCTCCTCCGATGACTGACACACAGGCAAATGCTTTCTTTTTAAAAATCCAAACTTAGATCATTTCCTCGACTTTTTTGACCGGATTCATTCTCTGGCCCGAGGATGTACCCATCCTGCAGAAGGGAAATGTGTTTGACATGGCAATTTGTATTCGACTACTGAAACTGCTGGCTAATCAACTCTTAAGCAGTGACCTGTGATAACCTCAGCAGCAAACCACTTGACTTTTGCAAAACCCCTGAGTCTTGTTTATGCACATCAAAGTTGCTGATTGAGTCTTTTGCTGCTATAGAGGGAGCACAGCGAAGGTTTACCTGGGATGGCAGGGCCTGTCACATGAGGAGAGGCTAAGTCCGTTAGGATGATATTCATTGGAGTTTAGAAGAGTGAGAGGTGATCACATAGATACAAACAAAATTCTAATATTTTTTTAAATACTTTTCCAATTCAATCAAATCAAATCCAATTCAGAGTCTCAACAAGTTGAGACATTTCAGATCCAGGCTGACAAGACAGGGCGGGAGACCAAACCACCCTGTCCTGGGCCTGATCTACATGAGCCAAGCTGATTGGAGAAGGGGGAGGTTCCTCCTCCAAGAACATAAGAACATAAGAAATAGGAGCAGGAGTAGGCCATCTAGCCCCTCGAGCCTGCCCCGCCATTCAATAAGATCATGGCTGATCTGACGTGGATCAGTACCACTTACCCGCCTGATCCCCATAACCCTTAATTCCCTTACCGATCAGGAATCCATCCATCCACGCTTTAAACATATTCAGCGAGGTAGCCTCCACCACCTCAGTGGGCAGAGAATTCCAGAGATTCACCACCCTCTGGGAGAAGAAGTTCCTCCTCAACTCTGTTTTAAACCGACCCCCCTTTATTTTGAGGCTGTGTCCTCTAGTTTTAACTTCCTTACTAAGTGGAAAGAATCTCTCCGCCTCCACCCTAGCCAGCCCCCGCATTATCTTATAAGTCTCCATAAGATCCCCCCTCATCCTTCTAAACTCCAACGAGTACAAACCCAATCTCCTCAGCCTCTCCTCATAATCCAAACCCCTCATCTCCGGTATCAACCTGGTGAACCTTCTCTGCACTCCCTCCAATGCCAATATATCCTTGAGCTCATTTGCATCTTAGCCAAAAGGCCGAGATGCCGCTTTTAAAAATTGCTTCATATGAAACATATGAAGCCTCAGCGTAACCCAATGACCTCGACCAAGTGCGGCCGACCATGGGCTGCCGTCCATACACTTGATCTTAGCCAAAAGGCCGAGAAGCGAGGTAGACAGGGTAGATTCAGAAAGAACGTTCCCAATGGTCGGGGAGTCCAGAACTAGGGGGTCATAGTTTGAGGATAAGGGGTAAATTTTTTAGAACTGAGGTGAGGAGAAATCTCTTCACCCAGAGGGTGGTGAATGTGTGGAATTCACTACCACAGAAAGTAGTTGAGGCCAAAACATTATGTGATCTCAAGAAGAAACTAGATATAGCTCTTGGGGATAATGGGATCAGGGGATATGGGGGGAAGGGGGGATCTGGATATTGAATTCGATGATCAGCCATGATCAAAATGAATGGCAGAGCAGGTTCTAAGGGCCTACTCCTGCTTCTAGTTTCTATATTTCAATGATTGCATGGGAAGCAGTTCAGAGTAGGTTCACTAGGCTGTTCCCTGGATGAAGGCACAGTCTTATGAAGCAAGACTGAACAGCTTAGGCCTGTACTTTTTGGAGTTGAGAAGAGCTGATCTTATTAAAACATATACGACTGTAAGGGGATTGACAGAGTGGATGCTGAGGGGATGTTTCCTCCTGTGGGGAAATCTAGAACTCGGGAACAGTTTGAAAACAAGGGGGGTTCCCATTTGAGCTGGTGGACAAGGAAGAATTTCCTCTTTCAGAGGGTCATTGGCCTTTGGAAATCTGAACCTCAGTGAGCAGTGGAGGCTGGGTCATTAAATATTTGCAAGGCTGAGCTAGCCAGAGTTTTGATTGACAAAGGAGAGAATGTTTTGGGAGGAGCAGGAAATTGCAGTTAAAGACACAATAAGATCAGTCAGGATCGTAATCTATGGCAGAGCAGAGTTGGTGGGCCAAGTGGTTTACTCTTCCCCCATTTCTTATGATCTTATAATCTTCTTCATATAAAAATGTATTTCCTTTCAATACTTTTTAAAGTAGTTAATGTTCTTGCCATTTTCTTCACCAGTTCGACTCCCTACTTGACAGGGCAGCACAGTGGTTAGCACTGCTGCCTCACAGTGCCAGGGACCCAGGTTCGATTCCCGGCTTGGGTCACTGTCTGTGTGGAGTCTGCATGTTTTCCCCGTGTCTGCGTGGTTTTCCTCCGGGTGCTCCAGTTTCCTCCCACGGTCCGAAAGACGTGCTGGTTAGGTGCTAAATTCTCCCTCAGTGTGCCCGAACAGGCGCCGAAGTGTGGCGCCTAGGGGATTTTAACAGTAATTTCATTGTGTTAATGTAAGCCTACTTGTGACACAAATAAATAAACTTTAACTTGTCACAGGTCCAAATGTTTGTTATTCTGTTGACTTATGCAATCATACGGTTGTCGATACCAGTTAGAAAGCTTCATGTGTGTACGCATATATAAAGTTTAGCCATTAGAATTCCTATTTGAAATTGTTGAAATACACTAAAACATTTTATTGTCAAACAAATGTAAAGAGGTGCTACTCGTGTTGTTTGCATTTTCACAGCCATGGGTTATCTTGCTTTGGCGTGTAACATGCTCATTGTTATTGGTCAGGACAAGAGTCAGGTTGTCATGTTGCAACTTTATAAAACTTTGGGTAGGCCGCACTTAGAATACTGTATTCAGGAGGCTTTTAGATAAGTACATGAATAAGCAAGGAGTAGCGGGATATTGCCCAAGGGCAGGCAGAAGAACAAAGAAAAAAGAACAAAGAACAAAGAAAATTACAGCACAGGAACAGGCCCTTCAGCCCTCCAAGCCTGCACCGACCATGCTGCCCAACTGAACTAAAACCCCCTACCCTTCCAGGGACCGTATCCCTCTATTCCCATCCTATTCATGTATTTGTCCAGACGTCCCTTAAAAGTCACTATCGTATCTGCTTCCACTACCTCTCCCAGCAGCGAGTTCCAGGCACCCACCATCCTCTGTATAAAAAACTTGCCTCGTACATCTCCTTTAAACCTTGCCCCTTCGCACCTTAAACCTATGCCCCCTAGTAATTGACTCTTCCACCCTGGGAAAAAGCTTCTGACTGTCCACTCTGTCCATGCCCCTCATAATCGTGTAGACTTCTATCAGGTCGCCCCTCAACCTCCGTCGTTCCAGTGAGAACAAACCAAGTTTCTCCTAACTCTCCCCATAGCTAATGCCCTCCATACCAAGCGACATCCTGGTAAATCTTTTCTGTACCCTCTCCAAAGCCTCCACATCCTTCTGGTAGTGTGGCGACCAGAATTGAACACTATATTCTAAGTGCGGCCTAACTAAGGTTCTATAAAGCTGCAACATGACGTGCCAATTTCCCAAAATCAATGTCCCGTCAATGAAGGCAAGCATGCCGTATACCTTCTTGACTACCTTCTCCACCTGCATTGCCACTTTCAGTGACTTGTGTACCTGTACACCCAGATCCCTCTGCCTATCAATACTCTGAAGGGATGAGTTGAATTTGGCGTCATGTTCGGCACAACATTGTGGGCCGAAGGGCCTGTTCTTGTGCTGTATTTTTCTATGTTCTGTGTTTTCATAGAATCATATAACCATAGAATCTCTAGAGTGCAGAAGGAGGCCATTCGGTCCATCGATCCTGCACCAACAACAATCCCACCCAGGCCCTATCCCCATAACCCCACATCCTCCTAACATTAAGGAGCAATTTAGCATGGCCAATCAATCTAATCCACACATTTTTGGACTGTGGGAGGAAACTGGAGCACCCGGAGGAAACCCACGCAGAGACGGGGGGAATGCGCAGACTCCACACAGACAGTGACCCAAGCTGGGAATTGAACCTGGGTCCTTGACGCTGTGAGGCAGCAGTGCTAACCACTTACCACCGTGCCGCCCTTTTGTCGGAGCAATTCGCAAGCAGGATGGAAGGAAACTCTGCCTGCATTAAGTATAAATTTCACTGCGGTTAAGACGATGCGCGAGAGCAAAGATGATCAAAATGGCCGTCATGGGAGGCTGCCATAAAAGCTGCATTCCTGATTAAATCTCTTGGAAAGAAGTGGGCCAGAAAAAACATCTTTAATCCCTTCTCCGTCTTGGAACAATATGCAGAGTAATGACTTTGTTTGTCATGGTGACCGATTACTAACAGTAACCATACCCTGGAACATGACATGAGAGCTCCTAATTTAAATCAGCGTCTGGGATTCAGTTGCTCGCTGCTGTGTGAGCATTGCCAGCGAGGTCTGCCTGCAGTGTCATCTGCAATTTGAACAGTTCGAAGAGAATGGAAGTTGCTGCAGCTGTTTAAGCATGTTCGTTTTTCATTCAGCAATCCACGAGGCTCCATTATTTTCTCCGATTAATAATTCTCCAGTGTACTAAACATGTGTCACTGTGGCTGCTAAATTGTCCAACCATCCATTTTGTGAAAAACTCCCCTGTCACCTCCTCAATTTGTATTCTCCAAGAAAAGGTATACAGAAATTATTAAAGTGGGAAGTAGAGAAATGACTGGTGCACAACCGACCAATGCAGTGTAAAGACGGACAATATTAATGGCAATGGTGTAAGAAGACAGACTTCGAAGTGAACCCTTCATTAGCCATAGAATCGTAGAATCCTACAGTGTAGAAGGAGGCCATTTGGCCCAT
This sequence comes from Mustelus asterias, assembly GCF_964213995.1. Lineage (NCBI taxonomy): Eukaryota > Metazoa > Chordata > Chondrichthyes > Carcharhiniformes > Triakidae > Mustelus > Mustelus asterias. The sequence continues at coordinate 92,093,861 of NC_135815.1, read as the reverse complement.
CAAGTCTGCACCGATCAGAATCCCACCCAGGCCCTATGCCCATAATCCCATGCATTTACCACATCTAGTGCCCCTGACACTAAGGGACAATTTAGCATGGCCAATCCACCTAACCCGCACATCTTTGGTGTGTGGGAGGAAACTGGAGCACCTGGAGGAAACTCACGCAGACACGGGGAGAATGCAAACTCCACACAGACAGTGACCCAAGCCGGGAATCGAACCTGGGGCTCGGGCGGTGTGAGGCAGCAGTGCTAACCACTGTGCCACTGTGCCAGCTCCTGCATTCATCAAGTCCGTGTTAGTTTTCTATCCACCTCACTCATTGGGAGTTCACCTTTACTTTTATCAGTGAATGTCCACTGGTGATAGCGAACCCACTTTCCCCACCCTCCAGGAGTTGGTTGGAAAGGAACGGTGCTTTATTGCACAAAATAAAGTAAAGAAAAGGCTACAAGTCTGTGGTGAACACAAATATGCCCCCAACCGGGACAACATAATAATGGACCCACTCGGGGTCCTGCTTTATACAGGGCTCGGTATACAAGGAGTACAGGGTGGTACAATGGTTAGCCCTGCTGCCTCACAGCGTCCGGGACCCATGTTCAATTGCTGGCTTGGGTCACTGTGCGGAGTTTGCACACACTCCCCGTATCTGCGTGGGTTTCCTCCAGTGCTCGGGTTTCTTCCCACAGTCCGAAAGATGTGCTGGTTAGATGCATTGGCCATGCTAAATTCTCCCTCAGTGTACCCGAACAGGCGCCGGAGTGTGGCAACTAGGGGATTTTCACAGTAACTTCATTTCAGTGTGAATGTAAGCCTACTTGGGACGATTAAATGAACTTTACTTTTACTTAGCTCCACCAGGTGAGTTAATTACCAATAACCAGGGAGCTCGTATTCAAGGCGTCCTATAGGGAGGTCAATCAGTGATTCCCTATGCAAGTCCTGGGGATTATCACACCAACTCTCCCAATTTTCTTTTCAATCACTTGTTTTCTCACCTGTTGATAAAAGTCAACATCCCCCATCACAATGATGTGCACATTGAGGATGGAACAAGATGCAGGATTATAGCAGGATTACAACAAAAACTATTACTTGTAATTGTTTCCATCTACAAAGTACAAGTCAGGAGTGTGATGGAATACTCTCCACTGGCCTGGGTGAGCGTGGCACAACCACTCACGAAGTTTTGACACCATTCAGGACAAAGCAGCCCCCTTGGTTGGCACCCCATCCACCACTTTTAAGTATTCACTCCCTCCATTACTGATGCACAGTGACAGCAGTGCATACCAGCTATAAGATGCACTGCAGCAACTCACCAATCTTCCTTTGAGAGCACCTTCCAAACCTGTGACCCCTGTCACATGTAGGCCAGACCAGGTAAGGACGGCAGATTTCCTTCCCTAAAGGACATTAGTGAACCAGGTGGTTTTTAATGACAATTGACAATGGTTTCATGGACATTGGTAGACATTTAATTCCAGATTTTTATTAAATTCAAATTTCACCATCTGCCTTGGTGGGATTCGAACCCGGGTACCCAGAGCTTTACCCTGGGTCTCTGGATTACTAGTCCAGTCCTGGGTTCGATTCTGGCCTTGGGTGACTGCCTGAGTGTGGAGTTTGCGCGTTCTCCCCGTGTCTGTGTGGGCTTCCTCCGGGTGCTCCGGTTTCCTCCCACAGTCCAAAGATGTGCAGGTTAGGTGGATTGGCCAGGTTAATTTGCCCCATTAGTGTCCCAAGGTGTGTAGGTTAGATGAATTAGCATTGGTAAATGTATGGGTTTGCGGAGATAAGGGAGATGGGTAGGATGTTCTGTCTGAGGGTCGGTGCAGATGTGATGGGCCAAATGGCCTCCTTCTGCACTGTAGGAATTCTATGATAATACCAATACACCACTGCTTCCCCAAATGATGAGTAAACAGGAAAATGTTCGAATTATGAACTGTGATTTATCATTTGTGCCCGTTTGAGATGATTTTTCCGGGGCCCAGATAAAGAAAGGATAATTGAACACAAATATCAGAACTCCTACCCAAGCAGGTTGGAATAATTACGTCATCTCTCCTCTTGAGTGAATAGATCACTGAAGCAACTGTTCTTTCTCACAACTGGATACCACCGGCGTGCTGAGTGGAAGCTGGATGCTTTGAAGACAGCTGACGGGATTTGACATTTGCCTTCAAAGGGGTATTTGCAGAGTTGATGAGAACCAAAATATAGCTGTCTTTGTATCCTGACGGAGATTTGCCACATCGGCACAATTGAGAATTCGCAGCTAAAATTAGCTCAAAGTTGTGCTGGTAAGATTTCAGTTCGGTTTTCCATTGTAATTCACTTGTGTGATGAAAAATGTCAGATCTTCAATGAACCAGCAGCGTCAGGCAGGTGCTTGGAGCATACAAAGAACAACAAAGAACAAAGAACAGTACAGCACAGGAAACAGGTCCTTTGGCCCTCCAAGCCTGTGCCGCTCCTTGGTCCAACTAGACCAATCGTTTGTATCCCTCCATTCCCAGGCTGCTCATGTGACTATCCAGCTAAGTCTTAAACGATGTCAGCGTGCCTGCCTCCACCACCCTACTTGGCAGCGCATTCCAGGCCCCCACCACCCTCTGTGTAAAAAACGTCCCTCTGATGTCTGAGTTATACCTCGCCCCTCTCAGCTTGAGCCCGTGACCCCTCGTGATCGTCACCTCCGACCTGGGAAAAAGCTTCCCACTGTTCACCCTATCTATACCCTTCATAATCTTGTATACCTCTATTAGATCTCCCCTCATTCTCCGTCTTTCCAAGGAGAACAACCCCAGTCTACCTAATCTCTCCTCATAGCTAAGACCCTCCATACCAGGCAACATCCTGGTAAACCTTCTCTGCACTCTCTCTAAAGCTTCCAAGTCCTTCTGGTAGTGCGGCGACCAGAACTGGACGCAGTACTCCAAATGTGGCCTAACCAGCGTTCTATACAGCTGCATCATCAGACTCCAGCTTTTATACTCTATACCCCGTCCTATAAAGGCAAACATACCATATGCCTTCTTCACCACCTTCTCCACCTGTGTTGCCACCTTCAAGGATTTGTGGACTTGCACACCTAGGTCCCTCTGTGTTTCTATACTCCTGATGACTCTGCCATTTATTGTATAACTCCTCCCTACATTATTTCTTCCAAAATGCATCACCTCGCATTTATCCGGATTAAACTCCATCTGCCACCTCTTCGCCCAATTTTCCAGCCTATCTATATCCTGCTGTGTTGCCCGACAATGCTCATCGCTATCCGCAATTCCAGCCATCTTCGTGTCATCCGCAAACTTGCTGATTACACCAGTTACACCTTCTTCCAAATCATTTATATATATCACAAATAGCAGAGGTCCCAGTACAGAGCCCTGCGGAACACCACTGGTCACAGACCTCCAGCCGGAAAAAGACCCTTCGACCACTACTCTCTGTCTCCTATGGCCAAGCCAGTTCTCCACCCATCTAGCCACTTCCCCTTGTATCCCATGAGCCTTAACCTTCTTAACCAACCTGCCATACCTGGTAACATGGCTGCCACTTTATTAATGCAGCTTGAAGTGGATTTGCCACCATGAAACAACATTTTTAACGCCCTGTCCGTGAATAAATCACTAAAAACAAATGTTTAATAAAACCAAAGAGAACCGTTTAATAATTTTATCAGAATGTACCAGGATTCTTAAGCAGCAAATTCCAAATCCATGACCACTACCACCTGGAAGGACAAGGGCAGCAGACACCACTGCCTGGAAGTTCCTCTCTCTTATTTATTTAAGTAGTTGCATGATTGCTTTAAATGCTGATCACATGATTTGATGGCACTGTCATTAGGGTGTTTACAGTAAGAAGTCTCACAACACCAGGTTAAAGTTCAACAGGTTTATTTGGCAGCACTAGCTTTCGGAGTCTCAAGCTCCTTCATCAGGTGAGTGAGGACTTGTGTTCACAAACAGGGCATATAAAGACACAAACTCAATTTACAAGATAATGGTTGGAATGCAAATCTTTACAGGTAATCAAGTCTTAAAGTTACAGACAACGTGAGTGGAGAGAGGGCCAAGCACAGGTTAAAGAGGTGTGTATTGTCTCCAGCTAGGACAGTTAGCGAGATTTTGCAAGCCCAGGCAAGTCGTGGGGATTACAGATAGTGTGACATGAACCCAAGATCCCGGTTGGGGCCGTCCTCATGTGTGCGGAACTTGGCTATCAGTTTCTGCTCGGCGGCTCTGCGCTGTCGTGTGTCATGAAGGCCGCCTTGGAGAACGCTTACCCGAAGATCAGAGGCTGTATGCCCGTGACTGCTGAAGTGTTCCCCAACAGGAAGAGAACACGCTTGCCTGGTGATTGTCGAGCGGTGTTCATTCATTCATTGTCATAGCATCTGCATGGTCCCCCCAGTGTACCATGCCTCGGGACATCCTTTCCTGCAGCGTATCAGGTAGACAACGTTGGCCGAGTCGCAAGAATATGTACCGTGTACCTGGTGGATCATGTTCTCACATGAGATGATGGCATCCGTGTCGATGATCCAGCACGTCTTGTAGATGTTGCTGTGGCGGGGTTGTGTGGTGTCGTGGTCACTGTTCTCCTGAAGGCCTGGTAGTTTGCTGCGGACAATGGTCTGTTTGATGTTGTGCAGTTGTTTGAAGGCAAGAAGTGCCCCACACCCCCACTTCTTGCCTTCAAACAACCGCACAACCTCAAACAGATCATTGTCCACAGCAAACTACCCAGCCTTCAGGAGAACAGTGATGGAGCCTGGCTGGGATTGTGGTCGGTGCAGACACAATTGGCCGAATTGCTTCCTTCTGCACTGTAGGGATTCTATGATTCTATGACTGTAGGATTCTATGATATTGCCCAAGTTTGAGGCCTGGGGTATTTTACCGGGGTATTTATTTTGAGGCCTGCATCACTTCTATAATCCACTGGTCAAATGCCCTCTCAACTTCTCCTCGTGTCTGCGTGGGTTTCCTCCGGGTGCTCTGGTTTCCTCCCACAGTCCAAAGATGTGCGGGTTAGGTTGATTGGCCATAGTAAATTGCCCCTTAGTGTCAGGGGAGCTAGCAGGGTAAATATGTGGGACAGCAGGAATAGGCGCTGGGTGAGATTATGGTCAGTGCAGACACGATGGGCCAAATGGCCTCCTTCTGCACTGTAGGGAATTCTATGATTCTACCTTTGATGTGTGGGAGGAAACCGGAACACCCAGAGGAAACCCACGCAGACACGGGGAGAATGTGCAAACTCCACACAGTTACCCAAGGCCGGAATCGAACCTGGGTCCCCGGTGCTGTGCAGCAGCAGTGCTAACCGTTGTGCTACCACCGTGGTGGATGTCCCATAAATTCCATTTGGATTGCTCTCATGTTATTAGTGCAGAGAGGCAGAACCACCGCCGTGTTATCAGTAGTGTAACAGGTAGGAGAGAGGGAAGTCTCCAACGGTGCATAAAATGACCGCCACAGCAACTCAGGGCTCAGAGAAAAGATAGATATTCTACATGCTCACTGAACCCTCAAAGGAGGAGCAACTTCTGGGACAAAGCCAAGACATACAGAGCCACAAAACTGCCAGGTCTGAAGTTCCAGGTTCATCAAGAAAGTTTCAAACATAGAATAGGTGAGACTTCAATGTGACACAGTAAAAAAGAACCATTTGACGTTAGGCTGCTCTGTCAAGAAAATATATATTTTATTTCTCACACTGAACTTTGCAATGTTGAATTGGAGATTTAGGGGCAAATTTTCCTGTTCCGGCTGCCATGAGAATTGGAGCGGGTGAGGGCAGACCATGGAAATGTCCATTGATCTCAGGTGGGATTTTCTGGTTTTGGGGCGAACGAGGCTGGAAATTGTTGCCCTTAAAAACCGATGTCACTGTGCTGGGTGAAAGGTAGAACTCTGAGATACAAAGAGAATCCTGTGCTGTACATTTTATATATCTCTGAGCACAGAGATAGCACTTGTTTCTAAGTCTGAACAGGGTCTATTTAGAAGAGAATTGAAATATCTCTGTAATCACAAAATGTCTGCACGCATTTACACTGTCCAGCTTCTGTGGTGTCTGTTTTCTTTGCTCTGAGTCCACACTCAGGTTTGATCAATACTGCATATCATAGAATCCCTACAGTACAGAATGAGGCCATTCGGCTCATCAAGTCCGTACCGACCATAATCTCATTTAGACCCTATCCCTGTAACCCCATGCATTTACCCTGACACTAAGGGGCAACTTAGCATGGCCAATCCACCTAGCCCGCATATCTTTGGACTGTGGGAGGAAACCGGAGCACCCAGAGGAAAACCCACGCAGACATGGGGAGAACCTGTAAACCCCACACAGACAGTGACCCAAACCGTAAATTGAACCCGGGTCCCTGGCACTGTGAGGCAGAAGTGCTAACCACTGTGCCACCGTGCCGCCCCCATATGTCAACAGCAAACCACGACAGTTCTTTGCCGAACATAATCATGGAGCAATCCCACGGAAGTCCATTGTTGCCAATGCCCTCTTAAGGCGTGGCACCTGGAGAAGGATAGCAAAGAGTAGGATCTGTACATTATACAGACAACATAGCATAAAATCATCGTAGAATCCCAACAGTGCAGAAAGAGGCCATTCGGCCCATCAAGCCTGCACCGACAACAAGCCCATGCAGGTCCTCTCTAGCTGAGTTTTCGTTACCAGTTTTGCACTATTCCCCCAGGGTCAAATTTATCCCCACTGTCTATATCGGGTCACGGTGCTGTGATGGCTTACCCACAGCAGCAGTTGTTATTGGCTGTGCATTTGAAGCTATATGATGCAGCCTTAAAAACATCACTGGTCATGATGGTCATCATCAGATTGCCAAGCGGCCCAACACTTTGATGCGTGTCTACATGGAACAAAGAACATAGAATATAGAACATAGGACATAGACCATAGAACATAGAGCATAGAACAAGGTTCTTGATTAATCAGGGGATCAGGGGTTATGGGGAAAAGGCAGGAGAATGGGGATGAGAAAAAAATCAGCCATGATTGAATGGCGGAGCAGACTCGATGGGCCGAGTGGCCTAATTCTGCTCCTATGTCTTTTGGTCTTAACATAGAGCATAGAACATAGAGCATAGAACATAGAGCATAGAGTATGGAGAAGTACAGCACAGTATCAGGCCCTTTGGCCCATGATGTTGTGCCCAACATGTCACCAAATTAAACTAATCCCTGCTGCCTGCCCTTGGTCCATATCCCTCTATTCCTTGCATATTCATGTGCTTATCAAAAAGCCCCTTAAACTGCACCCCCCCCCCCCTCCCCATCGTATCTGCCTCCACTACTACCCCTGGCAGCATGATCCAGTGTAAAAAAACTTGCCCCTCACATCTCCTTTGAACTTTCCCCCTCTCACCTTAAGCGCATGCCCCCTAATATTAGACATTTCAATTCTGGGAAAAAGATTCTGACTGTCAACCCTATCTCTGCCTCTCATAATTTTGTAGACTTCGATCAGGTCTCCCCTCAGCCTCCGCCGTTCCAGAGAAAAAAACCCTAGTTTGTCCAGCCTCTCCTTATCGCTCATGCCCTCTAATCCAGGCAGCATCCTGGCAAACTTCTGCACCCTCTCCAAAGCCTCCACATCCTTCCTGTGGTGTGGCGACCAGAATTGAGCGCAGTACTCTGAGTGCGGTCTAACCAAAGTTTTATAAAGCTGCAACATGACCTCCTGACTCTTGTACTCAATAGTGGCAGCGGCCGGTGACTTCACAATAGGGCCGAAGATAATGGTGCCCTCCCATGCAGTTCTCTGCCTACTGTTGGCACAGTGGGGCTAAATTATTGAATGCAATGCCACGGGAATGCTATTGGCTGGATTATTTTTACAGAAGCCAACAGTGTGACTCACCATCGACCAACATTGCATCAGTTAAGCACCAAGAAAATGAACAGTCAGATAAAGGTCAAACAATTGTCTAACCGGGTATTATAACCAAGTCACCGTTCACCATTGGTTACTCAACGCCTTGGTTCTGCAACAGTCGCAATAGAAAATAATAAATATCAATGGGGTTTCCTTATCATTCGACACAAAGCGTCATACTTTTGCAAAGGCTTTCACTGACCACAAAACTAAAGGAGATTACGGCATGCTTATGTGCAATAATAAGTGACTCTATTCCTGACTCACCACTGTGGCTTCTTCACGACTTATGGCTGATTTCAAAACTACGTCAGTCAATTTTATTGAGAAAAGGTGAGACAGGCAGAAGGAATTAGTTTAATTTGACGTCATGTTAGGCGCAACATCGTGGGCCAAAGGACCTGTTCCTGCTGATCATTGGGCAATGCGGGAGGTGACACAGGATAGACTTGGGGGGGAGGGGCTGATTGGCCTATGAAGTGTGAGTGTATTTTCGTGACCTGTCTGGCCCCTTTCCTCTCTTTGCCACAATGTGCAAATCGCTCCCGCCTACACTTTAACATGGAATCACAGAATCCCTACAGTGCAGAAGGAGGCCATTCGGCCCATTACGTCTGCATCAACTAGGCTGATATAGATGATAGAAGCAGGAGGACGCCATTTGGCCCGTTGAGCCTGCTCCGCCATTCATTACGACCTTGGCTGATTGTCCAACTCAATAGCCTAATCCTGCTTTCTCCTCAGACCCAGGCCCTCTCCCCCACCCTATACCCTGTAACCCTACTCATTTACCATGGCTAATCCATCTCAGCTACAGACCTTTGGACTCTAAGGGGCAATTTAGCACAGCGAATGCGCCTCACCTGCATATTTGGAGGAAACCGGGGCACCCGGAGGAAACTCACGCAGACACAGGGAGAACATGCAAACTCCACACAGACAGTGATCCAAGGCCGGAATTGAACCCGGGTCCCTGGTGCTGTGAGGCATTAGTGCTAACCACTGTGCCACCGTGCCGCCACTGTGTACCGTGTTTCCCCTTGCCCGTATCAACCTTCTTCTCAGTGAGTTTATATTGGATCCCAGACCGGCATCTTAGATTCTCACTCAAATTTAAAAAAAACACTGCAGATGCAGGAAATCTGAAATTATAATGGAAACTGCTGGGGAAAAAAGGCCCTGGGAAGTCTGGCAGCATCTGTGAAGGGAGAAACATTGTTAGCATTCTGAGCCCGAATTACTCCCTGTTGAAGGGAGGGTCTGCGGCAGATACAGCACAGGAGAGGGTCAGCGATCGGTGAGAGGTCGGTGAGATTTGACTCACAGGGTGGCATGGTGGCACAGCGGTTAGCACTGCTGCCTCACAGCGCCACGGACCTGGGTTCGATTCCTGGTTTGGGTCACTGTCTGTGTGGAGTTTGCACATTCTCCCCGTGTCTGTGTGGGTTCCTCCCACGGTCCAAAGATGTGCAGGTTAGGTGGGTTGGCCATGCTAAATTGCCCCTTAGTGTCAGGAGAACTAGCTAGGGTAAATACGTGGGATTATGAGGATAGGACCTGGGTCGGATTCTGGTCGGTGCAGACTCGATGGGCCAAATGGCCTCCTTCTGCACTGTAGGGATTCTAGGATTCTATGATCTAAATGCATGAAGTGTTCACCCCACACACAGAGCCAGTCTGAAACTTGCTCTTGTGTTGTGCTTCTGGAGACTGCTGACCCTTACTCTGCTATTAACACATGCTGCTATCTGACCTTCATGCTACTGTTAGCACCTGCCTTAGTCTTTAACCCTATCATTAGCACTCACTTTGTCTTGTGCCCATGACAACCTCGTCCAATCTCCACAAAAATTTTTTATTCAATCGTGGGATATGGGCATTGCTCGCCAGGCCAGCATTCATTGCCCATCCCTAGTTGCCCTTGAGAAGGTGGTGGTGAGCTGCCTTCTTGAATCGCTGCAGTCCACGTGCTGTGGGTTGACCCACAATGCCATTAGGGAGGGAATTCCAGGATTTTGACCCAGCGACTGCGAAGGAACGGTGATATATTTCCAAGCCAGGATGGCGAGTGGCTTGGAGGGGAACTTGCAGGTGGTGGTGTTCCCATGTATCTGCTGCCCTTGTCCTTCTAAGTGGAAGTGGGTCATGGGTTTGGAAGGTGCTGTCTAAGGATCTTAGGTGAATTGCAAATGTTTAAAATCCTTCGGTCAATGAAGCTTCAGTTTAAGGCAGCCAAAAATCAACAAGTTAAGCCGTTGCCTTGGTAACTGCAACCAGATGTATCAATAAACTCCAGGATGAAGTCTTAAATATTTTTTAGAACAAATTAACAAAGCGTCTCAATTTCAACTGCAGATTATATTAGGTCCATTTAGCAATTTGTAATACAATCCAGGTATTTGCCTACAATGTCAAGTTTGTATGTTGATCCATCATAATCAGATTGATTTCCAAAGAAACCTTAGGGAGGCGATGGCCAAGTGGTATTATTGCTAGACTATTAATCCAGACATTCAGCTAATGTTCTGGGGAATCCCGCCATGGTAGATGGTGGAATTTGAATTCAACAAAAAATATCTGGAAATAAGAATCTACTGATGACCATGAAACCATTGTCAGAAAAACCCAGCTGTTCCGCTAATGTCCTTTAGGGAAGGAAGTCTGTGGTCTGGCCTACATGTGACTCCAGAGCCACAGCAATGTGGTTGATTCTCAACTGCCCTCTGAAATGGCCTAGCAAGCCACTCAGTTTAAGGGCAGCTAGGGATGGGTCATGTCCCACGAATAAATAAAAAAAGAAGGGGGCGTGGGCGGCACGGTAGCACAGTGGTTAGCACTGCTACTTCACAGCTCCAGGGTCCCGGGTTCGATTCCCGGCTCGGGTCACTGTCTGTGTGGAGTTTGCACATTCTCCTCGTGTCTGCGTGGGTTTCCTCCGGGTGCTCCGGTTTCCTCCCACAGTCCAAAGATGTGCGGGTTAGGTTGATTGGCCAGGTTAAAAATTGCCCCTTAGAGTCCTGAGATGCGTAGGTTAGAGGGATTAGCGGGTAAATATGTGGGGGTAGGGCCTGGGTGGGATTGTGGTCGGTGCAGACTCGATGGGCCGAATGGCCTCCTTCTGCACTGTAGGGATTCTGTTCTGTTCTGTGAGAAGCAGATTAAAATGGAGACACAGGGCAGAATTCTCCCGCCCCCATGGGAATTGTGGGAGGTGGGGCGGACCATGCAAAGGTCCGTAGTCCTTGACTGGATTTTCCAGTCCTGGGGCGAGCGTGGCCAGAAAATCCCACTCACATTTCAAGCTGTAACACTGGGTGCAATTTGACTGTGAAATTAATTTGGAAGGGAAATCGTATTGCGTCCAAACTAAAAACAAAGAATGTCTTCCAATCATTGAAATACTTTAAAAACTCAAGGAAAAGTAATCACCTATCTCTCGGATATTTGTGTTTAGGAGTGCACATTTAAAGTTAAAAGTAAAAAAGTTTATTTATTAGTCACAAGTAAGGCTTACATTAACACTGCAATGAAGTTACTGTGAAAATCCCCTAGTTGCCACGCTCCTGCACCTGTTCCGGTACACTGAGGGAGAATTTTAGCATGGCCAATGCACATCTTTGGAGTGTGGGAGGAAACTGGAGCACCCGGAGGAAACCCACGCAGACACAGGGAGAATGTGCAGACTCCACACAGGCAGTGACCCAAGCCGGGAATTGAAGCCGGGTCTTCTGGCGTTGTGAGGCCGCAGTGCTAACCACTGTGCCACCGTGCCGCCCCATTTTTAAGCTTTCCCAACATGAGCAATCGAACAAAATTACATCTTTACATACTTGTGACTGATGCTGTTGTACAATTAGGCATCTGAGACCAATAACGGCAGGGTGGTTTGCCGTCACACAAAACAATGTTTGCATTTCCCGGCTCTTAGCTGCCTTGTTGAGGGAAGAAGTATGTACATGTCGCGGTGTAGCAGAGACAGAGATCTCTCTTCAACGGCTAATAACGTTTTGTTAAAAAATATAGGCAAGGGGAATCCCTGGTATCTATAAACACTTACACTGAGGCAAGGGGGATTTACAATGCGGACTCCCGAAGCATTTTGTAAAGCGGGTTTCCATTGGATTCACATTGAAGTGATTTTTGCACCAAAGAGTGAAGGGTGCTGCTGCCTCTGAAGATTTGCACTATTTTTTATTCATTTGTGGGACATGGGCATTGCTGGCTGGCCAGCACTTATTGTCCATCTGTAGTTGCCCTTGAGAAGGTGGTGGTGAGCTGCCTTCTTGAATCGCTGCAGTCCATGTTCTGCGGGTTGACCCACAATGCCGTTCGGGAGGGAATTCCAGGATTTTGACCCAGCGACTGTGAAAGAATGGCCGATATATTTCCAAGTCAGGATGGTGAGTGGCTTGGAGGGGAACTTGCAGGTGATGGTCTTCCCATTTATCTGCTGCCCTTGTCCTTCTAGATGGAAGTGGTCGTAGGTTTGGAAGTTGCTGTCTAAGGATCTTTGGTGAATTGCTGCAGTGCATCTTGTCGATAGTACACACTGCTGCTACTGAGCGTCTGTGGTGGAGGGATTGAATGTTTGTAGATGTGGTGCCAATCAAGCGGGGCTGCTTTGTCCTGGATGGTTTCAAGCTTCTTGAGTGTTGTTGGAGCTGCACCCATCCAGGCAAGTGGGGAGAATTTCATCACACTTGTGCCTTGCAGATGGTGAATCGGCTTTGGGGAGTCAGGAGATGAGTTACTCGCCGCAGTATTCCTAGCCTCTGACCTGCTCTTGTAGCCAATGTGTTTATGTGGTGAGTCCAGTTGAGTTTCTGGTAACCCCAAGGATGTTCACAGTGGGGATTCAATGATGGTTACACCACTGATAGTCAAGGGGCGGTGGTTAGAGTGTCTCTTAGTGGTGATGATCTTTGCCTGGCATTTGTGTGGCATGAATGTTACTTGCCACTTGTCAGCCCAAGCCTGAATATTGTCCAGATCTTGTTACATTTGAACATGGACTGCTTCAGTATCTGAGGAGTCTCGAATGGTGCTGAACATTGTGCAATCATCGGCGAACATCCCCACTTCTGACTTTATGATGGAGGGGAGGTCATTGAGGAAGCAGATGAAGATTCAGACTTTGTTTCCGTCTGGTGTCCAGTTAGGCTCTGAGACCTATATTTCTGCAGAGTTGTGGAGGATTATATTCACTGGAGTTTGGAAGAGTGAGGGTGGATCTCATAGAAACTTATAAAATTCTAACAGGGTTAGACAGAGTGGATTCAGAAAGAATGTTCCCAATTGTGGGGGAATCCAGAACTAGGGGGTCATAATTTGAGGATCAGGGGTAAACCTTTTCGAACTGAGGTGAGGAGAAATTTCTTCACCCAGAGAGTGGTGAATTTGTGAAATTCACGACCACACAATATATTTGAGGCCAAAACGTTGTGCGATTTCAAGAAGGAATTAGATATAAGGGGAAGCGGTGAAATAGTGGTACTGTCACTGGACTTGTAATCCAGAGACACAGGGTATTTCTCAGGTTCGAGTCCCACCACGGCAGATGGCGAAATTTGAATTCAATAAAAAAAAATTGGAATCAGTGGAATTTTGAAGGGTAACCAAGAAGGTAGATGAGGGCAAAACATTGTAGTTGAGGCCAAAATGTTGTGTGATCTCAAGAAGAAATTGGAAATATCTCTTGGGGATCAAGGGATATGTCGGGGATGGAGGGGGGAATCAGGATAATGAATTTGATGATCAGCCATGATCATAATGAATGGTGGAGCAGGCCCAAATGGCCGAATGGCCTACTGCTGCTTCTAGTTTCTATGTTTATGTTTCTATGGCTCCATAACTTATCCAAAATGGCACAGGGACACCAGATGCAGAAATCCTGTCCTCATTTCCAACAGATTTTTTTTTCGCTGCTCGGGGAATGGCGGCGTGCCCTGACTCACACATAAAGGGGAGGGCTGATACCAGCACAACCACTTGAACTCAATGCTGAGTTCAAAAGGACCCCATTTTCGCTGGTACATGGGCCTTATCCCGTTGTGTGCAACCTATGGCTTTTAAGAATAGCCGTAAACACTCATGAAAGGCGCACTCGGCTGTCAGGTTATCGAACCCGGGTCCCTGGAGATGTGAGGCAGCAGTGCTAACCACTGTGCCACCATGCCACACTAAGTTGTAGCTGTCATGCAAACTGCATTGGTCAACTGGCCCGCCTGCGGCTGGGGTTAATACCAGTGGCGGTTCGATGAGGCCCTCAAATGGTCATTAACTGACCATTTACAGACCTCAATAGATGCCAAGGTGTTCAGGTCGACCGTGGACCTTCCCACCCAGCACTTAATGCTTTTGGAAGCTGGAAGGCGGTGGGGCCCTGGAACACCACCACCTTACCGAATTACCCGCTCTTCTTATCTTGCCAAAGAACAGAGAATTCTGGCCTAACCATGACCAATATCACAAGAGATCATCTTGCACCTAAATTTGTCTCCATCACAACAGTGATTGCGCTTCAGAAGTACTTCATTAGCTGTGAAGTTCTTTAGGATATCCGGAAGGTGTAAAAGGGGCTGGATAAATGCCGACCCGTTTCTCCTCCCTGGGCAAACTGAACGGGATGAGTACAATTCTTTTCAAGGAATCCTAGACACATTATTTTAATGAGAGCAAGAAAGCAAGAGACAATTGCTTGCATTTGCACCATGCCTCATTATAGAGAAATACGGAAAAATACTTCACCAACAATTGTCCCGTTGGCTGTTACCAAGATGTGTTTCTTTTTAAATAAGATACAGGGTGGGATTTTCCGGCCGCACTCGTCCCAAGAGTGGAAAATCCCACCCAAGGTAAAGGCACCTTTGCATGGCCTGTGTCCCACCCACTACATTTCCCGTGGCAAGTGGGGCAGGAAAATTCTGCCCACAATTTTTCATTCCCCTTTGTCTAGCTGCATTAATTAAAACACAAACAGACTGTAATTCGACTCAGACAATGGAGGGCAGCCAGTCAGCCACAATGTACAACCTGCATTCCACCCAAGGGGGATGTAAAGGGAAGAGGCACCCATGTTCCTTCGGAAGGAACTCTTCAAATACAGGCAATAAAAATATAACAAAATTTACTCCAATTTATAAATCAAAGAAAGGGTTTAATAAAGAAACTTCATTACTCCAAACTTGGGGCCTCGCCCTGGGCCACTCCAAGTTCCCCACAATTCCCAACAGGTTCTTATTTATAGTGAGTCAGCTGACCATCACATCATTCTGTAATTGGTTCCATGGTTTACTGGGTCAGCTGACCCTTACAACTTGTTACCATTGGTCACATTACATCCAATAGAAGATTGTCACCAGTTACATTCTAACAACCCAAAACCCCCCTCCCCGTCTGAGGAGTGTGAAAGATTTTCCAGCTGTTCATGCTGGCTGGATCTTCCAGTCCAGCTGTCATCACATCCTGGTCATGGGTTTCAAGGTGGCATCTAACGGGGAACCCCGTTTACCAGTCTGATCCGGGGATGGCGGGACTGATGTATGAGGAGAGATTGACTAGGATAGGATTGTTTTCACTGGAGTTCAGATGAATGAGGGGGGATCTCATAGAGACTTATAAAATTCTAACAGGACTAGACAGGGTAGATGCAGGGAGGATGTTCCCGATGGTGGGGGAGTCTAGAACCAGGGGTCACAGTCTGAAGATTTGGGGTAAACTATTTTGGATGGAGGTGAGGAGACATTTCTTCACCCAAAGAGTGGTGAGTCTGTGGAATTCATTACCACAGGAAGTAGTTGATGCAAAAACATTGAATGTATTCAAGAGGCAGCTGGATATAGTACTTGGGGCGAATGGGATCAAAGGTTGTGGGGAGAAAGCAGGATTAGGCTATTGAGTTGGATGATCAGCCATGATCGTAATGAATGGCAGAGCAGGCTCAAAGGGCCAAATGGCCTCCTCCTGCTCCTATCTTCTATGTTTGACAACGGTGGGACCAGAAGACCCCGCCCTGAACCAATGGCAGGCCACTTCCCAAAACACACGGTGGGTTACGCGGTAAATCCACCCTCCCATCTCTGATTGGCTTTCACATTCTGCTGAAACTTCAAAAGATTCTGAGATGAGGTATTAAAATGTAATCACATGTTCTAAAAGACACTGACTAAGCAGACATGGTGAACAAATTCTTCTCGAGTGTACACAACCAGAAAGGCTTTCAAGAACTTTTCAACAAGTCAGACTGATCAGATCGAGAGATCAGAATGCTGTACTGAAAAGATGCAAGCTCAAAAGTGTTGCGCCCGGGTTTGCATAGTAACCATCCTGAAATGAGAAATCTATTGCAAGCCAAGGTCTTTTGGGAATTAAACAAGGAAATGTGCTCCATGCGAGTATTCCGCAGAAGACAGCTGAAGAAAATGATCGCAGTATGGAATCATCGCATCTTCATGAACTGTAAAAGACCCTTAAGTTATCCTCTCATTATGTGTGTGCGGGCCCAGGGAATGTGTGTGATATATGAGTGGTGGTTGCAATTTGCCTAGTTTCTTTTATTAAATTCAGGAAGTAATGTCAATCAACTTATCTGGTTCTGTGTTTAAACTCAGAAAAACTGGCTGACTAATTCCTTATAATTTGAAAGCATACTTCGTGGGTCTCCTGCAGTGTTAGCAAAGCACATCCACGCTAACTTCACAAAAAAAAACCCTGTTGCAGTCAGGTTTGGAGTGGTGAGACAGGGGAGTTGTTTTGGCTTCTCCCTATATGCTGCAGCAAGGTCCCACAGAAGGCAGAGCGGTGAACATTGATGCCTCACAGCTCCAGGGATCCAGGTTCAATTCCAGCCTTAGGTGACTGCGTGGAGTTTGCACGTTCTCCCCCTGTCTGTGTGGGTTTCCTTTGGATGCTCCTGTTTCCCCCCACAGTCCAAAGATGTGTAGGTTAGGTGGATTGGCTGAAGTTGATCATTACGTATTTCATCACACCTTGGCTCCTGAGGTCTGCCCATGGTAGATAATGTGTGAGGTGGCATGGAACGTGTAAGAGCAAAGGGTGGACATAAGTTGGCATAAATTCGCATGAAGTTGACACGTGGCCAACAAGGGGCCAAGGGGATGAGTTTGGGTCATGTGTTTCATGAGTTTGCACTGTTGACCTCAGAGCTATGAGGGGCCACGTGAATGATGGTGGGGCGTAGGTTGGCATTCAGGGAAGATGGGTCATTTGAGATTGCACAGATGGGTGTGGCAAGCAGGTGGGGGGGTGCTAAAATTGCCCCTTGGTGTCAGGGGGATTAGCAGAGTACATACATGGGGTTACAGGATAGGGCCTGTGTGGAATTGCAATCGGTGCAGGCTCGATGGGCTGAATGGCCTCCTTCTGCAATGTCGGGATTCTATGATGATTCAGACGGCAATAGCCACTTCATCTGTCCTTGATTAAAGGAGGAATATTGACCAAGGCATCAAGACACCCTCTCTGCTTTTCTCTAAAAGACATCAGGGGAACTTTGAAATTTACTGTAACGCAAATGGAACTTTGATTCAATATTGCATTGAAAGGATGGTCCCTCTGACAATACAGTGCGCCACTCGAACAGTCATCGAGATCCTGCACTTAAGTGGCAACAGGGCACTCTTCTTTTCACAGGGTCCTGACCAGAGTAATTTTCATTAGCAAAAAAAATGATGTGAGTGGATTATGATGGACATCTTACAAATGATAAAAGGTTGGTTTCTGTGTTCTGTACACTGTCTAATTGCTTTTATTAAATTCATGGAACTGTCTGCCTCTGAGAACAGGATTATAGGACTACGTGGATAGTGCACTCAGAGAACTGTACAGGAGTATTGTGCCAAATAAACTATCTCGTAAAATTCGCTGAATCTATAAGCCATATAGAACATAGAAACCCTACAGTGCCATTCAGCCCATCGAGTCTGCATCAATAACAATCCCACCCAGGCTCTGTCACCGCTTAGTTACCCCACTAATCCCTCTAACCTATCGCATCCCAGGACACTAAGGGTTAATTTAGCATGTCCAATTAACCTAACCCACGCATCTTTGGACTGTGGGAGGAAACTGGAGCACCCGGAGGAAACCCAAACAGACACGGGGAGAATGTGTAAACTCCACACAGACAGCGACCCAAGTCGGGAATCGAACCTGAGTCTCTGGCGCTGTGAGGCAGCAGTGCTAACCACTGTGCCACCGTGCCATCCTCATGCTGTGTCTGTTGCTTCCATTACTGGTCTTGTATTGCCATGATCTGCCATCTATACATTAGATCATAGAAATCATAGAAACCCCACAGTACAGAAAGAGGCCATTTGGCCCATCGAGTCTGCACCGACCACAATCCCACCCAGGCCCCACCCCCATATCCCTACATATTTTACCCACTAATCCCTTTAACCTACGCATCTCAGGACACTAAGGGGCAATTTATGGCCAATCAACCTAACCCGCACATCTTTGGACTGATTATGCTGCAGCTTCCACGATTTTCCATCAGAATGACTTCCAGACCCTCCATCAATGCCGCTGTCCTGTCTTCTTATTCTCCGTGCAGCCATAGAGGTTTACAGTACAGAGGGAATCCATTTGGTCCATCGTGTTGGTGCTAGCCCAGAGCAATCCAATGCTGTGCCCACCATAGCTCTGTTAGTATCCTCGGCCGTACGTTTTTGTCCAGTTTCCCTGGAAAAAATGCAATGGCGTTCACCTCAGCCAGCCTGATCTCACATAAACCTCTGCAGAAAGAAATCTCGCTAACTGACCCCTTAATTAGTGAAAATGTTAATGCTGATGACTGCTTATCACCAACTCCCAAACTGTGATTTGCTCCAAACTTAAACTACTTTCTAAGTATTTAGTTTCGTATTACAAACTCAAATTCACTTAAATGAACTTTCATTTGGTCAACACTTCAGTTACTAAACTCATAAACTTACAACAGTTGCAACACTTCAACTCTTACACTTCAACATTAGCCCTGAATTGCAACTCAAACTATTTAACTTAAAATGGATACTACCCAGTTCAGAACAAAGTAGCCAGATCCCTTCCCGATGTAGATTTGTCCTCACAGATTTTTATCTTCTCTGGAGATGCTCCTTCAGGGCACACTTGCGATGATTGGTCTCTGGGTTCTCGTTGAAGACACACATCTCTTTATCATAGATCATAGGATCCCTATAGTCTAGAAGGAGGACATTTGGCCGATCGGGTCTGTACCGACCACAATCCCACCCAAGCCCTATTCCCGTAACCCCACACATTTACCCTAATCCCCCTGGCACTAAAGGGCAATTTAACATGGCCAATCCACCTAACCCGCACATCTTTGGAGCGTGGGAGGAAACTGGAGCACCCGGAGAAAACCCACACAGACACAGGGAGAATGTGCAAACTACACACAGACAGTGACCGAGGCTGGAATTGAACCCAGGTCCCTGGCGCTGTGAGGCAACAGTGCTAACCACTGTGCCACCGCACCAGCTAATACATTTTAATCCTCAAATTGTCCCAATCTTCCGGAAAGTTTCAGTCGAGAGTGTAACCGGAAACCGGTCACATTGTTCGATCAGGCCACTGGAGTTACTAACAAACAAATCCATAATGTTTAGTTCAAATTGCATGTAGATCCCATAGCCTTAACCCATGATATGGCAGGAAATCTCCGCACCACAGAGTCTAGCACTAGCCAAACACCCTCCCATATTTGGTCAGCACAGGAAGTATTGGGTCACAGCCCACAGGCCAGGTCACGACTCACTGCAGCAGCTTTCTGATCTGCAACTGTTTTTGATTTTAACTTGATCAAAGATCCCAGCATGCTTAACTCTCAGTCACTATTGCTCTTACAGCTAATATTGTTGCTGCTGTAATCATTGTTGTAGTCAGCCCTCTGACCACAAAAAGGACTCTATGAAACATATCAATCCTCCTTATTGGCTTTGACGTTTCAGTAACACTGACTATTGAGGGTTTTGCGGTAACAGTGGGAGGAAACTTCATTTGAATGGATCAGTAGGTGGAAATGACATTTAGGAAGCTTCTTTGAATCCTCTTGGTGCTTAAAGCTTCCTAATAGCACTTATTCACAGAATCATAGAATCCCTACAGTGCAGAAGGAGGCCATTTGGCCCATCTGGCCTGTACTGACCACAATCCAACCAAGGCCCTATTCCCATATCTCCATGTATCCCTTTGATGAAGGGGCCATCTGAGCATGGCCAATTAATCTAACCCGTGGAGTGTGGGAGGAAACCGGAGCACCCCGAGGAAACCCATGCAGACACGGGGAGAATGTGCAAACTCCAGTGGCTCAAGGCTGGAATTGAAGCTGGGACCCTGACACTGTGAGGCAGCAGTGCTAACCACTGTGCCACTGTGTCGCCCTCATATTCTTCAATGTTCATTCAGGGGTTGGTCATTAAATTTTTCAAAGAAAAATGTGAAACCTTAATCAATCTCTCATGATGGATCCTGACGGGGTGCAGTGGGGAGGTCGGGCAGGAGTGCTGATCTAATAGAGGTCTTTAAAATGATGAAAGGCTGAGAATCATAGAATCCCTACAATGCAGAAGGAGGCCATTCAGCCCATCAAGTCTGCACCTACCACAATCCCACCCAGGCCTTATTCCTGTAACCGTATATATTTAGAGTCATAGAGGCATAGAGGTTTACAGCATGGAAACAGGCCCTTCGGCCCAACTTGTCCATGCTCCCTTTTTTTTAAAAACCCCTAAGCTAATCCCAATTGTCCACATTTAGCCCATATTCCTCTATACCCATCTTACCCATGTAACTATCTAAGTGTTTTTTAAAAGACAAAATTGTACACGCCTCTACTACTACCTCTCGCAGCTTGTTCCAGACATTCACCCCCTCTGTATGAAAAAATTGCCCTCTGGACACTTTTGTATCTCTCCCCCCTCATCTTAAACCTATGCCCTCTAGTTTTAGACTCTCTGATCTTTGGGAAAAGATATTGACTATCTAGCTGATCTGTGCCTCTCATTACTTTATAGACCTCTATAAGATCACCCCTCAGCCTCCTACGCTCCAGAGAAAAAAGTCCGAGTCTATCCAACCTCTCCTTATAACTCAAACCATCAAGTCCCGGTAGCATCCCAGTAAATCTTTTCTGCACTCTTTCTAATTTAATAATATCCTTTCTATAATAGGGTGACCAGAACTGCACACAGTATTCCAAGTGTGGCCTTACCAATGTCTTGTACAACTTCAACAAGACATCCCAACTCCTGTATTCAATGTTCTGACCGATGAAACCAAGTATGCCGAATGCCTTCTTCACCACTCTGTCCACCTGTGATTCCACTTTCAAGGAGCTATGAGCATGTATCCCTAGATCTCTTTGTTCTGTAACTCTCCCCAATGTCCTACCATTAACTGAGTAAGTCCTGCCCTGGTTCAATCTACCAAAATGCATCACCTCGCATTTGTCTAAATTAAATTCCATCTGCCATTCGTCAGCCCACTGGCCCAATTGATCAAGATCCCGTTGCAGTTGGAGATAATTTTCTTCACTGTCCACTATGCCACCAATCTTGGTGTCATCTGCAAAGTTACTAACCATGCCTCCTATATTCTCATCCAAATCATTAATATAAATGACAAATAACAGTGGACCCAGCACTGATCCCTGAGGCACACCGCTGGTCAGAGGCCTCCAGTTTGAAAAACAACCCTCTACAACCACCCTCTCGCTTCTGTCAAGAAGCCAATTTTGTATCCACTTAGATACCTCATCCTGGATCCCGTGTGATTTAACTTTATGCAACAACCTACCATGCGGTACCTTGTCATGGGCCTTGCTAAAGTCCTGCTAATCCCCCTGACACTAAGGAGCAAATTAGCATTGGCCAATCAACCTAATCCGCACATCTTTGGGAGGAAACCAGAGCACCTGGAGGAAACCCATGCAGACATGGGGAGAATGTGCAAACTCCACACAGACAGTCACCCGAGGCTGGAATTGAACCCGCATGAAAAGATGGGGATGGATTTGGGAGGCGACAGTAGTGTTATGGTTCAGGTCAAAAACTAAAAGGGTTCTATGGAGCCCGCTTGGATCATACGTATTGCATCTTGAATTTGGCTAGGATAAGCATGATATGTTTTGATTTGATTCGATTTGATTTGATTTATTATTGTCACATGTATTAATATACAGTGAAAAGTATTGTTTCTTGCACGCTGTACAGACAAAGCATACTGTTCATAGAGAACGAAACAAGAGAGTGCAGAATGTAGTGTTACAGTCATAGCTGGGGTGTAGAGAAAGATCAACTTGATGCGAGGTAGGTCCATTCAAAAGTCTGATGACAGCAGGGAAGAAATTGTTTTTGAGTCAGTTGGTACGTGACCTCAGACTTTGTATCTTTTTCCTGACGGAAGAAGATGGAAGAGAGAATGTCCGGGGTGCGTGGGGTCCTTAATTATGCTGGCTGCTTTGCCGAGGCAGCGGGAAGTGTAGACAGAGTCAATGGATGGGAGGCTGATCTGCGTGATGGATTGGACTTCATTCATGACTTTTTGTAGTTTCTTGCAGTCTTAGGCGGAGCAGGAGCCATACCAAGCTGTGATACAACCAGAAAGAATGCTTTCTATGGTGTGTCTGTAAAAGTTGGTGAGAGTCATAGTGGACACGCAAAATTTCCTTCGTCTTCTGAGAAAATAGAGGCTTTGGTTGCCTTTCGTAACTATAGTGTCGGCATGAGGGGACCAAAAGAGGTTGTTGGTGGTCTGGACATCTAAAAACGCGAAGCTTTCGACCATTTCTACTTCATGCCTGTTGATGTAGACAGGGGCATGCTCTCCATTACGCTTCCTGAAGTTGATGACAATGTCCTTCGTTTTGTTGACATTGAGGGAGAGATTATTGTTGTCGCACCAGTTCACCAGATGTTTCACTTCAAGTATGATTCAAGTGACCCAGTAGGGTGCTTTTATCAAACAAAGTTTATTTAAGAATACAGTTAACATGTATCGTAAGAAAATTAGCAAGAACTTTTATCAATTACAAACAAGAAACAAACTATCATGATAATGTATAATCCTTAACAAAGATATTAACAATGTTCCAATCAAACCAATCCCATAGACAAAAGACCCGTTTCACAAGTTTGACACAGCATAGACTGATGCTCACATGATACTGGACTTGGGACCTTTGGATGAAGGGCGGCGCGGTAGCGCAGTGGTTAGCACTGCTGCTTCACAGCTCCAGGGTCCTGGGTTTGATTCCCGGCTCGGGTCACTGTCTGTGTGGAGTTTGCGCATTCTCCTCGTGTCTGCGTGGGTTTCCTCCGGGTGCTCCGGTTTCCTCCCACAGTCCAAAGATGTGCGGGTTAGGTTGATTGGCCAGGTTAAAAATTGCCCCTTAGAATCCTGAGATGCGCAGGTTAGGGGGTTTAGTGGGTAAATATGTGGGGGTAGGGCCTGGGTGGGATTGTGGTCGGTGCAGACTCGATGGGCCGAATGGCCTCCTTCTGCACTGTAGGGTTTCTATGATTCTTTCTAAGTCCTCAGTTCTCTGGATTCACTCCGAACAGTTTGAAGACAGAGTAACTTCCCAAAGCACCAGAGAGACTTTGGTCCAGACCCAAAAACAACAGGTTTTCACCCTTCAGGAAAACAAGAGAATTTCCAAAGAAACAAAAACAGGGAGAGAGGGAAAACACTTCTTTTTAGCTTGCTGTCCCTTCTAAAACTAAAACCTCAAACCTGCAGCTCCAAACTGAAACTGAAAATGAGTCCCTGTCACCTCACCTGCCCACAGTTTATTTTTCTCCTCTCAAAAATAATATCATCTAAGGCTGTGAGCATGAATTAAAAAATACTCTTAAAGGTACACGAACATCACAACATGTTCAAAGACTTTAGGGAGGAAAGGGAGATTGGAGATAGGATGGTAGTTTATAGGGATGGTGGAGTCAAGGGTTATTTTTTTGTGAGGAGAATGGTGATGATGGCAGAGTTAATGAAGAGAGGGACAACACTTGAAGAGTTAGAACCACTTTTAAAATGGGCTAACATGGGGACCAGGAGAGGAAGTTGTGGGGGGGGGGGGCGGGGGGGACCATCCTTCCTACCTGAGGAAGGATGTCCTTGCTATAGAGGGAGTACAGCAAAGGTTTACCAGGCTGATTCCTGGGATAGTAGGTCTGTCATATGAGGAGAGACTAAGTTGATTAGGATTATATTCACTGGAGTTCAGAAGAGTGAGAGGGGATCTCATATAAAATTCCGATAGGGTTAGACAGGATAGATTTAGAAAGAATGTTCCCGATGGTGGGGGAGTCCAGAACTAGGGGTCATAGTTTGAGGATAAGGGGTAAACCTTTTAGAACTGAGGTGAGGAGAAATCTTTTCACCCAGAGGATGGTGAATGTGTGGAATTCACTACTGCTGAAGGTAGTTGAGGCCAAAACATTGTCTGATTTCAAGGAGAAATTAGATAGTGCTTGGGCTAAAGGGATCAAGGGATATGGGAGGAAGAGGGATCAGGATGTTGAATTTGATGATCAGCCATGATCAGAATGAATGGCGGAGCAGGCTTGAAAGGCCGAATGGCCTCCTCCTGCTTCTAGTTTCTATGTTTCTATGATCAGCGGTTTTCACAGAGGAGAAGGACCTGGGTGAATGTACTGCGGGCTTGCGGTGGACTGAAAAGATTGAGTATGTGGACTTTAAGAAAGAGGTTGTGCTGGAATCTTTGAATGGCATCAAGATAGATAAGTCACCGGGTCCGGATGGGATGTACCCCAGGTTACTGTGGGAATAGGATCAAGGGAACAGGAAATGGGTCTCAGGGATAAGGTGAGCTGAGAGAGGACATGGAGGAGGAGACAGGAGAGAAACTGGAGAGAGATGCGAGTTCAGGGATAGGGCAGGCCAGGGGACATGAATGAAAGTTTGACCAGGCGGACTAGTGAAAGAGACGGAGAATGCAGAGGTTGCTGATTTCATCTTTGTGGCAAAGAAGTCTCATGAACCTCTTACATTTCATGTTGAAGAAGAAGGGAGAAGGGATTGAGGGGGAGAAAGGGATGCGGAGGGGGCAGGGTGGTTGATTTGCAGGGTGGAAAACAAATTGGGCTATCTTTTGAGATGATCCTGGTACAGTGAGCGGTTGTTCATTGTTTTAGGCTGCACTCCCTTTTTAGTTTACTTAAAAAATATATTTTATTAATGTTTTCTTCACACTTCAGCCCAACGCTCCTGATCTAAGGGCACCCAAGGCGGAGGGGGGACGGGGAAGGCGGAGGACTTCTTTGTGAACCTGCTCCTGGGCCTGGCCAGACTCGCCATCAACAGGTCCAGGCAGCGGGCGACCAAGAGGGTTGCCCAACCTGATTGTCTGCCCCTCTACCGCAGGCACGTTCACAGCTGGGTGTCCCTGGAGAAGGAACATGCAGAATCCACAGGCACTATTGAGGCCTTCCGTGCCCACTGGGCACCGCAGGTTTGCTGTTTTAAGTTTCATTTGTGTTTTTGCCTTGAGGGGGCCACCATTTTTATCTTTTCCTAGAGTTTTATTAAATTGAGTTTAATTTGTTTTTGCGAAAAGGAGTGCTACAGTGAGCAGGTCAGGACCCTATCATGCTTTCAGTGGTTAAATGAGGGGTTAAATCATTCAACTGGAATAGATCTTTTTATTCATTCGTGAGACATGGGCGTCGCTGGCTGGTCAACATTTATTGCTCACCCCTAGTTGCCCCAGGGCAGTGAGAGTCAACCACATTGCTGTGGCTCTGGTGTTATTGGTCAGAACATTGAATACAGGGGTTGGGACGTCTTGTTGAAGTCGTACAATACATTAGTAAGGCCACACTTGAAATACTATGTACAGTTCTGGTCACCCTATTATAGAAAGGATATTATTAAACTGGAAAGAGTGCAGAAAAGATTTACTAGGATGCTACTGGGACTTGATAGTTTGAGTTATAAGGAGAGGCCGGATAGACTGGAGCGTAGAAGGCTGAGGGGTGATTTTATAGCGGTCTATAAAATAAGGAGGGGCACAGATCAGCTAGATTGTCAAAATCTTTTCCCCTAGGTAGGGGAGTCTAAAACTAGAGGGCATAGGTTTAAGGTGATAGGGGAGAGATACAAAAGTGTTCAGAGGGGCAATTTTTTCACACAGAGGGTGGTGAGTGTCTGGAACAAGAGGTAGTAGTAAAGGCGGGTACAATTTTGTCTTTTAAAAAGCATTAGACAGTTACATGGGTAAGATGGGGATAGAATCATAGAATCCTACAGTGCAGAAAGAGGCCATTCAGCCCATCGAGTCTGCACCAACCACAATCCCACCCAGGCCCTATCCACATATCCACCCACTAACCCCTCTAACCTATGCATCCCGGGACACTAAGGGGCAATTTAGAATGACCAATCAACCTAGCCCGCACATTTTTGGACTGTGGGAGGAAACCCACGCAGACACAGGGAGAATGTGCAAATTCCACACCGACAGCGACCTGAGCCAGGATTCGGAGCCAGGTCCCTGGAGCTGTGAAGCAGCAGTGCTAACCACTGTGCTAGCGTGCCGCCGTATAGAAGGATATGGGCCAAATGCGGGCAATTGGGACTAGCTTAGGGGTTTAAAAATAGGTGGCATGGACAAGTTGGGCCGAAGAGCTTGTTTCCACAGTTGTAAAACCTCTATGACTCTATGTCACATGTAGGCCAGACCAGGTAAGGACAGCAGGTTTCCTTCCCTATGGGAACATTAGTGAACCAGATGGCTTTTTTCCAACAATGGTTTCATGGTCAACAACAGATTCTTAATTCCAGATATTTTTTATTGATTTCAAATTCCACCATCTGCTGTGGCGGGATTCAAACCCTGCTGTCCAGAACACAGTCTGAGGAAGGAGTGAAACTGCCTGGAAACATTGCTCTATTCTGCCTCCACAGATGCTGCCAGATCTGCTGAGATTTTCTGTTTGTGTTTCAGATTCCAGCATCCACAGTAATTTGCCTTTACCCCAGAATATTAGCTGAGTTTCAGGATTAATAATATAATTAATTAATAATATTAACAATGGGCCATCGCCTCCCGGTTGCATCTGAAAGTCAAACTGATGAAACGGGAATATCTTGGTAACGCGGAACAAGGGTTGTTTTTGAAATATTTTTTTTAAAAGTGCTGACAAAGTAACAACAGCGACACCACACTCCAGCCTTGGGAACTTTTCAGGAAACAAGAGGAGAGACATTGTCTACGAGCCAGCACTTTGTAACTTCTTGACTTTTCAATTCTTAACATTTCAGCGCTGATTCGGAGACATTGCAATTGCGACACTTACAGGAGTATTGCTAAGGGTAACAATGTCGACCACGATCCAAGTGGGGGAATGAACCCTCTTACAAATAAATGATCAAATAAATACAAATAAATCAACTTGCAAATATATTTCAGGATGTTTGTTACTCAGTGTTAGGACTGAATGGTCTTTAGGTGAAGGGGTTTGCCTCGGAAATGCAACCACGAAATGTTTTGTTTTGTAAAAGTTTGCAAAGACTTATTTTGCCCTGTAATTGTTTTGTCAGAATCACTGTGTTGTGTATCTCCCAGTCAACTGTTTTATCTTCCTCCATCTATACAACACTGTTCCCTGCTGGGTAAGTGATGGTCACTGACTTTAATCTTACCATCTGGGGCTTATAAACTTCGTTTAATTAAACTGATACTGCCGATCACTGACTTGATACATTCAAGCCTTCCAAAATGATCCCAACCGCATCAGGGAAAACAGACAGATTGGAGGGGGTCGGTGGGAGGGTTATTGTTTTGTTTTCGCCCAGAACTTAAAAAGTTTTCACGTAACTTTTGTCCTGTGTGTGTGAGAGAAAGAGACGGCGGTTCGGTGAGCGGAAAAAGCAATTAATAATTTTTTTTGTTAGGACAACTTTGCGTTTGCTTGTCCAAATTTTAAACCCGGTCAAAGCTTTCAGCTCAAGTCTGCTGTTTGAGAGGGCAGGGAATTCAGGGAGGTTTTGGTTCTGAACGAAAGGAGTGCGGAAAATCCACCACTTTAAGTCGAGAGAAAGTTTTGCAAAAGAATGTTCTCCTCCGGCTGCGGAGTGGGATGGGGGGAGGTGGCGGTGGAACAACAAGATATGCACACACACACATACCACAGCAATAAAATTGGACAGGAGGAGGACATTTGGACAGAGAGATTTGGGGAGTTAAAACACAAAAGTTGACAGTCCAGTGGGTCCGTTCTGCTAGTTTTGGTTTAGAAAATAAAACGGGCTTGAAAGTTTTCGGTGTGGTCAGGGGTGTGGGGCAGGACGGGGGGGTGGTTTACAGAAATTTGGCACAGGGACGGTGGTTACTCAAATCACTTACATCACACACACACACACTGAACTTCCTTCCGCCTCCCTATCCATTTAAATCTGGGCAAATTGCGGGGTGTGGGTTCAGGACAGTCTGGAAAAGACTTTGGGAAGGTCTTAGTGAAACTCGAGAAGGCTGAACTTTGTGAGACCGAGAGAGAGAAAGACAGTCAGAAAGAGAGAGAAAGTCAGAGAGAGAAAGACAGAGACAGAGAAAGTGATAGAGTCAGAGAGTCAGAGAAAGACAGAGACAGAGAAAGTGACAGAGTCAGGAGAAAGAGACAGAGAAAGACAGAGAGAGTCAGAGAGAGAGAGAGAGAGAGACAGAGAAGGGGACAGAGAGAAAGTCAGAGAGAAAGGGAGAGAGAATGAGAGGGGATATACTGCTACTCTGCTTGTGTCTGAGTACCCTGCTGTCTCTGGGACTCTCTGAGAGTAAGAGCCGGCATCAGGAGCTGGAGGAGACGACCCCCACTGTCTGTGTGTCCACCGTGTGTTACAGCCTGCAGAGACAGTCCAGGAAGTTTAACATGGCTCGGAATATGTGCAAGAACGGCGGAGGAGACGCGATGACCATCACCTCCACCGTGGCCGCAGACGCCCTCTCTATGCTGTTGCCCAGCGGGACCCCCACCGCTGGGACACAAAACTTCTGGATCGGCCTCCAGCTCCACCAGAGATCCTGCCCCCAGAACGACAGCCTGCTGTGGGGCTATCGCTGGCTGGACGACAAGACCGGCGGCGACTATGCCAAGTGGACGGCGGTGCCGACAAGCTGCGGACCCCGCTGCGTGACCGTGTCCGCCGGCAGCCGGGCTTGGACAGACCGAGCGTGCAACGTGAAGGCGGACGGGGTGCTGTGCGAGTACCGGTACGCGGGCAGCTGCGGGGTGCTGCGCGCCGGAGAGGGCACGGTCACCTACGCCACCCCCTTCGGAGTTAATAGTAGCCAACTCAGCGAGCTGCCGCCGGGCACCGTGGCCTGGGCGGAGCCCTGGGAGATCCGATTCCAGTGCACCAACCTTACCTGGACCTGGCAGCCCCTGGACCCCCCCACCGGCCCCTGGTCCTGCAGGCTGGAGAACGGAGGGTGCCAGCACAACTGCCAGGAGGAGCCGGCAGGCACCCCGCGGTGCAGCTGCAGGCCCGGCTACCAGTTGCGACAGGATGGGCGCGGCTGCCAAGTCTTCGACCCGTGCCAGGATGGCTACAGGCTGGACAATGATAGCAAGATCTGCGTGGATGTGGACGAATGCCAGGTGAAACTATGCGACCAACTGTGCATCAACAGCCCAGGCAGCTACAGCTGCGACTGTCAACCAGGCTACCAGCTGGGCAGTGACAACAAGTGCCAGGATATTAATGAGTGCACGTTTGAAAAATGTGAACACAGATGCTCCAACACGATTGGGAGTTTTAGTTGTAGCTGTTACAATTATTACCAACCCGACCCTGAAGATTTTACAAAATGTGTGGTCTCCTGTGACACTGACCCTTGCGATGCCAGGTGTGTGGGAGACGATTGTAACTGCCCCACAGGTTACATCATTAACGATGCAACTCACATGTGCTTCGATATAGATGAGTGTGAATCCAACCCTTGCGACGAGGAATGCACCAACACCTTTGGCAGCTACAAGTGTGACTGCAAAGAAGGGTTTGAGCTGCAGGAGGACGGGACCAGCTGTGAGGCCGCGGGTTCAGGGGACGGCCAGGAGCTGGTGACCCAGGCCCCTGTCCCCGCCAGCAGCACCCCAACTGGCGGGCACTCCAGCCAGGCCGGGCTCTCCCTGGGGGTGGTGCTGGGCAGCATTTTCGCAGTGGCCGTCCTGACGCTGGTGTTCGCCGGCCTCGGGCACCACCTGCTCACCAAGCGGGGCAAGTGGAGGACACCGCACGGCGCCTACAAGCCTGCCGAGCTGAAGCAGGATGTCACCCTCGACCAGGTCACTTCAGGGTGCCAGTCGGAGGAGAAGTCTAGCGTGCCCACCTGAGGGGTGACTCTGCACTGCCGGTGGGAACAAACTACAGCAACAAAAAGATGACTCTGCATAGGGGAGAAAGAAACCATTATAACAAGATATTACAAATAATTCCAATTTACAACCACCATCCTGGCGAACATTCCTCAGTGGCCTCCCGTTATATTCCTCCAGCGATATTTAAACCCCCAAAAGGCCAACCCCATTACAAATTTGGAACAGGAGGAGACCACTCAGCCCCTTCCTGCCTCATGGGGCGGGGGGGGCTTGAGCAGCCTGTGGGAAGTCAGCTTGCTGCTGAAACTGCATTTGGATATACACTGTCTCCTCCCAGCTGACTGCTTATGGGGCAGGCCGGACAATCAGAGCCTACAATGGAGGAGGAGCCGCTGGGACTGAGATCCGTTTGCAGTGATTGTGGCAAAACGAAAGTGTTGCTGAGATGCTTTAGCCTCCTTTTGGAGTGCGCTGGATATGTGAGACTGACGTTCTGTAAATGTAAAGAAGCTTTTCCTCACTCTGTGTTTGCCAAGTCCACAGATGGCCAGGTGACGTGAAAGCCAGCCAGGCAATATTGATTTTAATGTTTCAGAGATGTGTTAAAAATTATAGAGTTAAATACAATAACTATCTCTCCTGGTGCACCCGCTCACTGCCTGGTGCTCCTGCTTCCCCCTCTGTGCTCCTGCTCTCCCTCTTCTCTTGCTCCCTGTGCTCCTGCTCTCTCCATGCTTCTCCTGTCTCCTTATCCCACACTCCAGTGTTTTCTGCTCTTCACACACCTCTGCTGCCCATACAGCGTAAATCCCCATTTGTCCCTCTGTTCCCTGCACCCCGAATGATTTCCCTTTGTCCTGTTCTGCACTGAAAAGCAGGTATTGATGTTTGTAAGTTAAATACATGTTTTCCAAAGCAAAAATATGAAAACACTCTGTACATGCAGCATTTCAGTATTATGAGTGTGAGGGTAGTATTGTGATTTAAATGAGGAGGTCTGTGATTACAAATCCATTATTAGTCCATTTGAAAATGGGTCTTCCAACCAAAAAACATTGCTTTTATCAAGATTAGGAGGCGGCACAGTGGTTAGCACTGCTGCCTCACAGTGCCAGGGACCTGGGTTCAATTCCAGCCTCGGGTGACTGTCCGTGTGGAGTGTGCAGTTCTCCCTCTGTCTGCGTGGGTTTTCCCTGGGTGCTCCAGTTTCCTCCCACACTCCAAAGGTGTGGGGGTTGGCCGTGCTAACTTGCTCCTTAGTGTCTGGGGGATTAGCAGGGTAAATATGTGGGGCTACGGGGATAGGGCCTGGGTGGGAGTGTTGTCAGTGCAGGCACGATGGGTTGAATGGCCTCCTTTTGCACTGCAGGGATTCTCAGAAATTTTCCAACCTTAAGAGAAAATGCTGGAAAATCTCAGCAGGTCTGGCAGCATCTGTATGGAGAGAAAAGAGCTGACGTTTCAAGTCCAGATGACCCTTTGTCAAAGGGAAAAAGGCATAGAAAGTGGGAGATATTTATCGAAGCTAAAAGGCATAGAAAATGGAAGATATTTAAATCTCAGCAGGTTATCTGCTGAGGGGCGGCACGGTGGCTTAGTTAGCACTGCTGCTTCACAGCGCCAGGGACCCGGGTTTGATTCCCAGCTCGGGTCACTGTCTGTGTGGAGTTTGCACGTTCTCACCGTGTCTGCGTGGGTTTCTCTGGGTGCTCCGGTTTCCTCCCACATTCTGAAAGACGTGCTGGTCAGGTACATTGACCCGAACAGGTGCCGGACTGTGACGACTAGAGGAATTTCACAGTAACTTCATTGCAGTGTTAATGTAAGCCTTACTTGTGACGAATAAATAAACTTTACTTTGCCAGATCTGCTGAGATTTTCCAGCATTTACTCTTTTAGTTTCAGATTCCAGCATCCGCAGTAATTTGCTTTTATACTTTCCAATCTTGTCCATTATAGATTTGTTTGTGAGCTTGGCACCCAGAATGAGTGGTGATTATTGTGTCCATCTGAAATTGCATTAGATCAGAACTCAGTCACTAGTTCAGCCTTCTCAGTAAATTGAAGAATAATTTGTATGGCTGGATGTTTTCCCAGTGACTCTTGCACATTCTTGAAGGGATTAGAAATGTGAGAACTTGTACATTTATATTTATTACAGTTTTAAAAAATATCTGTATAATCATTTTTAAATTTTTATTCACATCTGTATTACTTTGTAAAATAAAAACTCAAGATGTCTCTTTTTGCACTGAATTATATTGCATTCTTTGTTTTTTGAAATTGTTTATAAAGCAAGTATCCTGACTTTCCATTTGTAGAATCTGGATTTGACAGTATTTCCGGAACTAGAGACAAAGCGTCAAATCTTAAGTTACTTGGAGTTCTGCCAAGCTTCCCAACATGTAGGCCATCTGGATTAAATATTATATTGACATCCATGTTGGTAAAGAAGGCCAGTGATCTCCAGTGAGCCCGTGGACCAGATAACACAAGAAATACGAATGAGAAAATCAAAACCCTAAAAGGAATATCAAGATTTAGTGAGTGGGATGCCAAATTCTTGGGTACGGTGGCACAATGCTGCCTCACAGCGCCAGGGACCCGGGTTCAATTCCGGCCTCAGATAACTGTACGGAGTTTGCACATTCTCCCCGTGTCTGTGTGGGTTTCCTCCAGGTGCTCCAGTTTCCTCTCACAGTCCGAAAGACGTGCTGGTTAGGTGCATCGGCCATGCTAAATTCTCCCTCAGTGTACCCGAAGTGCCGGAGTGTGACGACGAGGGGTTTTCATAGTAACTTCATTGCAGTGTTCATAGAATAGAAACCCTACAGTGCAGAAGGAGGCCATTCGGCCCACCGAGTCCGCACCGACCACAATCCCACCCAGGCCCTACCCCCACACATTTACCCGCTAATCCCTCTAACCTACCCATCCCAGGACTCTAAGGGGCAATTTATAACCTGGCCAATCAACCTAACCTGCACATCTTTGGACTGTGGGAGGAAACCGGAGCACCCGGAGGAAACCCACACAGACACGAGGAGAATGTGCAAACTCCACACAGACAGTGACCCGAGCCGGGAATTGAACCCGGGACCCTGGAGCTGTGAAGCAGCAGTGCTAAACACTGTGCTACCGTGCCGCCCCATGTTAATGCAAGCCCACTTGTGACACTAATAAATAAACTTTAAAACTTGTTGAAAAGGAGACAATGACAAATATGTGATTGTGGACAGCATGGGTGACACAGCGGTTAGCACTACTGCCTCACAGCGCCAGAGACCCGGGTTCGATTCCTGGCTTGGATCACTGTGTGGAATCTGCACATTCTCCCCATGTCAGCTTCCTCCCACAATCCAAAGATGTGCAGGTGAGGTGGATTGGCCATGCTAAATTGTTCCTTGGTGTCCAAAGATGTGTAGGTTAGGTAGATTGGCCATGCTAAATTGTTCCTTAGAATCCCAAGATGTGCAGGTTAGGTGGATTGGCCATGGAAAATGTGAGGGGTTACAGGGATAGGGTGGAGGAGAGGACTTGGGTAAGATGTTCTTTTGGAGAATCAGTGCAGACTCGATAGGCTGAATGGCCTCTTCTGCACTGTAGGGATTGTATGAAAACTTCTGTTGTTCTGAGCGAGGTTAATGAAAGAGCTGTGTTGATGTAGTGCCTTTCTCGACCTCAGGATGTTCCACATTCCAGCCAGCGCAGAACTTTAAAAGCGTAGGCACTGTTAGCATGTAAGACACAGAACAGCTGATTTGTACACGGCAAGCTCTGATTAACATCAATGAGATAATAACCACATACAGTAAGTCCTCACTTAAGGTTGCAGTTGGGTTTCTGAAAAAACGCAACTTTAAATGAAACGACTTTAAGTGAATTGTAGGGATCGATGTTAAAGTTGAAGTTGGGTTCCTCAGACATTTCCTACCTGAAAAGACCCAACATACAGGTTTAAGCACTGCACTGCATATGTACGTTCCTAGCTGAAATAACTTGCAATACAAAATAAATCAGTGAACAAAAACATCAAACGTTTTAAACTAACATCCTGTATATTCCGAAATACCTACATTCATAAATGGAATAGCCTTCAGAATAAAAAATCTAAAAATATTGGAGAAATACAAAGAAATCGAAGAGTCCCAGAGAAGTCTCAGGATTTAAGCGTGACCTCAGAACAGGAAGGTGAGTGGGTTGTGGTGGTGGGAAAGTGGGGAGGGGGGAGGAGGAACAGCTCAAGAAGACTCAAGGGTGGAAACAGACATCGGGGACTTTAAGAGGAAGAACAGACGTTGGGAATGGGAGCTGAGGGATAAAAGGGCTTCAGCATGAAGGCAAGGGCAGGAGTGAGGATGGACAGCAAGGGTGGGGACAAGGCTAGAAGCAAGAGGAAGAAAGGTTACAGCACTGAGGGCAAGAACTGGAGCAGGAACAGGGTGGAGAGCAGTAGGGAGAGGCAGTGGTGTAGTGGTATTGTCACTGGACTGGTAATCCAGAGACCCAGGGTAATACTCTGGGGACCTGGGTTTGAATCCCACCATGGCAGATGGTGAAATTAACAATCTAATGCTGACCATGAAACTCTTGCCAATTGTTGTAAAAACCCATCTGGGTTCATTAATG
Organism: Mustelus asterias; assembly: GCF_964213995.1. Taxonomy (NCBI): domain Eukaryota; kingdom Metazoa; phylum Chordata; class Chondrichthyes; order Carcharhiniformes; family Triakidae; genus Mustelus; species Mustelus asterias. The sequence goes on along the minus strand of NC_135815.1, from coordinate 92,058,929 downwards.
TCCTTTGAGAAGTAAATTTGAGTACCTTGATTCCATCAGAGCCGTAGAATCCCTATAGTGCGGAAGGAGGTCATTCGGCCCATCGAGTCTGCACTGACTCTCCAAAAGAGTACCTTAATAAGGCCCACCCCCCAACTTATCCCTGTTACCCTGTGCATTTACCATGCCAATCCCCCTAACCTACACATCTTGGGACACGAAGGGACAATTTAGCACGGCCAATCCACCTAACCTGCACATCTTTAGACTGTGGGAGGAAACCGGAGCACCCGGAGGAAACCCACGCAGACACAGGGAGAACGTACAGACTCCACAGAGGCAGTGACCTCAGCTGGGAATTGAACCCAATTCCCAGGCACTGCGAGGCAGCAGTGCTAACCATTGTGCCACTGTGCAACCCATTCCTTATTCCTCATTCATTATTTTGATGATTTGATTCATGTCCTTTTCCCTCAGTTTTAATTTCACTCACTGTTGTATGTCACTTGGTGGTCTTGGGATCTGAAACCATTTGAATCACTTCAATGTGGTTCGCTATATGTCAGAAATCTGTTAGGTGCATTATAAATGCAACTGTAATTGCTTCAATTCTCTTCTGTTCATTTTTGTGGACATCTAAACCATGTCTTGATAGTGAAGATATCCACACTGGTGGAATAACAATCATGATACAAAGTCAGTGCCAGCTTACTGAGGAGAACAGCTAACAGTTATGGCTAACGCATTCAATATTGGTTAGCAACAGTACTAGCCTGCATCCCATTGCTGCAAGGGGTAAGTTTGTCCAGTTCCGTAAGTGGGTCATTATATTGGGTTTGGGAACCTGTAGGCGGCACGGTAGCACAGTGGTTAGCACTGCTGCTTCATAATGCCAGGGATGAAGGTTCAATTCCTGACGTGGGTCACTGTTTGTGCGGAGTTTGCACACACTTCCCATATCTTTGGTTCATTTTGAGACTAACTTTTCAAAGTTCTTTTGGGTTTCTGGTGGAACGGTGGTACATTGGCACATTGACACCGTTATGAAGTGACTGAAAATTCTCTAGTCGGCACACTCTGGCGCCTGTTTGGGTACACCGAGGGAGAATTTAGCGCGGCCAATGCACCTAACCAGCATGTCTTTCAGGCTGTGGGAGGAAATCGGAGGAAACCCACGCAGACACGGAGAGAATGTGTAGACTCCGCACGGATAGTGATTTGATTTGATTTATTATTGTCACCTGTATTAGCATACAGTGAAAAGTATTGTTTCTTGCGCGCTAAACAGACAAGTGACCCAAGGCCAGAAATCGAGCTCAGGTCCTTGGTGCTATGAGGTAGCAGTGCTAACCACTGTGCCACCTGTGCCACCAGAAACTCAAAAGAACTTTGGAAAGTTAGTTTCAAAATGAACCAAACTTTCACACTTTTAGCAATTATCGACCAGCAGCCATGACTGCTCACTGTCAATGTTCCTGCAACTGCATTTGGAACAAGGTCAGGAGTTGCCATGGAGATACACCTAGCAATGAATCAATTAACTGCCTCACAAAAGAAGGTGGTGGAAAGAAAATTGGCAAGAATTTTGAGAAAGATTCTTTTAAACTGCTGCAGTCACATCGCAAAATTAAATTGAGGAAATCATGTTTACTCGTGTTCATGAGATTTGTCTGACTTCACATGCGAATAGCAAAATCAATGCAAAATAAATGCCTTCACAGAATTATATTATTCAATGATTGTGCAAAAGTACCAACTAATTCATAATTTGAGTTTAGTAGTAATTGAGAATTTAAGGTAGTATGTTTTGTATCGTTGCTATTTTCACATTGTTATCATTTGCAAAAGGTCCTGCTTAAGTTACCACATCCAGGCTGCATCCAACACATCCAATGAACAGCAGGGTGGCACAGTGGTTAGCACAACTGCCCCACAGTGCCAAGGACCCGTGTTTGATTCCTGGCTTGGGTCACTGTCTGTGCGGAGTCTGAACATTCTCCCTGTGTCTGCGTGGGTTTCCTCTGGGTGCTCCGATTTTTCCGAAAGACGTGCTGGTTAGGCTTAAAGTTTAAAACAAGCAGGCTTACATTCACACTGTAATGAAGTTACTGTGAAAATCCCCGATTCGCCACACTCCGTCTCCTGTTCGAGTACACTGAGGGAGAATTTAGCACGGCCAATTCACCTAACCAACACGTCTTTCGGATTATGGGAGGAAACCGGAGCATCTGGAGGAAACCCACGCAGACACGGGGAGAACCATAAGACCATAAGACCATAAGACATAGGAGCGGAAGTAAGGCCATTCGGCCCATCGAGTCCACTCCACCATTCAATCATGGTTGATTTCAACTCCATTTACCCGCTCTCTCCCCATAGCCCTTAATTCCTCGAGAAATCAAGAATTTATCAATTTCTGTCTTGAAGACGCTCAACGTCTCGGCCTCCACAGCCCTCTGTGGCAATGAATTCCACAGACGTACCACTCTCTGGCTGAAGAAATTTCTCCTCATCTCTGTTCTAAAGTGACTCCCTTTTATTCTAAGGCTGTGCCCCCGCGTCCTAGTCTCCCCTGCTAATGGAAACAACTTCCCTACGTCCATCCTATCTAAGCCGTTCATTATCTTGTAAGTCTCTATCAGATCTCCCCTCAACCTCCTAAACTCCAATGAATATAATCCCACGATCCTCAGACGTTCATCGTATGTCAGGCCTACCATTCCTGGGATCATCCGTGTGAATCTCCGCTGGACCCGCTCCAGTGCCAGTATGTCCTTCCTGAGGTGTGGGGCCCAAAATTGCTCACAGTACTCCAAATGGGGCCTAACCAGTGCTTTATAAAGCCTCAGAAGTACATCCCTGCTTTTGTATTCCAAGCCTCTTGAGATAAATGACAACATTACATTTGCTTTCTTAATTACGGACTCAACCTGCAAGTTTACCTTTAGAGAATCCTGGACTAGGACTCCCAAGTCCCTTTGCACTTTAGCATTATGAATTTTGTCACCGTTTAGAAAATAGTCCATGCCTCTATTCTTTTTTCCAAAGTGCACGACCTCGCACTTGCCCACGTTGAATTTCATCAGCCACTTCTTGGACCACTCTCCTAAACTGTCTAAATCTTTCTGCAGCCTCCCCACCTCCTCAATACTACCTGCCCCTCCACCTATCTTTGTATCATCGGCAAACTTGGCCAGAATGCCCCCAGTCCCGTCATCTAGATCGTTAATATATAAAGAGAACAGCTGTGGCCCCAACACTGAACCCTGCGGGACACCACTCGTCACCGGTTGCCATTCTGAGAAAGAACCTTTTATCCCAACTCTCTGCCTTCTGTCTGACAGCCAATCGTCAATCCATGTTAGTACCTTGCCTCGAATACCATGGGCCCTTATTTTACTCAGCAGTCTCCCGTGAGGCACCTTGTCAAAGGCCTTTTGGAAGTCAAGATAGATAACATCCATTGGCTCTCCTTGGTCTAACCTATTTGTTATCTCTTCAAAGAACTCTAACAGGTTTGTCAGGCACGACCTCCCCTTACTAAATCCATGCTGACTTGTCCTAATCCGACCCTGCACTTCCAAGAATTTAGAAATCTCATCCTTAACGATGGATTCTAGAATTTTGCCAACAACTGAGGTTAGGCTAATTGGCCTATAATTTTCCATCTTTTTTCTTGTTCCCTTCTTGAGCAGTGGGGTTACAACAGCGATTTTCCAATCCTCTGGGACTTTCCCTGACTCCAGTGACTTTTGAAAGATCATAACTAACGCCTCCACTATTTCTTCAGCTATCTCCTTTAGAACTCTAGGATGTAGCCCATCTGGGCCCGGAGATTTATCAATTTTCAGACCTTTTAGTTTCTCTAGCACTTTCTCCTTTGTGATGGCAACCATATTCAACTCTGCCCCCTGACTTTCCTGAATTGTTGGGATATTACTCATGTCTTCCACTGTGAAGACTGACGCAAAGTACTTATTAAGTTCCTCAGCTATTTCCTTGTCTCCCATCACTAGATTACCAGCGTCGTTTTGGAGCGGCCCAATGTCTACTTTTGCCTCCCGTTTGTTTTTAATGTATTTAAATAAACTTTTACTATCATTCCTAATGTTACTGGCTAGCCTACCTTCATATTTGATCCTCTCCTTCCTTATTTCTCTCTTTGTTATCCTCTGTTTGTTTTTATAGCCTTCCCAGTCTTCTGACTTCCCACTACTCTTTGCCACATTATAGGCTCTCTCTTTTGCCTTGATGCATTCCCTGACTTCCTTTGTCAGCCATGGCTGCCTAATCCCCCCTCTGATAACCTTTCTTTTGTTTGGGATGAACCTCTGCACTGTGTCCTCAATTACTCCCAGAAACTCCTGCCATTGCTGTTCTACTGTCTTTCCCACCAGGCTCTGCTTCCAGTCGATTTTTGTCAGTTCCTCCCTCATGCGCCTGTAATTACCTTTATTTAACTGTAGAACCTTCACATCTGATTCTGCCTTCCTTCTTTCAAATTGCAGACTGAATTCTACCATATTATGATCACTGCTTCCTAAGTGTTCCCTTACTTTAAGATATTTTATCACGTCTGGCTCATTACATAACACTAAGTCCAGAATAGCCTGTTCCCTCGTGGGCTCCATCACAAGCTGTTCCAAAAAGCCATCCTGTAAACATTCAATGAATTCCCTTTCTTTGGGTCCACTGGCAACATTATTTACCCAGTCCACCTGCATATTGAAATCCCCCATGATCACTGTGACCTTGCCTTTCTGACATGCCCTTTCTATTTCGTGGTGCATTTTGTGCCCCTGGTCCTGACCACTGTCAGGAGGCCTGTACATAACTCCCATTATGGTTTTTTTGCCTTTGTGGTTCCTCAACTCTACCCACACAGACTCCACATCGTCTGACCCTATGTCGTTTAGTGCTATTGATTTAATTTCATTTCTAATTAACAAGGCAACCCCGCCCCCTCTACCCACCTCTCTGTCTTTTCGATAGGTTGTGAATCCCTGGATGTTTAACTGCCAGTCCTGAACCCCCTGCAACCACGTCTCTGTGATGCCTACCACATCATACCTGCCAGTCACAATCTGGGCCACAAGCTCATCTACCTTGTTCCGGACACTGCGGGCATTTAAATATAGCACCTTTAATTCCCTATTGACCGTCCCTTTTTGTTTTCGTAGTGTGGTGGACCTTGGTTTACTGAGCCTTTCCAGAACGTGCAAACTCCGCACACACAATGACCCAAGTTGGGAATCGAACCTGCGTCCTTGGCACAGTGAGGCAGCAGTGCTCACCACTGTGCCACCATGCTGCCCCTTTGCATTTGTGCAAATTGGTGCATTGGCTATGCTAAATTCTCCCCTCAGTGTACCCGAACAGGCGCTGGAGTGTGGCGACTCGGGGATTTTCACAGTAACTTCATTGCAGTGTTAATGCAAGCCTACTTGTGACACTAATACTTAAAAAAACCTTATGTTTGATACAAATCAACACCACTTTTCATAGTTAATTCCTATCACTGTTTCAGATGTGATTTTAGCCACATTGAAAAATGGACTTTAGCAGCCTTCTATTCTCATAAGAGGAAATATTAATATATTGGGGGGATAATCAGTAAAGATTGGGTCATTATAGACAGGACTGAACTCAAAGGTTTCCATCCTGGCGTGGAGGCCAGCTCATCTGGAACAACAGATGAGGAGCCAGAGGAACTGCGCCCACTGGAGGGAGCAGAGGCTGCAACCAGACCCAAGAACCAGGAGTTGAAGGTGAAGTCAACAATGTGATGATACAAATGGAGTCAGAATGCACAGACATTGAAAACACAGTGCCAGCAAAGATGTTCCTCATCATCATTACTTTTTTAGTACGTTTATTGCCAGCGATTCAGCAGAAGAAAATATTCCTTTGTGTGAACAGTGTCAACACACTGCAGAGTTAAAACAAGATACATAATAAGACAAAGCTAACAGATAGACTCACACCAGTAGGAGATACCATCACATGCTCATTGTATTATCACCATTGTACCTTAACTCACTGTGATCTCTTACGATATCATTAATCTGTTCTTTAAGATTGCAGTCACAGATCCACAGGATGTAGGCAAGTGTAGAAAATTCTCCTTCTTTGTTTATGATGCCACTCATAAATCGGGCTGAAATTTACCACACTTGTCACAGAGGGGCTCAGGTTGGAAAAATGTGGTGAGCCATTCAAAATTTGGCAAATAATAAACTGGCAAATATGCAGCAAATAAGGTTCCTCTGATACCTGGCTCATTAAACTGTTGTCACTTTGGCCGAAATTCTCCAACCTCACCCGCAGTTGAGATTCTCCAGTCCCGCCGCATTCAATTAAGTTTTGGCTGAGCGCCAAATTCTCCATTCTTGCTGGCAGTGGTGGCGGGACAGAGAATCCTGGCCATCGTTCATGCAATATGAATGGAAATTTTTTTCGTTGGCAGCTTTACGTGAGTGACCTGGGCAGGAGTGGAAAATTCCACACATAGGGTGGGATTTTGCGACCCTACTCGTTCCCAAGACCGGAAAAGATCCTGCCTGAGGTAAACGGACCTTTACATGGACCTGTCTCGCCCACTGCAATTCCCGTGGCTGGTGGGATGGGAAAATTCTGCCCATAGTGACCAGAGGGAATCTTGCACCAGCACCTCTTTTCACACTCACATAAGGCTGCCATGTCCAGCTCCAAATTAACTCCTGAGTGAAATTGGATTAACAGAAAAATATAAGTTTTTAAAATTTCCGTTCTTATTGCATTGACAATATCAGACAGGGTTCTCCGATCTCATCTGCCCCGCCACCACAGCCGGCAAGAATGGAGAATTTGGCACTCAGCCAAAACTCCATTCACTGCGGCGGGACTGGAGAATCTCAACTGCGCATGAGGTTGGAGAATTTCGGCCAAAGTGACAGCAGATTAATGAGCTAGATATCAGAGGAACTTTATTTGCTGCAAATTTTGCCAGTATGATTACAGAATGACCACCAAATCCCCACATTGCAGAAGGAGGCCATTCACCCCATCAGGTCTGCACCGACCTCAATTCCACCCAGGCCTTATTCCCATATCCCCACATATTTACCCTGCTAATTCCTGACACTAGGGTCAATTTATCATGGCCAATCAGCCTAACCCGCACATCTTTAGACTGTGGGAGGAAACCGGAGCACCCGGTGGAAACCCACGCAGACATGGGGAGAACGTGCAAACCCCACACAGACAGTGACCCAAGCTGGGAATTGAACCCGGGTCCCTGGCGTTGTGAGGTAGCAGTGTGCTACAGTGCTGCCCCTAACCACTGTGCCACCACGCCACCCAATAGTTTATACTTTACTTTAAACTAAATTTCTGTAAGTTGAGTATTGTAAAATTCAAATTAATTTAAAGAAGGGGGAGGAAGGACATAATGGTAAATCATGGTGGTGCTGAAATATTCAGCAGAAAGTCTTCTTCATTTAGATTCCTTGCACTGATTGATGAGACCTGGAAGGATGGGGTCAATCAACTTTGTCCCCCTACCTTGATCGCTGTTGAGAGGCCTCCATTAGAAATGCAAGTCTGTGGATCTCTGAAGCAAGGGTTCAAATCATCTGTGATACCTTCAAAGGTTGACGATCCCATTGACACTCATAGACTCACCCACGGGCAGTGTGTCCCTATTTATCATAGAATCCATACAGTGCAGAAGGAGGCCATTCGGCCCATTGCGTCGGCACTGACTCTCTGACAGAGCATCTTACCAGGCCCTATCCCCGTAACCCCACATATTTACTCCATTAATCCCCTTAAACTACACATCTTGGGACACTAAGGAACAATTTAGCATGGTCAATCCACCTAACCAACACATCTTGGGACACTAAGGGGCAATTTAGCATGGCCAATCCACCTAACCAACACATCTTGGGACACTAAGGAACAATTTAGCATGGTCAATCCACCTAACCAACACATCTTGCGACACTAAGGAGCAATTTAGCATGGCCAATCCACCTAACCTACATAAATAAAAGCAAATTATTGCAGATGCTGGAATCTGAAACCAAAAGTGAAAATGCTGGAAAAGCTCAGCAGGTCTTGCAGCATCTGTGAAGAGAGAAAAGAGCTGACGTTTTGAATCCAGGTAACCCCTTGTCAAAGCGAAAAGGCATAGAAAGTGAGAGATATGATACTGTCGGGTGAGGGAATGAAAGATGAGTCATAGCCACAAAAACAAGGAGAAAGGCTGCTAATGGCAGTCCATAGAGAGAAACCTAACCTACAAAACTTGGGACACTAGGGGTAATTTATGGCTAATCCCCCGAACCTACGCATCTTTGGACACTAAGGGGCAATTTAGTATGGCCAATTCACCTAGTCTACCCATCTTGGGACACTAAAGGGCAATTTGACATGGCTAATCTACCTAACCTAAACATCTCTGGACTGTGGGAGGAAACTGGAGTACCCGGAGGAAACCCACGCAGACACGAGGAGAACATGCTAACTCCACACAGTCAGCCAAGGCTGGAATCAAAATCGGGTCCCCAGCACTCTGAGGCAGCAGTGTTAACCACTGTGCCACCGTGAGGGAGGTCCAACTGGATTTGATGACAATCGGGCAGCTAATGAGTTACTGTGGGGGTTCCTTTCCTCTACAGAGACAAGACACCATCTCCAAGAGCTGCTAACCAATCAACACTTATATGGCTCAATTAACCACTGGGTGAGAAGGTCAAAATGCCATGGCAACAGGGTGGTGACTGGCATGCCACCTCCTATCCCACTCCTGCAGGCCCTGTAAAACCACACTCATATTAACTGAGACTGGAGCTTGCCAGTGATTTACAGCTGTTTAGTGCCCTCTTTGGATGACACAGGCGATATCAGTGGTTTATCATATGGAGTCTCACATCCTATCTGGAGTTTCAAAGCACTGCACCAACATGTCACCCGAGGATGAACACCAACTCTCAGTCTATGAATGTAAGGATAAACTATATGTTCATTGAATCGAAACATGTAATCACTACAGTGCAGAAGGAGGCCATTCGGCCCATCGAGCCTGCACAGACAGCCATCCCACCCACGCCCTATCACCATGACCCCATGTATTTACCCTGCTGATCCCCCTGACACTAATGGGCAATTTAGCTAACCCATACATCTTTGGACAGTGGGAGGAAACCGGAGCACCCGGAGGAAACCCACGCAGACATGGGGAGAAGGTGCAAACTCCACACAGACAGTGACCCGAGGCTGGAATTGAACCCGGGTCCCTGGTGCTGTGAGGCAGCAATGCTAACCACCGTGCCACTTGTCATGTTCTTATGTGTGTTCTCAGAGTAGAATTCCATTCATTGGTGTACACCTTAGCGAATCTCAGAAGCTCTCTTCATCACATTGCATTATGAACATAAAATTGTAGCTATTCCATCTGCAATTTTCTGATATGCACTCTCAGAAATGAACAAAACGTTCCGGGGAATGTGCCTGCGATTTTCCAGTGTACATTCCCTGTGGGAGGTCATATCATAAAAGCACTCTTACAAATTATATTACAGTGCAGAAACGACACAGTGGGAAGTGAGCAAATCATTTATTTCACTCTATAGCAGTTGTATAAGATAGCCATGAGAACAAGCTTTACAGATTTCAAGCACAGTCCCACATCTTGCTGAAATGGCCGGCACAGTAGCAGAGTGGGTTAGCATTGCTGCCTCACAAGGCCAGGGACCCCCCCGGGGTTCAATTCCGGCCTCAGGTGACTGTCTGTGTGGAGTCTGCACGTTCTCCCCGTGTCTGCGTGGGTTTCCTCCGGGTGCTCTGGTTTCTTCCCACAGTCCAAAGATGAGCGGGTTAGGTCGATTGACCGTGCTAAATTGCCCCTTAATGTCAGGGGGATTAGCAGGTTAGATGCGATGGGATGGGGCCGGGATGGGATTGTTGTCGGTGCAGGCTCGATGGGCCAAGTGGCCTCCTTCTGTACTGTAGGGATTCTATGATTCTATGAAATATGAAAATGAAAGGATTATCACACATTGTTGTCAATATGGGTAATTCTGCATCTGCTTAGTCTGTGTTAACAATGTAACATTCCTCGTTCTCCGAAAGCCTCCAAGACAGTTAGCTATAGCTGAGGAAAATCATTATCTGTACCGTTTACAATCTCAATGCTGTACACAATATATAGAACATAGAACATAGAATAGTACAGCACAGAACAGGCCCTTCGGCCCACAATGGTGTGCCGAGCTTTATCTGAAACCAAGATCAAGCTATCCCACTCCCTATCATCCTGGTGTGCTCCATGTGCCTATCCAATAACCGCTTAAATGTTCCTAAAGTGTCTGACTCCACTGTCACTGCAGGCAGTCTATTCCACACCCCAACCACTCTCTGAGTAAAGAACCTGCGTCGGATACCCTTCCTATATCTCCCACCATGAACCCTATAGTTATGCCCCCTTGTAATAGCTCCATCCACCCGAGGAAATAGTCTTTGAACGTTCACTATATCTATCCCCTTCATCATTTTATAAACCTCTATTAAGTCTCCCCTCAACCTCCTCCGCTCCAGAGAGAACCGCCCGAGCTCCCTCAACCTTCCCTCATAGGACCTACCCTCCAAACCAGGCAGCATCCTGGTAAATCTCCTCTGCACTCTTTCCAGCGCTTTTATGCACCAGAATTTTAATTTCCGTCACAGTGGACATCTTGTGACTCAGTGGGCAAAGTTTTTAAAGCTTATTTTATTAGTGTCACAGGTCGGCTTACATCAACACTGTCTGTGTGGAGTCTGCACGTTCTCCCCGTGTCTGCGTGGGTTTCCTCCGGGTGCTCTGGTTTCTTTCCACAGTCCAAAGATGAGCGGGTTAGGTCGATTGACCGTGCTAAATTGCCCCTTAATGTCAGGGGGATTAGCAGGTTAGATGCGATGGGATGGGGCCGGGATGGGATTGTTGTCGGTGCAGGCTCGATGGGCCAAGTGGCCTCCTTCTGTACTGTAGGGATTCTATGATTCTATGAAATATGAAAATGAAAGGATTATCAAGTGAAGTGCTGTGAAAATCCCCTGGTTGCCACATTCCGGCGCCTGTTCGGGGTACACTGAGGGAGAATTTAGCACGGCCAATGCACCTAACCAGCACGTCTCTCGAATTGTGAGAGGAAACCGGAGCGCCCCGAGGAAACCGGTTGACCCACAATGCCGTTAGGGAGGGAATTCCAGGATTTTGACCCAGCGACTGTAAAGGAATGGCGATATATTTCCAAGTCAGGATGGTGAGTGGCTTGGAGGGGAACTTGCAGGTGGTGGTGTTCCCATGTATCGTGCAAACTATGCACAGTGACCCGTGCCACCATAGTTAGTGCCCCTGACCACTGGAAGCTCTGGGTGCAAATCTCACTTCAAGACTTGATCCCCGTGCAAGAAATGTTCAGGACACAGATCAAACAGGTTGATAATCAACCAGCCAATGCCTCTTCCCTACTATTCCCCAAAGGGGAAAAAGATTGTGTGAAGATACTAAACCTTCCTTTTCAATACTGGTAAGTAATCATGAGGACGAAATCGGTCCACTCAGACCCAGAGAGAATGTACAAGCCCGGAATCGAACCCGAATCCCTGGTGCTGTGACGCAGCAGTGCTAACCACTGTGCCACCGTGCCGCCCCTCTATAACAGGATGGTAATTTTAAAACAATATTTTAATTTATTCCTGGGACATGGGCGTCGCTGGCTGGCCAGCATTCATTGCCCATCCCTAGTTGCCCTTGAGAAGGTGGTGGTGAGCTGCCTTCTTGAATCGCTACAACTCGCATGCTGTGGGTTGACCCACAATGCCGTCAGGGAGGGAATTCCAGGATTTTAACCCAGCGACTGTGAAGAAATGGCGATATATTTCCAAGTCAGGATGGTGAGTGGCTTGGGAGGGGAACTTGCAGGTGGTGGTGTTCCCATGTATCTTCTGTCCTTGTCCTTCTAGATGGAAGTGGTCGTGGATATGTCACATTGGTGTCAAAATACTTTGTAGAAACTGTTTTTGCTCATCTAGATTCCTTACACTGATAAGTGGAATGGGTTCATAGTAATCTGGCAGCCACTCTTTCACCATGTCAGTTTTTAATTTTCCTTTGGCTTGGAAAAGATTTTATAATGTCTAACCAAGTGAAAACCACAATGAGCTGAGTGTGTGAGCATGTGCATGGCAGATGCAGTACAATGTGGATAAATGTGAGGCTATCCACTTTGGTAGCAATAATAGGAAGACAGATTATGACTTGAATGGGTGTAAATTGAGAGAGGTGGATACTCAACAAGACCTTGGAGTCTCGTGCATCAGTCGCTGAAAGTAGGTACAGCAAGCAGTAAAATGGCAAATGGTATGTTGGTCTTCATAGCAAGAGGATTTGAGTATAGACATAGAGACGCTTTGCTCCAATTGTGTAGGGTGTTGGTGAGGTCACACCTGGAATACTGTGTGCAGTTTTGGTGTCCTTATCTGAGGAAGGATGTCCTTGCTATAGAGGGAGTACAGCGAAGATTTACCAGGCTGATTCCTACGATGGCAGGTCTGTCATATGAGGAGGGACTAAGTCAGTTAGGAGTATGTTCATTGGAGTTTAGAAGAGTGAGTGGAGATCTCATAGAAACTTATAAAATTCTAACAGAATTAGACAGAATTAGACAGGGTGGATTCAGAATGTTCCCAATGGTGGGGGAGTCCAGAACTAGCTTGACGATAAGGGTTAAACCTTTTAGAACTGAGGTGAGGAGAAATTTCTTCACCCGAGAGTGGTGAATGTGTGAAATTCACTATCACCGAATGTAGTTGAGGCCAAAACATTGTCTGATTTCAAAAATAAATTAGACGTAGCTCTTGGGGCTGAAGGGATCAAGGGATATCGGGGGAGGGGGGATCAGAATATTGAATTCGATGATCAGCCATGATCAAAATGAATGGCGAAGCAGGCTTGAAGGTTCGAATGGCCTACCCCTGCTTCTGGTTTCTATGAGCGGTACAGTGGCACAATGGTTAGCATTGCTGCCTCACAGCACCAGAGACCCGGGTTCAATTCTGGCCTCAGGTCACTGTCTATGTGGAGTTTGCACATTCTCCCTGTGTCTGCGTGGGTTTCCTCTGGGTGCTCCGGTTTCCTCCCGCAGTTCAAAGATGTGCGGGTTAGGTTGATTGGCCATGCTAAATTGCCCCTAGTGTCTGGGGACTAGCTGGGGTAAATATGTGGGGTTATGAGAATAGGGCCTGGGTGGGATTGTGATCAGTGCAGACTCGATGGGCCGAATGGCCTCCTTCTGCATTGTAGGATTCTATGAGATTAGAAAGGAGTCTCCAAAAAGAGTTTGGAGTGGAGAGAAGTTTGGGAAAGGTGAATAATGGGCTGGCAACTGAGCTCTCCAACATTCACGGTTTCACTGGATGGAGCAAGTGGAGAAATTTCTCCTGCAATGTTTACGATGCCACTCACACATACGTGACCACTGGGAATCTTCCACCAACCCCTCTCTTCCACTCATTACACTTCCTACAACCAGCTCCAAATGAACTCATGACTGGAATTAGATTAGCAAAAAATTGAATGTTTTCAAATATTGTTATTGCGTAGATGAAGTGGCTGCAGTTTAGTGCTATGAGCTAAGTAAGAAGTCTCACAACACCAGGTCAAGGGCAACTAGGGAAGGGCAATAAGTTCTGGCCAGCCAGCGATGTCCATGTCCCGGGAATGAATTAAAAGATTTTTAAAAATTTACCATTATGTTCGAGAGGGGTGACACAGTGGTTAGCACTGCTGCCTCACAGCACCAGGGACTGTGGTTCAATGAACTAGATATTAGAGAAACATTATTCACATCAGAACTTGATCATTTACTTTAAACCAAATTTCTGCAAATCGATTATTTTAAGATTCAAGTTAATACAAGGGGGAACCATGGAATCCCTACAGTGCAGAAGGAGGGCATTCGGCCCATCGAGTCTGCACCGACTCTCTGAGAGTATCTTGCTCAGGCCCACCCCCGGTCACATCCCTGTAACCCCACGCATTTACCAAGGCTAATCCCCCTAACCTATGCATCCTTGGACACGAAGGGGGCAATTTAGCATGGTCAATCCACCTAACCTGCACATCTTGGGACAGTAAGGGGCAATTTAGCATGGCCAATCCACCTAATCTGGACATCCTGGGACACTAAGGGGCAATTTAGCATGGCCAATCCACCTAACCTGCACATCTTGGGACACTATAGCACGGCCAATTCACTTAATCTGCACATCTTGGGACACTAAGGGGCAATTTAGCATGGCCAATCCACCTAACCTGCACATCTTGGGACAGTAAGGGGCAATTTAGCATGGCCAATCCACCTAATCTGGACATCCTGGGACACTAAGGGGCAATTTAGCATGGCCAATCCACCTAACCTGCACATCTTGGGACACTATAGCACGGCCAATTCACTTAATCTGCACATCTTGGGACACTAAGGGGCAATTTAGCATGGCCAATCCACCTAACCTGCACATCTTGGGACAGTAAGGGGCAATTTAGCATGGCCAATCCACCTAATCTGCACATCCTGGGACACTAAGGGGCAATTTAGCATGGCCAATCCACCTAACCTGCACATCTTGGGACACTAAGGGGCAATTTAGCATGGCCAATCCACCTAACTTGCACATCTTGGGGAACTAAGGGGAATTTAAACTGGCCAATCCACCTAACCTGCAAATCTTTGGACACTAAGGAACAATTTAACATGCCCAATCCACCTAACTTGCACATCTTTGAACTGCAGGAGGAAACCCCACGCAGACACGGGGAGAACATATAGACTCCACACAGACAGTCACCTGTGGCTGAAATTGAACCCGGGTCCCTGGCGCTGTGAAGCAGCAGCGCTAACCACTGTGCCACCGTGCTGCCCCTCTCTAACATAACATCAGTGTTGAAATATTCTGCAGGAAGCGTTTTTGCTCATTTAGATTCCTTGCACTGATACATTCACCCTGGAGGGATTGGGGATAATCAACCCTGCAGCCTCCTCGTGGTCGACATTGAGTGACCTCTGTTAGAAACGTAAGTATTTGTGGATCTCAGCTGAAACTAGGGTTCAAAGCAACAGTGACAACCTCGCACTGTTGGCATAGATGAATTTCAACCACTACGCTTCTGACAATGCAGTCCTCCTCAGTACTGCATTGAAGATTTGCTTGGCATATCTTCAAATCCCCTGCTAGGAAGGTTGCATCCACGACCGTTTGATTTAGAATTGAGACTGCTACCAAGTGTGTCAAATCAGCATTCTCAAAACTCACCGACTCCGCTTGTTAACTTAACAGAATTCATTACAAGCAGCACCAGCACCACAGACTGCTTTTATTTTTATACTTTTGATAAAAAAAACAAAAGGAATCCCAAAGCAGATGACTGCCATGTTCACTTCGTAATAATAGCCTGTTCGGGTACACTGAGGGAGAATTTAGCACGGCCAATGCACATAACCAGCACGTCTTGTGGACTGAGGGAGAAAACCAGAGCACCCAGATTGTAAACGCTACAGATAATGATTTTCCAGAACAATCATAAACAGAAAAAAGTCCAGTGCCCTGTTGTTAGATGTAGTTACGGAGATATGAACTGTCTTGTGACTCAGTGGGTAAAGTTTTAAAAGTTTATTTATTATCATAGAATCCTACAGTGCAGAACGAGGTCATTTGGCCTATCGAATCTGCACCCACCACAATCCCACCCAGGCCCCATCCCCATAGGCCCACGTATTTACCCTGCTAATCCCGACACGAAGAGGCAATTTACCACGGCCAATTTACCACCTAACCAGCATGTCTTCGGATTGTGGGAGGAAACCCACGCAGACACAGGGAGAATGTGCAAACTCCACGCAGACAGTGACCAAGCTGGGAATTGAACTCGGGTCCCTGGTGCTATGAGGCAGCAGTGCTAAACCACTGTGCCACCGTGCCGCCCAAATGTGTCACAAGTAGTCTTATATTAACACTGCAATGAAGTCGCTGTGAAAATCCCCCAGCCGCCACACTCCGGCGTCTGTTCGGGCACACCAAGGGAGAACTTAGAATGGCCAATGCACATTACCAGCACGTCTTTCGGACTATGGGAGGAAACCGGAGCACCCGGATTGTAAATGGTACAGATAATGATTTTCCAGAACAAACATAAACAGGAGAAGAAAACCCAGTGCCTTGTTGTTGGATCTGGTAATGGAGATATGAACTGATTTGTGACTCAGTGGATAAAGTTTTTAAAGTTGATTTAGTAGTGTTACAAGTAAGCTCACATTAACACTGCAATGAAGTTACTGTGAAAATTCCCTAGCCGCCACACTCCGACACCTGCTCGGGTACACTGAGGGAGAATTTAGCACGGCCAATGCACCTAACCAGCACGCCTTTCGGACTGTGGGAGGAAACTGGAGCACCTGGAGAAAACCCATGCAGACCGGTAGGGCGGCACGGTAGCACAGTGGTTAGCACTGCTGCCTCACAGCTCCACGGACCTGGGTTCGATTCCCGGCTTGGGTCACTGCCTGTGTGCAGTTTGCACATTCTCCTCGTGTCTGCGTGGGTTTCCTCCGGGTGCTCCGGTTTCCTCCCACAGTCCAAAGATGTGCGGGTTAGGTTGATTGGCTATGCTAAAATTGCCCTTAGTGTTCTGAGATGCATAGGTTAGAGGGATTAGTGGGTAAAATATGTAGGGGTATGGGGGTAGGGCCTGGGTGGGATTGTGGTCGGTGCAGACTCGATGGGCCAAATGGCCTCTTTCTGTGCTGTAGGGATTCTATGATTCAGACACGGGGAGAACGTGCAGACTCCACACAGACAGCGACCCGAGAATATGTTTGAAGAATATGTGCCTTGCTGTTCTCCATTGTTACTGAATATCAGACACAACATTCAGAGGTAGAAAAGAAAGAGAA
The DNA here is from genome assembly GCF_964213995.1 of Mustelus asterias. Taxonomy (NCBI): domain Eukaryota; kingdom Metazoa; phylum Chordata; class Chondrichthyes; order Carcharhiniformes; family Triakidae; genus Mustelus; species Mustelus asterias. Next base: position 92,041,977 of record NC_135815.1, on the reverse strand, counting down.
ACTGAGCCTGTTTCTGCAGCCACCATTTATTATTTGTATTGATTGTCAAACAGAAAGACGTATATCGATTAATAAGCTGCTTTTATTTTTCAAGATCACAACATGAGTTCTAAAATAAACGACGGTTAACTCTTGTCTGAAACCCATGGGTCAACTAATCAAATGAAGTCGCTGAGAGGAATTTAGAAACACTGCCTGCATTTATTTTTATCTCAAACTTTAAAAAAAAATTAATCAAGTTTTTAACCGACATATTTACGTGGACCACATACACAGTATGAACTACGCATAAGCCAAGACGGTAACTGATGTCATTTTCCCGTATGCGACAATTGCGTTATATTGTAACGCAAACAGTAAAATTGAAAAGGAAACATCAAAATCTTTGAAAACATTCAAGTAATTATCACCTCACGCTTCCAGATATAACTGGAAAATGAACAAATAAGGTCAGAAATGGACACAATGCAGCATATATGCAAAAAACACAAATGCAGTAGTTGCAGTTTTGCCCTGTTGGTCAACAAAGAGTATTTTGAGAAACAGACCCACACTACTTGTGTTCAACAAGTCAATAAAGACTTGCTTTTATATAGCGCCTTTCACAACCTCCGGATGCTTTACTGCTAATTAAGTACTTCTGAACTGTAGGCACCGTTATAATGTCGGTAATGCGGCAACCAATTTGTACACAGCAAGGTTGCACTAGCCAGAAGTGACGATGGCCAGATGATCCATTGTTGTGCTGTCGATGCAATTATGAAAATTAGCCAGGACATCAGAAATAGCTCCGGCACTCATCTGCAAAGTAGCATCATGGCATCCTTTTAAGTTAACTTGAGAGGGCCTGAATCTAACACCTCTTCAGAACAATGATGCCTCCAAGTTCATTGTGTGCTGGACCACATTGTCAGTCTAGATTGTTACACAAAGGTCTCTGGAGTGGGATTTGAACCCGCGCTTTCTGTTTCAAAAGGCAAACATCCTACTCATAGAATCCCTACAGGCAGAAGCAGACCACTCAGCCCATTGAGTCTGCACCAACCACAATCCCACCTAGGCCCTATCCCCATAACCCCATGCATTTAGCCTAGTGAGTCCCCCTGACACTAAGGGGCAATTTTAGCATGGCCAACCAACCTAAACCGCACCTCTTTGGACTGTGGGAGGAAACTGGAGCACCCGGAGGAAACCCACGCAGACACGGGGAGAATGTGCAAACTCCACACAGACAGTCAACCGAGTCCGGAATCGAACCCGGGCCCCTGGCACTGTGAGGTCGCGGTGCTAATCACTGTACTCATTGAATCCCCATTGACTCTTTCCAACTGATAAAGGGGAGTGGAGTTGGTGGTGTAGAGGTATTGTCACTGGACTAGTAATCCTGAGGCCCAGGGTAATGCTCTGGGGACCCAGGTTCGAATCCCACCACAGTGGATGGTGAAATCTGAATTCAATAAAAATCCAAAATGTCGATTGATGACCATGAAAACATTGTTGGATTGTTGTTAAAACCCATCTGGTTCATTAGTGTCCCTTTGGGGAAGGAAATCCTCCACCCTTACCTGGTCTGGCCTACATGTGAGTTGAGCAATGTGGTTGACTCTGAAATGGCTGAGCAAATTATTTAGTTCAAGGGCAATCAGGGATGGGCAATAATCAGCCAGCAATATCCATATCCCCTTAATGAATAGAAAAGTAAAATGTCCATTTATATTATCATAGCTAATTGATTTTCCATGTACTGAGTCATGAAACTTAACAGTAAATAAAATAGATAATGTATATTGTAGTGCATATTTATAAATCTTCTATTTTCCTTTGCTCATCCACCTAACCTACATATCTCAATTAATCACATAGTGAGGAAAGATTTACAACCCCGGCCTTTGACTTTATATTCTATCCATGATCGCACTATGTGCATTTTTGAAAGCTATTGTGTTCATAGAGTCATAGAATCCCCACAGCACAGGAGGCCATTCGACCAATCGAGCCTGCACCAACAACAATCCCACGCAGGCCCTATCCCCGTAACTCCACTTATTTATCCTGCTAATTCCCCCTGACACTAAGGGAGAATTTAGCATAGCCAATCCACTTAATTAGCATGTCTTTCGGAGTGTGGGAGGAAACTGGAGCACCCGGAGGAAACCCACGCAGACATGGACAGAATGAGCAAACTCCACACATACAATCACCCAAGGCCAGAATTGAACCCAGGTCCCTGGTGCTGTGAGGCAGCAGTGCTAACCACTGTGCCACCGTGCCGCCCTTGTGTTGCCCGATGAGATTCAATTTTAATTCAAATAAGTGTCGCCTTCATTAGTTTTAAGGTTTATTCATTAGTGTCACAAGTAGACTTACATTAACACTGCAATAAAGTTACTGTGAAATTTCCCTAGCCGCCACACTCCGGCACCTGTTTGGGTACACTGAGGGAGAATTTAGCATGGCCAATCCATCTAACAAGCATGTCCTTCAGAGTGTGGGAGGAAACCGGAGGAAACCCAAACAGACATGGAGAGAACATGCAGACTCCACACAGACAGTGACCCAAGCCAGGAATTGAACCTGGGTCCCTGGCGCTGTGAGGCAGCAGTGCTAACCACTCTACCACCATGCTGCCCCACTGTGCCGCCCTTTCGCCAACCGGCCGGGATAGGGTTCAGTCTTGACCCCTTGGTCATGCTGTCATATCTAACCTACAGGGTGAGGCTATTAAGCCCAGCTCCGGAGATTTCCAGAAGATATTCTGGGCTGGTAATTCAGTAAGCATTGAGAGTGCACTGCTATATCATAGGCATGGCCTTTCCGATTTAACACCATGACCAAGTCCCAGTTGACTCTCTCAGGTGGATGCTCAGATCCCAAGGCACACTTTGAAGAAAGGCAGAGCATGCCTTGCTAACTGTCATGCAACAGCTAAATCAGATGATCTTGTCATTTATTTACAAGGGGTGGGATGTTGCCGTCTGATTTATAACAGTGATTACCCGTCTAAAACATGTTGTTGGCTGGAAAGGATTTGGGAACATTCCAAAGTCTTCTTGATACAAATATGTTAGCGGCTTGTACAATAACATAACAAGCAGCAATTTCTACCTCAACGTGTCACTCAGCATCCAACCCACACTTCCATTTTTTGACATGCAATAGTTTGCTTTAGGATTAACAATAAGTTAACTGTGAAGGTTTAGTTTGTGACAGCTGAGAATTTGCCTCTAAGCTAAATATCATTCCAGGGCACATTTGGGGATATGTAAATTACATTGAGTTCAACAACTTCAGAGCTTGAACTTCCCTCACCACCTTCATTCCATTTCCATTCTATTTCATATCTTCCTTTCATCCCATTCTTTATCATCCTTCATTCTCACTTATATTTTTACACTTCCCTGTTCTCACTCTCCATCTTCACCCCCCCCTGCCCCTCCCCTCAACCCCCCTCTTCAGGGCAACTGCCACATTCTTGGGGTAGTCCCTTAACAATCTGCACCTCTATTCTGTCATTCACACATTCTGATCACTTGATGGACACTTTTAGCAGCCTTCCATATCCTCATTTACATTCATAGAATCATAGAATCCCCACAGTGCTGAAGGAGGCCATTCGGCCCATTGGGCTTCCACCAACCACAATCCCACCCAGGCCCTATTCCCATAACTCCACATATTTACTCTGTTAATCCCCTGACACTATGGTCAATTTAGCATGGCCAATTAACCTAACCCGCACATCTTTGGACTGTGGGAGGAAACCGGAGCACCCGGAGGAAACCCACGCAGACACGGGGGGAACGTGCAAACTCAGCACAGGCAGTGACCTGAGGCCAGAATTAAACCCGGGTCCCTGGCGCTGTGAGGCACTGTGCTAAGCACTTTGCCACCATGCCACCCTTTCATTCCCTTTCTCCTATTACTGCATCCCCCCCCCAACCCTCAGAGTATAAATTTCTTCTGATTTATTTAATGAAGGGTCATCCAGACTCGAAACGTTGGCTCTATTCTCTCTCCACAGATCCTGTCAGACCTGCTGAGATTTTCCAGCATTTTTTGGTTTTGTGTAAATTAGCCTACCTGCTGCATGTTAAGCTTGCATCAAAGGAGAAACACTGAAGTTACCCAGTTGCATTCATATGTAAAACCCGTGTCTTAATTCATGTAACTAATGCAATAAATATTGAGAACATAATAAGAATTAATCTTTCCTACCCAAGCATGTTTTGTGCTGACATCAAAAGTTGCCTTTAGTTCATTTGCTCCATCGTAACTGTCTAGCTGTAATCATTTCCAAGCTCTGTGCACATATTTAACTTATGGTGGGGACACTCTTCTGCTTCTTGTCATAGAATCCCTACAGTGCAAAAAGAGGCCATTCGGCCCATCGATCCTGCACTGACAACAATCCCACCCAGGCCCTATCTCCATAGCCCCACATATTTACCCCATTAATCCTTCTATCCTACGCACGCCGGGACACTAAGGGTCAATTTAGCATGGCCAATCCACCTAACCCGCACATCTTTGGACTGCGGGAGGAAACCGGAGCAAACCCACGCAGACATGAGGCGAATGTGCAAACTACACAGACAGTGACCCGAGTCGGGAATCGAACCTGGGTCCCCGGACCTGGAGGCAGCAGTGCTAACCACTGTGCCACCGTGTCATCCCACTGTGCCACCCTGCTGTCGCCGTGTCCTGGCTGTGATAGTTTTTTACATCTCTGTTCAATGGGGATATTTTGATGCGAGTCTTCAGAATACTCAGCTCTGTATATTGAATATTACAAAATCACAGAGGCACGGTGAGTGCGCAAAGCTGTGATTACAATGTCCTAGGGGTGAAGTACTCTGACATGTGACAAAATAGCTTTCACTATAGTCCAGCACTCGACATGACCGAGTAAGGGATGATCGAAAACCAGCAAAAACTATGGGGTGAGATGTACAATGCCCACCTCCCCTACTTTTCAAACAAATTTTAACCATGCGTGAACTTACAAAACAAAATCTTTTGATCAACATAGCTGGTGAATTATTCTTACAACGAGTACAATTCTGATCCGACGTGCAGTTAATAATCCAAGCTTTCTGCTCAAGAAAGTAGAATCACATTCCATCGACCCCCCGCCACACCTCCCGTAATCTTGGTCAACAGAGCAGCGCTATAGCAACAACCCGACTATATTCACTCAAGTGTCCGGCATTCAGCGATTGTGCATTTTGCATTTAAACTCGGAGCTCCATTGACTTCCCTATTTGGCGGTGGTTATACATTGGGGGGGGGGGCGGGGAGGCAGAAAGAATCTTGAGGGCTCAAATTAAATGTGATGTTGGGTTAATCCCTTAGGAGTCGGAACAGCTCACATCAATGTCAAAGCAAACTACTGCGGAGACTGGAAATCTGAACATTTAAATTAAAAGGACCAGACAATGCTGGTAAAACTCAGCAGGTCTGGCAAACAACTGTGGAGAGAGAAACAGTAAATCTTTCAGATCCTTCTTTGGATTATTTAGATCGGAAATCTTAACTTTCTTTCATTAAGATCTCAAAAAAATTAACTCCTTTTTTCATTAACATCCTGAACATTTTAACTTTTTCATTAAGATCACAAACATTTAAATACTTTTTCATTAAGATCCCAAACAGGTTAACTCTTTTATATCAAGATCCTAAACATTTTAATTCTTTTTCATTAAGATTCCAAATATTTAACTTTGTTTCATTTCGATCCCAAACCTTAACTGTTTCACTGAGATCCCCAATGTTTCTCTCCACAGATGTTGCCAGACCTGCGGAGTTTATCCAGCATTTTATTTCAACCCATAATGATGGTGAGGAGCAGTGAGAGGGGGACAGAGAAAAGGACTCACTTGGGAACACAGTATTAATCATAGAACACTGAACTACCACAACTTGTAGCAGGAACACGACGATAACTGATTACATTTTTAGTAAAATATATTTAACATGTTTCTCTTTTGATTAAAAAAAGTCAAGAGGTATTGGTGGGGGGGGGGGGGGGGGAGATATCCCAGTGTGCGTGTGATAATCCAGTGTGTATGTGTGTGATAATCCAGTGTGTATGTGTGTGATAATCCAGTGTGTGTGGTAATTCAGTGTGTGATATTCCAGTGTGTGTGATACTCCAATGTGTGATATTCCAGTGTGTGTGATACACTGGATTGATACAGTGTGTGAGACAGATAATTCCAGTGTGCCTGATACATTGGGTTGATACAGTGTGTGTATTCCAGATATTTCAGCGTGTGTGCGTGTGATACTCCAGTGTGTGTGATATTCCAGTGCGTGTCTGTGTGTGATACTCTCGTGTGTGTGATACTCCACTGTGTGCTAGTCCAAGGGTGTGTGATATTCCAGTGTGTGCTAGTCCAGGGCGTGTGATACTCCAGTGTGTGATACTCTAGTGTGTGTGATACTCTCGTGTGTGTGATACTCCACGGTGTGCTAGTCCAGGGCGTGTGATACTCCAGTGTGTGATACTCCAGCGTGTGATATTCCACTGAGTGCTAGTCCAGGGTGTGTGATACTCCAGTGTGTGCGTGCTCACAGCATGGTGGTTCTGGAGGTGCAGGTACCGTTCCTGTAGACGGGCTCGGAGGCGAGCTGGTCGGCCTGGAACTCCAACGGGCCGCACGCCCGGCTCTTGAGCGCGGCGGTGGCGGCGGCAGCGGCGCAGTAGTCGACGGGCTCCTCGGTGCCGTTCTCCAGCCAGCGGAAGCACAGGATGCGCTGGAAGGAGCGCCTGAAGTTGTCGGAGAGGAAGCCGTACAGGATGGGGTTGGCGCAGCTATTGGCGTAGCTGAGGATGAGGCACAGGTGGGTGAGGGTGGTGTCCAGGCGGGCGAGGAACACGCCGGCGAGCTGCAGCGCGTAGAAGGGCAGCCAGCACAGGACGAAGGCAGCCACCACCAGGAGCACCATGCGGGTCAGCTTGCGCTCGGAGCGGCGGCGCTGCTGCCAACCCGCCCGGAGGGCAACCCCCCTCATCTTGAGGATGATCAGGACGTAGCAGAGGCAGATGGCCCCCAGGGGCAGGAGGAAGCCCAGCAGGAAGGTGTAGAGGACGAAGGCCACCGACCAGGCGGGGCGGGGCCAGAGGAAATTGCAGACCACCCCGCCTTCTCCGGTCCCGCCGCCTTCTCCGGTCCCGCCGCCTTCTCCGGTCCCGCCGCGTTTTCCGCTCCCGCCGGCCGGGCTAGTACCGGCGAAGACGATGATGGGCAGAATGACGAGCAGCGAGAGCAGCCAGACGGCCAGGTTGATGAGCTTGGCCACGCTGGGGCGGCGGTAGCGGGCTGCCTTGATGGGGTGAACCACGGCCACGTAGCGGTCCACGCTCAGCACGGTCAGGCAGAAGACGCTGGTGAACTGGTTGATTCCGTCCACACTCAGCACGGCCCGGCACAGCAGCGGGCCGAATGGCCAGCGCCGCAGAGCCGCCGACACGGCCAGGAAAGGCACACTCAGCATGAACAGCTCGTCCGCGATCGCCAGGTTCAGGATGTAGATGTTGGTCGCTGTCCGCATCTTGGCGTAGCGCAGGATGACAAAGATCACCATGGAGTTCCCCGCCAGCCCCACCAGGCACACCAGCGCGTACACCGACTGCACCAGCACCGTGCCAGCCCCCAGCTGCCCCCCCTCTGCCCACACAGAGTCCGACTGGTTAGAGGGCATCCACTCCGACTCATTGGCCAGCTCCCCGGGCACCTGCAGGCTGCCCATCCCCTGCCCCAGTAATCCCCTGCCCGTCTCCCTGCCCCAGCTCCCCCTGCCCCTCTCCCTGCCCCAGCTCCCCCTGCCCCTCTCCCTGCCCCAGCTCCCCCTACCCCTCTCCCTGCCCCAGTAATCCCCCTGCCCCTCTCCCTGCCCCAGTAATCCCCCTGCCCCTCTCCCTGCCCCAGTAATTCCCCTGCCCCTCTCCCTGCCCCAGTAATCCCCCTGCCTCAGTAATCTCCCTGCCCCAGCTCTCCCTGCCCCTCTCCCTGCCCCAGTAATCCCCCTGCCCCAGTAATCCCCCTGCCCCAGTAATCCCCTTGCCCCAGCTCCCCCTGGCCCTCTCCCTGCCCCAGCTCCCCCTCTCCCTGCCCCAGCAATCCCCCTGCCCCAGCTCCCCTGCCCCTCTCCCTGCCCCAGCTCTCCCTGCCCCTCTCCCTGCCCCAGTAATCCCCCTGTCCCAGTAATCCCCCTGCCCCAGCTCCCCCTGCCCTTCTCCCCCTGCCCCAGCTCCCCCTGCCCCTCTCCCTGCCCCACCTAACACTGCAACTATCCCCCTTCTTCCCCCCTCTTTCTTTCCCCCTCTCCTCTTTCCTCCTCTCCTCTCTCTTCTCTTTCCCCTACTCTCCCCCCTCCCCTTACTCACTCTCTGTAATGATCATCCTCTCAGACTGAGCACAGAGCGGAGAGAGAGAGAGAGCGAGAGTGCTCAGACACAGCCCTGGCAGCAGACTGTGTGTGTGAGTGAGTGAGTGCAATGCGGTTACTGGGCTCCAGTTCTCTCTATCTCCCCACCAACCCCCCCCCCCCCCCCCCCACTCTCTCTCTCCCTCTCTTTCTCTTTCTCTCTATCTCTCACTCTCTCTCCCTTTCTCTCCCCCTTCCTCTCTCTCTCTTTCTTTCTCTCTCCCTCTCCTATCTCCTCTCCTTTCTCATGCCCTCTCTCCTCTTTCCCTCCCTCTCTCCCCTTCCTCTCTTTCTCTCTCCCTCTCTCTCTCCTTCTATCTATCTCTCTCTCCTCCTCCTCTCTCCCTCCCTCTCTCTCCCCCCCCCCCATTCTCTCTTTCTTTCTCTCTCCCTCTCTCACTCTCCTCTCTCTGTTCCCTCTTCCTCTCTTTCTCCTCTCTTCCTCCTTCCCCTCGCTCTCCCCTCTCCGCCTTCCTCTCTCTCTGTCTTTCTCACTTCCTCTCTCTTCTTCTATCTCTCTCTCCCCCCCCCCTATCTCCCCCCCTCTCTGTCTCTCCTCTCTGTCTCTGTCTCTCTCTCTCCCTCTCTCCCCACCTCTGTCTCTCCTTCTCCCTACCTCCCCCTCTCTCCTCTATCCCTCTTTCCCTCCCTCTTTCTCTCCTCTCTCCCCCCCCCCCCCCTCTCCTTCTCTCGGTAAGTGGCTGAAGAATTATTCTCTCTTCCTATTTCCCCCTCCCTCCCCCTCTTCCTCTCTATCTCATTCTATCTCCTTTTCTCTTTATCTCTCTCTCTCCTTTTCTCCTTCTTTCTCTAATTCACTAATTAAATGCCAGGACCTGAGGAATGAATAATTCTCAATTCAAGGGGAAATTAGCTGCAGCCCTGAGGCATCCACTCAGCTTCCCACTGCCTTGAATCACAACTTTTCAATCCCTTACCTACCTTACACCCAACCTCTCCCTTAACCCCCAACTCCCCCTTTCCCCCCCAACTCCCCCTTATCCATCTTATCCCTTTACCTCCCAACCCCCCTTACCCCGCAATTCCCACTTACCGCCCACCCATCCGTGTCTCCTAATAAAACAAATAACAGGCTATCCGATGCACCAGTGGAAATCCATTCTGGAGAGGCAAATTTGAGGTTCCTCTCCCCTCAGGGTAGCTTTTAAAATATATCTCTTGCATGAAATACTCCGGGACAAATATTCACCCTGAATTTCAGGGGCTGCGTTTTGAACCAGGCACCCAGCAACCCCCATTGGACCCATGAGGGACCTCCGACCAAGAATGGGATTGGAAATAGGGGATCCAGACTTCCTGTCCCAGAGTCAGCAGGAGGCCATTCTGCCCAACTCCAGCAGACACACAGCACTGGCACCCCATTCTGTTGGCTGTAATCTATTCCCCGCCTCCCACCCCTCCGGGTCATTTGTGTTTAAGAGTTTATTTGAGGTTTATTGCATCGAAGAATTTCCCCCTGAATTGAGAATTAACACGTTAACCTCAGCTCAACTTATTGCACTTTCATGGAGTTGCGGAGGTGGCGGAGGAGGGGGGGGAGGGGGGAGAGGGGGAGATGGGGGGAGGGTCGGAAGTTGCGGGGGTAAGGATATTCCTGCTACCTTAGGAGTTGGAAACTTTGTGAAGGTCTACAGCAGTGCTGAAAATCTAGGAAATAAAGTAAAAAGCCATAAAGAGTACTTCAAAGCTCCGGAGCCAAGTTTCCCCTGAGGCTATTTTTCATAATTTTGTTTAATTCATTCATGGGCATTGCTGGCTGGCCAGCATTTATTGCCCATTCTAGTTGCCCTTGTTCAGAGGGCGGTTGAGAGTCAACCACATTGCTGTGGCTCTGGAGCCACATGTAGGCCAGACCAGGTAAGGACGGCAGATTTCCTTCCCTAAAGGGCATTAGTGAACCAGATGGGTTTTTCCAACAATTGACAACTGGTTTCAGGGTCATCCATAGATTCTTAATTCCAGATATTTTTTATTGAATTCAAATTCCACCATCTGCCGTGGTGGGATTAGAACACAGGTTCCCAGAACATTAGTTGAGTTTCTGGATTAATAGTCTAGCGATAATACCACTAGGCCATCGCCTCCCCTATGTTCTCTGTGTGTCACGCTCAATACTCAAACAGGACTTTGTCTACTTTTTTTCCCTGTCCAGACAATGTGGTTGAATGAAAAAACTACATTGAACTGGGTGAGTGGCTTGTTAGCCAGTCTGTGGACATTTAAGAGTCAACCACATTGCTGTGGTTCGAGGGTCACATGGAGGCCAGACCGGGTAAAGGCAGCAGATTTCCTTCCATAAAGGACATTAGTGAACCAGATGGATTTTTATGACAATCAATTTTTAATTCCAGATTTTTATTGAATTCAAATTTCACCATCTGCCATGGTGGGATTTGCATCCAGAACATGACCCTGGGTCTGTGGCGTACTAGCCCAGCGACAATACCACTGCGCCACTGGCTCCTGTTAGGGGCCAGATCAGAAACTCCAACGTATATCATGAAGTTAGCCTGGACCCCAACTTTATTTGATTTTGGCATTAATGTGAGCATAAGGTGTTTCACTCCAGTTTTTATTCTATTGATCCGCTAGGTAGTTTTTATTAAAATAAACTTTATTCAAGAACACAGTTAGAATATGACAGAAAGAATGAGCATAACTTTTACCAGTTGAAATACGTAAACATGACAAAGTATCTTCATGGCTAGCTATCTCTACAGTTCCAATTTAGGCAATATCCCCATAGACATACATCCTTCTTCAGAACCTTTTGGCACCAAAAAAATATATTGTCACGTGAATCATAGAATCCCACAGTGCAGAAGGAGGCCGTTTGGCCCTTTGGGTCTGCATTGACAACAACCCCAGCCTGTCCCCATAACCCTGCGTATTTACCCAGCTAATCCCCCTGACACTAGGGGACAATTTAGCATGGCCAATCCACCTAACCGACACATCTTTGGACTGTGGGATGAAACCGGAGCACCCGGAAGAAACCCACGCAGACAACGTGCAAACTCCACACAGTCACTTGAGGCCGGAATTGAACCCGGGTCTCTGGCACTGTGAGGTAGCAATGCTAACCACTGTGCCACCATGCCATCAATGCTAGATTTCCAACCTTTTAACCTCTCTGGACAGATACAGAAAGAGACCTGCCTTCTGACTCCCAGACAGCAGTTTCCAGAGAAAGATCTAACTTCAAGCAGCAGAACCTCAGAGAAAGAGACCTATTTTCTGGCAGATCCCAGTCTCCAACCTCCAGAGAGAGAAAGAGACAGACAGAAAGCAATCCTTCACTCTGTCGATCCCAACAGCAACTGAGCTGGCTTTCTCTCTGTGAGCCTAGCCTCATCCAGTCACATGACTTTCCCTGCCAAAACCTGAATCAAGCCCTACTCTGAAACCTCCCCAGACAATAACACTAAAATATCAACCCTGCATTAGTCTGGATTAGAACAAACGTATTAACAATTAAGATCAATTATGCTGCAGTAACAACATGGGTTGCTGGGTACAAACAAAGTGGCGCTGATAATAAAACAAACTGCTAAAACAAATTCTGCACAAGAAACATGACACAAATATATTTCTTAAAGGCACAGTATCATTACAATCCCCCTGCAGGAGACACAGCTCTCCTTCAGACACCAACCAGCTAACCCCTTCCCAGTGGAGAAGCTCCCAGACACCGGACAGAGCTCAGGTGGAGAAGTCCCCCTACGGTTCCACATGTCTTTCCCAAGAAGATGTAGAAAGGGGCCAACAAAGGGGAGGATGAGGGGTGACCTAATAGAGGTGTATAAAATTATGAAAGGCATTGATAGGGTGAACGGTGGGAAGCTTTCTCCCAGGTCGGTGGTGACGTTCACAAGGGGTCATAGGTTCAAGGTGAGGTGGGGGGGGGAGGTTTAACACGGATATCAGAAGGACGTATTTTACGCAGAGGGTGGTGGGGGCCTGGAATGCGCTGCCGGGCAAGGTGGTGGAGGCGGACACACTGGGAACATTTAAGACTTATCTAGATAGCCACATGAACGGAATGGGAATGGAGGGATACAAAAGAATGGTCTAGTTTGGACCAGGGAGCGGCGCGGGCTTGGAGGGCCGAAGGGCCTGTTCCTGTGCTGTATTGTTCTTTGTTCTTTGTAACAAATGCAGTGGGTGCTGGAGGTGGGATAAGGTGTGGCTGCTGGAGTGGTACGGGTGTTTCCAAGAGCAGGAACAAACATCAGGTTGGATTTTCCATCCCAAGACCGGAAATTCCCACCCAAGGTCAATGGACTTTTAAATGGTCTGCCAAATTTTACACCCATCTGCGATGATGCCCGCTGTCGGCGGGACTGGAAAATCTACTGTCTGCGCTTCCCGCCAGCTAACTCATGCAAGGCCTTCACTTACAACTGGGAGGATTCAGATATCTGAGGAGTTTCCATTGGCAGTGAGAAAACTTTCAATAACACCTTCCGAAGCTGTGGGCTCAACCGCCAGTAGCAGAACAGAGGCAACAGACACTTGGGAACACCACAGCCTTCAGGTTCCCCTCCAGTCCACACACCATCCTGAATTGGAAGCATATTGGCCATTCCTTTACTGTTGCTGGGTCAAAATCCTGGAACTCCCTCCCTGACAGCACTGTGGTGTACCTACACCTCATGGACCGCAGCAGTTCAAGAAGGCGGTTCGACACCACCTTCTCAAGGGCAATTAGAGATGGGCAATAAATGCTGGCCTAGCCAGTAATGGCCACATGCAATGAAATAATTAAAAAGAAGTCAGCTATTGGTCTGTCTTTGCAATAAATGGAGGTTTTTTATTAAAGAACAAAGAAAGAACAAAGAAAAGTACAGCACAGGAGCAGGCCCTTTGGCCCTCCAAGCCTGCGCTGATCTGTGCGCTAACTAAACTAAAGGCCCTAACTAAACTAAAAAAAAACTTCTCCCTTTACTTGGTCCGTATTCCTCTCTTCCCTCCCTATTCATGTACCCATCCTGATGCCTCTTAAATGTTGCTAATGTGCCTGCTTCCACCATCTCCCCTGGCAGCGTGTTCCAGGTACCCACCACTCTGCGTGAAAAACTTCCTTCACACATCTCCCTTAAACTTTCCTCCTCTCACCTTGAACCCCTGCCTCCTTGTACCTGACACTTCCACCCTGGGAAAAAGCCTCTGACTCTGCACTCTGTCTATACCTCTCATAATTTTGTACACCCCCCTCAGCCTCCGTCTTTCCAGTGAAAACAATCCTAGTTGGTCCTCTCCTCATAGCCAACATCCCTCGAGACCAGGCAACATTCTGGTGAACCTTCTTTGCACTCTCTCCAAAGCTTCCACATCCTTCTGGTAGTGTGGCGACCAGAACTGCATGCAATGTGTACAAATGCAACCTAACCAAGATTTCCTATCGCTGTGACATGATTTCCCAACTCTTGTACTCAATGCCCGGGCTGATGAACGAAAGCATGCCATATGCCTTCTTAACTATCTTGGCCACCCATGTTGCCAGCTGATATGGAGAGAGACCAACATGGACATGTCGGTATAGTTAACTTAGAGTCCAGTAAAATCAACTGCCATCCAATATTGTGATTTGGAGATGCCGGTGTTGGACTGGGGTAAGCACAGTAAGAAGTCTCACAACACCAGGTTAAAGTCCAACAGGTTTATTTGGTATCACGAGCTTCAGCCTCGGAGCAGGATTCAGCCTTCGATCTTTGGGTAAACGTTCTCCAAGGCGGCCTTCAAGACACATGACAACGCAGAATCGCTGAGCAGAAACTGATAGCCAAGTTCCGCATGCATGAGGATGGCCTCAACCGGAATCTTGAGTTCTAGTCACAGTACGTGTAACCCCTACCATTTGGCCTGGGCTTGCAAAATCCTACTAACTGTCCTGGCTTGAGACAATTCACACCTCTTTAACCTCTGATTATCCCTCTCTCCACTCGCACTGTTTGTACCTGTAAAGACTTGATTACTTGTTAAGACCCGCTTTCCAATCATTATCTTGCAATTGAGTCTTTGTCTATATATACCTTGTTTGTGACATGGCAACTCTCCACTCACCTGATGAAGGAGCAGCGCTCCGAAAGCTTATGATTCCAAATAAACCTGTTGGACTTTAACCTGGTGTTGTGAGACTTCTTACTGTTTCCAATATTGTGGCAAATACAATTAAATTCAAGTTCTCCAAGCCCTCAATATTAATATCATAATCCCATTAGCAGTCCCTGAGGTCCTGCCAGAGCCGTGTCCTGCCTTGGGATGAAAAATCTTCATATCCCTTTCAGATTGGGGATTCACCCAGACCGTTTGAGAAGGAGGATTAACTGAAGCATTGGCTTCCATTTATTTTCCAATTGAATGGGAAGCTGAAGTGAGATGTGATTTTTCACACTAATCATAAAACCTTCACAAACAAAAGAGTTCCGGAATGCGCGATTTTGGTAAAAGTTGATCGGTTAATTATAGCACAGAAGGTCTCATCCAATTGCTACGTGACTCCAATAACCACGCACGTTGGCTGCCGGCCTTTTTCAAATATGAGTGAGTGCTTTATCTTGTAACACACAATGAAATGAAAAAAAAAGTAATTGAGGTTGGAGACTTTCAGCATGTTAGACAATGGCTGGGAGGTTATTTGAGCCACTTTTCCTGGTTAGAGGCACACTGACATTCACATGAGAGTCTATGAGGGTCATGGTTACTTTGTGATTCCTGTTCCCCATGGATACATATCAATGAAGCTACTCAAATGCAGCTTTCTAAAACACCTCATTTTCTTCAAGGCACTTCCTGGAGTATGGCTCGCTATTATCTTAAGTGGAATTTATGTTCTTCAATGCTGGATCCAGTTATTAACCTTAAATAACCTGGTCATACCATGGTGTGAATGCATTAACTGCCTCTCCATCACCATTTTTCAGTGTTGGCATTATCACAATTGGTTATAAATAAAGTGAAGAAGGAATGGTGCCAAAGGTGTACTTATAAAGGCAAGATTGACAGGCTAAGGGGAGGCAATGGCCTCGTGGTATTATCGCTGGAATATTAATCCAGAAACTCAGCTAATGACCTGGGTTCGAATCCAACCATGGCAGATGGTGGAATTTGAATTCAATAAAAAGAAAGTATCCAGAATTAAAAATCTACTGATGACCATGAAACCATTGGTGATTGTCAGGGGAAAAACCCATCTGGTTCACTCATGTCCTTTACGGAAGGAAATTTACCCAGTCTGGCCTACCTAATAGAGGTCTTCAAAATTTTGAAAGGTTTCAATAGACTGGATACAGAGACAATGGGCAGGATTTTCCAGCCTCGCCTGCCGCCAGGATCGTCCAGTCCCACTGACGGTCAATGGACCTTTTGGCTGGTTTGCCGCATTTACCGCAGTGTGCCCCCGCTGGAAAATCCCAGCCAATGTTTCTTTTTGTGGGGAAAAGCGTTAACTATATAATATAAAATAGTCACCAAGGAATCCAATAGGGAATTCCAAAGGGATGGTCTTCTTCCAAAGACTGATAAGAACATGGACATCGCTAACACAGATGGAAGTGAATAGAATGGGAACATGTAAGGGGAAGTTAGACACACACGTGACAGAGAAGGGAATAGAGGGTTACAATAATAGATTTAATATATACTGGCATTGGAGGCAGTCCAGAGTAGGTCCAATCTGTTGATACCAGGTATGGAGGGATTTTTTTATGAGGAGAGGTTGAGTAGGTTGGGTCTGTACTCATTGGAGTTTAGAAGAATGAGAGGTGACCTTATTGAGACAAGTTGGATTCTCAGTGGGCTTGACAAGGTAGATGCTGAGAGGTTGTTCCCCCTTGTGGGAGAGTCTAGGACCAGAAGGCATAATCTAGGAGTAAGGAGTCACCCATTTAAGACAGAGATGAGGAGGAATTTCTTCTCTCAGAGGGTAGTAAATCTGTGGAATTCTTTACCCCAGAGGGCTGTAGAGGCTGGGTCACTAAGTATGTTCAATGTTGAGATGGACAGATTTTTAATCAGTAAGGGAATTGAGGTATATGGGATAAGGTGGGAAAGTGGAGTTGAGGATTATCATATCAGATCAGTCATGTACTCATTGAATGATGGAGCAGACTCGATGGGCTGAATAGCCTTCTTCTGACCCTACATCTCATGGGGGTGAAATTTCCTGTTCTGCCCTCCACGGGAGTCGTAGTGGGCAAGGTGCGGACCATGGAAAGGCGGGACTTTCAGGTTTTGGGGCAAGCACGGCCAGAAAATCCCACCCATGGTCTTTTGGGAGGAGGTTTGAGTGCTGCTTAAATGCCGTCATGGAGTGGTTGGGCTGAATTTGCCTATTTCCGTGACGTATATCCTATCCTACCCAGCTTGACTTAAAAATTGGATTCTCAGGATCGGGATTTTATTACAAGAACCTGCTTGTATGTTGGGGATCATCGAAGTTTTAGTGAGTGAGTCACTGTGCCTGATTATTCTCAATAACTTGAAAAGCTGCTTATTTACGTAGGCTTTGTTGAAGTGTCTTTCCTACCAGAGGGAGCATAGACCATCTGTGTTTGAGCAGTCAACATGCATAGAGAAATGTCAGTAATGATATGAATCATCAATAATACTTTATTAAATATTGAACTCCAGATTGGTGACAGCCACTCAGCACTTTCTGCTCATCACATTGGCACATTACTGCTTTATAAAATAATTGCCGTACATAATTTTCATTTGTAGTAAAAGAATATAAATCTCCTTTTGACAGATTAAGAAAAGCAATAAAGTCTAAAAAAAAATACTGTTGGGGTTAACATCGAATATAACTTCACATTCTTATTTGACAAGCTTTCATTTACATTTTAAACTGAAGGTGCTATTTTTTGGACTGACCATTGCTAGGTGGCACAACGGTTAGCACTGCTGCCTCACAGCGCGAGGGACCAGGGTTCAATTCCCGGCTTGGGTCACTGTCTGTGTGGAGGTTTGCACATTCTCCTGATGCCTGCGTGGGTTTCCCCCGGCTGTTTAAATTTAAAGTTTGCATCTTGTAAAATTATACCCAGCACATCAGATGCACAAGTTTCAGGTATCATTTCAAACATTATACAAGTTCAAAGATATTCAAATGCAGTCCACTTTCTGGTTTCCACCCACAGTTTGAAAGAGGTGCTGGTTAGGTGCATTGGCCATGCTAAATTCTCCCTCAGTTTACCCGAACAGGCACCGGAGTGTGGCAACGAGGGGATTTTCACAGTAACTTCATTGTTAATGTAAGCCTACTAGTGACACAAATAACTAACATTAACTTAAAAACTCGACTATGTTGTGATGGAAGAGAATCTAACCCTGTATGTATTTTTAAATAAAATATATCTTTACTGTTGTTTCTTATTTTTAAACTGAATTAGAAGTTTAATGTTTATTTATTAGTGTCGCAAGTAGGCTTACATTAACACTGCAATGAAGTGACTCTGAAAATCCCCGAGTTGCCACACTCCGACACTGTTTGGGTACACTGAGGGAGAATTTAGCATGGCCAATGCACCTAATCAGCACAACTTTTGGATTGTGGGAGGCAACCAGAGCACCCGGAGGAAACCCATGCAGATACGGGGAGAATGTGCAGACTCCTTATCGACAGTGACCGGTGACCATCATCTCACGTGAGAACACCATCCACCAGGTACACGGTACATACTCTTGCAACTCGGCCAACGTTGTCTACCTGATACGCTGCAAGAAAGGATGTCCCGAGGCATGGTACATTGGGGAAACTATGCAGACGCTGCGACAACGGATGAATGAACACCGCTCGACAATCACCAGGCAAGACTGTTCTCTTCTTGTTGGGGAGCACTTCAGCGGTCACGGGCATTCGGCCTCTGATATTCGGGTAAGCGTTCTCCAAGGCGGCCTTCGCGACACACGACAGCGCAGAGTTGCTGAGCAGAAACTGATAGCCAAGTTCCGCACACACAAGGACGGCCTCAACCGGGATATTGGGTTTATGTCACACTATTTGTAACTCCCACAGTTGCGTGGACCTGCAGAGTTTCACTGGCTGTCTTGTCTGGAGACAATACACATCTTTTTAGCCTGTCTTGATGCTCTCTCCACTCCCATTGTTTTGTTTCTTAAAGACTGGATTAGTTGTAAGTATTCGCATTCCAACCATTATTCATGTAAATTGAGTCTGTGTCTTTATAAGTTCTGTTTGTGAACAGAATTCCCACTCACCTGAAGAAGGGGCTTAGAGCCTCGAAAGCTTGTGTGGCTTTTGCTACCAAATAAACCTGTTGGACTTTAACCTGGTGTTGTTAAACTTCTTACTGTGAGGTAGCAGTGCTAACCACTGTGCCACTGTTTTTGGCTGCACGATTACCTATATGATAGCTGACCCCCAGTCTGTGAGTTATTATCCATAAACAAAATAATTAAATTCTCAGCTTCAGGAAAGTCATACCTTGTTATCTCCAAGGAGCTTCTACCAGACCACTTGGTGACTGCAGAGTCCGACCACAAAGGGAGCTACCAGAAGTAGTATTTGTCAGAACGCACTTGCTGGTGGAGTCTGTGATTCTATAAAGAAAATGAATTCCCAAACACCAGACCCTCAGCAAATAGGACCTCTCTCAACCCATAATGGTTAAGGAGCAGATGAACACAAGGCATGACTCCAAAGTGCCAGTGCTTGCTGATGAGAATGATGAGGTGTGGTGCATTGAGCTGCATGTGAGGTTGATGGTGGGGTGAACCGGAGATGGCATTTGAAGGTGCATTCACTGACCTTTACCACTCACTTAAGGTCATTGAACTTTTTTCTGGTGGGCAGCCAGGTCCTCAGGAGCAGACCTTTTGGATTGACCTCTGTGCCGAGTGCATGCGAGATTCCCCTGACTCTCTGCAGATGGGAGCCCTGACTCTGGTCTCCAGTGACAATTCCAAGCTCCTGCTCTGACCAAGACCTCAAGAAATTTCAAAGAGTTGTGAACGTAGCCCAGTCCATCGCACAAACCAGCCTCCCATCCATTGACTCTGTCTACACTTCCCGCTGCTTCAGAAAAGCAGCCAGCATAATCAAGGACTCCACGCAGCCCGGACATTCTCTCCTCCACCTTCTTCCATCAAGCAAAAGATACAAAAGTCTGAGGTCACGTACCAACTGAATCAAGAACAGCTTCTTCCCTGCTGCTGTCAGATTTTTGGTTTTACGGCCACATTTGCCCCAAGACCAGAAGATCCCACTCAAGGTCAACGGATCTTTGCATGGTCCTACCACATATTAAGCTGAGCTTTCTCTTCACCCTATTGATAACTGCAACACTATATTCTGCACCCTCTCTCCTCTATGTACTCTATGAACGGTGTGTTTTGTCTGTAT
The DNA here is from genome assembly GCF_964213995.1 of Mustelus asterias. Classification (NCBI taxonomy): domain Eukaryota; kingdom Metazoa; phylum Chordata; class Chondrichthyes; order Carcharhiniformes; family Triakidae; genus Mustelus; species Mustelus asterias. The sequence goes on along the minus strand of NC_135815.1, from coordinate 92,022,158 downwards.
AGCGCGCAAGAAACAATACTTTTCTCTGAATCCCAATACATGTGACAATAATAAATCAAATCAATTCAGTTCAACCTTACTGCAGCCAGAAAGCACCTCTCCCGTAAGGAGTACAGGCTGCCTTGAACTAACCTCCCATGCACCTGGGCCATTTGCTGAGCATTCAGCCATTGTATTTAGCACTGGGTTGCGTGTTGCATTAAGGAAAAGGCAGAATGGTGTCTGCATGTTGCAAACTTATACCTGCAAACTGACCCAATCAAATTTTTAGCCCATATGTCTTTGAAGTGACATTTTACACAAGGACCTATAGTGTCAAATTACTGCAATAAATAACATTTGACAGCCAGTCGCCTGTGAATAAAATATTAAAATGCATGAAATTTCTTATTATTAGAGGGATGACAAACTCCCTATTCATTAGAGTGGCTTATTTGCATTTTGTGCCACCCTATTTTACATCAGCTTAGTCTCTAGGTATAAGAGCCTCAAGGATTGAAACACTGGGCCTCCAGGATAAGTAAACCAGCGTTCCCAGGATTCAACTCAGTCCCCCTCGATACCAAGCCGTCCAACCATTATTTTATTTATTAATGGGACACGGGCATCGCTGGCTAGGCCAGCATTTATTGCCCATCCCTGATTGCCCTTGAGAAGATGGTGGTGAGCTGCCTTCTTGAATCGCTGCAGCCCATGGGCGGGATTTTCCAGCCACACTTGCCCAAGACTGGAAAATCCTGCCCGAGGTCAACGGACCTTTGCATGGTCCTGTCCCGCCCATTACAATTCCCGTGGCTGGTGGGACAGGAAAATTCTGTCCTATGTGTTGTGGGTACACCCAGAGTGCTGTAAGGGAGAGAGTTGCGCGATTTCGACTCAACATCAGTGAAGGAACGGCGATATATTTCTAAGTCAGGTAAGTGTTTGGCTTGGAGAGAAACGTCTAAGTGGTGATGTTCCCATGTGTCTGCAGCCCTTGTCCTTCTAGATGGTTGTGATCATGAGTTTGGAAGGTGCTATCTGAGGAATCTTGGTGAGTTGCTGCAGTACATCTTATAACAACCTGTCCTTGTCCCCCCATGCCGACACTATAGTTAAGAAAGCCCACCAATGCCTCTACTTTCTCAGAAGACTAAGGAAATTTGGCATGTCAGCTACGACTCTCACCAACTTTTACAGATGCACCATAGAAAGCATTCTTTCTGGTTGTATCACAGCTTGGTATGGCTCCTGCTCTGCCCAAGACCGCAAGGAACTACAAAAGATCACGAATGTAGCCCAATCCATCATGCAAGCCAGCCTCCCATCCATTGACCCTGTCTACACTTCCCGCTGCCTCGGCAAAGCAGCCAGCATAATTAAGGACCTCACACATCCCAGACGTTCTCTCTTTCAGCTTCTTCCATCGGGAAAAAGATACAAAAGTCTGAGGTCACGTACCGACAGGCTCAAGAACAGCTTCTTCCCTGCTGCCGTCAGACTTTTGAATGGGCTTACCTTGCATTAAGTTGATCTTTCTCTACACCCTAGCTACGACTCAACATTACATTCTGCACTTTCTCATTTCCTTCTCTATGAACGGTATGCTTTGTCTGTATAATGTGCAAGAAACAATACTTTTCACTGCATGTTAATACATGTGACAATAATAAACCAATCAATCAATCAATATGGATGATACAGACTGCTGCCATTGTATGTCGGTGCTGGAGGGACTGAATGTGGATGGGTTGCCAATCAAGCAGGCTGCTTTGTCCTGGATGGTGTCGAGCTTCTTGGAGCTGCACTCATCCAGGCAGGTGTAGAATATTCCATCAAACTCCTGACTTGTACCTTGTAGATGGTGGGCAGGCTTTGGGGGATTCAGGAGGTGGTTTACTCACCACAGGACTTCTTGAGTGGAATTTTACCGTCCCGCCCACAATGGGAATTGCAGCGGGGGGACAGGACCACGCAAAGGTCTGTTGACCTCGGGCGGGATCTTCCGCCCCTCGTCTCTGATCTGCTCTTGGAGCCACTGAATGATTTGGCGAGTTCAGTTCAATTTTTGGTCAATGGTAACCCCCAGGATGTTGACAGTGGGGGTTCAGTGATGGTAATGCCATTGAATGTCAAGGGGTGATGGTTAGATTCTTTCTTGTTGGAGATGGCCATTGTCTGGCACTTATGTGGCACTAGTGTTACTTGCCATTTGTCAGCCCAAGCCTGCATATTGCTCAGGTCTTTCTGCATATGAACTGGTTCAGTATCTGAGGAGTCACAAATGGCGCTGAACATTGTACAATCATTAGCGAAGATCTCCACTTCCGACTAAGGTCATTGATAAAGCAGCTGAAGATGGTTGGGCCTCAGACACTACTCTTGGAAACTCCTGCAGTGAAAGCCAGGATTTGAAATGTTTGACCTCCAACAACCATCTTCCTTTGTGCCAGGTACGACTCCAACCAGTGGAGAGTTTTCTCCCTGATTCCCATTGACTCCAATTTTGCTAAAGCTTCTTGATGCCACATTCAGTCAAATTTGGCTTTGAACCCAAAGACAGTCACCCTCATCTCACTGGAGGACCAGAATCCCCTCCAACTGGGGTATTTAACCCCAGAAGCTTCATGGAAGTAAATACGTCAACCATATAGGCCAAGCCTCAACTGCACTGCAAAGGGTTCATCTTCAAAACATGTTGATACCAAAAGCAAGACATTGGTACAAAGACAAAACAGTGGTTGTCAGACAATCTAACTAAAGTAACTAGGAGATCATCAAAGGTGATGGCCCCAGAAAACAACCATTGTACAAACAAGCATCAGCAATAGTTAAAGCAATATGGACTTCAAAGTTACATTATTCGTCACAAGTAGGTTCACATTAACACTGTAATGAAGTTACTGTGAAAATCCCCTAGTCGCCACACTCCAGCGCCTGTTCGGGTACACTGAGGGAGAATTTAGCACGGCCAACGCACCTAACCAGCACGCCTTTGGAGTGTGGGAGAAAACCGGAGCACCCGGAGGAAACCCATGCAGACATGGGGAGAACATGCAGACTCCGCACAGACAGTGACCCAAGCCGGGAATCAAACCCAGGTCCCTGGCACTGTGAGGCAGCAATGCTAACCACTGTGCCACCATGCCGCTCACACTTCATTACATACATATTGCCGACTTCATCACATGCATATTGAAGATGGGGATTCCTAACCAGCTATTAAGATTCATAGGCACAATGCAGTCTTTCAGGGGACAGGAGGTCAGTAAGGAGTTAAATGATTCTTAAGACAAGCTAACACAAACAGTTTGTACATATGTGAAAGCAGTCAGAGAATTGAAGCAAGTAGTTATGATCTTAAAACACAGATGCTGATATTTTAATTGTATTTTAAATGTATTGTTCACTTCAGCCAAGCAAACTTACCGAAAGGCATGATGGTAAATGTCAATAGTTTAAAACCAGAAGTCTGGGAACCTGCTAGTCAGCAGCAGTCATATCGGGAGGAATTCCTATGAGGGAACATACTTTGCAACATGAATAAATAGGCATATTCGCTGCCCAGACACAAGGATAGATATGCTCCTGGACGCAGGATCACATGTCTATTCAGCTTGGCAGTGAGCTAGTGGGGACGTCCACTTTGACCCTATGGTAGCATCTGCCATTACCAGGCAACAGGGAAATAGTTAGAGCCAAGAAGGGAGGCAACTTCCGGACTTGTTGGACGAATAAGATATCACCATGCTATTAAGTATCATATGGTTGAGGTACTTGACAGAGATTTGTTTTGATGTATGACTACTAAATGAAATTGATTTTAAGCTAATGAAAGGCGGAATTATTGATTGGAAGAAACCTGTAATTGATCTGTATTTGACTATGTATGTCAGATCTTTTGGAGAGGTTCTGTCGCTCTATTCCCAGAGCTACCTAACTCTTTGAGGGTCCCCGGTCGGCTTTATGTTTGTTTGTTTGAAAATGTTTAATCGGCAAATGTTTAACTTTGAAAATAAATGTGTTACATCTTTGCACTGAGATATTTACTTTGCGGGTTTTGAATAGTCTTAAGTTAAGACACAATTGGCCATCTTCAAATTTCCCCACAACACATGTCAACGTGGGAGCCATGGCATGGCGGTAGCACAGTGGTTAGCACTGTGCCTCACAGTGCCAGGGACCTGGATTCAATTCCCGGCTTGGGTCGCTGCCTGTGTGGTGTTTGTACGTTCTCCCCGTGTCTGTGTGGGTTTCCTCCGGGTGCTCCGGTTTCCTCCCACAGTCCAAAAGACGTGCTGGTTATGTGCATTGGTCATGTTAAATTCACCCTCAGTGTACCCGAACACCCTATGGTGACGAGGGGATTTTGACAGTAACTTGATTGCAATGCTAATGTAAGCCTACTTGTGACACTAATAAATAAACTTTAAACTTAAGACATCTCACCTGAATGCAGTCCATTGTAGAAAGAACATGACGATGAATGGTTTGCCTGGACTAAGGCAGGAACCAAGTTAAAAGAGATTAAAAGGTGCTAAGCACCGACCATCCAAGCAGGATGGCTCCACGAATGTGGTTTGATAATTTTGAGAATGTTTTTGGAATAAAATAGCAAGACAGTTCAGTCTTCCACTGAGTCACAAGGAAGGGTCAGGGATGGGTAATAAATGTTGGCCCAGCCAGCGACGCCCACGTCCCACAAATGAATAAAAAATTCTCCCTCTCCAGTTGAAAACAGAAGGACTATCTATGTGGGAGTTGTAAGTAACAGTCAGATCTCAGAGAAAGCGTGGCTGAGGTTTAAAGATAGTTTAAGGGTCACAACTAAATCCTGAGTTGAGGTTTTGGAATGAGGATCGGATTTTGCCAGTGGTTTCGCATGGAGGTTTTTATGAATAAGTCATTATTTCAAGTGTTGTGTGATGTCATTAAACTAGCAATCACTCTTCATCATAGAATCTCTATAGTGCTGAAGGAGGCCATTCAGCCCATCGGGTTTGCACCAACCACAACCCCACAGCTAACCACTGTGCCACCGTACGGCCCCATCTTGTATTAGGAATGAGGAATGCTTTTTTCTGTGGTGACATTGCTGCCTCACAGCACCAGGGACCCAGATTTGATTCCCGGCTTGGGTCACTGTCTGCGTGGAGTTTGCACATTCCCCCCGTGTTTGCGTGGGTTTCCTCAGGGTGCTCAGATTTCCTCCCACAGCCCAAAGATGTGTCGGTTTGGTTGATTGGCCATGGTCAATCATCCTTTAGTGTCAGGGGGACTAGCAGTGTGGGATGGGATTGTTGTTGGTGCAGGCTCGATGGGCCAAATGGCCTATTTCTGCACTGTAGGGATTCTATGATTCTATGATTAATAAAAACATTTGTGGTTGAGACTAAAAGATTGTGTCTGTGTAAGTTTGTCCTTTATAAACTCCTAAAGTCTAGAACTGACACTTAGTGTAAAGGTGAAGGTGCATCTTTTACACACCCCAGGAGTTCAACTCTTGTTCCGGTTTGAACCAAAGTTGGAATGAGGTCCGGAGCTGAGTAACATGGCGGAACCCAAACTGAGTGTCAGTGAGTCGGTTAATGCTAAGCAATGTCCCTATACAGTGTTGCCAATTAACCCTTCTATCACTTGACCGATCTTGAGCTTAATCCACCAAGGTCAAGTAAATGTCAACCTATCATAGTTACATAGGCCAAGGGCACAAAAGTACCATCTTCCATGAATGCTCCCACTTCTGTCATGGATGGCTTGAACTATATAACCAATTTTGAAGAGATTGAACAGATTGACATTTTCCTGTCCTACCTGGCTCAGAGCCCTGCATGGGGGTTAAGTGCTCCCTTACCCATCACCCAGATGCGCCCAGGTGCCAGTGTGCATATGGAGCTCAGGTAGGAGTCAGACTAGTTTGCACCAGGGCATCATCACAATGGCGCAAAGCAAATCGTCATCACCCTCCTGCCTGCTAACACAGTGTACCCATGCCCACCACTCTGGTGTGACAATGTTGCAGGAGATTGTAGGACTGCGCGGGGGTGGGGAAGGGGGGTTGGAATGGAGCTCCCACTAGTCGCATCCCACCCGATTTTACGACTTTTTCCTGCCGCAAAAACAGGCGCGACGAGGTCGTAAAATTCCGCCCCTTTTGTTTTAAATGTATTCTTCCACGGGGTGTAGCTGTCACTGCCTGGGCCAGCATTTACTGCCCATCCCTAGCTGTCCTTGAGAAAAGCCTAACAACATCTGTGACAGATGCAGGAAGATGTGGGCTGTGGGCATCACACTTCCCGGCAGTTTGGCAGCTATCTGGGAAAAAAACATCAATCACAAATGTTTTCGGCAGCTGAACGTGAGCATTGTTGCAGGGCGCCACAGGAAAGCTCAGACAGGCGTTTACCGCGCATAAGATGACAATTCGTTTACAAAACACATACATCATCTGCAAGAATGGAAGCAAAGCAATTAATTCACTGCTCCAAGAGCGTGCAGTCTGCCATTCTGATGTTGCGTGTAATTGAATGTTTGGAAAGGGCAAAAGTCGCCTTAGCTGAAAACAATGCAGATTTCTGCAAAGGATATATGTATCACAAGGCTTCAATGATTTCAGGCACGCCTGGTTACCTTTGCCTCATTATCCAAGCTCATGGTGAAATCTCCGTCCATGGCAATATTGTATCGCATGTCATGCAGTTTTCTAGTTTGAAAACTGCCTAATTGCAAATCTAACCCTGAAGTCCAATCAATCTGAGATATGGAGCAGCCAAGTCCCTCGCTCACAAATGCACATCGTTATCTTTGTTCCCTGCGGGGATCTGGGTGTCGTGTATCAGTGTCATCAGCTGATGTCTGCACCACATGATCATTATCTGGCTGTTTGTGAACTCTTGCTGTGCGCATCCTGTCCTCACTTAAGTAAAGAAATAGGAACGGGAGCAGGCCATTCAACCTCTTGAGCCTGCTCCGCCATTGAACAACAAAGAACAAAGAACTAAAAACAAAGAAAATTACAGCACAGGAACAGCCCCTTCGGCCCCCCCCCAAGCCTGCACCGACCATGCTGCCCGACTTAACTAAAACCCCCTACCCTTCCAGTGACCATATCCCTCTATTCCCATCCTATTCATGTACTTGTCAAGATGCCCCTTAAAAGTCACTACCGTATCCGCTTTCACTACCTCCCCCGGCAACGATTTCCAGGCACCCACTACTTTCTGAGTAAAAAATCTGCCTCGTACATCTCCTTTAAACCTGTGCCCCTCGCAACTTAAACCTATGCCCCCTAGTAATTGACTCTTCCACCCTGGGAAAAAGCTTCTGACCATCCACTCTGTCCATGCCTCTCATAATCTTGAAGACTTCTATCAGGTCTCCCCTCAACCTCCGTCGCTCCAGTGAGAACAAACCAAGTTTCTCCAACCTCTCCTCATAGCTAATGCCCTCCATACCAGGCAGCATCCTGGTAAATCTTTTCTGTACCCTCTCCAAAGCCTCCACATCCTTCTGGTACTGTGGCGACCAGAATTGAACACTATATTCTAAGTGCGGCCTAACTAAGGTTCTATAAAGCTGCAACATGACTTGCCAATTTTTAAACTCAATACCCCGGCTGATGAAGGCAAGCATGCCATATGCCTTCTTGACTACCTTCTCCACCTGCATTGCCACTTTCAGCGACCTGTGTGCCTGTACACCCAGATCTCTTTGCCTATCAATACTCTTAAGGGTTCTGCTATTTACTGTGTATTTCCTATCTGCATTAGACCTTCCAAGATGCATTATCTCACATTTGTCCAGATTAAACATCCATCTGCCATCTCTCCGCCCAAGTCTCCAACTGATCGATATCCTGCTGTATCCTCTGATGGTCCTCATCGCTATCCGCAAATCCACCAACCTTTGTGTCGTCCGCAAACTTACTTACCAAACCAGTTACATTTTCCTCCAAATCATTTATATATATTACAAACAGCAAAGGTCCCAGCTTACGATCCCTTGCTTAAGATCTATCTCAACTGATTGTGGCTTTATCTCCCGCCAAAACCCTGCCAATTCTGTTTATAGTTTATTTATTTGTGTCACAAGTAGGCTGACATTATCACTGTAATGAAGTTACTGTGAAAATCCCCTTGTCGCCACACTCCGGTGCTTGTTCGGGTACACAGAGGGAGAATTTATCATGACCAATTCACCTAACCTACACATCTTTGGACTGTGGGAGGAAACTGGAGCACCCGGAGGAAACCCACGCAGACACAGGGAGAATGTGCAAACTGCACACAGACAATGACCCAAGCCGGGAATCGAACCTGGGTCCCTGGCGCTGTGAGGCAGCAGTGCTAACCACTGTGCCACCGTGCCGCCCCACTGCTCTGGTCACTACACTACCAGAAGGACATGGAGGCATTGGAGGGATTACAGAAAAGGTTTACCAGGATGTTGTCTGGTATGGAGGGTATTAGCTATGAGGAGAGATTGAATAAACTGGGATTGTTCTCCCTGGAAAGATGGAGGCTGAGGGGTGACCTGATAGAAGTTTATAAAATTATGAGGGGTATGGATAAGGTGAACAGTTGGAAGGTTTCTCCCAGGGCAGAAATGACAATTACAAGGGGGCACAAGTTCATGGTAAGGGGGGAAATGTTCAGTGAAGATGCGCGGGGGAAGGTTTTTTACACAGAGGGTGGTGGGGGCCTGGAATGCACTGCCACGTGAGGTGGTCGTGACAGACACCTTAGTGACATTTAAGACTTATCCGGATGGACACATGAACAGGCGGGGAATAGAGGGATACAGGCGGTTGGTCTAGATAGGATAACATGATCGGCACAGGCTTGGAGGGCTGAAGGGCCTGTTCCTGTGCTGTACTGCTCTTTGTTCTTTGACTCCCTCATCAAGCAAAAATCTGTCTAACGCAACCATTGGATATGTAAAGACTTCAACGGGGTCCAGGAATTGGACCTGCAGGAATACAAGCTCCCTAATTGAGGGCTGTTGAGGAATGTCCCAATCAGGGAGCTCATATAATGTGGATGTCCAGGTCTTTGGCACTTGGGATGAATACCTGTACCGGGAAGTACCTGCCTGTGTATTGCAAACTATTGTAACTAAATCAGTTTTAGTGAAGGGAGACTGGCCTCTCAGATGTTATCGCTGGATATATTCAAGGACAGTAAGAAGTTTAACAACACCAGGTTAAAGTCCAACAGGTTTATTTGGTAGCAAAAGCCACACAAGCTACCAAATAAACCTGTTGGACTTTAACCTGGTGTTGTTAAACTTCTTACTGTGTTTACCCCAGTCCAACGCCGGCATCTCCACATCATATATTCAAGGACCCAAGGACAGCACAATGGCACAATGGTTAGCACTGCTACCTCACAGCACCAGGAACCCAGGTTCAATTCCGGTCTCGGATGACTGCCTGTGTGGAGTTTGCACTTTCTCCCTGTGTCTGCGTGGGTTTCCTCCGCATGCTCCGGTTTCCTTCCACAGTCCAAAGATGTGCGAGTTGGGTTGATTGGCCATGCTAAATTGACCCTAGTGTCAGGGGGATTAGCAGGTTAAACGAGGGTTAAGGGAATAGGGCCTGGGTGGAATTGTGGTCAGTACAGACTAGATGGGCCGAATGGTCTCCTTCTGTACTGTAGTGATTCTATCATTCTTGACCCAACTCCACTGTCCTCCATGGAAGACTAATGACCCTTTTGAGAGGAGAAGTTAGGCCTCATCACAGCCTTAACTGGGAGTCTCCTTATTTTGAGACTGTGCCTCCTCTTTCTAAATTCCCCCAAAAGTGGAAACAACCTCAAGTGAAGGGATTTGGGTTAAGAAATATGAGGACGGGGGCAGATTCACCAGACTCTTTTGCCACTGGCAGGAATCCCGACAGCCTGTTGAATGGGGCGTTGGGGCTAAGGTGGGATTCCCAGTGGGCATCAAACCTGTCGTCATTCACCTGGCTCACCCTGTCAACCCCAATCAGGTTCAGGCTCAATGTGGGCCTGGGTGACCCTGCAAAGAGATTCTGTGGTATCCACATGTAAACTTAAAGCTTTCTGAATGGTGGTTGCATTATTGCCCGGGGACCAATTTTTCATTTAACTCATATACAATGTTAGTTTGGCAAGTGACATGATATTGTGCCATTGTGTTTAAAGTGGGGCTGTTTTAAGAGGCAGTGTTTAGCAATGGGAGTCAATTTGTCTGGTAAACATGCAGCCGATGCTAAGCATGCTAATAATTGGCTAATAATTGATTTTAGCTCGGGGTGTGTTACTTTATAGAGTTAATGGGCCTTTGGTTTGTTTAGGTTCTCCTGGGATTTTAGACTAGGTATGCAGAGTCATGTGAGTTGTTGATCAGGTTGCTTGACATGGGCAGAGTGTGGTGAACCATCGTTGGTTCCCACCAGGTAGTACTGAGCCAGGGTCTGGCCAGTACTATGAGTCTGTATATATGTTGCTGTTGGGGTTAGGGTTGGGTTGTTCTACTTGTTACTGTTGGGGTTAGGGTTGGGCTGTTCTACCTGTATTATAGTTATTATGGTACATCCCAGTCGGGCTCCGCCTCCTGGGAGAGGTATAAAGGTCACTGCTCTGTCTGGGACCCCTCAGTCTGGGATTGTGTACTATATATGGTAGCTCTATTGTAATAGTAAATAAAAGCCTTTATTTCCTCGAGCATCTCCAGCCTTGTGAGTTATATCACGCTTCACAGAGTGGGGATAAATGGGAGGTTTTCTGGTTGGCGATCAGTGACTAGTGGTATGCCTCAGGGATCAGTGTTAGGACCGCAATTGTTTACGATTTACATAGATAATTTGGAGTTGGGGACCAAGTGTAGTGTGCCAAAATTCACAGATGACACTAAGGTGGGTGGTAGAGCAAAGTGTGCAGAGGACGCTGGAAGTCTGCAAAGGGATATAGATGGCCTCAGTGAGTGGGCGAGGGTCTGGCAGATGGAGTACAATGTTAGTAAATGTGAGGTCATCCATTTTGGTAGGAATAACAGCAAAATGGACTATTATTTAAATGATAAAAAATTGCAGCATGCTGTTGTGCAGAGGGACTTGGGTGTCCTTGTGCAGGAATCTCAAGGAGTTGGTTTGCAGGTGCAGCAGGTAATTAAGAAGGCGAATGGAATTTGTCCTTTATTGCTAGAGGGATGGAGTTTAAAAACAATGAGGTTATGTTGCAGCTGTATAAGGTGCTGGTGAGGCCACACCTGGAGTACTGCGTACAGTTTTGGTCTCCTTACTTGAGAAAGGATATACTGGCACTGGAGGGGGTGCAGAGGAGATTCACTAGGTTGATTCCAGAGTTGAGAGGGTTGGCTTATGAGGAGAGACTGAGTAGACTCATTGGAATTCAGAAGAATGAGGGGAGATCTTATAGAAACATATAAGATTATGAAGGGAATAGATAAGATAGAAGCAGGGAAGTTGTTTCCACTGGCGGGTGAAACTAGAACTAGGGGGCATAGCCTCAAAATAAGGGGAAGCAGATTTAGGACAGAATTGAGGCGGAACTTCTTCACACAAAGGGTTGTGAATCTGTGGAATTCCCTGCCCAGTGAAGCAGTTGAGGCTACCTCATTGAATGTTTTTAAGGCAAGGATAGATAAATTTTTGAACAGTAAAGGAATTAAGGGTTATGGTGAGCGGGCGGGTAAGTGGAGCTGAGTCCATGAAAAGATCAGCCATGATCTTATTGAATGGTGGAGCAGGCTCAATGGGCCAGATGGCCTGCTACTGCTCCTAGTTCTTATGTTCTTATGTGATTAATGGGAGAAGCTAGGCTTGCAGGAAAAAAAACAGTTTCATTTTCATTTTAGAACATAGAACATAGAACAGTACAGCACAGAACAGGCCCTTCGGCCCACGATGTTGTGCTGAGCTTTATCTGAAACCAAGATCAAGCTATCCCACTCCCTATCATCCTGGTGTGCTCCATGTGCCTATCTAATAACCGCTTAAATGTTCCTAAAGTGTCTGACTCCACTATCACTGCAGGCAGTCCATTCCACACCCCAACCACTCTCTGCGTAAAGAACCTACCTCTGATATCCTTCCTATATCCCCCACCATGCACCCTATAGTTATGCCCCCTTGTAATAGCTCCATCCACCCGAGGAAATAGTCTTTGAACGTTCACTCTATCTATCCCCTTCATCATTTTATAAACCTCTATTAAGTCTCCCCTCAGCCTCCTCCGCTCCAGGGAGAACAGCCCTAGCTCCCTCAACCTTTCCTCATAAGACCTACCCTCCAAACCAGGCAGCATCCTGGTAAATCTCCTCTGCACTCTTTCCAGCGCTTCCACATCCTTCTTATAGTGAGGTGACCAGAACTGCACACAATATTCCAAATGTGGTCTCACCAAGGTCCTGTACAGTTGCAGCATAACCCCACGGCTCTTAAACTCCAACCCCCTGTTAATAAAAGCTAACACACTATAGGCCTTCTTCACAGCTCTATCCACTTGAGTGGCAACCTTTGGATATTTTAAAATACAAACAGTTGCTGACTATTTTGCCAGAAGTAAGCAGTATCTCACTCTCTCCAAAGACTTTTTGAAAGCTTCAAGCTTGGTAACCTAAGTGAAAGCAAGTATGCCTGTGTTTTGCTCATTAATCTTAAAGAGAGGTTTGACTCTATAATAGAAAAGTTGCTTAATTGGAACTCAGTGATAGGTTAGCAGTTAAGATTTGCATCTTGTCATATGTAAGTATTGTTCAATTGTTAAAAGTTAAGCTAATTCATTTATTATAATTAAACTGTTTTGTTAAATAAAGCTTGTTTTGATAAAAGTTTCCGAGTTTGTCAGTAGTGTTGTCTGTGAATTATTCTATATAGACACTTCAACCAGTTTATCATGCAAAACACATTTACCCAAGTGCTTTCACATTATGAGACCGATAAAGGACTGTGGTCCAAACTTTATTAAAAACACTCATCAGTTAAATAATTAATGCTTATACAATAGATTAAGTTAACTTTCCCCAAGCTAGACTAATTCCTGAGAAATAGATATTAGCCGGTCTGGTGAAATCGATTGGGCTGTTGGATTCAATTCACTGAGCTCATGGCGACAGATGAACTGAGGATCCCCTTAGCACGAAGGTGGATCCCACACATCCTCTTGCACCGTCCCCAGATCACAGTAGGTTTGGTGGAGACTTTGCTGGTGTTTGTCTTGAAAATTTTGATTTGATTTGATTTATTCTTGTCACGTGTATTAGTATACAGTGAAAAGTATTGTTTCTTGTGCGCTATACAGACAAAGCATACCGTTCATAGAGAAGGAAAGGAGAGAGAGTGCAGAATGTAGCGTTACAGTCATCTGTTTTTATCCTCCCTCCCTTCTTTGAATGTACTCTGCCTTTTAGCCAATGGGTGCTGGTGCGGGGCGGGGGGGGGTGGGGGGTGGGGGGCGGTGCGGGGGCGGGGGCGGTGCGGGGGCGGGGGACAGGGTTCACAACATCCAGTGAGGTTAGGCCAGGCCATCCTAGTTGTACATATTTCCTTTCAGGGTATGGTTACCAGCGGTGAGTCTGGCTGAAACTAGGGAATACACGATCATAAGATCTTTTGAATGAGTACCTCTTGATGGGTTTCAGGCCATAGCGACTCTTCCATTGTGAAGTCTGAGCCTTTTTATTCAAGATATAAGAGGTTTGGGTTCTGGTTTTGGGTCATGATGATTTCTCTATTGTTAAATTGAAGTACTCCTGTTCAACATGTGAGACAGTTCCAGTATGTGTCCCTGTTGGCTTCTGACCTGTAGTAACCTTGTAGAAGCACTTTTAGCTGTATTAAATTAAAGTGTACAATTTTATGTTGGACCTAATTTCTCAGGCCGGTGTCCATTTGACCGCAGCAGAATCGCGCCTGGAGTGAAACATGTTATCCTCATATTAATGACAAAATTGTTGGGGTCTAGTTTGACTTCATTGAACACCTTGGGGTTTCTGATCTGATACCCAAACAATAGGCCTCTCATATTAGTGATGCTATTAGTCATGTTTCATATGCACTTAGAATGCATGTTTAATTTGGTGGCATATGCGACAGTGTCATTCTGTTGGACGATTTGCAGTTGTGTCTCTCCTGAGAAGCTCAAAGTGAGGATTAACCTCCAGTTTTAATGTAGATTTCAGTAGCTGCAAGCCAGTCCAAGAAAAACAGCTGTATCCCCTGTGTTTAACTAAAGTAAATACTTTTATCATGTATAATCCTTTGACTTTAAGACTAAATTAAACTGATTAGAATAGCATTTTCCCCAGAGTCGACCTTTTATTAACAGCTGCTCAGCTAGTAGCATTCTCACTCCCTGAGTTAAAGCACGGTGACTTCAAACCCCCACTCCAGTGACTCAATACAGTCACCGGGACTGACAATCGAGTGCAGTATAGGGAGGGTGCCGCCCTGTCAGAGGTGCTGACTTTCTAGGTAAGACTTAACACAAGCCTGACCCACTCTGCTGGGTGCAAAAGATTTCATAACACGAAGAAAATCGAGGCAGCTGTCCTCATTAGGGGAGGTGATGGCCTAGTGGTATTATCTCTAGGCTATGAATCAAAAAGCTCAGTTAATGCTCTGGGAACCCAGGTTCGAATCCCACCATGGCAGATAATGAAATTTGAATTCAATCAAACAAATCTGGAATTAAGAATCTACTGATGACCATGAACCTATTGTAGGAAAAACCCATCTGGTTCACTAATGTCCTTTAGGGATGGAAATCTGTTGTCCTTACCTGGTCTGGCCTACAGGGGTGGTCATGATGTGGAGGTGTGGCTTTTGCTACCAAATAAACCTGTTGGACTTTAACCTGGTGTTGTTAAACTTCTTACTACAGGGGTGGCACAGTGGTTAGCAGTGCTGCTTCACAGCTCCAGGGACCCGGGTACGATTCCTGGCTTGGGTCACTGTTTGTGCTCAGTCTGCACTTTCTCCACGTGTCTGCGTGGGTTTCCTCCGGGTGCTCCGGTTTCGTCCACGAAAGACGTGCTGGTTAGGTGCATTGACCGTGCTAAACTCTCCCTCAGTGTACCCAAACAGGGGCCGGAGTGTGGCGACTCGGGGAATTTCACAGTACCTTCATTGCAGTGTGAATGTAAGCTACTTTGGTTGGTTAGGGCAAGTTTAGGGCCAGTTATAGATGGCAGAGGGAAGTTATGTGTGGAACCGGAGGAGATTGGTGAAGCATTGAACCAATATTTCTCTTCGGTGTTCACGCAAGGGGACATGAATATAGCTGAGGAGGACACTGGGTTGCAAGGGAGTAGAATAGACAGTATTACAGTTGATAAGGAGGATGTGCAGGATATTCTGGAGGGTCTGAAAATAGATAAATCCCCTGGTCCGGATGGGATTTATCCAAGGATTCTCTGGGAGGCAAGAGAAGTGATTGCAGAGCCTCTGGCTCTGATCTTCAGGTCGTCGTTGGCCTCTGGTATAGTACCAGAAGATTGGAGGTTAGCGAATGTTGTCCCATTGTTTAAGAAGGGGAACAGAGACTTCCCCGGGAATTATAGACCGGTGAGTCTCACTTCTGTTGTCGGCAAGATGTTGGAAAAAATTATAAGGGATAGGATTTATAGTTATTTGGAGAGTAATGAATTGATAGGTGATAGTCAGCATGGTTTTGTGGCAGGTAGGTCGTGCCTTACTAACCTTATTGAGTTTTTTGAGAAAGTGACCAAGGAGGTGGATGGGGGCAAGGCAGTGGACGTGGTATATATGGATTTTAGTAAGGCATTTGATAAGGTTCACCATGGTAGGCTTCTGCAGAAAATGCAGATGTATGGGATTGGGGGTGATCTAGGAAATTGGATCAGGAATTGGCTAGCGGATAGGAAACAGAGGGTGGTGGTTGATAGTAAATATTCATCATGGAGTGCGGTTACAAGTGGTGTACCTCAGGGATCTGTTTTGGGGCCACTGCTGTTTGTAATATTTATTAATGATCTGGATGAGGGTATAGTTGGGTGGATTAGCAAATTTGCTGATGACACCAAAGTCGGTGGTGTGGTAGACAGTGAGGAAGGGTGTCGTAGTTTGCAGGAAGACTTAGACAGGTTGCAAAGTTGGGCCGAGAGGTGGCGGATGGAGTTTAATGCGGAGAAGTGTGAGGTAATTCACTTTGGTAGGAATAACAGATGTGTTGAGTATAGGGCTAACGGGAGGACTTTGAATAGTGTGGAGGAGCAGAGGGATCTAGGTATATGTGTGCATAGATCCCTGAAAGTTGGGAATCAAGTAGATAAGGTTGTTAAGAAGGCATATGGTGTCTTGGCGTTTATTGGTAGGGGGATTGAATTTAGGAGTCGTAGCGTTATGTTGCAACTGTACACAACTCTGGTGCGGCCGCACTTGGAGTACTGTGTGCAGTTCTGGTCCCCACATTACAGGAAGGATGTGGAGGCTTTGGAGAGGGTGCAGAGGAGGTTTACCAGGATGTTGCCTGGTATGGAGGGGAGATCCTATGAGGAGAGGCTGAGGGATTTGGGATTGTTTTCGCTGGAAAGGCGGCGGCTAAGAGGGGATCTTATTGAAACATATAAGATGATTAGAGGTTTAGATAGGGTGGATAGTGATAGCCTTTTTCCTCTGATGGAGAAATCCAGCACGAGGGGGCATGGCTTTAAATTGAGGGGGGGTAGTTATAGAACCGATGTCAGGGGTAGGTTCTTTACCCAGAGGGTGGTGAGGGATTGGAATGCCCTGCCAGCATCAGTAGTAAATGCGCCTAGTTTGGGGGCATTTAAGAGATCCGTAGATAGGTTCATGGACGAAAAGAAATTGGTTTAGGTTGGAGGGTCACAGTTTTTTTTTTTTTAACTGGTCGGTGCAACATCGTGGGCCGAAGGGCCTGTTCTGCGCTGTAATGTTCTATGTTCTATGTTCTATGTTCTACTTGTGATTAATAAATAAACTTTAGACATGTGACTCCAGAACCACAGAAAACTGGTTGACGCACAACTGCCCTCTGAAATGGCCTAGCAAGCCATTCAGTGAGGTAAGCCAGGGGTGAGCAATAACTGCTGGCCAGCCAGTGACGCCCATGTCCCATGAATGAATAAAAAAAACTTACTTGGTCAATCTTTATCCCTAAATGAACATTACATTAAAACCAATAATTTACCCATTATTCGAGTGTTATTTGTGGGATCTTGCTGTGTGCAAATGGGATGCCACATTTTCTGTATTGCAACAGTGACTGAAATCCAAAAGTACATCATTGGCCTCACGTTGAGATACTGAGGCTGTTAAAGACACTAAATAAATGCACGTCTTTCTTTTATTTTAAAAATAGATTGTAATTTTTCCCTAAACGCTTTGCATATCTGTGACTTGAAAGCTCCAGGGGAGGTGATTCACACTAATTGGTATTTTCACATTTTTAATACGTTCGGTTTGGCACAGTTTTTCAGGGTTACATTTTCCAACTACTTTTTCTGGCCACGTTCTATAATGAAGACGAGGTGCGGAATTTTACCGGCACATCCGCCTGAGGTTTGTTCGATCCCGCCCGAGGCCAACGGAGAATGCCATTCTCCGAGCCTCGCCCACCCCCGGGATCGGAGCGGGTGTGCCAGTAAAATTCCGGCCAAGGTGTCATGGCAGGAAACTCAGGAATTCTCTCTCATTCAGTCTTTTTACTTCTTTTCAAACCCTCTACTTTCTCAGGAGGCGAAGGAAATTTGGCATGTCCGCTACGACTCTCACCAATTTGTACAGATGCACCATAGAAAGCATTCTTTCTGGATGTATCACTGCTTGGTATGGCCACCTCTCTGCCCAAGACCGCAAGAAACTACAAAGGGTTGCGAACATAGCCCAGTCCATCATGCAAACCAGCCTCCCATCCATTGACTCTGTCTACACTTCCCGCTTCCTGGGGCCCCCAGGCAGTACGCTGGCACAGTGGTTAGCACTGCTGCCTCACAGAGCCAGGGAGCTGGGTTCGATTCCCGGCTTGGGTCACTGCCTGTGTGGAGAGTGCATGTTCTCCCCGTGTCTGCGTGGGTTTCCTCTGGTGCTCTGGTTTCCTTCCACTGTCCAAAAGACGTGATGGTTAGATGGATTGGCCATGCTAAATTCTCCCTCAGTGTGCCTGGACCGGCACCAGAGTGTGGCAACTAGGGGATTTTCACAGTAACTCCATTATAGTGTTAACATAAGCCTACTTGTGACTAATAAATAAAAACCATATAAAAGCTTAACTTTAAAAAAAACTTTAAACTTTAAAAAGCAGCCAGCATAATCAAGGTCCCCACACACCCTTGACATACTCTCTTCCACCTTCTTCTGTCAGGAAAAAGGTATGAAAGTCTGAGATCACGCACCCACCGACTCAAGAACTTCTCTGCTGCATTCAGACTTTTGAATAGACCTGCCTTATATTAATTTGATCTTTCTCTACACCTTAGCTATGCATGTAACACTACATTCTGCACCCTCTTCTTTCCTTCTCTCCTATGAACTCTATGAACGGTATGCTTTGTCTGTATTGTGCACAAGAAAAAATGCTTTTCACTGTATGCTAATACATACGACAATAATAAATCAAATCAAATCAAATCCACAGTCAGTCTGTGGCAACTTCTGTGCAATGAGTGCAGCCTCCCTTTAAGAGGAGCATTCTCCCTTTAAGACCTGTTGGCTCGCTGAGATGTGTCTTCGCCACACATGGTGCTGGCTTCTCCTTGCCGCCAGTTTAGCAGTTACCTAATTTCCTGAAGCTCAGGGCCAAATCTCGCTCACCCATTTGTCCCGAAAGGAAATCAGTCAACATGTGGTCCTGTTAAAACTAAATATGAAACAATTGGAGTCATTTCTTGCAGAGGCATCGGGAAATGTTTTTGAGGTTTATAGGCATGATACTTATTGGGAGGATCAAAGAGACAGTGGAGGCGATTTTCCATCCTCACTCGTGCCAAAATCTTAAAATCGCCGCCTGATGTCAGCGGTCCTTCCTGTTGTTTGTCCCAGGCTCACTCCGATTCGCGTGGCGGGCGGGGCAGTAAAGGTCCAACAAATGTCGGGTAGAAAGATGGCAAGTGAAGCTATTTGATTAAGCCTTTGTTTAATATGCCTTTGCTTCAGTCATACAACATGACCTGTGATGGCGAGAACTTTGTCCCAGAGATATAACATCAGGATAATTGAATCCCTGTGTATTTCCTATACCTTGAAAGAATTTCTTTGGTCGAAAAGCACTTTGGTACCTCCTGAGGCCAAGGAAGGCACTATGCCAATGTAAGTTCCCTCTTTCCTTTCATGCTGGCCAATATTTTTCTAAAACTCAGTTGTCCACTGGTATTTAGATGTTTACAGCATGGAAACAGGCCCGTTGGCCCAACTTGTCCATGCCGTCCAATTTTTACCACTAAGCTAGTCCCAATTGCCCGCGATTGGCCCATATCCCTCTTTACCCATCTTACCCATGTAACTGCCTAAATGCTTTTTAAAAGACAAAATTGTACCCGCCTCTACTACTATCTCTGGATAAGGGTCTCCAGCTTAGCCGAAGTGGTGCCAGAGAGCTGGTTCCAGAAGTCCTGCTGCCAGATCTGTCCTCCACCATTTAAGCCGGTGTTGTTAAAACTGTTACTGTCTCCACCGTTTCACCAGGCCAGGGGTACGGATGGTAGTGTGTTGTTGTTGGCACAACAGTGGTTTATGGAGACAGTTGCATATTGAATAGTGCGGCTACCTTCAAAGCAATCTAATTTGTGTTGCTGGATGTTCAAAGCACAACTCTTGAGCTTTAATTTTCAGCTGAAGTTAAAATCTTTAAGTTCATTTATTAGTGTCACAAGTAGGCTTACATTAACACTGCAATGAAGTTAGTGTGAAAATCCCCTAGTCGCCACACTCTGGCGCCTGATAGGGTACACTGAGGGAGAATTTAGTAAAGTAAAGTTTATTTATTAGTCACAAGTAAGGCTTACATTAACACTGCAATGAAGTTACTGTGAAATTCCCCTAGTCGCTACACTCCGGCACCTGTTCGGATCAATGCACCTAACCAGCACGTCTTTCAGACTGTGGGAGGAAACCGGAGCACCCGGAGGAAACCCACGTAGACACGGGGAGAACATGCAAACTCCACACAGACTGTGACCCAAGCCGGGAATCGAACCCGGGTCCCCGGCGCTGTGAGGCAGCAGTGCTAACCACTTGTGCCACCATACCACCCACATGGCCAATGCACCTAAAAAGCGCATCTTTTAGACTGTGGGAGGAAACCGGAAGAAACCCACGCAGACACGGGGAGAACGTGCAAACTCCACACAGACAGTGACCCAAGCCGGGAATCGAACCCAGGTCCTTGGTGCTGTGAGACAGCAGTGCTAACCACTGTGCCACCGTGCTGCCAAAGTTGATTCAAATGTTTAAACAGGGCCAAAACTCATATCCACACTTACAGAATAGATAAGGTAGTGGGGAGCAGAGATCCCTGCAATTAAACTCAAAGTCAGAGCCCTCTGCAGGCAAGAGAGCCCCAGCTGACTCCTGATACCACAGATGAGATACTGTCTGGCAGAGTTCAATACTGCAGCCACCACTCAGGGAGACCCGCAGCCTGAATTTTATAATTTTACTTTGCATGCCAAATATTCTGAGACTAGGTTGAGTTTTCAAAATAAAATAGATATATTGAGAAAGCAAAATTTACATAGAAACATAGAAACCCTACAGTGCAGAAGGAGGCCATTCGGCCCATCGAGTCTGCACCGACCACAATCCCACCCAGGCCCTCCCCCCACATATTTTACTCGCTAATCCCTCTAACCTACGCATCCCAGGACTCTAAGGGACAATTTTTAACCTGGCCAATCAACCTAACCCGCACATCTTTGGACTGTGGGAGGAAACCGGAGCACCCGGAGGAAACCCACGCAGACACGAGGAGAATGTGCAAACTCCACACAGACAGTGACCCGAGCCGGGAATCGAACCCGGGATCCTGGAGCTGTGAAGCAGCAGTGCTAACCACTGTGCTACCGTGCCGCCCACATGGCCAATGCACCTAAAAAGCACACCTTTTAGACTGTGAGGCAGCATTTAAAAGAGCTTTTTGTTATTCAGTCAGGTGGCATAGCAACAGAGTGTAACCGCAGGCAGAATGAACAATGACAGACATCCCAAACCTTTAGCCAGTGTTTGCTGAGGACATGGAAATGTCGGAGAATGTGGCCTGACTACTTAAGAGTTTTTCCGTTAGCTATATATAACTCATGGGATAAACTTTCACTTAATGTTGGCATGCCATAAGTGGGCGGCACAATGGGCAGCACGGTGGCACAGTGGTTAGCACTGCTGCCTCACAGCACCAGGGACCCGGGTCCGATTCGCGGCTTGGGTCGCTGTCTGTGTGGAGTTTGCACGTTCTCCCCGTGTCTGCGTGGGTTTCCTCCGGGTGCTCCGGTTTCCTCCCACAGTCCAAAGATGTGCGGGTTAGGTTGCTCGGCCATGCAAAATTGCCCCCTTGGTGTCCCGGGATGTGTATCTCAGAGGGATTACCAGGGTAAAATATGTGAGGTTTCGGGGAATTGGGCCTGGGTGGGATTGTGGTCGGTGCAGACTCGATGGGCCGAATGGCCTCCTTCTGCACTGCTGGGATTGTATGGTCGTATTAGAAAGGCCGCAGCAGGGGGCCAGGAGGGGGTGGGGGTTGGCAGGGAGTTATTGGAGTAATAGTGGTGGTGACGGAGGGCCTGGGGGGTTGCGAGGAGGGTGGTGTGGGTGTGTTTTCTTATGGTTGTAATTAAAATAAAAAAATCGGCATGCATTAGCAGATCCATAAAACCACTAAAAATGAGGTCACACACTCATAATAATACTTAAGAAAGTTGTTGAAAAGAAGGAGTTGGGACATGATCCAGTTGTATAAGCTGTTGGTAAGACCGCACTTAGAGTATTGTGTGCAGTTTTGGTCACCCTGTTATAAGAAAGACATTGACAAACTGGAAAGAATGCAAAGAAGATTTACGAGGATGTTGCCAGGACTCGTGAGCTTGAGTTACAGGGAGGGGTTGGCCAGGCTAGGACTTTATTCCTTGGAACGTAGGAGAATGACAAAGAACAAAGGACAAAGAACAATACAGCACAGGAACAGGCCCTTCGGCCCTCCATGCCCGTGCCGCTCCCTGGTCCAAACTAGACCATTCTTTTGTATCCCTCCATTCCCACTCCGTTCATATGGCTATCTCGATAAGTCTTAAATGTTCCCAGTGTGTCCGCCTCCACCACCTTGCCTGGCAGCGCATTCCAGGCCCCCACCACCCTCTGTGTAAAATATGTCCTTCTGATATCTGTGTTAAACCTCCCCCCCTACACCTTGAACCTATGACCCCTCGTGAACGTCACCACCGACCTGGGGAAAAGCTTCCCACCGTTCACCCTATCTGTGCCTTTCATAATTTTATACACCTCTATTAAGTCTCCCCTCATCCTCCGTCTTTCCAGGGAGAACAACCCCAGTTTACCCAATCTCTCCTCATAACTAAGCCCCTCCATACCAGGCAACTTCCTGGTAAACCTCCTCTGTACTCTCTCCAAAGCCTCCACGTCCTTCTGGTAGTGTGGCGACCAGAACTGGGCGCAGTATTCCAAATGCGGCCGAACCAATGTTCTATACAACTGCAACATCAGACCCCAACTTTTATACTCAATGCCCCGTCCTATAAAGGCAAGCATGCCATATGCCTTCTTCACCACCTTCTCCACCTGTGACGTCACCTTCAAGGATCTGTGGACTTGCAGACCCAGGTCCCTCTGCGTATCTACACCCTTTATGGTTCTGCCATTTATCGTATAGCTCCTCCCTACATTATTTCTACCAAAATGCATCACTTCGCATTTATCAGGATTGAACTCCATCTGCCATTTCTTTGCCCAAATTTCCAGCCTATCTATATCCTTCTGTAGCTTCTGACAATGCTCCTCACTATCTGCAAGTCCTGCCAATTTTGTGTCGTCCGCAAACTTACTGATCACCCCAGTTACACCTTCTTCCAGATCGTTTATATAACGGGTGACCTTACTGAGGTGCATAAAATCTTGAGGGCATAGATAGGATGAGCGCACATAGGGACGAATTTTCCCATGCCGTCCACCAAGGGATTCGTAGCAGGCGAGGGGCGGGGACCATGGAAAGGTCCATTGGCCTTGAGCAGGATTTCCCGGTTTTGGGGTGAGCGCGGCTGGAAAATCCCGCCCACCATCTTTTTCCCAGGGAAGGGGAATTGAAAACTAGAGGGCATGGGTTTAAGGTGAGAGGGGAAAGATTTAAAAGGGACCTGAGGGGTTACTTCTTATTTATTTATTGGTGTCACAAGTAGGCTTACATTAACACTACAATGCAGTTACTATGAAAATCCCTCAGCCGCCACACTCCGGCGCCTGTTCGGGTACACTGGGGGAGAATTTAGCATGGCCAATGCACCTAACCAGCACGTCTTTCAGCACTTCACACAGAGGGTGGTGCGTGTATGGAATGAGCTGCCAGAGAAAGCGGTTGAGGCAGGTTCAATAGCTACATTTAAAAAGTTCATGGATGGGAAAGGATTAGAGGGATATGGGCCAAAGGCAGGCAATTGGGACTAGCTGGGAGGGCACCATGGTTGGCATGGACTGGTTGGGCCGAAGGGCCTGCTTCCAAGATGTATTGCTCTATGACCTTATGGGTGGGATTTTATGGCCTCGCTCATCCCAAAACCGTAAAATCCCACCCAAGGTCAACAGACCTTCCCATGGTCCGCCCCTCGCCCGCTCCGATTCCCGTGGCGGGCGGGACGGTAAAAGTGCGGCCAAGGCTCTTTTACGGGTGGGGAGGGGAGTCATTTTCTGATGGCCTCTGAAGTTCCAAGCTGGGATAGTTGTGCAAAATTACCCTGGAAGGTGAGAGGAGATTTGAAAGTTTAAAACTGTCATTCGCCATTTGAAGGCTGAGCAACATTTTGAGCTAAGGGAGGGAACATTTAGGATTGATTTAAATATAATTTTAATATATCACCGTGAATCATCAGTACCCTCTGCTTACGGATAATGAGTGTCATCTAAATGTCATATGTGAAAAATAATACCACGACGATATTTTATTCTGCATGTCAAGCAGATTTGTGGACCCTGATGCTTGTTAAGGTGCAGTTATAGAACTACATTCATATCAATGAGAAACAACATTGAGTAGAAATGCCTCCATATAACGCACAAGTTAGGTCCAGGCAGCAAGCGGTCAAGGAGCATTCCAACCTGACTGACCATAAGACCATAAGATACAGGAGCAGAATTAGGCCATTCGGCCCATCGAGTCTGCTCCACCATTCAATCATGACTGATAAGTTTCTCACCCCATTCTCTTGCCTTTTCCCCATAACCTTTGATCCCCTTACCAATCAAGAGCCCTATCTCTATCTTAAATACTCTCAATGACCTGACCTCCACAGCCCTCTGGTGCAATGAGTTCCACAGATTCACCACCCTCTGGTTGAAGAAATCCCTCGGTCACAGTGGTTAGCATTTCTGCCTCACAGCGCCAAGGACCTGGGTTCGATTCCGGCCTCGGATGACTTTGTGTGGAGTTTGCATGTTCTCCCCATGTCTGCGTGGGTTCCCTCCGGGTGCTCCGGTTTCCTCCCACAGTCCAAAGATGTGCAGGTTAGGTTGATTGGCCATGATAAATGACTGCTAATCACTGCCAGGGGAAAATAAATTAAGGTGACAGCCAAATAAAGAGACAAAGTTTAAACTTAAAGTGTGAACATGATATTTTCACTGGAATATCTTTCAAAGATTAAATAAAAATATCACAAATGAAAATCTCTGAATGCGAGAGCATTATTTTCCCTCGGGCCGTTACATTTATTTTTATAATTCGACTGGCTAAGTTGTATCTGGCCTTGATTTACGACTGTAATGCTCAGATTTTTAAACATTACAATCCTTCCTCATTTGATGTTTCCCATTTATTGCGCAAACATTTTTCCTTCAGAACTTTGTCGCCAGTGATTAAGCCAGTGAATAATGATGAGGAAGTCTAGAACTTGGGGTCACAGTCCAAGGATAAAGGGTAAGCCATTCAGGACTGAGGTGAGGAGGACCCTCTTCACTCAGAGAGTTGTGAACCTGCAGAATTCTCTACCACAGAAAGCTTTTGGGTCCAGTTCGTTAGCTATGTTCAAGAGAGAGCTGGAAGTGGCCCTTGCGGCTAAAGGGATCAAGGGGTATGGAGAGAAAGTGGGAGTGGGATACTGAAAATGCATGATCAGCCATGATCATATTGGTTGGTGATGCAGTCTCAAAGGGCCAAATGGCCTAATCCTGTACCTATTTTCTATGTTTCTAAGCACAGAGGCATAGAATCCCTACGGTACAGAAAGAGGCCATTTGGCCCATCGAGTCTGCACCGACTATCTGAAGAGCATCTTGACCAGGCCCACCCCTCCACCCTATCCCCGTAACCCTATATATTTACCATGGTTAATCCACCGATCCTACACATCTTTAGACACAAAGGGGCAATTTAGCACGGCCAATTCGCCTAACCTACATGCCTTTGGAGTGTGGGAGGAAACTGGAGCACCTGGAGGAAACCCATGCAGACACGGGGAGAACATGCAGACTCCACACAGACAGTGACCCAAGCCGGGAATCGAACCTGGACCCCTGGCGCTGTGAACAGAATTCCCACTCACCTGAAGAAGGGGCTAAGAGCTCCGAAAGCTTGTGTGGCTTTTGCTACCAAATAAACCTGTTGGACTTTAACCTGGTGTTGTTAAACTTCTTGCTGTGAGGCAGCAGTGCTAACCACTGTGCCATCCTGGGGAACAACAATCATCACAGGCTAACCAAAAAGATAATTATTCCTACATGCAATAAATCATAATTTTGATTTGATTTATTATTGTCACATGTATTGGGATACAGTGAAAAGTATTTCTTGCGCGGTAGAGAGATAAAGCATACCGTTCATAGAGAAGGAAAGGAGAGGGTGCAGAATGCAGTGTCACAGTCATAGCTAAGGTGTACCTGCAGGAAACCCATGCAGACATGGGGAGAACGTGCAGACTCCACGTGACCCAACCCAGGAATCGAACCTGGATCCCTGGCAGTGTGAGGCAGCAGTGCTAACCACTGTGCCACCGTGCCGCCCCAAATGATGCTGCCTAAAGGTCACGGAGTGGCATCTTTCCCTCTAAGAAATCTGCAACCAAACCACACTTCTGAATGCGCAGCAAATAGAACATCGGGTTTCAAGAGCAGTGACGGTGTTCGCTATGTTGCCTGGCAACCCATAAATACCAGCTTAAAGTGATTGCCCTTTTTTTTAAGAAGAGGGATTTTGGTGCTGACAAGGACCCTGACAACTAATGCGCCGCCAATAGATTGAGGATAGAGGTAGAGACGTTTACAATTTTTAAAGCTGGTAAGCTTAAGCCAGCTCCGTTGCTGCAATAATTCCAAAGACATCTTGAAAAGGAATGATGATCTCATCCACTTATTCAGTCCCAAGAAATATTCCCTCTAAGCTGCGTGGGTGCACAAGTGCCACTCCACGGCAGTCAGGTAAGTGCCACGCACGCAGCAGGCAAGACTGGCGCAGCGGGGGGAAACATTGGTCCCAAGCCCGGTGTTATTTAAAAGTATGTGAGGCACAGTGGCAAAGTGGTTAGCACTGCTGCCTCACAGCGCCAAGGACCTGGGTTCAATCCTGGCCTCGGGTCACTGTCTGTGTGGAGTTTGCACATTCTCCCCGTGTCTGCGTGGGTTTCCCCCATGTGCTCTGGTTTCCTCTCACGCTCCAAATTTGTGGAGATGTCCCATTGGACTGGGGTGGGCACAGTAAGAAGTCTCACGACACCAGGTTAAAGTCCAACCAGGTTTATTTAGAATCACGAGCTTTCGGAGTTCTGCTCCTTCATCAGGTGAATGGAGAGGTAGGTTTCTCCACTCTCCCCACTGCACCTGATGAAGGAGCAGCGCTCCAAAAGCTCGTGATTCCGAATAAACCTGTTCGACTTTAACCTGGTGTTGTGAGACTCCAAGGTTGTGCAGGGTAGGTGGATTGGCCATGCTAAATTGCTCCTGTGTATCAGGGAGATTAATAGGGTAAATATGTGGGGTTACGGGGAAATGGCCTGGGTGGGATTGTTATTGGTGTAGGATTGACAGGCCGAATGGCCTTCTTCTTGCGTTGTAGGGGTTCTATGATTCTATGTGCCACGTGGTAACAAATAGAGTGGGCACTTTGTGAAAATAAGAAATGGAGGCTGCATTTTCATAGAATCCCTACAGTGCAGAAGGAGGCCATTCAGCCCATTGAGTCTGAACCGGCTCTCTCCAATAGAGCATCTTACCCGGTTTTGTAACGTTGACTGTCTTCTGGGCAAAGTGCTGTTTTCAGCCTTTTTCATGAAATATCAGGGTGGAATATCACAGAGCCCCCACCACTGGTATATTCGAAGGTGGGAGGAGGTTTGTAAAGTTAAGCTTTCTGGCCATCCCTGACCTGGCTGCCATCTTACAGTTGGTGGGCAACACGTCACTATCCCACCTCCAGAGGCCCTAAGGTCACCAATTGATGAGCCCCCAAGGGCCTCATTCTGCCTCCAATTTTACGTGTGGTCAGGAAGGCAGAGGCCGGGTCACCTGACAGCCTTCACTGTGTGGGTATAAAGGTATCTCCTTTGAGAGGACTCGCTGTGCCCATCGGGGCACCCTACACAAGATCGTACCTCCCCACCCCCATTTATCCCTACTTCCGTGTTCTCTAAAAGCTGATTCCCCACCCACCCCCTCATTGGGCTGGCCCAATCAAAATCCTTCACTCACCTGAAGTCCGGGATCTATTGCTTCTCCATCTTTGTTGGCTGCCTGTAATCCCAGCAGTGGCCACTACACTAACCTGGCGCTGCTGAGACGCCAGGCCTGCCAACCCACCCAATCGGCTGTAGGGTGGGAGTTCCTCCCAGGTGGAGCAGGGGTTAATCTTACTGCCCCCACTTCCCTCCCTCCATCCCCACCCTAGAAAATCCCAACTCATCCAGTTTCCCTGTGTTACCACTCTTAATTCTGCAAGCAGTCACGAATCCATCTCGAGGGCAGGTGGTAGAGTCATAGAGGTTTGCAGCAGGGAAACAGGCCTTTCGGCCCAACTTGTCCGTGCCGCCCTTTTTTTTTTAAACCACCAAGATAGTCCCAATTGCCCGTGTTTGGCCCATATCCCTCTATACCCATCTTACCCATGTAACTGTCTAAATGCTTTTTCAAAGACAAAATTGTACTCGCTTCTATGACTACTGCTGGCAGGTACGTTCCAGACATTCACCACCCTATGAGTGAAAAAAATGTCCCTCTGGACCCTTTCCCCGTAACCAGAGATTATGAGGAAAAGGCAGGAGAATGGGGATGAGAAAAATATCAGCCATGATTGAATGGCGGAGCAGACTCGATGGGCCGAGTGGCCTAATTCTGCTCCTCTGTCTTATGGTCTTATGATCTGATGGTGTTTTGTATCTCTCACCTCTCACCTTAAACCTATGCCCTCTAGTTTTAGACTCCCTTGCCTTTGGGAAAAGATGTTGACTATCTACTTTATCTATGCCCCTCATTATTTTATAGACCTCTATAAGATCACCGCTAAGCCCCCCTATGCTCCAGGGAAAAAAGTCCTAGTCTATCCAGCTTCTCCTTGTAACTCAAACCATCAAATCCCAGTAGCAGGCTTCACGGGCAACTCTTCCGCCCAATTGCTGGGCAAGGAAGGCACCTGGAGTCAAACGGCCATATTCCTTCTCCTGGAAGTTGGTAAAGAAAACAGATTAATATATGGGACCTTCCTGTTCCTTGCCACTTCAACTCACCACCCTGCTCTCCTGTCCACATGTCCGTCCTTGGCCTTTTGCCCCAACGCAAACTGGAGGAACATCACCTCATCTTCCGACTGGGCACTTTACAGCCTTCCGGACTGAACATTGAGTTCAACCACTTCAGAGCACGAACTCTCTCCTCCATCTTCACCCCATTTCCATTTATTTTATTTCATCTCATTCATCCATTTTATCATCCTTCTTTTTCACTTCCATTTTTCCACTTCTCCATTCCAGTTCTCCTTCTTGCCCCCCGCGCCCCCCCCACCCTCCCTCCAGGGCAACTGCCATAATCCCCAGGCAGTCCCCATGCCATCTGTACCTCTGTTCTGCCATTCACACATTCTGATCACTTGATGGACACTTTTAGCATCTTTCGTAGCCTTCTGTACCCTCATTTACATTCCTTTTGTCCAATTCCAACCCCCCCCCCCCAGCCCCCCGCAACTCCAATAGTATAAATCTCTGCTGATTCTCTTTGCTCTTACCTCTGATGAAGGGTCATCCAGACTAGAAATGTTGGCTCTATTCTCTCCCCACAGATGCTGTCAGACCTGCTGAGACTTTCCAGCATTTTCTGTTTTGGCACAGCGGTTAACACTGCTGCCTCACAATGCCAGGGACCTGGGTTCGATTTGAGCCTTGGGTGACTGTCTGTGTAGAGTCTGTACCTTCTCCCAGTGTCTGCGTGGGTTTCCTCCGGGTGCTCCGGTTTCCTCCCACAGTCCAAAGATGTGCGGGTTAGGTGGATTGGCCATGCTAAATTGCCTCTTAGTGTCATGAAAAGTGCAGGTCAGGGGGATTTGCAGGGGAAATAAGTGGGATTACGGGGTAGGGCCTGGGTAAGATTCTCTGTCAGGTTATGGTTGCGGACTCTATGGGCCAAATGCCTTCCATCCGAAGGAGACCATTCGGCCCATAGTGTCTGCACTGACACAATCCCACCCATCCCCACAACCCCTCACATTTACCCCACCAATCTCCCTGAAGCTAAGGGTCAATTAGCATGGCCATTCAACCTAACCTGTGGACTGCGGGAGGAAACCGGAGCACCCAGAGGAAACCCACCGGACACGGTGGAGAACGTGAAAACTCCACACAGTCACCCAAGCCCGGAATTGAACCCGGGTCCCTGGTGCTGTGAGGCAGCAGTGCTAACCACTGTGCCACCGTGCCATCCCTATGATTCTATGAATCTCAGTCGTAGGTGTGGCTAATGTTAACAAGTTCCCTTGATGCCAGTTGCAATGTTATGGTTCTGGACGCGGACCTCACCACTTCACCTCCATCAAGTTGTTTCCCGTGCAAGATTTCACCAACGGCAATTCACTTTTACTGTCTTATAAGCTTTTCATTTTCAATGTACCTGCAGATTCATGCCACAGACAAATAACCGGACAGCTACCCTCATCTCAAAACCGTACTTCGAGACAGGATGCTTTTGGACAGAAATGAGATGTCACCCAAAAGCACTGCTGCCTCACAGCGCCAGGGACCTGGGTTCGATTCCCGGCTTGGGTCACTGTCTGTGTGGAGTTTACACCTTCTCCCCGTGTCTGCGTGGGTTTCCTCCGGGTGCTCCAGTTTCCTCCCACATTCTGAAAGACGTGCTGGTTAGGTGGATTGACCCGAACAGGCGCCTGACTGTGGCAACTCGGGGAATTTCACAGTAACTTCATTGCAGTGTTAATGTAAGCCTTACTTGTGACTAATAAATAAAATAAATAAATAAATCAATAAACATTCACCAGGAGCCTTAGCACTCAGACATGGAGGCATTCTCATATCAACTTCAATAACATCAGGATACAGTAACCAAACGATTAACAAACATGCAACACTGCAGAATGTTTACACAGACGGTGAAACACTTCATGGCCATAATTAATCTTTTTGCCTTTGAACAAAAGATTTACACATTTTCTTAATTACTTTGACTGTTAAAATGAATAAAGCTTTGCTTCAAGAACAGCGATTGCGGGTTCCCTAATGAATCATGGGGTGTTACAGATATTTTAAGTGTCTCAAATCAAATCGCTGCAACGTCTGATCCTCCCACTCAAATCTTTCATTTTTTCCAGCAGAGAGAGAGACTACACTGTCAATAACTTGCACATATTTGTTCAACTGAGAATAGTTCTGTAAACCATTTCAGAAAACATTCCAATCTACCCAAGCTCGTTTACCCCAGGTTGGGGTATCTACAACACCCTCAGGGATACAGCCTCAGGATCAGGGAAATGTCCACCCTCAAATTGTTGTGTATCTTTGGAATTCTTTACCCCAGAGGGTTGTAGATAGATTCACAGAATCCTACGCTGCAGGAGGAAGACATTCAGCCCATCGAGTCTGCACCGACCACAATCCCACCCAGGCCCTATACCCATAACGCCACGCATTTACTCTGGCTAGTCCCCTTGACAGTAAGGGGCAATTTAGCCTGGCCAATCCACTTAACCTCTTTGGGCTGTGGGAGGAAACTGGAGCACCCAGAGGAAACCCACGCGGACACAGAGAGAATGTGCAAACTCCACACAGACAGTGTGGAATCGAACCCAGGTCCCTGGAGCTGTGAGGCAGCAGTGCTACCACTGTGCCACCGTACCACCCCCATTGTTGGGTATATTCAAGGCTAAGACAGATAAATGTTTGATCTCTTAGGGAATCTCCACATAGGGGTACCTGGGAGAGTGGAGTTCAGGCAGCCATGATTATGTTCGAATTATAGAAACCCTACAGTGCAGAAAGAGGCCATTTGGCCCATCAAGCCGGCCTTGACAACTATCCCACCCAGGCTTTATCTCCGTAATCCTGCACATTTACCCGGCTCGGCCCCCTGACATTAAGAGGCAATTTAACATGGCCAATCCACCTAACCTGCACATCTTTGGAGTGTATGAGGAAACTGGAGCACCTGGATCAAACCCACGCAGACACAGGGAGAATGTGCAAACTCCACACAGTCAGTCACGCAAGCCTGGAATTGAACTCAAGTCCCCGGCGCTGTGAGGCAGCAGTACTAACCACTATGCCACTGTGTCGAATGGTGGAACAGGCTTGAGGGGCTGAATGGCCTGCTCCTGCTCCTGTAATGTTAGGTTCCTCTATTTCCACTTTGAAGATCTCCTATTGCCATTTCTTTCTTCAGAGACATGCAATCCATCGTTCAGACAGATCTTACATTCCCCATACCCCCATTCTCTGTGGGAGTCTCTAGCTAATGTCAATCGATAGTCTGTCCCTCTGCATCTCACTCACCTTCCACGTCCCTCTCGGAAGCTGGACATTATTTTGTCGGAGGTCTGAGCTGACCCCATACTGTACCGACATGTCAACTTTATCCCACCATTGTGCCTCTGACCTTTAACTTTGCTGTCTCTCTTTGGCTCATTCCAATGTTCCGTTTGTTCAGTCAAATCTCCACTCACTGCAGCGGGACTGGAGAATCCCAGCCATGGGCAGGGTTGGAGAATCCAGCCCGGTGTTGGACCCATGCTTTTTCTTTTAGCCAGTGCAATGCTACATATGTGATGGACTTTTCTAAATATCAGAAAGGGATGGCAATTTAACATAAGCTGAATTCCTACTCCGAGACAATCATCAACTTTGCTGATCTTTGGACACACATACAAAATAGGAGCAGGAGTAGGCCATTCGGCCCCTCGAGCATAGGGCAGTGACAAGGGGGTGGAGCATATGGGGGGCTGGGGTCCAGGGAGCGATCGGTGGAGGGTTGGGGGGGTCCCACTGCCACTCTGCCGTGGGATTGATGGGGGCAGGAGGGAGGCTAGCGATTGGGGTGGGCTGGGGGTCTTTCTGCTGGGTGGAGAGGGAGGTCTGCTGGGGCGGGGGGGGGGGGGTGGTGGTGGTTTGCCGGCGGGGGGGGGGGTCTGCCTGAGGGGGTGTCTGCACTGTGGTGGGGTGGGGGCTGGAGACCGTGGTGGTCTGGTTGGGGGATTGTGTCAAGGCTGGCCTGGGAGTGATCGGGAGGCCCACGATCGGGTCGTGGGGGCAGCACTGTCGGGGTCCCGGGCTGGCCAGCGATTGAGAGTTTGGGGCCACTGTGCATGCGTAGAGTCCCGAGGTTTCAGCCTCCCGGGAAGGAATAGGCCCCACCCACTGAAGTCTAATGACATTCACGCTGGTTGCCTCTGCAACACCCTCAGGGGAGTGTGGGAGATTCTAGTCTGAACTCCCACTGAAAAAAACCAGCGTGAATTACTCCAGTTTTCCCACGAATTCAACACTTCGAATTTTTTGGGGAGAATTCTGGCCTCAGAGGCAATTTAGCATGGCCAATCCTACACATATTTAGACACTAAGGGGCAATTTAGCATGGCCAATCCACCTAACGTACACATCTTTGGATACTAAGGGGCAATTTAGCATGGCCAATCCACCTAGCCTGCACATCTTTGGGCTGTGGGAGGAAACTGGAGAACCCGGAGGAAACCCACGCAGACACAGTGAGAACGTGCAAACTCCACACAGACAGTGACCCAAGCCGTAAGTTGAACCCGAGTCCCTGGCGCTGCGAGGCAGCAGGGCTAACCACTGTGCTCCTTGCATAAAAATAATGCCAGTCACTGTGGTCCCCAGGTCTGATCGAGTGGGGAATTACTAGATCATCTCCAATCTGGCTGCAATCATATTTCCAGTTAATGCAGCCATTTTCTGTGGGGGGAGGTACAATGAAGTGTTAAACAGATGAGCTCTCCATCATTTGCAACAGCTATTCCACTTTACCAGTCATCAAACAATCCTGTGCCACTCTCTCCTTGGCTCACACATTCCTTCCCATTGATACTTCCATGCCCGGTGGGCACCGTGGGGACTGGGCGTGTTATCGACCTCATTCAATCACATTTTGTTCTGACATTTTAAATTTCCTTTCAGATTCTGTTTACTTTGATGTGATATCCCTTTAAGGGGCTGCATTTTAATTCCTCCTTCGACTTTACAGATGCACCATAGAAAGCATCCTTTCTGGTTGTATCACAGCTTGGTATGGCTCCTGCTCTGCCCAAGACCGCAAGGAACTACAAAAGGTCGTGAATGTAGCCCAATCCATCACGCAAAGCAGTCTCCCATCCATTGACTCTGTCTACACTTCCCGTTGCCTGGGCAAAGCAGCCAGCATAATTAAGGACCCCACGCACCCCGGACATTCTCTCTTCCACCTTCTTCCTTCGGGAAAAAGATACAAAAGTCTGAGGTCACGTACCAACCGACTCAAGAACAGCTTCTTCCCTGCTGCTGTCAGACATTTGAATGGACTTACCTCGCATTAAGTTGATCTTTCTCTACACCCTAGCTATGACTGTAACACTACATTCTGTACCCTCTGTGGTGAACCATCGTTGGTTCCCACTGTGGGATTGTTCTAATGTTGTTGTTGGGTTGTTCTAATGTTGTTGTTGGGCTAGGGTGGGATTGATACACCTGTGGTTGTAACTGTTGTGGCACATCCCAGTCGGGCTCCGCCTCCTGGGAGAGG
Source organism: Mustelus asterias (assembly GCF_964213995.1). Taxonomy (NCBI): domain Eukaryota; kingdom Metazoa; phylum Chordata; class Chondrichthyes; order Carcharhiniformes; family Triakidae; genus Mustelus; species Mustelus asterias. The sequence goes on along the minus strand of NC_135815.1, from coordinate 91,987,789 downwards.
TATAAGACCCCCTGCTCGGGTGGGACCCCTTCAGTCTGGGATAGTGTGTTAAAGTTCTGATAGTTCCATTGTTAGTTAATAAAAGCCTTCTTTTACCGAAGCTTTGTGCCTCGTGTCAAATTGATGCGCATCACCCTCTCCTTTCCTTCTCTATGAATGGTATGTTTTGTCTGTAAAGCGCGCAAGAAACAATACTTTTCCTTGTATTTCAAGACATGTGACAATAATAAATCAAATCAAATCAAAGATTTGTTGATCTGGTTGAACTGGTTTCCCAATGGAAGCATTCCATCTACAGCCTCCTCATTGACTTTCATCCCCTTGCTTCTAGACCTCTCACTTTTCTTCCCAGCCTACCCCATCCGTAGAAGGTCTAATATATATTTAAAATACTTTTCTGACCTTTAAGATTGGCGAAACATGTTGTGGCAATGGTTTACACTTTCTTAATGGACGTTCACACTTAGCTTTTTGGCAAACACGAAATGAGATCAGAATTTGAGATACCTCCAATCTTAAAAGTCAAATTACTCAACACAAACATGCGGTGTTCAGGATTAAATCCCACAAAGGCTAGTTTGTTATTAATATCTGCTTCAATGTCACTGTGAACTTGCGTGAGACATTTGAGTTGAATCAACAAAAGTGAGGGGGATTGGGGAATGTTAGTTCAGCAACTGTGATGAAAGGGACATCGTAACTGAGTCATTCAGATCAAGAATTCTCAGTAGTTTCAGGACCTTGTACATTGCTGCGACAACCAACAGTACAATTTTGTTCCAGCTATTGTGTTTGTATCCACAAGGCACATTCCAGATGATAGTTTTGAAAAGTGACCATGTTGAATACAGTCACTTGGATGAAGTTGTACAAGAAACCAATTTCAATGAATGTACCTCGTCGACTACACAGTAGAAGATCCTTAAATTAACTATTTTTGTTCGAATAAAATGGGTTACATTTGTATCACTTTTTAAGGGGGAAGCGGTGGCATAGTGGTATTGTCACTTGTCTAGTAATCCCTAGACCCAGGGTAATACCCTGGGGACAGGGGTTCAAATCCCACCGTGGCAGATGGTGAAATTTTCACAGTAACTTCATTGCAGCGTTAACGTACGCTTACTTGTCACACTAACCAATAAAATTTGAATTTAATAAACAATCTGGAATTAAGAATCTACTGATGATGATGAAACTGTTGTGCATTGTTGTAAAAACCCATCTGGTTCACTAATGCCCTTTCGGGAAGGAAATCTACTGTCCTTACTGGATCTGGCCCACATGTGATTCCAGAACCACAGCAATGTGGTTGACTCTGAAATGGCCATAGCAAGCTATTCAGTTCAAGGGCAACTAGGGATGGACAATAAATGCTGGCCCAGCCAGAGATGTCCACATCCCATGATTGAATTAAAAAAGTGATATTACACTGTGTTAAAGAAACATTGCAACTTATACCAGGTTGGTGCTGGTAGCCTTAGGAATCTGGCTGATTAACGTAGAAGGGATATCCCAGCTTCCAAACCAATGACCTCAACCACCTAGTAGGACAAGGGCAGCAGATGCATGGGAACACCGTCATCTGTAAGTTCCCCTCCAAGCCACACACCAACCTGACTTGGAAATATATCAGCCGTTCCTTCACTATCGCTGGGTGAAAATCCTCGAATTCTCTCCCTAACAGCGCTGCAGGTGTACCTACACAGTAAGAAGTCTTACAACACCAGGTTAAAATCCAACAGACTTACTTGGTAGCACAAGCCACAAGCTTTTGGAGAACTGCCCCTTCATCAGGTGAGTGGGAGTTGTGTTCACAAACAGGGCATATATAGACACAAACTCAATTTACGAGATAATGGTTGGAATGTGAGTCTTTACAGGTAATCAAGTCTTAAAGGTACAGACAATGTGAGTGGAGAGAGGATTAAACACAGGTTAAAGAAATGTGTATTGTCTCCAGCCAGGACAGTTAGTGAGATTTTGCAAGTCGTGAAGGTTATAGATAGTGTGACATGAACCCAAGGTCCCATTTGAGGCCGTCCTCATGTGTGCGGAACTTGGCTATCAGTTTCAAAGAACAAAGAACAAAGAACAATACAGCACAGGAACAGGCCCTTCGGCCCTCCAAGCCCGTGCCGCTCCCTGGTCCAAACTAGACAATTCTTTTGTATCCCTCCATTCCCAATTTCTGCTCGGCGATTCTGTGTTGTCATGTGTCGTGAAGGCCGTCTTGGAGAACGCTTACCCGAAGATCAGAGGCTGAATGCCCGTGACTGCTGAAGTGTTCCCCAACAGGAAGAGAACACTCCTGCCTGGTGATTGTCAAGTGGTGTTCATTCATCCATTGTTGTCGCATCTGCATGGTCTCCCCAATGTACCTAGGTGTACCTACACCACAGGGACTGCAGCTCAGGAAGGCAGCTCACCGCCACCTTCACAAGGGCAATTAGAGATGGGGATTAAATGTTGGGGTAACCAGCATCGCCCACATCCCTGTGAAAGACCACGTGTTGTCCATGGCTCAGTTGGTAGCATGCCTGCCCCGGGTCAAAAGATTACAGGCAGAATTCGCCAGCTGTGCTGGTCTAAAAGCTGGAAATTCCCGTCCGACTGTCAATGGGGTTTCACATTGACGGCAGCCCGCCTGCTAAATTTCTAGTGGCGGGTGGAATGGGAGAATTCTGGTCTATGGGTTCAAACCCCAATCCGGAGACTTGAGTTCATAATCTGGGGCTGACATTCTGAGTGCAGTGCTGAGGGAGTGCTGAACTCTCAGAGGTGCTGTATTTCAGATTAGATCATAAACTAAGGCCCCTGTCACACCTCTCAGTAAAGCATCCAATGGCATTAGCTAGCGTCTTGGCCAATATTCATCCTTCAGTGATCAATAAAAATAATTACCTGGTCATGACCCCGTTACTGTTGATGGGAGCTTGCTGTGCTTCAATCAGCTGCTGGATTTCCAACGTTGTAATGGGTGAGTGCGCTTCAGCACTGCCTCTTTGGCTGCCAAATGCTGCGGGATATCCTGGGGTTAATGAAGGCGCTATATAAATGCAAATATCCCCTTTAATCAAGTATTGCTGCGCGCGAAGGCTAAAACAGCGGTGCCACATGGGTTGAAGGCAGAGTCTAGGATGGGCACTATGCTGCCAGTCAGTGCAATACAAAGAACAAAGAAAATTACAGCACAGGAACAGGCCCTTTGGCCCTCCAAGCCTGCACTGACCATGCTGCCCGACTGAACTAAAACCCCCTACCCTTCCGGGGACCGTATCCCTCTATTCCCATCCTATTCATGTATTTGTCAAGATGCCTCTTAAAAGTCACCAACGTATCTGCTTCCACTATCTCCCCCGGCAGCGAGTTCCTGTCACCCACCACCCTCTGTGTAAAAAACTTGCCTCGAACGTCTCCTTTAAACCTTGCCCCTCGCACCTTAAATCTATGCATCTGAGTAATTGACTCTTCCACCCTGGGAAAAAGCTTCGGACTATCCACTCTGTCCACGCCCCTCATAATCTTGTAGACTTCTATCAGGTCGCCCCCTCAACCTCTGTTGTTCCAGTGAGAACAAACCAAGTTTCTCCATCCTCTCCTCATAGCTAATGCCCTCCATACCAGGCAACATCCTGGTAAATCTTTTCTGTACCCTCTCCAAATCCTCCACCTCTTTCTGGTCATGTGACCCACATTAGTGTTGAACTTTCCTAGCTGGTGGTCGGGACACCAGAAACCGCAGTTCACATATGTGGACGGCTGAGGCACCGCTAACACAATTATTTGATTTTGAATTGATTTGATTTATTATTGTCACATGTATTAGTATAAAGTGAAAAATAGTGTTTCTTGCGCGCTATAGAGACAAAGCATACCGTTCATAGAGAAGGAAAGGAGAGGGTGCAGAATGTAGTGTTACAGTCATAGTTAGGGTGTTGGGAAAGATCAACTCAATGCAAAGTAAGTCCATTCAAAAGTCAATTGGTACGTAACCTCAGACTTTTGTATCTTTTTCCCAATGGAAGAAGGTGGAAGAGAGAATGTCCGGGGTGCGTGGGGTCCTTAATTATGCCGGCTGCTTTGCCAAGGCAGCGGGAAGTGTAGACAGAGTCAATGGATGGGAGGCTGGTTTGCGTGATGGATTGGGCTACATTCAGGACCTTTAGTAGTTCCTTGCGGTCTTGGGCAGAGCAGGAGCCCATACCAAGCTGTGATACAACCAGAAAGAATGCTTTCTATGGTGCATCTGTAAAAGTTGGTGAGAGTCAGCTGACATGCCAAATTTCCTCAGAAAGTAGAGGCGTTGGTGGGCTTTCTTAACTATAACGTCGGCATGGGGGGACCAGGACAGGTTGCTGGTGACATGGACACCTAAAAACCTGAAGCTTTCGACCCTTTGATGTAGACAGGGGCATGTTCTCCTTTACGCTTCCTGAAGGCGATGACAACCTCCTTTGTTTTGTTGACGTTGAGGGAGAGATTATTGTTGCCGCACCAGTTCACCAGATTCTCTATCTCATTCCTGTACTCTGTCTCATCATTGTTTGAGATCCGATCCACTACGGTGGTGTCATCAGCAAACTTGAAAATCGAATTGGAGGGGAGTTTGACCACACAGTCATAGGTGTACAAGGAGTATAGTCGGGGGCTGAAAACACAGCTCTGTGGGGCACCGATGTTGAGGACGATCATAGAGGAAGTGTTGTTGCCTATCCTTACTGATTGTGGTCTGTGAGTTAGGAAGTTCAGGATCCAGTCGCAGAGGGAGGTGCCGAGGCCCAGGCCACGGAGTTTGGAGATGAGTTTTATATATAATGGCTGAATATATGTACACATATATATGTATATATAATTATATATAATGGCTGTCGCAGCGGCAAAAGGTTTTTTTTCCCTCCATAGTTAAGAAGGAAAGGAATGGAGGGAGTGAGGAAGAAAGACAGAAAGGCGACACAGTCCGACATGCCTGTTTACACAGCCTTATCCATGTGAACGTCCACTCGTTTAACAGGAAGTAATGATGATTTCATTTTTAAGCATCGACCATGCCCTTGTCATTTACCCCCAACGCAAATGAACACGGTTGGATCTGAGGATTCCAGGAACACCCACTGCATCAATAGGCCATTATCTCTCTGTGGCAGCCACAGATTGCAGCAGAGTGCAGGCAGAGTTATATCAAGCACATTAGGCCGAGAGAAACAAGGAATCTTAAGAGTGTTTTGCAGTACAGGTCAGCAAGAGCGTCACATATTATTGCATTTCGCGGTGTGCTTCATAATCTTTTATCATCATCCAATGACACTTGAAGATGGGGTACAGGAAGGAGGAAGCCATTAAGAGGCAGAGAATGGAGCTAATGACTCACTTGTTGCAGCCCTACAAAACATTCAGTTTTATTAAAAGTTCATTTATTTATTAGTTGCAAGTAGGCTTACGTTAACACTGCGATGAAGTTACTGTGAAAATCCCCTAGTCGCCACACACCGGCACCTGTTCGGGTACACTGAGGGCGAATTTAGCATGGCTAATGCACCTAACCTGCACATCTTTGGACTGTGGGAGGAAACCGGAGCACCCGGAGGAAACCCACGCAGATACGGTGAGAATGTGCAAACTCCACACAGGCAGTGGCCCAAGCTGGGAATCAAACTTGGATCCCTGGCGCTGTGAGGCAGCAGTGCTGACCACTGTGCCACCGTGCTGCCACCAAGCACGGTTTGAGAAAATCTAATTCTATTCTTTCCTGTTGAGCTGTTGAGTGGTGCATATGGCACACGTCCTCCTTGGGGGCAGCCCGGGGTATAGTGGCTAGCACTGCTGCCAGGGACCCGGGTTTGATTCTGGCCTCGGGTCACTGTCTGTGTGGAGTCTGCACCTTCTCCCCGGTGTCTGCATGGGTTTCCTCCGGGTGCTCTGGTTTCCTCCCATAGTCCAAAGATGTGCAGGTCAGATGGATCTGGCCATGTTAAATTGCCCTTTAGTGTCCCAAGATGTTTAGATCAGGTGGATTGGCCATGCTAAATTGTCCTTCAGTGTCCCAAGATGTGTAGGTTAGGTGGATTGGCCATGCTAATTTGCCCTTTAGTGTCCCAAGATGTGCAGGTTAGGTGGATTTCGTCATGGTAAATGCACAGGGATATGGGGATAGGCTGGGGGCGGGGGGAGTCAGTGCAGACTCAATGGACTGAATGGCCACTTTCTGCACTGTCGGAATTTTATGGGGAAATGTTGACTGGTAAACTGAAAATCAAACCTCGAAAAGTGACTAACACACCTATACATCACAGCCCTGTTTCCTGCTGTTATACAGGTTAGCCTCAATATCTTCACCGCACTAGAGTCCAACTTCTCCCTATCACTGGGTGCCCCACGGCCCTGACTAGCCAAAAGTAATTCACCCATTATTTCAACAGATTTAACAGTCACAACATGGCCCACTGGTTCACTACCATCATTGTGCCTGGCAAAGGCACAGCCACACGGGTTGGGTTCTGCCCTCCCCAAAGCACCAGCACTCTTTCCAGGTGGTGGGGTTGGTGTTTTGCCCACTTCTCTTGCTTAATCAGGGCCAGTCCAGCCAAAAAGCACTTGGCAGTGCTTTCCGATGGACCATGTCCAGAGGAACCACTCCCAGAGCAAATCGGATCTGGAAACTGCAGAGAAAAGCACTTCGGATGGCAGACATATGAACCAGGGGAAGTGAATAATGGGAACTCATTAACCAAAGTAGAACTTTACATAGAAATGTAGAAACTAGAAGCAGGAATAGGCCATTGGCCCTTTGAGCCTGCTCCGCCATTCATTTTGATCATGGCTGATCATCAAATTCAATGTCCTAATTCCCCCCTTCCCCGCATATTTCTTCATCCCTTTAGCCCCAAGAGCTATATCTAATTTCTTCTTGAAATCACACAACGTTTTAGCCTCAATTACTTTCCGTGATATTGAGTTCCACACATTCACCATGCTCTGGGTGACAAATTTCTCCTCACCTCAGTCTTGAAAGGCTTATCCCTTATCCTCAGACTATGACCCCAAATTCTGGACTCCCCCACCATCGGGAACATTCTTTCTGAATCTACCCTGTCGAACCCTGTTAGAATTTTATAAGTTTCTATGAGACCTCCTCTCACTCTTCTAAACTCCAATGAAGACAAGCCTAACTGACATAGTCTCTCCTCATATGACAGACCTGCCATCCCAGGAATCAGCCTGGTAAACCTTCGCTGGACTCCCTCTGTAGCAAGGATATCCTTCCTCAGATAAGGACACCAAAACTGCACACAATACTCCAAGTGTGGCCTCACCAACACCCTGGACAATGGCAGCAAAACATCCCTATCCCTATACTCAAATCTGCTCACTCTGAAGGCCAACATACCATTTGCCTTCTTTACAAAAACAGAACATGCTGAAAAATCTCAGCAGGTCTGACAGCAACTGTGGGAAAAGACTTGAGCCAACGTTTCGAGTCTAGATGACCCTTTGTCAGAGCTCTGATGAAGGGTCATCCAGACTCGAAACGTTGGCTCTATTCTCTCCCCGCAGACACTGTCAGACCTGTTGAGATTTTCCAACATTTTCTGTTTTTGTTTCAGATTCCAGCGTCCGCGGTATTTTGCTTTTATTTTGCCTTCTTTACTGCCTGCCCACCGAGTGTCGCAATCTCCATCAGGAAGGCACTTGAGTGTCCAGTTCCCACCTTGGACTCGGTGTCTGAAAAACATTTTTCGATGATGTTAACTGTTTTCCTCCTTTTACCAATTCCTGCCCACTTTGAGCTTATTCTCATTTCCCCGTTCTCTGCTCAACCATTTCCAATTTCAGACTTTTTGACTTTCCCGTCATTGAATCGCTTATTACTGACTGTTTCCCTGCTTTTCGTTCCCCTTTCTAACCTATTCTCTGAACCATAGATAGCTAGGTAGGTGGGGAGGTGATGGCCTAGCGGTATTATCGCTAGACTAGTAATCCAGAAACTCAACTAATGTTTTGGGGACTTGGGTTCGAATCCCACCATGACAGATTTTGAAATTTGATAAAAAATATCTGAAATTAAGAATCTACTGATGACTGTGAAACAATTGTTGATTGTTGGAAAAACCCATCTGGTTCACTAATGCCCTTTAGGAAAGGAAATCTGGCCTACATGTGACTCCAAAGCCACAGCAATGTGGTTGACTCTCAACTTCCTTCATGCAACCACTAATGGGCAATAAATGCTGGCCAGCCAGCGACGCCCATGTTCCATGAAGGAATTTTAAAAAACATAGTCTTTGGCTTTTTCATTTGGTTCATTATTTCTTTGATTTCTGAATTAACCATTTCCCTGATCAGCCAACCTGCAAATTCTTGATTTTGGAATTTTGATTAATCATTTCCCATTTTTTATTGTTAAACCTCCGTGTCTGGACAGGTGGCGGGCCTCGGGAACAGGAAAGGTGAAAATCCTTGAATAAGGAGAGTCTTCCCAGAACCATGTGCTCACTGAGTTGCATGTACCTGAAACCTGCAGAGGAAGATCAACAGATCCAGTTTAAAGTTTATTTATTTGTCACAAGTAGGCTCACATTAACACTGCAATGAAGTTACTGTGAAATTCCCCCAGTCGCCACATTCCGGCGCCTATTCAGGTACGCTGAGAGAGAATTTAGCACGGCCAATGCACCTAAACCAGCACGTCTTTCGGACTGTGGGAGGAAACTGGAGCGCCCGGAGTAAACCTACACAGACACTGGGAGAACGTGCAGACTCCGAATGGACAGTGGCCCAAGCCGGGAATTGAATCCGGGTCCCTGGCACTGTGAGGCAGCAGTGCTAACCACTGTGCCACCATGTCACCCACAGTTTGTTGTAAGCATGAATCTGCCTCTTAGCTGGTGTCTACTTAGGAGTTGAAGAGGCGGCAGAGATAGTCACCAACAAGAAGGCATAGTGGAGGACATGCTCCTGTCTACATCAACGGGGACGAAGTGGAAATGGTCGCGAGCTTCAGGTTTCTAAGTGTCCAGATCACGAACAACCTGTCGTGGTCCCTCCATGCTGACGCTATAGATAAGAAAGCCCACCAACGCCTCTACTTTCTCAGGAGGCTAACAGAATTCGTCATGTCTGCTCCAACTCTCACATTTTACAGATGCACCACAGAAAGCAACTGTTCCGGATGTATCGCAGCTTGGTGTGGTTCCTGCTCTGCCCAAGACCGCAAGAAACTACAAAGGGTTGTGAACGTATCCAGTGCATCACTCAAACCAACTTCCCATCCATTGGCTCTGTCTACACTTCCCGCTGCCTCAGGAAAGCAGCTCGGACATTCTCTCTTTCACCTTCATCTGTCAGGAAAAAGATACAAAAGTCTGAGGTCACGTACCGACCGACTCAAGAACAGCTTCTTCTCTGCTGCCATCAGACTTTTGAATGGACCTTCTATATATTAAGCTGATCTTTCTCTACACCCTCTCTGTAACTGCAACATTACATTCTGCACCCTCTGCTTTCCTTCTCCTCTATGTACTCTATGAACAGTATGCTTTGACTGTACAGTGCGCAAGAAACTTTCACTGTATCTCAATACATGTGACAATAATAAATCAAATCACTGTAAGGAAGCAGTCTTGAGTGAGAGAGTATAAGTAGATGCAGAGTCTTGAAAGCTACACATACTCCCTGAGAGTTGGACAGGCACACCAGTCAGCTGCTTGGAACTGACCCGTAATGGGTTCAAATGAAGAGTAAGGAAAACAAACAATAACACTGATGTGGAGATGCCGGTGTTGGACCGGGGTGAGCACAGTAAGAAGTCTCACAACACCAGTTTAGAGTCCAACAGGTTTATTTTGCGTCACAAGCTTTCGGAGTGCTGCTCCTTCATTAGATGAGCGGAGGTTAGTTCACAAACACAGTATATATAGGCAAAGACACAATTGCAAGATAAATACAGATTAGAATGTGAAGAATGGTTGGAATGCGAATCTTTGCAGGTCATCAAGTCTTTACAGGTACACACAGTGTGAGTGGCGAGAGGGATAATCACAGGTTAAAGAGGTGTGTATTGTCTCAAGCCAGGACAGTTAGTAGGATTTTGCAAACCCAGGCAGTATAGTGGGAGTTACAAGTAGTGTGACATGAACCCAAGATCCCGGTTGAAGCCGTCCTCATGCATGCGGAACTTGGCTATCAGTAAATCATAATAATATTGCTTGGAGAAGAATCTAGCTGATTGGTAAGTATCTGGTGAATATCTAGTAAATGATTCAGGTCTATTCCTGAGGTTTAAAATATGATAGGAACTGTACTTTTGATGAGATATATTAAGTTAAGACCAAGTAAAATAAAGTTAATGCGAGTAAACAAAAGTAAAATAGCGTTAACGTAAGTGAAGTGAATTCATGGCTAGGCAGCTCGGTCGTATGGAGTGTGTGTCCTGTAGTATGTGGGAAGTCACGGACACTACCAGTGACCTAGATGACCACACGTGCGTAAGTACCACCAGTTGAAGACATTTGAGCTCCAGATTGAGCGGCATCTGGAGTCACTGTAGTGCATCTGGGAGGTTGAGAAGGATGTGGATAGTGCATTCAGATAGGTGGCTACACAGCAGGTTAGGAGCGTGGAGGTAGAAAGGGAAATTGGTGGGGGCTGACAGGCAGTCCAAGAGAACCAGGCAGGTCGTGCAAGGAGCATCCCTGATGGCCTGCTTACTAGTTGGTTTTCTGTTTTGGATTCTGGTGGAGGCATTGGTTCCTCAGAGGACGGCACTCAAAGCTAAATTTGTGCCAGCACAGGTAGCTCGGCAGACAGGAGGGGAGGGAGTTAGGGGAAGAGTAGCAATGATAAGGGATCCATTAATGAGAGTCAAGTCATGTTGCAGCTTTATAGAACTTTAGTTAGGCCACATTTGGAATATAGTGTTCAAGTCTGGTCGCCACACTACCAGAAGGATGTGGAGGCTTTGGAGAGGGTACAGAAAAGATTTACCAGGATGTTGCCTGGTTTGGAGGGCATTAGCTATAAGGGGGGGTTGGAGAAACTTGGTTTGTTCTCATTGGAACAACGGAGGTTGAGGGTTGACCTGATAGAAGTCTACAAGATGATGAGGGGCATGGACAGAGTGGATAGTCAGAAGCTTTTTCCCAGGGTGGAAGAGTCAATTACTAGGGGGCATAGGTTTAAGGTGCGAGGGGCAAGGTTTAAAGAAGATAGGTGCCTGGAACTCGCTGCCGGGGGAGGTAGTGGAAGCAGATACGATAGTGACTTTTAAGGGCACCTTGACAAATACATGAATAGGATGGGAATAGAGGGATATGGTCTCCGGATGGGTAGGGGGTTTTGGTTCAGACGGGCAGCATGGTCGGTGCAGGCTTGGAGGGCCGAAGGGACTGTTCCTGCGCTACAATTTTCTTTGTTCTTTGTTCTTTGAGATGCACAGACAGGCACATTTCTATGGCCATAAACGTGATCCTAGGATGGTATATTACCTCCTTGGTTCCAGGGTCAAGGGCACCATAGAACAGCTGCAGGATATTCTTCTGGGGGAGGGTGGATGATCAGCTAGATGTTGTGATTTACATTGGTATCAATGAATAAGGAAGCAAAGCGGATGAGGTCCTGAGAGTAGAAGAAGATTGAAAAACAGCACCCCCAAATTAGTAAACTCAGGATTACTCCCAGTCCCACATGCTAGTGAGCACAGGAGGCACGGTGGCACAGTGGTTAGCACTGTTGCCTCACAGTGCCAGGGACCCGGGTTCAATTCCGGCCTTGGGTCACTGTCTGTGGAATCATAGAATCATAGAATCCTCCAGTGCAGAAGGAGGCCATTTGGCCCATCGAGTCTGTGCCGACCGTAATCCCACCCAGACCCTATCCCCATAACCCCATGCATTTACCTTAGCTAGCCCCCTGACAATAAGAGGCAATTTAGCATGGCCAATCTACCTAACCTGCTCATCTGTGGAGTGTGGGAGGAAACTGGAACACCTGGAGGGAACCTACGCAGACACGGGGAGAATGTACAAACTCCACACAGACAGTGACCCAAGCCGGGAATCGAACCTGGATCCCTGGCGCTGTGAGGCAGCAGTATTAACCACTGTGCCACCGTGCCATCCCATGGAATTGGCAAATTCTCCATGTGTCTGCGTGTATTTCCTCCGGGTGCTCCGGTTTCCTCCCACACTCTAAAGATGTGTGGGTTAGGTTAATTGGCCATGCTAAATTGCCACCTAGTGTCAGGGCGATTAGCAGGGTAAATGGATGGGGTTACGGGGATAGGTCCTGGGTGGGATTGTTGTCGGTGTAGTCTCGATGGACCGAATGACCTCCTTCTGCACTGTAGGCATTCTATGATTCTATGAAATAGGAGAATTGAGCAACTGAACATGTGGCCGGAGAACTGGAGTACGAGGGAGGGCATCAGATTTCTGTGGCACTGGGACAGATGGCATCTGTACAGAATGGGGAGACTGCATCTTAGCAGGGCCAGGAATGATATCTGCGGAGGGAGATTCGCCAGTGCCTTTGGAGAGGGTTTAAACTACATTGGCAGGAACCTGAGAGTGAGCTCAGATTTAAGGGAAGCAAGACATGCAAAAGGGAAGTACAAAAGTGGAAGGCAGAAATAGAAGGCAGACAAAGCACAGGCAAATAGGATCAGAATAGAGAATAATTTTAAAAAGCAGAATTAGAAGCATACCATTTGAATGAACATTGCATTCACATGTAAGTTGATGATTTGATTGTACAAATGATATCAATGAGTCTGATTTAATTGTCGTTGTGGAGCAGGCCATTTAAGGTTGAGATGAGGAGGAATTTCTTTACCCAGAGGGTGGTGAATCTTTGGAATTCCCTACGCCAGAGAGCTGTGGAAGCTCAGTCATCGAGCATGTTCAAGACAGATTACTGGAGTCCAATGACATCAAGAGGTATGGAGGTAGCGCAGGAAAGTGGCATTGAATTGGGTGGTTGGCCAGGATCAAATTGAATGGCGAATCAGACTCATTGAACACAATGGCTTACTCCTGTTCTTACGTTCCCCGGCTTATTATAGGCCTATCTATAGCAAAAGCAGACAAACAAACTTTACAATGGGTTCATGAGTCACCATGATGTGGAGATGCTGGGTTTGGACTGGGGTGAGCACAGTAAGAAGTCTCACAACGCCAGGTTAAAGTCCAACTGGCTCATTTGGTATCACAAGCTTTCGGAGCGCTGCTCCTTCATCAGGACTGACTTGATGAAAGAGCAGCTCTCCGAAAACTCGGAGTCACAACATCCAGTTCAATGAGTGGCAATGATTGAGAGTCAGGCTGAAAAGCAAAACCTGGATAACTTCGATGTGAACCCTGAGGTGGGATGAGGCCATCCCAATTCCCCACACCTCCACCATCTCTCTTCCCTCCTGTGGGATATTGGGCCTTTCCCCATGGGTGCCCCTTGCAATTTGCTGTCTTCCCTTGCCCAGTGAGTAGTGAGATGAAGACGAGGGAGTCAAGGGTTATGGTGACCAGCAGGAAAATGCCCTGGAGGCCATAATCCAATCAACCATGATCCCATTGAAGGGCAGAATGGGCTCGATGGGCTGAATGGCCTATTCTCGCTTTTGTGATGTTGTTTTGTGTTAATACAGTTGCTTTCAGTATCAGGCAAATATAGTTTCTGGATTAGTAATTCAGGAACTCAGGGTCATGCTCTGAAAATGGCAAATGATGAAATTTAAATTTAATTTTAAAAATATGGAAGTAAGAGCCTATGGATTACCACGAATTGTCATGAAGGTCCATCTCCCTTTAGGGAAGAAAATTTGCCATCCTTACTTGGTCTACATGTTTAAAGTTGATTTATTAGTGTCACAAGTCAGGCTTACATTAACACTGCAATGGAATTACTGTGAAAATCCCCTAGTTGCCACACTCTGTGGCACCTGTTCGGGTACACTGAGGGAGAATTTTAGCGTGGCCAATGTGCCTAACCAGCATGTCTTTCGGACTGTGGGAGGAAACGGGAGCACCCGGAGGAAACCCACGCAGACACGGGGAGAACGTACAGAGAGTGACCCAAGCTGTGACATGTGACTCCAGACTCAATGAGGTTGGTTCCTAACTGCCCTCTGAAAGGCTGAGCAAGTCCCCTCAGCTTAAGGGCAATTAGGGATGGGCAATAAATGCTGGCCCAGCCAGCGATGCCCGCTTCCCATGACAGAATCAAACAAATTTCATTGGTTGGGTTTGTTCGGAAGTACAGCAGTTGGAGATGTGAGGAGAGGTGGAATTGTTTGGATCAGGAGGCTCCGGAATGAGGCCTAAACAAACACAAAAACACTGAGGGGAAATTTAGCATGGCCAATCCACCTAACCCGCACATCTTTGGACAGTGGGAGGAAACCGGAGCACCCAGAGGAAACCCACGCTGACGCGGGGAGAACATGCAGACTCCGCACAGACAGTGACCCAAGCCGGGAATCGAACCTGGGTCCCTGGCGCTGTGAGGTAGCAATGCTAACCACTGTGCCTCCATGTGGGTTGTTAGCATTTGATTTGATTTGATTTATTATTGTCACATTTATTTATTAGTCACAGGTAGGCTTACATTAACATTGCAATGAAGTTACTGTGAAAATCTCCTAGTCGCCACACACCGCCGCCTGTTCAGGCACACTGAGGGAGAATTTAGCATGGCCAATATACTGGGCGCCATGATGGCACACTAGTTAGCACTGCTGCTTCACAGCACCAGGGACCTGGGTTCAATTCCAACCTTGGGTGACTGTCTGTGTGGTGTTTGCATGCTCTCCCCGTGTCTGCGTGGGTTTCCTCCAGGTGCCCTGGCTTCCTCCCACAGTATATAGCTATGCAGGTTCAGTGGATTGGCCATGGGAAATTGGGGTATTTTGGGGATAGGGTGGTGGAGAGGTAAGATTCTCTGTCAGAGAATCGCTGCAGACTGGATACAGTCGGTGCAGATGGGCCAAATGGCCTCCTTCTGCACTGTAGGGATGAGATTCAAAGAATATTCCTTCACCAAGAAGAATGAGTTCGCCAAATTGCTATGTCCAGCCTGCGTGGTGTTTGTACATTCTTCCCGTGTCTACGTGGGTTTCCTCCCACACTCCAAAGATGTGCAGGTTAGGTGGATTAGCCATGCTAAATTGCCCCTCAGTGTAGGTCTAGGTGGATCAGTGGGGTAAATATGTGGAGCTGTGGAGATAGGGCCTGGAATGCTCTGTTGAAGTGTTGCTGCAGACTCAGTGGGCCGAATGGCCTCCTTCTGCACAGTAGGAAATCAGCCACCTTTGCCTGGTCTGGCCTATATGTGACTCCAGATGACCCCCATGTCCCACGAATGAATAAATTAAAAAAAAAGACAATGGCATCTTACCTCTACTTTGTGATTACTGTTATAGCTGCAACTTTCAGTGAAGGACATCCTTACCGAAGCATTAAAGTATAAACAGACTGGCCAGAATTTTACCGCCTCGCCCCCCAGAATCGGGGCGGATGAGGCTCGCAGATCGGCATTCTCCATTGGCCTCAGGCGGGATCTCATGACCCTCAAGTGGGCGAGGTGGTCCAATTCTGGCAACTGTTCCAATCTGAACTTTGAGTAGGAGAGTTGCTCTCTGACAACCCCACTGGATTATGGCCTTCTGCTGAGAGCCCTTCACCTCCTACTCCTCCTCCCTCTTCCAACGGTTTGTCCTGCTCCATGCTGCCTCTGATTATTCGCCCTGTCACACTACAGCCCAAGGGGAACACACGGCTGCACCCATGTCTGGGAGAAAGTGCTTTATGCAGGATCATTGAAGTCAGGATAGGGTCCCTCAGCATGGACCTTTCCCCTGGGCACTCAAGACATCACCAAAAATATCAATGA